>NC_080841.1:26964224-27662647 GCF_030435755.1 Ochotona princeps | reverse complement strand
TTGCTGTTTTAAATTTTATGAAAATGTTTTTTGGACTGTATGAAAAAATGACAATTTCATGATTGAAGTTAATCGATCCTGAGATTGTTTTCACTGCAGTGACTGTACTGTTCACAAACATGTTCTCTTCTGAATTCATGTATTTAAAAACATTCAGCTTTTTTTCACACTGCGTTGCTGAATAAGTTCATACTGGCTGCTGTAGTCTCCCCATTACAAAAGTTTTAGTTATTTCAGGTATTTTTCCCACACAGTTAGTCTTAAATAGTGTGATTTTATATATCTACAATCACTGAATATACCCTGAATTTGAGCACATGTACATTTAAACGCTGTTGCAGGTCTTGCAGATACTTGATTTATACGTTCGGGTCTATGAAGAACTCCTGGCAATTCCTGTCGTGAAAGGAAGAAAGACTGAGAAGGAAAAATTTGCAGGAGGAGACTATACCACTACAATAGAAGCATTTATATCTTCCAGTGGAAGAGCTATCCAGGTACAGAACTGCTGCATATGGTTCACAGGGGACTCCGAGTGAATTCACAGGCGGATTCAGCAGTTTCTTCTGTATTTATTGGAGCAGCATTTTTTGTGCTTTTTAGCAAATTTCTTCCGTCATTTAAGTTGCAGCTTATATCCTGAAACCAGAGCTTTTATTTATTTATTTATTTATTTTGCATGCTTGTAACTTACTTCTGTGAAAGGAACTGACCAGACTGAAATACTTCATAACGTCCTTTTTATGTCTTTAGTTGACTTATTCTAGTTACTTGTTATACTGGGTATGCTTTTTGTTTAATGTATAAAGGAAGATAAAATAGATCAGTTGTTATTTAAAAGCCATCAAAATGCTGTATTTGCTTTAGGGAGCAACTTCGCATCATTTAGGACAGAATTTTTCCAAAATGTGTGAAATCGTTTTTGAAGATCCAAAGACGCCGGGGGAGAAGCAGTTTGCCTACCAGTGCTCCTGGGGTCTGACAACCCGGACTATCGGTGTCATGGTCATGGTTCACGGCGACAATATGGGTTTAGTGTTACCACCACGGGTAGCCTCTGTCCAGGTAAGATCGCTTGTTTATCATTTCCATATTTTTCACATAGAATTTGAAAGAGTAGTTTCCTGAATACCATTCAGAAATATCAATATCCTGTTGCTAGTAAACAATATGAAATACAGCTTAGACTTCAGTGTTGTGTGACTACTGTGTATTAGTTTCTATTTAATTTAAGCTACTTTATATAAAACTTTGAGGAACTAACTTTTTGAAATTATTCTGGTTAGATGAAAAATAGTAAGTCAAACAGAAAATGCATTTATGGATAAGTGTTATGTGGCTAGTTAAACATCACTGTAGTTGAGAAATGACAACAGTTGATTTGTGTTGGTTTATAGTCACTGGTAGGTTTGAATTCACATATGTGGTTATAAAGCTTGCGTATTTTCCTGGATCACTCTGTTGGGTCCTAGGTGGTGGTGATTCCTTGCGGCATTACAAATGCACTCTCTGAAGAAGACAGAGAAGCTCTGGTTGCAAAGTGCAACGATTATCGAAGGCGGTTGCTGAGTGTTAGCATTCGCGTCCGAGCCGACTTGCGAGACAACTACTCACCAGGTTGGAAATTCAATCACTGGGAGCTCAAGGTAAAGTCGTCACCTACACATCCACACCAGCAGTTTGGAGTTAGATTTTCTCTGTTACACATATGTTTTTATAAAACTTGAGGCTTTTTTGGAAACTTTCCTATTTTTTTTTTATACTTAATATAGTGAACTTTAATGTTCTGGGTGAATTTCTTTAAAAATATCTTTTTCATGGTTTAAAAAAATTTTTTTAAGAAACTAAGATGCTTTGTGTTTTCTCTTCATTTTGAACAAAGAGCTTTTCCTCTCTGGTGATGTGGGAAGAGTTAGGATTAAAAGTGAGAACTAGGCAGATGGAGTTCACAGAGGAGGTTCTGAGGTCTCAGGGAAATGCAGAGAGGCCGCTCAACTTGGGACAGCCCTGCCCAGCCTCGGCCCTCTGCCTGAGTTCAGGTGTCTCAACCCTAGAGACAAACTTTGGGAAATAAAAGCAGATTCTATACTTCTATAACTATTGTCCCCTCCTTGGAAATGATGGGAAAAACCTCAATAGGGACTTAGGCGGAGGAAATTGGGATAAAACACAGAATCCTGGGGAGGGTGTGAAAGTCATACATGAGATGGTATGGCCAGGAGATGTCGGGCCAGAGGGTGGCCAGTTGGCTAAGCTGGCAAAGCAAAAAGGTAAATACACTGGTTTAGGGACCAGCGTGCAGGGGCGGGGGCTAGGGAACAAGCCACACAATCACTTCCTGCCAGCAGTGGGTGAGCTGGTGGGGCAAGGTAGCACCGACAGATTTCCCAGCCCTTGGGCCCCAGCTCAGGGCAGCAGTAACAGATAGTCAGCAGCTACGAGGAGTCATCTCAGACAGGACACTGCTCCAACACCATGCCTCACTTGTCTCCAGGCTTGCCTCTGACCTACGGCAGCAGACAGGTGCGCTCACAGGAGAGCACAGCAGTTCTCAGGGAGGGGAGAGCCCCTCTCATCAATCAGGAGGGCAAAGGATCCAGAAGTAATTTTCCATCAGGATCTGGCACTCATCCCGAAGCTGGTGTGTCTAGCTCAGTGCTTGCCAGAGCTTCCCTATGTCCACTGCCCGAGACTCCGAAATCTGAAAGCACCTGAGTGTTGGGGGGTGGGTGGGTTCATGTCAAAAGAGGAAAGTCAGTAGAAAATAAAGGTAAACTTGTCAATCGCCTTCTTCTGATGCTGGGAAAGCTATATTCCCACAGAGCCCAGCTCCCCCCGACCAGCTGCTCCTCCAGGGACACAGCTTCAGACACTATGCAGTCCACACAGAGGCAAGGGAGGCAGCAGCGCCTGGATTTGACATGGCACCCTTCTGTCTACTGGCAGACCTTGACCTGAGTGTGCAGGTCCACGCGGCACGCACACTCCACACAGGAGACGCTTACTCAACACAACCACTTCCTGTGCCAAAAAGGACATTTCAAAATGAGTATGGAGCCCTGGGGCCCCACATCCTGGTCAAAGGTTTCTTAAAACAGCCTGGGAACGCAGGCAGCAATGTTAGAGCAATGGGCAGCCGGCCTTGTTCGCCTCTGCATGTGGGCCAGTGACTAACACCTGGCCTGGCACGCAGCAATGCACAGGAAGCCTGCACTGATTGAAGAACATCAGTTTTGCCCACGCGATCATCAGGTGCACCCAGTGGGGATCTGTCGGGGCAGGGAGACAGCTCTGAGAGCCCCTCTACCTTCCATCTTGACCAGCGGAATTAAATTCCATGTTTGACTCCAGAGTGGACTTTTTATTTTAAGTTGACCATGTAGAAGATGGAGGACAGAGAGTCTTGTCTGTCCCTCGGCTGGGCCCCACCTGGCTTTCCGTACACAGTGGGCACAACGGCAGGTCCCCACTGGCTAATATCACAAGAGTTCTGCGTGCTGCTATGGAAAGAAAGAGTAACAGTGGAGAAGTATTGGTAGATGTGCTTTGTAAGGGGGATAAAGAATAGATTCCTCTCCCCAGATGGCACTCTGGCGGGAGGGGGACATTCACTGGCATCACTTCTGTTCCGCCTCTGCACACTTGACCGGAAGGAGCCTGGCTTAGAGCTGCAAGTGTAGTTTGCTCTGATTTGGGCTCTTGCCCTCTTCCAAGAGGCCAGCAGGTCTGTGCCAGTGTCTGTGCACTCCCAGCAGACCAGCAAGCCCGTACCAGTGTCTGTCCAGCCATCAGCGACAACAGCCCTGCAACTTTCCTATTTTAATAGGGTGACTGACTTTATTTCAACTGAGTGTTGAGTGCTGACTCCGTTCATACCTTGGTATTATCATAGTTTATATGCTAAATTTTCTTTAAAAAGATTTATTAATTTTTATTGGAAAGTCAAATCTACAGTAAGAGGGGGAGACAGACAGAAAGATCTTCCATCCTCTGGTTCACTCCCCAGGTGGCCGTAACGGCCAGAGCAGAGCTGAGCAAAAGCCAGGAGCCAGGAGCTTCTTGTGGATCTTCCATGCTGGTGCAGGGTCCCAAGGCTTTGGGGCGTCCTCAACTGCTTTCTCAGACAAGCAGGGAGCTGGGTGGGAAGCTGGGTTGCTGGGATTAGAACCGGCGCCCACATGGGGCCCTTGCACGTGCAAGGCAAGGACTTTAACCACTACGCTATTGTGCTGGGCCCAGAAGCCCTTGTTTTTGATCAGTAAATCTAAGGTGGTTGGTAAACTGAAATGTTTATGCCAGGAATCCATAGGAATATATCCAGAATCCATATTCTGACAGTTAAATGATCTGAGAATAACGATGCATGGGCTCCCTGTAGTTTACTTTATTAGAGTTAATGGTAAGATATCAAAGACTAACATCTGTTGAAGTGTCCCAGGGAGTAAGCCTTAAGCTGAAGAAACTAAATACTAATACTTTCCCCTTTCTGTAGTACGCCGCCTTCACCTGTTCTCTGTGTTCAGTGGGTTATCAGTTGTTTGCTTTGATGTTCAATGTGTCTGACTTCTCAGCAGGCCTGATAAGGGTGGCTTTTGTGTTCTTTTGGCTTTGCTTTGCTTTTCAGACTTTGAGCACTCTTGCTTTTTGGCACAAGATGTTCTTGTAGGCTTGTCTTGCCCTCGCTGTGTTGACCCATATCTCTAAGAAGTCCAGCTGTTCTTTTGTGGAAGGCATCTTTACTGCTGGCCGTGCTCACTGCTTTTGAGCCATCATTTCCCTCTATCATGTTGACTGTTTTTGTAAAACGAGTTTTCTCAAGAGGTAGTAAGTTAGGAATTCTAGAGTAACATTTAAAACTTCAGTTTTGGCTTACAACAGCCTGGTTGGTGGGAGTCCCCCAGAGGTCAGTCCTTAGCTGTCATGTTTTCCCTCAGCAGTCTCCCCTCCCACACAGCTCCAGACCCACTGTCCTGAGTTCTGCCCCTCCCCCCAAGCCTAGTGCTTTGGTGGTGTCCCATGCCAGCCTGGGACCCTGTCTGCCTAACTCAGGGTCCGCGCACACTTGCACATGGATGATAGAATAAGCATTTTGCTGGCACACTGGTGTAGTTTACCTAAACTTGGCATTAACCAGGCCTAGGATGCCCATCAGCTATTAGCTGCTCTTCTCCCAGCAGTGTAGCGCTTGCCTAAGTACAGTTTAACCTAGTTAGTTGCCTACAGCTGGGGAATAGAAGAAACTAATTTAAAATCAGACAGTTTAGATTATCTTTAGATTCATTTTTTTAAAAAAAGAGGCTGTGCCTGGTGCAGTAGCCTAGTAGGTAAAGCCCTCACTTTGCATGTGCCGAGTTCACATTTGAGTGCCAGTTCTAATCTCGGCAGCCCTGCTTCCCATCCAGCTCCCTGCTTGTGGCCTGGGAAAGCAGTCAACGATGGCCCAAAACCTTGGGACCCTGCACCCGCGTGGGAGACCCGGAAGAGGCTTGGGGCTCCTGGCTTCAGATTGGCCTGGCTCTGGCCGTTGCAGCCACTTGGGGAGTGAATCATCGTATGGAAGATCTTCCTCTCTGTATATCTGACTTTGCAATAAAAATAAATAAATCTTAAAACAAAGTTAAGATGTATTGTTTATCTAGTTAGATTCTGGACCCTAAAAATGCAGTCTCCATATGCCGTAAGGATTTTGATTCTCTTGCTGATATGAATTCCTAAGTCTTAAACCTACATATAGTTCAGCCTTAGCTCTTCTTGTAAAAATCAGACAGTCATTCTCAAAGTTGTTCCAGGACCAGCCATCTGCTTCAGCATCACTTTGGAACTTGTTAGAAATATAAATTTGCAGGCCCAATAAGCAGCTCTGGATGTAGGGCCCAGCAATTTGTTCTTAATAATTTTTTTTAAAAGATTTATTTATTTTATTACAGTTAGATATACAGAGAGGAGGAGAGACAGGAAGATCTTCCGTCCGATGAATCACTCCCCAAGTGAGCTGCAACGGCCGGTGTGCGCCGATCCGAAGCCAGGAACCAGGAACCTCTTCTAGGTCTCCCACACGCGGGTGCAGTGTCCCAAAGCATTGGGCCGTCCTCGACTGCTTTCCCAGGCCACAAGCAGGGAGCTGGATGGGAAGTGGAGCTGCCGGGATTAGAACCGGCGCCCATATGGGATCCTGGGGCTTTCAAGGTGAGGACGTTAGACGCTAGGCCACGCCGCCGGGCCCTGCAATTTGTTCTTTAACAAACTCTCCAGGTGGTTCTAATGCATGTGAAAGAAAGCTGGTGTGTCCAGAGCATTGCACTGTCAGGGTCAAGGATGCGCCATACACTGATCCCGTGTGGTGGCTTGGGGTGTCTATGTGTGCTGTTTGAGCAAAGTTAGGAGTGCGGATCTAGACCATTCCTATGCATTTCTCCAATAAGAGCTTCGTTCAAACCACTGAGGCAGGTTTTTTTTTTTTCTATTAAAATTTTTAAAATTTTTGTTTTAATAAAAAAAAAAGCGAGTCTTTCATCCACTGGTTTCACGGCTTAAATGCTGTCGCAGCTGGGGCTGGGCTGGTCAAAAGCAGGAGCCCAAAACTCAGTCCAAGTCTCCCACGTGGATGTCAGGGACCAGGTACTTGAACTGTCACCTGCCTTCTCCCAGTATGCTGTGCACCAGGAACCTGAAATCTGAAGTACCCCTGGGAATTGAACCTAGGCATCACAGTGCAAATAGGAGTCTTGAACAGCATCTTTACCACTGCACCAAATGCTTGCCCCAGGTTTATTTCCTTAATGAAACAGGTTTCTGTTTCTGCATTTTATTTTTGTGATCTACAGTTTCAAATGTAAGCTACAAAGTAAGTCTGTATATTCAGCTGAACATATGTTTATTTTATCGTGTTAACTATATTTTATAGGGAGTTCCAATTAGACTTGAAGTTGGGCCACGTGATATGAAGAATTGTCAGTTTGTAGCTGTCAGAAGAGATACTGGAGAAAAGCTGACAATTGCTGAAAATGAAGCTGAGACTAAACTTCAGACCATTTTGGAAGATATCCAGGCTAACCTTTTCGCAAGGTAATTCCTTGCAGTTGTCTCTCATGTTCAGTGCCTATCCAGGCCTCCAATAGCAAGGAAATACTGGGTTGCCTCAACTGGAAGTCATTGTTCCCTGTGAACTTTTGTACTGCTTTAATTTGCTGCTCTCGCAAGTTTATCTTTTTCTAAGTGTCTTCTACTCCCTACCTCGTTTACAACAATGGACTGGTCGCCTAGATTAATTTGGGTTACTTTTAGTTCTAGGCCTTTACAGTATATGTGTGTGAGGGACTGAGGCATTGACGACCAGCTGGTTGCCTGTGGCTGCACCAGGGGAGCTTCAATAAACACCAGGGCCTTGCTTTTGAAGGCTCGGGAGAGGGCTTGGCAACCATGGCATTAAGAGCTCCCAGGTGATTACAAGGCTCTCCAGATTGGGTTTGAAGGTGCAGACTGGAGGGAGTGGTTCAGGGCCACCCCAACCTCTGGAGAGTTTTCTAGAATCGCAGATCTAGGGTGGAAGGCACCACAACATTGGCAACAAAAATGTAGTACCTGATATGATTTCCTGCCCATCTGAAGCAGAACAGAAATGCCCAGTGCCACTGGGATAAAGGCTCGGTTAGGAATAGGATAATGCCTCACTCACATTAGGCCTCAATCAATCTGTTGCAAGGAGTTGAACTAGTTTTAGCCTTGGCTTCAGTGCTTGTTTGTGTGTTTTAGGTAAATTATTCTGTGTGTTTCAGCTTCCTTGCTCTAAAATGGAGCAGATAATAAGAGGGTTATTTCAAGTATTTGTTGGGCCCACAAATGACAAAATCCTTTCGAGGTTTACCTGAACTCAAACAGATCAAAGATTATAAAGCTACCTGCCCTTACTGCACTATTCAGAAGTGTATTATAGTGCAGTGGTTCTGTTTCAAGAGTATTTTTCACAACAGAATAGAAACATGGGAGTTCCACACGTGGAGATTCTTATTACTTTGGTTTGTTTGAAAGAGAGAGAGCTCTCTTACCTGTTGCTTTATTCCCCAAATGCCTGCGATGGAGCTGGCCCAGGCCAAAGCCAGACACCGGGAATCAGTTGAGACCTCTCATGTGGGCAGCAGGAACTGAACTACTTGAGCTGTCACCACTGCCTTCCAGGATCTGTGTTAGCAGGAAGCTGATGGCAGGAGCAGAGCTGGGACTTGAATTCCGACACTCTGGTTGAGATGTGGGCATCTTAATTGCTAAGCCAGATGCCTACCTAGTAAAAAGCAGTGTTAGTATTGATACGTTTTCTTTCCTGTTAGAACATTTATACATTTATTTTTTTCTTAAAAAATAAAGTGTTCTCTCATTTTTAATAAGAGGGCAATTCTATAAACCTTTTGAAAAGAATTCTTGTTTTGTTTTGTTTTCTGTGCTACCAGAAAAAATATGTTATGGGTAGGCAGGAATTCAATAAATATTTGCCAGATTATTAATGAAGAAGTGACATTTTTGTTAAATTTGTTAAATTCCTCTTTTTTGCCCCCTTGGCCTACATCTAAGTTTTGCATCCTGTTTTACGTGTTAGGTATTTGGGAAATTGTTTATATTTAGTTGATTTAACAGTAGTTCTTGTTTCTAAACATTTTTACACTTTAGATACACATGGTCATTTTAGGAAAATTATGAAATATAAAGAAAAACAAAACTGCTATAATGCAACTATCCACATAGAGTCAATGAAAATGTTTTCTTCCTGTTTTTCTTTGTAAGCATGTGTGAATATTGGTGTGTGTAGTCAAGATCATTCCGCACATGTGAATCAGACTATAACTTTTCACTCAGCCTGAGCTTTAGCTTACAGTAAGCTCAAGGAGTGGTGTGTAAGTAAGTAGGCTAAGCTGTTGTAAAAAACAAAGACCAAAGTTGAGGAGCTTAAAGAAATGTCTTCCCTAATCTTTTATGGAACAGTGAGGTCAATGTTGCAGTTCGGGGGCAACTCTGCTTCCCCTGGTTACACAGGAAGCTTTGTTGTTACTATTTGCTTTGACTTTGGTCATGCCCTAGGACTTACTGTCATCTACAAGTTCAAAGCAATTCATGGTCATCTTCAGGCTGTTTCTTGCTGCCAAGTGGGAGATTGCATAGGAATCATGCCTGCTTCCTTAAAGCTTCAGCCTAGCAAGTTGCATGTTACTGCACCACCCCCACTGCCTCCTCTAATTGTCTGTCACTGAGTCACAAGGATGGAAAGAGGAAGCACATGTGGATACTTAGCAGTCACTGACACAGAGTTCACATGGTCTTAGCCTTCAGAGACAAACAGAATACGCCTGCTCTTCCTCAGCCATTACCCATTGGTGGACCATGTGTAATGTCATTCTTTGAATTGTGGAAAAGAATAATAAATATTTCTAAAACTCAATTCTGTTGCCCCCGCCCCCCAGGGCTGTTATAAAACAGAATTATACAACGTGGGAAACTATATCAACACTCGTATTTATTTATTTATTGTTTTTGAAATGCTTTCATGCATTTATGTTTCATTATTACAAAAATCCTATGTGAAAGTTAGGTTTACTAGAATATTTTTCCAGTATTACAGAAGGGAAAACGAAGACCACACATTTGAAAGACAACCCTGACTCCTATAGGTAGGAGGTAGCATAGGAATAAAATGTTAGTACAGATTTGACGTTAATAACAAAACTAATGGTCACCCATGGTATGATTGGCAAACTTCCCAAACACTGAAGATTCTAAACCTGTCATAATTGTAAGGAAGTAAGTATTAAGTATTACCCAATTTTTTGGTAGGGCATCTGAAGACCTTAGGACTCATATGGTTGTAGCTGATACAATGGAAGAGTTTCAGAAGATACTAGATTCTGGAAAGGTAAGAAACTTCTAGAAACTTTTTTAAATATAAAAATGCTTCATTAAACCATATTTAATGACTCATTGAACTTCTGTATGATGCTATATGATCCTAATCTCATTTTCAAGCAAGACATATAAAAAAGTGGTATATTAATTACTCAGCTTTCTAAATGACCTTCCCAAAGCCTTATAATATTACAGCATTTGTCAATAACACTTATAAACTGATTATGTAAGCTTTTTTCTTTCATGCTGAGTACAGTGCTTAAAAAATTAATTCTGTGTGACTTTGTTGTATTCATTATTGAATATTTCTAACTTTAGAAATGTAATGTACAGTCTTAAAATAAGATGAAAAGTTGAGTTTCTTTCAATTCCCAGAACGTACCTCCCCAGCTCTTAATTGATTGAACTTTCTGGGTATCCTGGGGGAAAGGTAATGCTCAAGCTTGAGCCTGGTTTTCAGGAGGAGTGGCTTCTTTTCAATCCTTAAAAAACTATAGACTTTTCTAGTTACTTAGCTCATGGCTCTTTAAGGTTCCACTGGTTTTATGTATTGTGTATATGTGACTGGAAATGTTTTTAATATTCAGAAAAAGGAAATCCTGATTTGCAAGGTTATTATGTCTGGACTTTAGTGTTCTGGTACACACGTTTGAATACACAACCAGTCCTGTGTCCCCAGGTTACAAATGAGAAAGTCATGGGCCAGAGTCCAAATGAGTTACCCCAAACTATGCAGAAACAAACGTGGTGCTAGAATGTATTTCTTTTTCCTGACTCAGTTTAATGAAGTTTCCTGTGTGTCTTCTCTTTTAAAAAGAAATATGATAAAAATAGAAGGCAAAGCTGTGTTTTAGGGCCCTAATCTATTAGTATGTCTGATTGTATAAACTGGAAAAATTAACCCTTTGTAGTTCTTCATTACTAATTTGTAAAATGAGTGCAAAATAATACTTAACTTCAGAATCCCCTTTAGATCCATAATTGTTAAGCATTTAGTCTTCTGTTTTTCTTTATTGCCCTAATATTTTATTTCACCCCAGTTACCTTCCTTAATGTCAGACTAGAGGATGGATAGCCATCTATTCTGGGTGTTTTTCCTTTCACTGTAATTCATCACTATCTTGTTCGGTCATTGAAACAAATTTTGAAGACATGTTTCTATTTACTTGAAAGGCAAGGCAACACAGTGGGTAGGAGGGAGGCAGGAGGGGAAAGAGATTGAGAAATTTTCCATCTGCTCATTCATAGCTCAAATGGCCCCAATAGCCAGGGTTGGGCCAGGGTGAAGCCAGGAATCAGGAACTCTATACTGATTTCCCACATGAGTGACAGAGGCCATCCACTTGGGCGTAACTTCCTAGGTGCATTAGCAGGGAGCTGGATTGGAAGCTCAGTGGCCAGACTCAAACTATTACTCCGTATGGGATGCTGGTATCGGAAGCAGTGGCTAACCCACTAGCCACACTATAATTGTAAGGGTTTTTTGGTTGGTTCTTTTAAGATTTATTTATTTGACTTAAGAAATCAGAGTTATAGGGGGAAACAGAGATCTTCCACCCACTAGTTCACTTCCCAAATAGCTACATTGGCTGGATCTGATCTGGTCCGAAGCTGGGAGCCAGGAAATTCTAGGTCTCTCACACGGGTGCAGGCCCCCAAGGCTTTGGGCTGTCCTCAGGTACTTTCCTAGGCCATAAGCAGGGAGCTAGATCAGGAAGTGGAACAGCCAAGACCAGAGCTGGTGCCCATATTGAATGCTGGCGTCAGCAGGTAGAGAATTAATCTGTTATGCCACCATACTGGCCCCTAAGCTTTTTTTTTTTTTTTTTTTTTTAATTCTAGAAATATGGGAGTCATTTTTGTCTCAAACTGTATTAAGATATTTTATAAGAATAAGTCAATAAAGTAACTATCAGGGCATACATTGCTGTCAAAGAAATCTCCGCAGATATTAGTGGAATCAGAACTGTTATTCTAAAATTACATAAATTGCTACAGCAATTTCAACATGTATTCTAAAGTAGTACATAAATAAATGTAAGTGTTAATGATTTACCAACTTGTATTTAAGTTTGTTTCACTTTTCGTTACATATTGCATAAATTCTTTATTAAAACTCCTTTGAACGCTCACTGTATTTCAATCTCTGCCCCCTTCCCTCCAACTGCCTCCTCAAGTCTCACCTAGAAGTTTGTTGCCCTTTCTTGCCGTATTAAGGCAGATTATCAAAATAACAGTTTATGAACTTCAGGAATTAGGCTAGCACCTTTCTTATGGAATGAACATAGAGAATTGACCTTTTGTCACTGTCTACTAGTGTTCATCTGGTGTTCTGTGATTTCCTAATCCTGTATACTTCCTATAGAAAGCTTCTGAAACATGTTCAACTAAATCTCAAGTGCAGGGAAAGGGATCGCAAAAGAAACTTTTAATTTAAGCCAGGAATGCATGGCTGGGAATTATTGTAAACTTGATGAGGACACTTAAAATATATTGCGATGAGCTCTAATAACTGTTGGACCTCTCCTTTCATAGACCCCAGGAATGTCTTCTGTTGCTTTTAAAACTAGTATTTTTTTTTTAATGTATTAATGACACTCTTCCACCACTTAATGGATCTCCAGAACTTCTTTGTAGAACTGTTAGATAACTGTTACTACTGACAAACCTTACTTTAAAGTAAGTATGTTCTGAAAAAGTTAGCATTCACAACTGGGAGAAATCTTAGTGCTTGTTTAGTCCAACATTTTACTAAAAACCAAGAACCAGATATTTAAGCAGATAGTGAACTTTTAAATTAATATAAAATTCCGTATCTTGATTCTATTATTCTTTATGGTCTAAGAAGGAAAATTGAGCATCTATTTCCTGATAGAAAATTATTTTTGCCCTTCAAAAACCTTCAACTTTACAATGATTCCCTTACTTATAGCATGTTAGAAACAATGTGGTGTTTGTGCTAGCATTGTGGCACTGCAAGTTAAGCTGCCTCTTGCAGTGCTGGCATGCCATGTTGGAGTGCTGCTGAATTCCTAGCCACACTGACTCTGGTCTGCTTGGGCAGTTGGGGCCCCTGCCAATCCCCGTGGGCCATGTGGGAGGCCTGATGGAGTTCCTGGGCTCTTGGGGCTATTTCGGAAGTGGACCAGACAGTGGAAGGTCTCTTTATCCTTGTGTCAGTCATGTTGCCTTTCAAATACATGCACACATATTCACATACATCTTAAAAAAAGAAGAAAAACATTCTAGCATAAAGTGGGCCTTGCCTGATTGTTAACTGTTATTGTTAATAGCACTTTAGACTCCCTTTACTATTTGTCTTCTACACTTTGTCCTCCTACATGGTCATTCAGATACTGGCATGGTTAGTGCCCCAGACATGGGAAGCAGGTACAGCTGGAGTTTGTCTCTGTTCAGCCACTAGGCTGTAGCCAGTGCGTCAGGACAGCTTAGTGGCCTGCAGAGATGTCTGTTACCTCTTCCCTGCGGGTATGATTATAGAATGAAACCCTTCTTTGCTGTCTTTTAGCAAAGTTCCTATACGTTTGAAAAATGTTAGGAATGCTCTCTTACTTGGAAGATTGAGAGCTAAAATGTTCCTTTATAGAATAGATAAGAAGGGTTTAATGAATACTGAGGGTATATTTTTTGTTTGTTTGTTTGTTTTTTTAGATTGCTCAGATTCCATTCTGCGGGGAAATTGAGTGTGAAGACTGGATCAAAAAGACCACTGCCAGGTAAACATAATTAGCCAATAAAGCCTGTGAATTCCTATAGTGGAAAGTAATGGCATGAGTGGAATTCATAATTTGTTTTTAATTTCAGGGATCAAGATCTTGAACCCGGTGCTCCATCCATGGGAGCTAAAAGCCTTTGCATCCCCTTCAAACCACTTCGTGAGCTGCAGCCTGGGGCTAAATGCATCTGTGGCAAGAATCCTGCCAAGTTCTACACCTTGTTTGGTCGCAGTTACTAAGGATATGACAAAACTCCCTCTCCGGCCTTCCTCATTTTTAAAAATAATTGGTACTGATATCTTCTCAGACTCAGATAGTTTTATGATTTTTTTAAAATAAAAGTTCTAAAAGGTCACATGCGACAAACAACCATTCATATGCCTAAATTCACAGTGGAATAAAGGATTTTCTGGCAACAACCCCAGTAATAAACATCATGAACTATTACCGTTTAATGTATTCATTTGCTTTGAAAACCAAATTTGGAAATTCCTGCATGTCTCAGAACTGCCAGTTACCTCTTAAGTGCCATCTTGAAGCACCCTGGAAGCCAGAATTGCCCCTTTCATAAAAAGCTAAACAACAAGTTGAAAAAAAGAAAAAAGAAAACTTTTCTTGGAGTTTCTCTGTGCCTTTCCAGTCTCAGTTTGTGAGAGTGATCAGTCCACTCTCCTCCTTGCTTTACATTTTCCCTCGTCCTTCTTCTGCCCCCACCACCCCGAGCTCACTGAACACACACCTGACCAAAGTATGTTCACTTCCTAGCTTCTTGCATTGCTATGTGACTATTATATTTGAGATTCTTTTATTAAATTAATCCTATGACTTGCCCTCCTACCCTCACCCTTAGTCTCTCTTAGTTGTATTTCTTTCACTGGCTTTCCTTCCATGTCTCGTTTCTCAGATGATTTGTGCACTTTACTGTCATACTCGACTGTCTTCTATGCTGGCTAGTCAGCTTCAGCCCATGATTTGAAGTAACATAAACAGGCTAATAGCTCCCATATTTTTGTCTTTAGGTCTGAGCACTAGATCTGCTTGAACAGCAAACTGAATTTCCTTGAGGGTTCCATCAGCAATTCACGTCCACATGGCCAAACACCTCATTTCACTCCCCACCCCAGGGCTCTTCTTCCTATGGCATTTCCTACCTGGAAGATGCAGCATTGCCAAAATGTACCCCATAACCAGAAACCAGAAATTGTGAGAGTTACTTATGCAGCCCCTCGAGCACACCATCATCCTTTTCTCTCCTCAGGTCCTTTGGGCCTTCCTGCTCAGGAATCTTCTTTTTTTTCTGGACTACTTTATTTATTTATTTTAATATTTATTTTTATTTTTATTACAAAGTCAGATATACAGAGAGATGGAAAGACAGAGAGGAAGATCTTCCGTCTGATGGTTCACTCCCCAAGTGACTGCAACAGCCAGTGCTGTGCTGATCCGAAGCCAGGAGCCAGGAACTTCTTCCAGGTCTCCCACATGGGTGCAGGGTCCCAAAGCTTTGGGCCGTCCTCGACTGCTTTCCCAGGCCACAAGCAGGGAGCTGAGCTGAATGGGAAGTGGGGCCACCAGGATTAGAACTGGCACCCATACGGGATCCCGGCGCATGCAAGGCGAGGACTTTAGCTGCTAGGCCACGGCGCCAGGTCCTGGATTACTTTATTTTTAAAATTTTTCATAATATAGTTCCAAGGTACAGGGATTTCCCCTTCCATCTCCCACTTCTGTCTTCCCTATATTATTACAGTAGTATAATCCTTCAGCAACAGTCACAAATCCATCATTCTGCTATCATAATTCTCTAGATTGTTTTCAGGCCTGGGTACTGGTGTGGATTTCTCTCATGGCTACACCTGTAGGCTAAGGGCTCAGTGTTTTGTTCCCCCATAGGAATTTATTAAGGTGCTTTCCTTTATTAAAGCCCTTTTATGGCTCACCATCATTTAATTAGATAAAATGTGAACCCTACAGTCTAGTCTGCCTCACACTATTCAACTACTTATGCACCCTTATCTCTAACTAATCCAGTAATCCTTTGCAACGTAGGGGGCCTCATGTAAACGTTTATTTCTTGTCAATGCCTCTTTGGAATGACTTTCACCCCTCATCTCCATTCCACCTACCTCAGTAAGGTTATCTGAGTAACAGAAAAATGTGAAATAACCATGTTTTTCTGTTAGCTTCTTACTGACTCATGACAGTATCTTCTTCCCTTAGTAGCTATATAAACTTTCTTTAGTTGTAAGATGGGAAAAAGTCTAGCATTCATAGTTATATAGTCTCAAGTAATAAGGCAGAATAGTGTCTAACAAAAGATGAAAATATAATACTGCTACACCTGCCAGCAAGAGCTGCTACTGGGAGCAGGCCAGGATGAACCAGGTTGTAGCACCAAACGTAACAACTAAGACTAGGAGCAGGCTGGTCCAGGCAGGGCTGTAGCACCCATGGGCCAACATGAGGGCTGGGTCTGAGGCCATGCCATGCTACTGTACCTACTGACAGCATAAAGGCCAAAATTAGGTGCAGGTTGGTTGGGTTAGGCTGCAGCAGCCACTGGCAAGTGCCAGAACTGGATGTCAATCATGTCAGACTGGACTGCAGTACCCCTGGCTAGTACAAGATCCAGGGCTGGGGGAAGGCCAGGCTGGACAAAGCATATGTTTGGGTCAGGTCTAGGGCTAGGTCGGGCTGAGCTAATCCATAGGCATACATGGGTTTGCACAAGAGAAAGATGGAAATGGAATTTGGGATGGGATAGGGTACAGCACATACCAACTTGCATAAAACTGGGGCAGGGGGCAGGCCTGGTGAGGGCTATTGGGAGATACCCTGACTAGGTCATAGCACCCACTGGTTTGTGTGAGGACCAGGTCTGTGGCATGCTAGGCTAGGCTAGGCCACAGTCCCCACCAACTCGTGTGAGATATGGGGCTGGGGGGACAACTGACAAGGTTGCTGCATCCACCATCTGTGTATTGGCTGGGACAGGTGATGGACTAAACCTGACCCTGCACTAGCTAGTGCATACAAGAGTCAAGTTTGAGGTTTCTTGGAGGACTTTCCAACTAGATCACTGGACACAAACCCTGGCCACGGGGAAAGTCACAATATATGGATGGAGTGCATGTATCAGGACTGGGCCTCCTGAGTTGCTGATACCTGTGCAGTGGACAGCATGCCCAGATGCACTGGATGGACATGACAACCAGCAGAGGATGGTGAGTGCTTGTCAGGATGGGAAACAGAACAGGTTGGATCACTCTCCTGGCTAAGCCTTGTAGCAAGTGTCTGGGTCTGTGCATGCATTCAGGTGGACTTGGTCAGCCAACAGACCTCGGAAGAATTTTCTCAACCCTGATACAGTGAGTCTAACAACATCTCAAAACTATCAGAACCACTTAGGAATACCCTTAGAACATTGTTCCTCACATTGCGCCTTAGGCATTCTCAAATGGCTGTCCCCCATCCCTGGATGCTGATGTAGTTTGACAGAAAGGAGTGACCCCCTTCCATTCCCCGCCCCATCTACAGCACATGCAGGAGGAAAAAAAAACTGAAACATACCCCAACCCTCCCCACCTTAGTCAGAGGCTCATATGGGCATACATCCTTTTCAACTCTGTAAACAATATTGAGAATAAAATACATATAATACATATTATGTGTGTGTATGTATATATATGCATACAAGTATTTATATGTATATAATATCTGTTGTCTGTTAACAGTTATACAGAGGCAACAGGAAGTTGGTTCTAATAAATAGATCTCTAATCAGTAGTTATTTTAGCTTGCAATTGTTTTTCTGCTGGCCAACATAAATCCTTTTATGGGCCAGTGTTTAGTCAATCCATAACTGAATTCTAACAATTTTATCAGAGACTAGTAACTACACATTTTGTCCTACAGCCAGCCCTTGGCTGTTTTGAAGGAGAGGACTATCTCTGATACAAACACCTCTTTTTTTTTTTTTTAAGATTTATTTATTTATTACAAAATCAGATATACAGAGAGGAGGAGAGACAGAAAGGAAGATCTTGTGTCCGATGATTCACACCCCAAGTGACCGCAACAGCCAGTGCTGCGCCAATCCAAAGCTGGGAACCAGGAACCTCTTCTGAGTCTCCCACGCGGGTGCAGGGTCCCAAAGTCCAGGTCTCCTACATGGGTGCAGGGTCCCAAAGCTTTGGGCCGTCCTCGACTGCTTTCCCAGGCCACAAGCAGGGAGCTGGATGGGAAGTGGGGCTGCTGGGATTAGAAACGGCGAATGGCGAGTACTTTAGCTGCTAGGCCATGCCGCCAGGCCCGATACAAAGACCTCTTAAGGCTACTTCTTGAAGCTTCAGACCAATAGGATTAACCCCAGAAAACGCTGAAGTTTGCTGTTTTAAGGGATTCACGTAAGGAATCCCAACAGTAACGAATTATGTAAATGTACCTCTGACCGCTGACTTTCTTTGTTAAGTCGTGATTTAGCGAATGTGCCAAAACTTTTCCAAATTCCATATTTTAACAGTGATGGTGCTTTTTAGGAGGGTTCCTGAACTTGAATGCCAATAATATCCTTTTTTTTTTTTTAAAGATTTATTCATTTTATTACAGCCAGATATACACAAGAGGAGGAGAGACAGAGAGGAAGATCCTCTGTCCAATGATTCACTCCCCAAGTGAGCCGCAACGGCCGATGCGCGCCGACCCGAAGCCGGAAACCTGGAACCTCCTCCGGGTCTCCCACGCGGGTGCAGGGTCCCAATGCATTGGGCCGTCCTCAACTGCCTGCCCAGGCCACAAGCAGGGAGCTGGATGGGAAGTGGAGCTGCCGGGATCAGAACCGGTGCCCATATGGGATCCCGGGGCGTTCAAGACGAGGACCTTAGCCGCTAGGCAAAGCCGCCGGGCCCTATCCCTTTTTTTTTTTTTTTAAAGATTTATTTATCTTTGTTGCAAAGGCAGATTTACAGAGAGAAGGAGATAGATGTTCCATCAGCTGATTCACTCCCCAAGTAGCTGCAGTGGCCAGAGCTGAGCTGATCCGAAGCCAGGAGCTTCTTCCAGGTCTCCCATATGAGTTTAGGATCCCAAGACTTTGGGCCATCCTCCACTGCTTTCTCAGGTCACAAGCAAGGAGCTGGATGGGAAGCAGAGCAGCTGGTTCATGAACTGGCGCCCATATGAGATCCCAGCACGTGCAAGGCAAAGATTTAGCCACTGAGTCATTGTCCCAGGCTCCCAATAATATCCTTTAAGAAATTTATAGCATTTTGGTTGCAGATGACAGTTATAAACTAGATTCAGGTACTCCAATATGGGATGCTGACATCCCAAACAATGACTTCACTGCTATACCAACACCCACCCCAGATCCTCTTTTTAACTTTCAATTTATCTTCATATTTATATTTAATTACAGGCGTTTAGAGGCAATTAGATTAGGATCTGTGGAACCTCCCACCACCTCATTATTTATGTATTATTCACATGTCCATATAT
Organism: Ochotona princeps; assembly: GCF_030435755.1. Classification (NCBI taxonomy): domain Eukaryota; kingdom Metazoa; phylum Chordata; class Mammalia; order Lagomorpha; family Ochotonidae; genus Ochotona; species Ochotona princeps. The sequence continues at coordinate 27,643,526 of NC_080841.1, read as the reverse complement.
AAGGAATCCTCAAGTTTTCATAAAAGGTGTATTATGAAAAAAAACTGCATGGATTTAAGTTTTTTTTTTTTTTTGCACCACAACAAACTTATGTTTTTATTTCATTTCCCATGAACTCTGAAGTGTTGTGGTACTTAGCTTCCCTACTGTTTCAGCTCAGCTGACTGTTCCCAGGACAAAAGCCACCCGCTCCGCTTGTGCACTAAGTCTCAATGCCTTCTCGGCGGTGGCACTGCAGGGCTTCTCCCATGTGCATCATTTGGCTTCTCTCCTGGTTCTTTTCATCAGGCTACCAGCGTGCTGTCATCCCCGTTCCCCGTCCCAACCCCCAATTCCCTTGTGTACTCCACATCCCTGTTTCTGTATATTGGCAGCATCGCCTACACTAGCTATTTCCTTTTTTTTCCCCCTGAACTGTCTAGAATCCACTGGCTATTCGCCTTCACCATTCCCCCTAAAGCCACATTCTAAGGAGAAGCAGGAGAAATTCCCTCTTAGTCAGCTTTTCTGTTCAGGTGGCACAAGGCCCACCCATGCAGGAGGAGTCGGTCTACTCAGGATTCAGATGCACAAATTCACTCGTAGACAGAAACACTTTCACCAACACCCAAAATATCTTAGATGTCATTGACAAAATGGTCAATAGAGTTGATGGATGAAGCAACCGTCACACTTTAAGAACAGAAAAGATTTTTTTTAAGAATGACCTCAGTCTGTTTCTTTAAAAGACTGACAGGCAGGCTACTTAAAAGAGTAGAGGTTGGTGCCCTTTTAGATAATCGGGTACTGGTTAGACTTCAAGGGCTATCCATGTTTAACAGATGGGAAGATCTATTTAAAAGCAAACTAAAAGAGCCCATTGCCATAGCGTAGTAGTTAAAGTCCTCGCCTTGAATGCACCCATATGGCACCACTTCTAATCGCAGCAGGCCCCATTTCCCATCCAGCTCCCTGCTTGTGGCCTGGGAATGCAGTCGAGGACAGCCCAAAGCTTTGGGACTCTGCACCTACATGGGAGACCTGGAGGAAGTTCCTGGCTCCTGACTACAGATCGGCTCAGCTCCAGCCGTTGCGGCCGCTTGGGGAGTGAACCATCGTATGGAAAATGCTCCTCTCTGTCTCTCCTCTTCTCTGTTTATCTGTCTTTCCAATAAAAATGAATAATTTTTTTAAAGCAAACTAAAAAGACTTCCTTATATAAGTTAAATCTTTATTTGACTTTCTTCCTCAAATTCCTAAATTCCTCCAACTTAAAGGTGAACCAGAGGGATGTTCATCTTTTTCATGGAATGTCTGGAATTAGGTCACTTGTTTATTACAAGACAGTGGTTAGAGCAGTAGAAAAATCCCTGTTACTTCATCTTTGGCTCTAATCTTTGAGTTAGTGACCCCTCGAATATTATATTATCTGTTTCTTGCAGTGAGTGGCATTCAAAATTATTTATAGGGGTGAGTGTGTGATCTAGAATTTAAGGTGCCCACATCCCATATCATAGCAACAGGGTTCGAGTCCTGATTGACCCTGACCCCAGCTTCCTCCTAAAGCACATCTGGGAGTCAGGCGGGGCATGAGTTCATTGGATTCCCGTCTCACACGCAGGAGACAGACCTGCACATCCAGCTCCCAGCTTCGCCATGCTTTAGCCTCAGCTGTTGTCAGCGTTGGAGGAATGAAACTGGCAGCTGGGAGAGTGCACTCTCTTTCCCTGCCTCTGCTCCTTAAATAAACTTAAAAATTACCTCAATGCAACTACTGGGCCATTAGGAAGACCTGATTTTTTTCGGTTTAAATGTTGACTGACTCATTTCACCACAGCCGTTGCGGCGCATGTGGATCTGGGAAGGCAGAAAGGCTACAGCTACTACTGGGCTTCTCCAGGATTCAAAGACACAGAGGCTGTTAACTTGTGTAATTAAGCACAGAGAAAAAAAACAAACATCCAAAGGCATGGATGAAGCCAGTGTCTTGCATGTCGGTAAAGCCCGGCTCATGTGACCTTTCTTGTTTAATTGCCCTTGAAACTGTTTTATGGCTTGATGGCAGCCTATAAAAGATGATTTCCAAAAATATGACAGGCACTGAAAGGCTGGAGAGGAGAGTAACCCAGGAGTGGTAGTCTCTAAATCAGTACTTGCTACTCCGAGAGCTCAGCCTCCTCAGGCGAGAGAGCAGAGCAGCAGAGCCCAGAGCCACCATGGGGCGATACACAGGGCGAAGCTTCCGTTTGATCTTCCTGTGTGTCCTGAGCGTCTTCCTTTTCGTGTTGGAGCTGGCGATCGGCACCATCGGCAACTCTCTCTCCTTGTCTTCTGATGCTTTTGCCGTCTTCTCCCAATTTTTATCGACACTCATAGGTCTGTTTGGGGTGAGGGCTGCCAACATAAGACAGCACAGGAAGAGCACCTATGGCTTTCTTCGGGCAGATGTGGTGGGAGCATTTGGCAATACAGTTTTTGCTATGGCTCTGATGTTCAGCATCCTGGTGGAAGCCATCAAAAGGTACATCACGCCCCAGAAGACAGAGAATGCACTGCTGGTTCTTTATGCTGGAGTTATCGGCCTGGCATTCAATATTTTCAATTATATCATCTTCTTGGACTGCTGTTACTGCAAAAAGCGCAGGTCCCAGGAAGAGATTGAAACAGGTAAATAGCTCCTCAAACAGTGGCAGTAAATCTGATGAGAGACCTGGCAGGTGCTATCTTAGGGGGCCCTTGTTGGCTCGCTTTGGAGAGCCCTGTTTGTGGGTGAACCCCTTGCCCTTGTCTCTGGGACTTTACAATGGCTCTTTGTCAGAAGCGTGGCTGTCAGTCCGAAGTTCCTTCTGAGCGAAGAGGCATGTTGGGGGACAGGGCTTATTCTTTCATGCTCACAGAGGATGAAAAGGTGTGTTCAGACAGACAGGGCACAAAGGCTGTGGCTGGTTCCAGCGGAAGCAACTTGAGGAAAGGTGAATGTCGTATTGAAAAGTCTCCTCCACACCACTCACTCTTGTCTACCCATGTGTGACAGGGCAATCCTGAAGTTTTAAGATATTTTTAAGTTGACTTATAATATTGGTACAAAAAGTTTGTGGGAAATGGAGTTCAAAGATTATTTTGGTGCAAAAAAGTTTGAGATCCATGCATAGTCTTTTCATAATTCATATTCCACAAGCTTTTTGAAGATGCTTCAGATTTATGGTATACAGTGTGATTATTTGGTGCGGGTGCACAGGGTATGATCAAATCAGAGTAACAAGTGTTTCCATCTCCATACCCATTGATGATTTCTGTGAGCTGTGAAGCTTTGGAGTCTTCCTTTCTAGTTGTTTGGAAGTAGATCACAGATTGTTACAGGCTAGATTTACCTTTCTAGTTGAAAAACAGCAGAATGAATTTCTTCTCTTTGTTGGTGCTTCTTTTCTAACCTCTTTTCATCCCCTCCCCAGTATCTATTTACCATTTACTCTAACAATGAAACCAGTTTAAAAATATTATTTTACTATCTCCATAAAAATATTCAAATAGTATTGGAGTACGTAATCAACTTATAAAGGGCAAAGTATCAGATAATGGTCAGACTGAATTACTCAGGTATATATGCAAAGAATGCTATACAAAATGCAGGGAGAAAAGATAAAGAAGATCACCTTGTAAACAGAGCGCTTTGTAGAGTCAAAGTATTTGCACTTAAACTTTTCGGTTGTATCTGTTTCACTGGAAAAGATTGAAAGTGATTTATCTATGAATCTGTAGAAGACACTTAAGATTGGTGTCAAACTTATTGAATCATCTGTCACCAGATCAGATTCAATCTTGGAAGGCAACAAAACATCTAAAATATGCTTCTTTATTACACGGAACTGTGTTCTTCTAACTTATTGCTACAAGAGGATAATAGGGACACGACATGGTGGTGGGGATCCAAGTCCTGGAGTCTTGACTGCCATCCAGAAGCCACTGGCAGGAAGCTGGATTAGAGGCAGGGCTGGGACCTGAACCTCTGGCACTCTGCTGTGAGACATGAATGCTCCTAGCAGGGGGCTTCAATGCTAGGCTACCTCTCACTTAACTTCTTTTTAAAAAATTATTATTACTTTCCATGATATTATTTTATAAGTATACAGGTTCATTAAAATTATGTTGAGCCTAAATTTTCTGCAGAACTGAAATATTAGAACTGTTGGTTATCTTGTACAAGGACAGATACCTGGCTGAACATTGATCTTTATTTTATACTCAAAGTAATGCTACCTGGTGTGGTAGCTTAGTGGCTAAACCCTCACCTTGCAACCACCAGGATTCCATGTAAGGCACCACTTTATGTCCCAGCTGTTCCACTTCCCTTCCAGCTCCCTGCATGTGGTTTGGGAAGCCAGTAGACAATGGTCCAAGCCTTGGGGCCATGTGTCCACATGCGAGACCTAGAGGTGGCTCCTGGCTCCTGGCTTTAGATCAGCTGCTCTCTGGCCATTACAGCCATTTGGGAAGTGAACCAGCGGAAGACCTTTCTGTCCTCTCTGCAGATCTGATTTTCCAATAAAAATTAAATAAATCTTTTTAAAAAATTAATGCTGTGCAGGCCACTTGACTTCTGCTCTATTTTGCATCTTCTACCTAGGGTAGATCAGGGTTGCATTTATATAATTTATGAATGATAAATTTGCATATGAAATATTTTCTTCTAACTTTTAACTTTTTGACAATGTGCCTTTCCTGAGGATTTAAGTTCAGATTACTTTGGTTCCAAATTGTGTGCTCACTCGCTTGCCCTCTATCTCCGCCCTCTCAATTCCCCTTTTTACATATTTCTCCAACCACCTGGCAAGAGGTTGTAAAAGCACAGCCATCAGGGTCTGCTCCTTGCTATGGGAGATGGATTAATAGCTTCCACAAGCTTCTAGTGAAATTTAGTGCTACAGAATGTAGGGGCCTTGCCCGCCAAAAGCAAGTTAAAGTTCTCTTTAAAGGAAATGTTATCTAGAGCTCAGCAAAGTAGGGGAGGCTCTGAGAGTTTTAGGAGATGCAAGGGGAAATTTGCTGCTTCTGCCCGAGTTAGCAATTACTCTGTAGTGGATACAATGCTACAAATGCAAGACTGAACCAACTTCTCAATCTGGAAGGAAAAGGTTTTCCAGCCATAGATTACTTGAGTCCTCTTCCTCGTGGAGAGACAGGATTGAAATGACGGGGAATTTGCAATACTTACCATTTTAAACGCATAATGCTTAATTCTCACCAGTTATTACTTTTCACTTCATATACATTTGAGACTACCATTGTTTCCCAAGCACCAGCACAGGTTTCAAAGATTAGTCTTCACATATAGATTGCATGCAAAGAACGCACACACAGCTCATGGTCCCTAACCCATGGTAGACACTTAATTCTCTTCTATCTCTTTCCATGCATTCCTAAGTTTGCTACTCCCTTACCTCTGGTTGCCCTGCAAGGAGTTCTGAATCCGCTATAGAGTCAATAGAAAGAGTAAAGGAAGATTAAAAAAAATACAGGCAAGTTCACACTTGTGAAATCAATCTATGTTCAAGGACAAAGCTATGGATCAGATCCTGGTTCTTGGCAGTTTTCTTCTCACGTGCTAAGGCTGTGTAGACTGATATCTCAGTGAGATTTGGTGGAAAAACAAGTGTTTGTGGACATCTGTGAGTTGTTAGGCTCTGTAAGCGGAGAGAGGAAAATTTCCACAGCAGCCCACCTACACCTGACAAACTGTGTTAGATAATCAGCCAGCGGAATGCTCTGTATTTCTGTTTTCTAGAAAACAGTTTTGGAGTTAGATTCACAACCATGCAGGTAGTCAATGTTAGGATATAAAAAATGACAGCACTGAGTTCGCCTTTTAATTAAATACTCCGCTCTGTCTGACCAACAGAAAGTAACATCATAGTGGAAAGCCGTTTAGTAAAAACTGTGAAAGAACATAAAAAGTGCAAACCGATATGCTATGCCATCAGTTGAATGCCGATTTCTTAGAGCGACCTTGCACATCTCAGCTTCTTGAGCTGTACAGGGAGGAAGCTCTGTCTCAGCAGGATATTATTAGGAAGAATTTATATGTTCTGGGTAGAGTGCTCAGCACAGAGCTTGGCATACACTCACGGGAACAACAATGGTAGCGGTTAGCAGTGACTGCCTAAGTGCTGAAGAGACAAGCAGTAGACATTAGTAGATCCTTGTATGGACAAGTCCTTTGTCCCATTCACAACCACAGATTGGCAACAGCCATATCCTTTGCCAGCATCCCTGTAATTGCTGTTAGTCCAACGCTCCTGCATCACTAGCCCTAAAAGCCACACAGAACTTGAGTCTCATTGGTCACCGGTTAGCAGCATTCCTACGAGGGTGAACCCAAAGGAGACTCGTAATTGGAAAATACATGTTTTGGACCTTCCCTCATTCACTGTGTCTGATCCTGGAAAAGATATTCAACCATTTTAACCTCATCTCAGCTATCATCACAGCGACTTTAAAGAAACATTGTGCTTTCTCTTCACTGACAATACCTCCATGAGGCTGTGTTTTTCAAAGGGCTCTCATAAATTCTGCCTTCTTCTGTATTCAGTAATCAAGGTAGCATTTTAGAAGGGCATTAATTATATCTTAAAACTGCTAAAATGACATATTTAAACTTCTTGAATGACAATACAATGTCAATATGCCACTCATTAAAATAAAGCAAACATATCCAATATACGAGGCTCCTATTTCCAAGGGACAAATAAACTAAAACATTCAGTGTTTTATGGTTAAACCCACCAAGTTTACATGAGAACCAGGACTTTGTAGTTCCATACTTCTCTTCTCCATGACACTTTTTTCTTTTCAAAGATTTATTTTACTCGTTTGAAAGGCAGAGGGGCATAAAGACACAGACACACACACACAAAAAGAGAGAGAATTTTTTATCTACTTTTCAAATGGCTCAATGGCTGGGGCTGGGCTAGGTCATGGCTGACAAGGACCCAAGCACTTCAATGGTCTTCTGTTACTTTCCCAGGCACATTAGCAGGGAGTTGGCTAGGAAGTTGAGCAGCCAGAACTTGCATTGTTGTTCTGACATAGTATGTTGACAGCGTAAGCAGTAGCTTAAGCTGCTGTGCCACAACATTGACCCGAACACCTGGTCTTTTAAACATTTCTCTATTGTGCTGCCTAGTGAATAATTACATCCCTGTGTTTCTTACTGATGAATTTAATTTTGTAGGGAGGTGAGTGAAAGTACGCTTATTATTCTGTATTTGTAATTTGGCATATGTTTATAAGATACATACATTTTATTTGTTATTTTTTGCTTGCTCTTTTGGTAGAAATGGTAGTCATGGTGCAGTTTGAAAAACACTGTATACGGCTGTCTGATGACTGTGACAGGTGCCACTTTTGCCATCTTTTTTTTATGAGGCAATAGTATCCGGAGCCTCATTTTCCTGAGAATTTCTTCCAAAGTCCATGCCTTGGTATTTATTGTCTGTGTCTGAAAGATATCTAAAGAGAAGTCCGAAGAAGTAATTTTCTTTTTTTTTAAGATTTATTTTATTTTTATTGGAAAGGCGGATAAACAGAGAGGAGAGACAGAGAGGAAGATTTTCCATCCGATGATTCACTCCCCAGTGCTGTGCCGATCTGAAGCCAGGAACCTGGAACCTGGAACCTCCTCCAGGTCTCCCACGTGGGTGCAGGGTCCCAAGGCTTTGGGCCATCCTCGACTGCTTTCCCAGGCCACAAGCAGGGAGCTGGATGGGAAATGGGGCCGCCGGGATTAGAACCAGCGCCCATATGGGATCCTGGCACGTGCAAGGCGAAGACTTTAACCACTACGCTATCGCACCAGGCCCGAAAAGGTCCCTTCTAATGGCCTGGAAAAGTGATGGGGGATAGTTGAAATGCTTTGGTCCCTCTATCCACATGGGAAACCCTGAGGAAGATCCTGGCATCAGCCTGGCACAACTCTGGCTGTTACAGCCATTTGGAGAGTGAACCAGTACGTAAATAAGCTCTCTTCTCTCTCCCCCTCTATAACTGCCTTTTAAATGAATAAATAGATATTTTAAAATGTATGCATAACATGCAGCCTTATTCCAATATCTCCTGCTCCAATAAATACAAAGAAGCAGGGGTGGGGGCAGTGAGGCTTGGGTACAGGAGTATATTCTCAGCAGAGAACTCTAGTCCACAGTGAGAGACATAAATCTTGCAGGCCTGTGAGCAGGCAGCCTCTCCATGGAGACCACGTGGACCCCAGGACCTCCCTGACAACAGAGCCGAGACTTCCGGTGCCAGTGAGTGATTTCCACTCATGAGTTTAGAGCAAGTTGAGAAATAAGGGATAAAAACAGTAGCTCAGTTTTCAATAAAAGCTGAATTGGAGAATGTGTTTCAGCCCCACAGTCGGCTTCCTATCGCTTATCTCAGGAGTAAATATATCCATCCTTTTATAGGCAGAATCAGTATCTGGAGAAGCAGAGAAAGGCCTGGAAAGAGGAGAAAGGTAAGTTCCCTATGGGCAGGCAGTTCGATGGAGTTGGCCCCGGGAGGGATGGAATTTCCATCCAAAAGCAGACTCTACTGCCCCAAGAGAGACCTTGCATGTTGGGTTTTGGGGAGGAAATGAAAGCTATTTCATAGGGACTACTCTGCTAGTGGAAGCCTCATGGAAACCCGTGACCAGAGGGCTGGGGCCTCTCCTGATCTCTCCAGCTTTCTGTTCCCTTTGTTTGCAGCTCCCCTAGAAGGACAGTCATGCTGCATTTCCAAAGACTTGGCACCTCTGGGTGCTCACTCTTAGGATCTGTGTTTGGCAATGCAGACACTGACCAGTGACACAAATGGCCTAGAACAGTAACTTTATTACTTAAAGTAACTCGGAGCCTCACAGACTCTCAGGATTGCTCACTACAGACTCTACGTGACATAAGTGATAGCATCAAGACAGTTTAAAAATATTTTATCATGGCCTATAACCTTAGAAAAAACTTCTTTGATAGCCACAGAAACAAAAAGAGAGGGAGACGCAAAGGGAGGGTTCTTCCATCTGTTGATTTACTCCCCAAACGGCCTTAACAGTCAAAGCTGAGTCAGTCTGAAGACGAATCCAAAAACTTGTGGATCTCCCACATGAGTGGAGGATCACAAGCTCTCAGACCATTTTCCACTGCCCTCCAAGCTCATTATTAGGGAGCTGGATTGGAAGCAGAGCAGCTAGGGTTATAATTGGCACTACAATATGGGATGTGAGTGTTGCAATCATTGTTTAACCTCCTGTGCGACAATGCTGCCCCTCAAGATTTCCTAATAACTTAATATCAGCAAGATAAAAATGTTCCACATATAAATCCTCTCCTAATACTAGCTAATGAGGAAGACATTAAAAATAAATATCTTTGGGCCTGGCATGATAGCCTAGTTGCTGAAGTTCTTGCCTTGAATGCGCTGGAATCCCATATGGGTGCCAGTTCTGGAGTTCAAGTCCCATCTGTGTCTCTCCAACTCTTCTCAGGAAGGCTGTTGGATCATTAATAGTTTCATCAAGTCTTTTTAAATTTATTCTTTTTCTTTACATGTATGGCTGACATTTATTTGGACTTTTTTCTTTTGATTTTGTCATTGTTTTCAGTGTTTTTTTTTTTAATTTTATCACACAGAGAGAAATGAAGTCAGTGCTTTATGGCTCTGCCAAAAAGCGACAGTGGTCCAAACAAAGCTTGTCAACTCTCACCTCTCTCAGTTGGATAATCTCACTCAACAGGCATTTTCCAACCAAACCAAACCCCAGGCCTGGACTAACTTCTTGCCTTTTCTCAACCTCCCTCAGGATGTTATCACCTCCTTGTGCCTGTCTTTAAATTCCTGATTCTGTTTCTTAACCTGCTTATTCAGGAAATAGGAAACCTCTGTGCAATAGCAACTGTTTTGTTTTGTATCTTATCGGATAATACCTTACCTGTTCCATGCTAGACTTCCTCAGCTTGCCCTTGCAAGTATTTCCAAATAGTAGACACTTCATGTGGTTATTCTGTTTTCCAGATACTGTGTATCAGTCACCTGAAATGTACTGCATAAAGCAATGATCATTTATTCTCAGGGATTGTGTGGGTTAGAATTTAAAAAGAACACAGTGGGAAGAACTGATTTCCTTTCACGATTTCTGAGGTCGCTTCCAGGAAGACTCAGAGATTGGGGTTGCCTGATGACTGGGGGGTGACTTGGCAGATGTGGTGACTTGATGGATCAGGTGGCTTGATGCTGGGTCATTGACTCACGTATCTGGCACCTGGGCTGGAAGGTCTCACCATCCAGCACTGCTGACCCCATCACACATGTGACCTCTCTGTGTGTCTTTGGCTTCCTCACACTAGTGTAGCTTCTGGCCATCTAATGTGATGGCTCAGGGTTTCACACGTGAGTGATTCTAAAAGTAAGCAAAATATAAGCTTCATCACCTTTCCTGGCTCAGTCTGTGGATTACAAGTAGTGACAAGATAGAAGCAATTTCAAGACCAGAGACCTTTCCCTTTGGATGGAGGGAACATCAAGGTCATATAGAACATGTGCAGTAGAGTTATGAAGGTGTCCTGGGAAAAACCAAAAAAACCCACCTGCACAGTTTGTCCTCTGGTCACAACACTACTTCCCTTTCATATGCAAAACACACTCAACCTCTCTCCCACGCCCCTAGCATCCTATCCATATGGCATCAGCTCCAAGTTTATTTTAACCGGGTCCTCTGGGATAGTTACTGCAGCACAGTTCCTTGAGCACCTTCCCATGGATGTGAAGATCTTTGAACTAAAGAAACAAATGAATTTCCCCCCACTCACCCAATATACAGTGACAGGACAGGCCTGGCCCAGGGGTGCCTGAAGAGCTGACTTCCCGCACTGTCTGCATTGGTTTTTCTCTGAGGGGAAGGAGGGAAAGGAAGTGTGTTCAAGATCCCTTGGCTGTCTGAAACCTCGCCTCTAACAGCTTTCTTTGACTCCCAGTCCCTAATTTAATCTAATTTCATTCCCCAGTTTAAGAATATTTTGATGTGTGTCCATTTCCTTTTCTTTTTTGCATCTTTGTAGCTTTAGAAAAACTTGCTGTTCCTATTGCTCAATCTGCCAATATTTTCTGAAAGCAAATTAGTTTCCCTCTAATTTTCTTTGCACCATAGGATTGAAGCATATACTCAAACCCAGCATTAAAAATTAACTTACACAGCTGCACATTTGGCCTAGTGGTTGAGCTGCTAGTTAAAATTCTCCTATCTCACATGGAAGTACCTGCATTCAATTCTTGACTCTATTTTCTGATTCCAGCTTCCTGCTAACAGATTGTGGGAAGCAGCAGGTACTGGTTGAATAATTAGTTCCCTGCCATTCATGTAGGACAGAATTGGATTGAATTTCCAACTCCAGGCTCTAGCCAGGCCCAGTTGCAGTAATTGTAGGTATTTGGAGAGGGAACCAATAAAAAGGTATTCTCTTTATCTTGTTATGTGTGTGTGTATATCTAGGTAGTAGGCTGCTACATAACTTGCTGAGGTCCAAACAGTGCCTGGCTCTCCCCTACAAGAGCATTTACACTTGACAGCTCTTGCCGTGGCTTTCCTGGAAGCTCACTATCCAAGTGTCACTCTGACCCCTAGATATTCATCATTATCCTTCTCAAAGTTCCTGATCACTCAGCATTCTTTGTTATGCTCCTATGTTTGGAAGCAATGGGAAGACAACCTATAGATGAGAGTTGAATATGAAATTTCAACTTAATTACAGATATCAAAGGATATGGCTTAGATGTGTGGTAGCAAACAGCTTCCAACTGACTCACCTACCTAGTCCCAGATAGGACAGAGCCCACAGACCTCTGTGGGATGGCAGATCTGACAAAGAAATCCCAGGAAAGGTTAGCAAAGCATGTTCCTCTCTTTCTTCCAAGTTTACTCAAAAGTGATCTTGTTGCTGGGAAGTCAGGAGAATGTCAAGAGTGACGTACGTAAGGAGGTGGCCTCATGCAAGATACTTCTTGGGTAGTAGAGTGCTCATAATGAATAAAACTGTGAACTGATTAGTTCTGATGAGAGCCATGTAATTTACCTGTCAGGGTGACCTGTTTATCTCAGTGGGGAGGAGTATATTTGGTGAAGAAGTTCAAAGGCAGCAAGAGCTAATCTGCAGTTACCAGATACTATGTCTTACGTCACGCCCCTATCCCTTCCCATACGCATAGCACACTTGAATACACGTGCCCCACCCAAAGAGGCGTAATAAACAACAAAGGTCCAACAGGGAACTACACAGAGCTACTGTAAAGAAAGTGTTTAAAAAATGGAATCTGCAAAAAGGCAGCTGAAAAAACTACATGGGAGAATCAAAATTATCAGGAAACAGAATACTTTTTCAGATTAAACAATTAATACAAACAATTCAGATGGGGAAAGAGACCAAAGATAACAAAACATTACAGAAATGAAACTCACACTGGGGAGTAGTGAGACATAGAATATGTAGTATTGAAAACAATCAGTGGGGCCCGGCACAATAGCGTAGTGGTTAAAGTCCTCACCTTGAATGCGCCAGGATCCCATATGGGCGCCAGTTCTAATCCCAGCAGCCCGGCTTCCCATCCAGCTCCCTGCTTGTGGCCTGGGAAAGCAGTCGAGGACGACCCAAAGCCTTGGGGCCCTGCACCCGCGTGGGAGACCCGAACGAGCCCCTGGCTCCTGGCTTCAGATTGGCTCAGCTACAGCCGTTTCGGCTCACTTGGGGAGTGAACCATTGGACAGAGGATCTTCCTCTCTGTCTCTCCTCCTCTCTGTATATCTGCCCTTCCAATAAAAAAAAAAAATCCTTTTAAAAAAAGAAAAAGAAAACAATCAATGATATGGAAGGGAGGCTCATGAAATCGTCCAGGACATTTAAAGCAAAAAGGAAGAAAGAACAGCAAACAGTGGACTTGGAACAAATCCATTCTAGCTGTTTACTAGGGTAGAAGGTAGACTGTGTGCCAGCAAAAATAAAGATTTCATAGAAGAACTTTTATGAACAAAATAAATATAAAAGTCCACACAGCAGAAGGGAAAACTGACATCAAATAATTAAAATAGGTATTCTGTACAAGTCTCTGTCTCAAGGATAAGGAAAGAATTCCAAAAGTAAATAGAAAAAAATATCCCATGGTATTTCTATTTACAGCTTTATGGTCCACACTAAGTCACATGGCTGCAACAAGTGCCAGAAAAGAAGGAAATTGTAATATTCAGTTGAGCAACAAAATAATGAAGGGGGTGCTCAGTAATATACTAAACTAAAAACCAATGTTCAGTGGCTAAAAGAAAAGGGAAAACAGATATGGGACAGGTTACAATAGGGTAGAGTTTTGGCTTTTGTGGAAGCAATAGTGAAGGGTTTTAAACAGGGGAGTTTCATAATCAGACACACATTTAACTTTAATCTTTTAAGGTTTATTTATTTGAAAAGCAGATGGCAGAGGTTTGGAAGAGAGAGAAGAGAGCGTTCTCTCATCCACTGTCTCACTCCCCACATGGCCCTAACAGCTGGGGTCAGGTCAGGTTGAGGTCACAGGTCAGCATCTCCATGTAGATCTCCCACAAGTACATGGCTGTCATCCTCTTCCCTCCCAGGTACCTTGGCAGGAAGCTGGACTGGAAGCAGAGGAGTCAGGACTCCAATCAGCATTCACAGATGGAATGAGGCCATCCCAAATGATGGCTTAACCCTTTGTACAGCCATCTGTGCTCAGACATGCATGTTTAAATATTTATTTATTTATTGAAAGACACACTGAAGCAGAGAGAGGAGAGACAGAGGAGAGTGATCCTCCATCCATTCATTGGTTCACTCCCCAGTGGTCTGGGTTGGTCTGAAGCCAGAAGCCTGGAGCTTCCTCTCAGTCTTCACATGGGTGCAGGGGCCCAAGGACCTGAACCATCTTTCACTGCTTTTCCAGGTACATCAGCAGGGAACTTGATCAGAACTAGTGTAGATGAATGCTTGAACCAGCGTTCACATGAGATGCGCACACTGCAGAGGCTTCATTCACTAAACCATGGTGCTGGCTCCAGACATGCCTCTAAAAAGTGATGGCTCTGGGGCCAGCTCTGTGACACAGTAAGTTAAGCTGCTGCCTGCAGCACTGGCATCCCATATGGGTATGTTAGTTTGAGTCCCAGGTACCCCATTTTTTAAAAGGACTTATTTTATTTTTTTATTAGAAAGCTGGATATACAGAGAGGTGGAAAGACAGAGAGGAAGATCTTCCATCTGATGAATCAATCCCTAAGTGGCTGCAATGGCTGGAGTTGAGCCAATCTGAAGCCAGGAGCCAGGAGCATCTTATGGGTCTCCCACATAGGTGCAGGATCCCAAGGCTTTGGGCCATCCTCAACTGCTTTCCCAGGTCACAAGCAGGGAGCTGGATGGGAAGCTGGGCTGCTGGGATTAGAACTGGCGCCCATATGGGATCCTAGCATGTTCAAGGCAAGGACTTTAGCCACTAGACTACTGTATCAGGCCCCCAAGTACCCCACTTCCGATCTAGCTCCTTGCTAATGAGTCTGGAAAAGCAGCAGAAGGTGGCCCAAGTCCTTATATGCCTGGCACCAACATGGAAGAGCTGGAAACAGCTCCCAACTCCTCCCTCCTGGTTTTGGTCTGAACCAGCCCTAATCATTGTGGCCACTTTGGGAGTGAATCATTGAATAGAAGATCTTTCTAACTGTTCTCTCTCTGTAACTCTTTCAAATCAGTAAGTCAATCTTTGTTTTTTAGATTTGTTTTATTTTTATTGCAAAGGCAGGTTTACAGAGAGAAGGAGAGACAGAGAGAAAGATCTTCCATTCACTGGTTCATTCCCCAAATGACTGCAACAGCCAGAGCTGAGCTGATCCAAAGCCAGGAGCCAAGAGCTTCCTCTGGGCTTCCCACATGAGTTCAAGAACTCGTGGCTTTGGTCCATCTTCTTCTGCTTTCCCAGGCCACAAGCAGGGAGCTGGACAGAAAGTGGAGCAGCTGGGACACAAACCAGCAACCATATGCGATGCTGGTGCTTGCAAGGGGAGAATTAACTAATGAGTCATTGTGCTGAGCTCAACAAATCAATTGTTTTTAAAGCTTGTTTTTTAAGTGTGTCACTCTAAAAAAAAATTAAAAAGAATAACTGATTGTTTTGGTTGCTGGGGGAAGAATGCAGTGGGTGAAAGTCTGGGAGGAGAGTCCATAACTAGCAAGGGAGAGGGCAGATACTGTTGAGGCAGGGAGATAAATGAAGGCAAATGCTGAACAGGGATACATTTCAGAAGCACAGTGAACTGTATCTGTTGGCAATTTGAGTTGAGGGATGAGGGACAGGCACGAATTAAGGGTGATCCTTGGCTTTCAGCCTGATCAAATGGGTTGATGCTGGTGTTAGCAACTCTGAAAGATGAGTGGAGGTGTTTGTAATACTTGTTAGATGTCCAGGGGGAGATGGAGAGTAGGCCTGATGGTGCTGTTTAACAAAGTCCACCGCAGAGACATACATGGCTCACTTCTAAAAGCACATAGGAATGCATATCACAGAAAAAATATACATGGATTTTACATTTATTTTTGCACTAAACTAAACTCATCGTTTAATTCTACTTGACCATGAATTTTTGAAGTTTGCTAGTATACTTGGAGTCCATCTGAAATATAGCTTTAGAGCAACAGGACTAGGTGAGATCACCCAAAGCAAGACACAGAGAGTGACATTTAAAGATCTAGAAGAGGAGAGAGAACTACCAATGAGACACAAGGAAAAGCAGGAGGACACAGTGTTCAACAGTGTAAAGAAAAGAGTGTTTCAAGAAGGAAAGCAAGCTCTTCAGTAAAATATCTTGTTGAGAATTCCAGTGAGATAAGCACAGAAAACCAACGTCTTTGGACGTGGGAAAGCCATGGTCATCACTGACAGAATCTTTTCAATGGTGTAATGAAGCAGAGGGAGAATGGGAAAATAATGAAATGACTTTTTAAAGAGTTTATTTTCTCTCCACATGGAGAGTAAAGAAATATAACAAAAATAATTCTTCTATCACTGATAAGGAATGAAAGTAAATAACGGTCAGTCTGAATCTGTAATATTTTAAAGGTTAAATTTATATTTTTTCTGAGTCTTGAATGTAGAGGAGA
Source organism: Ochotona princeps (assembly GCF_030435755.1). Taxonomy (NCBI): domain Eukaryota; kingdom Metazoa; phylum Chordata; class Mammalia; order Lagomorpha; family Ochotonidae; genus Ochotona; species Ochotona princeps. Next base: position 27,627,372 of record NC_080841.1, on the reverse strand, counting down.
AAGCCATTCTTTGCATTTCCATAAGACTTGTTTTCTAACCTTCTTTTGATTAGAAATGTCTAGTTGTGACACAAACCCAACTTGCACTTGCTTAGGCAAAAGGGGAAATTTTGTCAGCTCACACTATTGAGATGAACCAGAGACTTGAATTCTACTTGAGATTTCCTTTCACTGATGCTTATTTCTGTCTGTTCCCGTCTTAGAAACAGATTATAGAAAGTTGGTCAGAAGGTCACACAGTCACATATTCATAGCTTAGTGACCAGACAGGAAACCGAACCTCTTTCTGTACCAGATCTTGACAATTTCAGGGGAAGAATTCTGGCTCAGGTTGGACCAAGTGCCTGTTTCTTGAACTGAAACTGAAATCCTCATTGTGGCTAGAAGATGAGTAACTATAATAGGTTCACCATAGGTGACATGCCTATCACTAGAGACACGATGTCTTCCCAGGAGCAAGCCTAGAGCGGGTTCCAGGCCATCTCAAACCCTAGCTGATATATTTCAGCCACTGTTGGTTACAAACACAGTGTTCAATTTCTAGGTCTCATGTAGACTGTTGTAAGAACTTGTCCAAGGTCATAGGGTACCTGCAAGTGAAGAGCAGGGCTTGAGTTTAGTTCTACTATCTGACTCCAGAGCTCAAATTATTAACTGCTATGCTTGTCTGCCCTCCACAGTTTCCCAAAATGAGTGTACAATTCAAAACCCTCTAGGGGCTGGGATTTTCTCAACAAGCAGGTTGTGGCCATATGATGTTACTGGAGGGCTTGTGTTCTCATCACTTCCAGGCACAGCACTAGAAGCCGACATATTTTTTGGTCACAAGAACAGACTTTAGGCAGGGAAACTTGGAAACTGTTGGGTACAGACCTATATTCACGTTAGTGCTACTTTTTTTTAATATCAGTGCTATAATTTCTGTTGTCCACAACCTGTTTCAGATGGTACTGATCACTTTATTAAAGATTTATTGACTTCACTTGAAAATCAGAGTTACAGATAGAGGAAGAGGGGTGGAGTAGGGAGGGAGGGAGGGAGGGAGGGAGGGAGAGAGAGAGAGAAAGAGAGAGAAAGAGAGAGAGAGAAAATATTCCATCCACTGGTTCACTCCCCCAATAGCAATGGCCATAGCTAGACCTGTCTGAAGCTGGGAGTCAAGAGCTTCTTCCGAGTCTCCTAAGTGGGTGCTGGGGCCCAAGGCCTTGGACCACTGTCAACTGCTTTCCTATTAGCATAGGGCTGTATTACAAGTGGAGCAGCTGGGACTAGAACTGGTGCCCATATGGAATGTCAACTCTGCAGGTTGAAGGATTATACCATTATGTTGGTTCCACTAGCTACCTTTTAGCTTCTTTTTATCTCATAATTCTAGCATTACAAAAAGAATGTGAAGTCAAGAATCTCTTACATTCAATGTGATATGTGCAAGGGGAAAAGTTCATGAAAAATATGTATTGTGAACAAACTATGCAGGGATTTATAGGTTTTTTTTTTGCACCATTTAATTCCATTTTTCAATGAACTTTTTGAAATTTCCTTAAATTCTGAAAAATGTTAAGGACAAATACATTTAGGGCAGAAAAAGTACCTCTGCACCCAAATTGCGAGAAATATACACACAGCACTGCATAAATTCACCAGGGAAGAACTCACTTGACTCACAAGTTTCCTCAGCTACCTGAGGAAGGGACTTCCTCTCTTGGAGCCATCTCATTGTTTTGGGGCTGCATGTTCAGAGCTGGTAACTAGGGAGAAACCTCCAGTTTCTGATGACGAATGTAACATCTGAAAGCTTGCTGTTGGGAATAAAAGTCCCCTTCTCCTGCCTATGAAAGTGATGCTGTGGGCAAGATGTCATTAGAACCCAAAATGGACACAAGCCAGTGCTCTCTCACTGACTAGAAAACACAATCTTCTGTTAATTTCTGGGTACACAAAAACTTTTTTGTGTATAGGACTTTTTTTTAGTATGATATCTCAGAATCTATGAATTGTAGCGTATCAAGTCTGACACCAATAAAAATGAATTTTAAAAATCCCTTGGTTAAAGGATTACATCCCAACTGCCAAGGAGACCACGGGGAATTGGAGTGCCTTTGGAGGCCAAGAACTCTGAGGTCATCCACCCCCATTTGGATCTACCACATGGGATGGAAGAAGTCCAAATCCTGCCTTGCAGGATCCAAGATCATTGGAACGACAACCAGGAATCCTGAGCAGTCAGCAGAAACAGAAAAACAGTAAAACTTCCTTTGGGACTAGGGAGAAGAGCTTTCTCTGGTCCCTGCCTGGTTCCGACTTTGGGTCCCTACCCTCTCTTGCAATGACCATCAGGATCGCTCCAGAAACCCCTCAAAACAAACAAACAAAAAAATCTAGAATAGATAGAGAACAACAAGGAAAGCTTATAATCAAACAGGAAACAGTCAGCGGGGATGCACTTATACCTCACTGGGTGGGACACAAAGATTAGTTACTCCTCACTAGGGTATTGAAGATTTCTCTGCACACCCCTCCTAAAACTGTTCTGCACCTAAACTGTTGACATATGTCTTGTTAGAGTTATAGAGTTGGACTACCTGAAAAACAGCCAGGTTCAGCAAAATCATGCTTCAACGCTATAAACTGCTAAATACTAAAATAAAAACAGACATGAGACAGCTGAATAGTAATCTATAGCCATTTTAAGGTGTATAGAATCCGGTTGTGTATAAACTAAAATTGAAATGTCAATGAAGAAGTCACAGGATAAGGTTCAGAGCTTGCATTCTTTTTTTCCTCTTTTAACATATTGGTTACTCAATACTATGTCAATTAATTCCATAACATTATAAATTGCTACCGATGTTATGTTGGGGCTTTTAATTGATCGGGATGATACTCTGCCGGCTCTACCTTCAGACCAGAGATGGTCTCCCCAACAAGCCATTGAACTTATCTGGACAATAAGATGCTGGACTTTATGCTTGGTAGATGCTTGCAATGAAAGAATCTTAACTGAATTTGAACTGCGGTAATGCAACAAGGTGGAGGAATCCACCTTGGGGGGGGGTGGAGAGGGGTGGGGGAAATCCCAGTGCCTATAAAACTGTGTCACATAATGCAATGTAACCAATTTTTAAAAATCCCTTGGTTAGAATAAAAGTGTTTAATCTGATCAATTAGCTCCCTGCTGATGTGCCTGAGGAAGCAGCAGAGGATGGCCCAAGTGCTTGGGGTCCTACCACTAACATGGTGGCCTGGACAGAGCTCCTGGCTCCTGGCTCCCACCTGGTTTAGACCTAGCTGTTGCAGTCATTTGGGGAATGAACCAACAGATGGAACATCATTCTCTCACACTATTGCTCTGCTTTTCAAAGATTAAATCTTGAAAACAACAACAAAAAAGCACATTCATTTAAAAAAAAGATTGACCTACTCTAATGTGGGGGCAAAGAATATAAGATGAAGGGTTGGATGCCTAGATCAGATGGCATATCTGTTACTCACTGATCGCGCAACCTTGGGCAGGTGACTAAACATCTGAGTTTCAGGTTCTCCACCCATAAAATTATACTTCTTTTTATGGGTTTATTGAAAGGTTGAAATGAGATATTGCCTGTAAAGCACTCAACATAAGGTTGGGACAAGTAAGAGCTCAATCAACCAAAGCTAGGGAAACATCAATTTTGTAAAGTCTGTCAACCAACTCAGAGCATACCTGTATCTATGTCAGTTGGGTTTTGGCAGCATTTTGCTGCCACCATCAGGCAACACTGATCTTTTCTTAAACTCAAGGGACCTCGAACTCTTGTAGCTTCATCCTGTGCTTCCTCAGCCTCTGGCTTTCTAGTTTCATAGAGCATGCTCCTGAGACTTTGGCACAGTTCTTATTACCTGCTACTGGTTAGGACAAGGACATCAGATATCTGTGATACACACCTGCCAGTTTCACACTTGTTTCTTTCAGTTGTGAATGACAAACACACAATTTTTTTTTTTTTTTTTTTTTTTATTGTTAATTATTTTGCATTATGTGACAGTTTCATAGGCTCTGGGAATCCCCCCCTCCCTCCCCCTCCCCTCCCCCCGGTGGATTCCTCCACCTTGATGCAGTATTACAGTTCAAATTCAATCAAGATTCTTTCATTGCAAACATATACCAAGCATAGAGTCCAGCTACTTATTGTCCAGATTGGTTGAACAGTTTCTTGGGGAGACCTTTTCTGGTCTGAAGTTTGAGCTGGCAGAATATCATCACAGTCAATTAAGAGTCCCAATATAACATCAACAGCAATTTGCAATGTTATGGAATTGACATGGTTTTGAGTAACCAGTGTATTAAAAAGAAAAAAAAAAAAAAAAAAAAAAAGGAAAACAAGTCCTAGCCACAACCTATGATTAGCTCATTGACATTTCAATTTAGTTCATATACAGGACCGGCTGCTCTATACCTTAAAATGGCCATAAGGCACCATTCAGCTGTTTCGTGTCCATTTCATCTTAGTATTTAGCCAGTTGTTGTGTTGAAGTAAAATTTTGCTGATCTTGGCAGATTTTAGGATAAACCAGACTGGCTTGTAACTCTAACAAGATATATGTCAACATTTTAGGTGCAGAACATTTTTTTTTTTTTTTTGGGGGGGGGGTGTGCAGGAAAATCCTCAGCACCATGGTGAGGAGTAAAACTAATCTTTGTGACCCACCCAGCGAGGCATGAGCCAATCCATGCCAGCTGACAAACACACAATTAAGAAGGAATTGAATAACCCTACTGGGTGAATTATTAGGCCTCCCTCTCTTACGTTGATTGCTTTGTTTGTCACATGTGGAATGTTTCAGAGGTCCCACATTTGAAGACAGCACAACCCAGACACTGGGAAGGCAACAGTGTCCATTTGCATCTCCTTAGTGTGTGTTCTACACTCTTCACCAGTGATTCTACTCACAAGTGTTGTAGTGCTAACAGTGATGCTAATGGTGGTAACAGTAGCCAATGCTTATTGGGAACTTCATTGTGCCAGGCACTGTTGTAAGTGCTTTCACATCTTAACTCATTTACTCCTCACTATATTATTATTATTATTATTATTATTATTATTACCATTCCCATTTTAGACCCAGGTGATTAAGCAGAGTGTCCAACTCCACAGTTTCTCTCTTCTTCCTTCTTCTACAAGAGTGGCCCTTTTTACATTAATTTTTAGAGACTACTTGGAATGATCAACTTCTGCAAGTCCTCAGGGTAGGGGTATTTTCCTCGGGGATGAAAAAGGGACGTTTCATAGGCGTCCCCAGTGTGGAGGCTCATCTGGCGGAAGGCAAGCTCCTTAGGTCACAAGGGCTTTAGCACAACTGTTATGAGTCCCCAAGGGTTGTTAGAAGGCAGGTTATGTTTGATAAGGATCAGACAGTGGTTAGGGCTAGAAACCAGAGTATTCTGCTAATGGGTTCTGTGGCTTATTTTAAGTAAAATGCTTTATTCATTTTCAAGCCAAGAACAGATGTGTGTGTGTGTGTGTGTGTGTGTGTGTGTGTGTGTGTATTAGCAATGGCTTTGAAACTTCAGGGATTAGGGATGGAGGAAGGACACTAGAGATGACCGAATTTATCAGTTTAACCCTTTGTAAAATGAGTACAGAGGTAGACAAAACCCACAAGGCTCCCCCAACAGCATCCTGAACTGATCTACAGCCAACAACACTCCTCAGGGTCTGCTCATTAGCATCTCCCATTGTCCTGGAGCCAGTTCCCTTCTGGATAACTTTTCCTTGGAACAAAGCCTGCGTCAACAGGAGAGTCTTTACTCAGAACAGATCTTTACAGAGAGGTCAGGCGATTGGACCATGATTGTAAGGGCATGCTGTCAGGGACACAGCGGCTGACAGCAGAATATGCTGACGCCAAACACGTACACAGAAGGGGCCAGCCTGGCTGCTCTGGTAGCCAAAGAACTTGTGTCTACTGCAGCACAGCCCGGCCTTTGAGTGCGGAGCAGCAGCCCACACTCCCCAAAGTATGGTCTCCGGATTCCTGAAGTTGGCCTGCCAGGTTCACCAGCTCAGGGAGGTACAGACTGGAAGCGGAGCAGAAATGACACGTGGCCTAGAGGGGGCAATGGAAACAGCCCATCCTGAGGCCTGGGAGGAAGCGGGAACTATGAAAACGCCATTGCCACGAGTGGCAGTGGAAGGTGAGCACACAGTGTGGGATGAGCTCATGTTTAACGAGGTGTGAAGTAGGGCGCACCCACAGGGGCAGGGTAGGTCCGCTGAACCTTTGACATGGTGCACCAGGTTAACACGAGGTGTGAACTACAACCAGCGTGAAGCTGTCCACGTCCGCCACAGCGAACACACCCACAGAGTGCTGGTCACTGAGCGAGTGTCACCTAGGAAATGTTCCGTGCTCAGGGCTGGGCGCAAGCGGGTCCGCGAGCACTAACATCCTGATTCGCTCCATGGCTTCCCAGGTTCGGTCCCCGACCTAAGGACATTGGCCCTTGGCCATCTGCCATGTCGGGCCTGGGCCGTAGAGGTGGTGCCAGGGCGCCTCAGATACTGCCGCGCCGTCGGCCACTCCCTTAGACTCTGGGCTCGCCGAGGCTGGGGGCGCTATGCCTCGCCTCATAAAGAGCGCAGGGCAGCGCGGGCGCGGCAGCCAGGAAGGCGGTGCCAGGCTTCTCGCAGCCCGCACCGCGCCGCGCCCCCACCTGTTGCTGCGGCCCCGGCCCCGGCTTGCGGGGGTCCCGCTAGCCGCCGGCCGCCGTCACCATGGGCCGCTACTCCGGCAAGACATGTCGGCTCATCTTCATGCTCGTGCTCACCGTGGGCTTCTTCGTGGCTGAGCTGGTGTCGGGCTACCTGGGTAACTCCATCGCGCTGCTGTCCGACTCCTTCAACATGCTCTCCGACCTCATTTCGCTGTGCGTGGGCCTGGGCTCCGGCTACATCGCCCGGCGCCAGCGCCGCGGCCTCGGCGCCACGTACGGATACGCGCGCGCCGAGGTGGTGGGCGCGCTGAGCAACGCCGTCTTTCTCACGGCGCTCTGCTTCACCATCTTCGTGGAGGCCGTGTTGCGTCTGGCCCGGCCCGAGCGCATCGATGACCCGGAGCTGGTCCTCATTGTCGGCGCCCTGGGACTAGCGGTCAACGTGGTGGGGCTGCTCATCTTCCAGGACTGCGCCTCCTGGTTCGCCTGCTGCGTCCGGGGCCGCCGCCGCCGCTCTAAGCCGGGGCCGCCGCCGCCCGACGGGGTCCCTCGCGACGCTTTAGAGGGTTCCGGGGGCGCTGAGCGCCTGCCACACCCGGCGACCCCGACAGCTCCCAGCTTGGACTCGACTCTGACTCTCCGGGGGGCCTCGGTCGACAGGAAGCAGGAGAAGGGGGCGACCGTGTTCTCAAACGTAGCAGGTGCCTTTCGGTTGCATCCTTTGGGCCGCCGTCCCCTTCCCGCTTCCCTCCTCTCACAGTCTGGTCCTTTCTCCTCATTCCACACCCTTCCCCTCCCCCAACCCCCGTGCTCTGGATGTTTTTTTTTTTTTTTTTTTTTAATCTATTCCTTTTGCAATCTGCTCTCGTTTTCTCTGGCCAACTGAACGTAATTTCTTTACGATTTCCCTTTTATTTACTTGTTTGTTCTTATTGGGGCCGCAGCTTCTCTGGCCTCTCGACCCTTTCTCCCTTTCTCTGTGGCATTGATTTTCTTGGAGCGCAGCCTCACTGTTGGGCAACAGAGAACTCCCCCAGCCTCCCTGCCCCCCCACTCATTAGTTGCTGTCTGGACTTTGTTTCTCTCCCTTCCCCCTTCCCCATCCTCTGTGCCCTGGGGTGTTATGGATTCTGAGGGTAGGGGTGGGATCCTATGTACCCTTTTGTTGTTCTCATTCAAAAATAAGTATGAATGAAGTTCAAAGGTGGGTCCCAAGGCTGTTGCAAGGCCAGGTTGTGCTGTTTGGGGAGTGTGTGTGTACACACACACACACACACTCACAGGGGTAAGGTCATCCATGAACTGGGAGGAATTTAAAATAACCGAAATTCATATTGAATCCATTGATTCTTTTTATTTGTAGAATTTATACACAACACAAGGTTTCTTCTTTGAATGCAGGTGATTCCCTGAATACCCAGAATGAACCTGAAGAGGTTGTGGAAAAGGAAAAGAAGTCCGAAGCCCTGAATATCAGAGGTAGGATTCGCTTCCGGCCAGCTAGAATTGCTGTCTGTGGCACCTGTGCCCTGCTGTTGTCCTTCTTTCTGTTTGACACCGCAGAAGGCAGTGGTAGGTTTGAAAGCAGGCCAGTTACCCGCACAGACTATGACCTTAGTCTCTTGCCCAATCCCCACATCGATCCAGGAGAAACTAATTGGTAATGATTTATCTTTGCTCCACATAGACTAAAGCTGCTGGCTGGTGCCAGAGCACCACGTATCAGTGCCAGGTTACTACTTTACTTGATTTGGTCCACGCAGTTTTATAAGTGTTCAGTGCAGCCTGTTTTAGTTTGTAAAGAGTAGAGTTGTCTATAAAGAGTAGGTGGGCTGCTGCCCAAAGTTTTGTCCCTGGTGCTGATGGCTGAGTCACCTCTGCCTCCCTAAACTCCTGCCCAAAAGCTGCCTGGGTGCAGGTGCTGTGGAGCTGAGACCCCTCCTTCCAGGCCACAGCTGAAACATGGGGAAGGTACCTAACTGCATTTTTTCTCATTATGTACTCAAGGTTAGCACTGCTGGGCTAAGATCAGCCCAGAATCCACCATCTTTTCCTATTGCTTGGGTATATATAGACTGTGCTTCAGAGGGGTTGCAAAATGATTAATAACTCTTTCCTCCCTTCCCCAAGATGTACTTATTTTTTATTTGAAAGGCAGATTTAAAGAAAGTCAGAAGCCTGGCACTTCTTTCTAGTTTTCTATGTCTAGTTTTCCAAGGTCTTGAGCCATTCTCTGCTGCTTTCCCACACTAGCAGGGAACTGTATAGGAAGTAGAGTAGCTCATACTAGAATCTATATGGGATGCCTGGGCTGCAGGAGGAAAATTAGCGTGCTACACACAGCACTTGTCCCTAAACAGCCTTTTATCTTCATATGTTCTGGGGGAAGCTGGTAATGGGGCATAGATGGAAGTAATAAAAAAGACATAATAATCTAGGAGACACTTGTATTTTTCGGAGTCTCACATCTGTCTTATAGAGTGATTTCCAGAACAGCCCTCTCTGGACAGCTGAGAAAATAACAGCAGCAACACCACAGATTTTAAAATGCTTCAGCGATGGGAGGGGTGGTGAAGCTAGTAGAATGTATTCTTCTAGAAGGCTTACTGGGTGTATCTTCTTGTAAAGGGACTCTAGAATGAAAAACCATCATCTTTTAATTTTTTCTTTTTTTTCTTTTTTTAAATTTTTCTTTTTTAAGGTTCAGTTTAAAATGTTTACATGAATAGTTGAAAATTTTGTAGAAACTGGAATTAAAGGATAAATTATCTTTGTACCGAAATTTTGAAATCCACACATTATAGGAGTTTTTGGAAAGCTCATGAAAAATACATACTATGAGTACATATCATTTCAATGGTTTTTTTTTTTTTTTGAGGTAAAGTAAACTTTTAATTCCATCTTTTCCCTACAAGTGCAGTGGCTGGAAGGTTGGAATTTGGTTTGGAGCTGCCTGGATTTGGGTCCTGGATCTACCACATAAGAGCTACATGGCTTTGGGCAAGTTGTTGAAATGCTCTCAGCCTCCAATTTCCTTATTTTTAAAAATTAGGACAGTGATAGTACATACTTCATGATATTGCTGTGAGGTAAAATTTATAAAGTGCTTACCCAGGCTCATTTCCTTATAGGAAATGTAGGTGATGTTTTTTATTGAGTGCCTTGTTTGTGCCAGACACAATTTATGAATGAGTGTCAGCTAGTAGTGTGTGGACTTGTTGAGTGTAACCCATGCTGCTTTAGTAACTGCTAGCTCAGTTGGTTCCTGCTGTGCCTGTGCCTAGGAGGACCCTCTGGGTTTCAGGTTCAGGCCTGGAAGGCCGGTTTCACCTTAGGTGCTGTGTTCCCATCATGGAGCCAAGGCTCTGGGAAAGACCACAGAAAGGTAGAGCTGGACACACCCAAAGACACCTGAGCTCCAACGCTTTGCTTTTGCAGACGAAAAAACAGGCTCCAGAGAACTCAGTGGCTGCTGTCAGTCACCCCAGGCTGAGAACAGGCATGGTTTGCCTCCTGTGTATACATTGACCCCCGAATGGTCACATTTCTAACACAGTGTAACAACTGCTGTAGAAAGCAGATTCCTTAGTCTGCAGGGGAAATAGCTCATGGGAATTCTTGTGAACAAACACCACTTCTTGATTTTCATTACTGTTTCTCTTATTTTAATGGGAATAAAAAAAGTTGTAAAAAACACACTCTGTGGTCTAATGTAAAGTACAGTGAAAGCACAATCTTTTAAAAATGCCCATCAGTGTGTTTTGTTGTGGTCACTGATTTAATGGACTCAACCATTAACATATGAAAAAGTTTAGAGAATGTTAGGAAGACAATGAGTCCCTTTAATTTTAGTATAGACATAAATAGACAAATAATAATCCTGACCTAACTTGAGAATAAGTCTCCTTTGATGAAAAAAAATTTTTTAAATTTAGAAAGATCTTATTATTTTAAATAACCACATATGTATGCCAGGTTATTTATTCAACAAATTCAGTAGCATCGATGATTTTTTCAAGTTCTGAGATATTTATATCAAATTTCAACTCATGTCAAATGACCAGATCATCTTATAGTTCAATTTTCTTTGTTTGGCTTTATGGCCTGATTTTTGTCTAGACTCAGTGAGAGCCAAGTGCATAGCTGCCTTGTGAGCACAGTGACTAGTCAGGCGACTAGGTTGTCTACTGAGTGGTGATCTTTGTTTCTCAGATTATGTGCTGATTTATCTTTCTGAGTCACGGATGTGGTCACCTAAGAGTCTTCAGAAACCTTGACTACATCTGGAATCAGGTTTCAACACTGTTGGCATTCAAGGGCCTGATACTCTGCTGGAGTATCATTTCTTTCTAGACATTTCTGCCCTTCTCCTCACCTGCTTTACCTTCCCCACCAGCTGTTGATCATTTCCTAACCCACATCCCTATTAATGCACAGGAAGAGTGGGGTTGGGTTTGGAAGCACTTATTTAAATGTTTATCTAGTTAGTTGAGAGGCAGAGAAACAGAAAGACTGGCAGAAACACACAGAACGCTCCAGTCTGCTGGTTTACTCTCCAGATGTCTGCAAGGGATGGGATTAGGCCAAGTGGAAGCCAGGAGTTGGAAACTCAATCCAGGTTTCCCATATGGGCAACACGAATCCAACTACTTGGGCCATCACCTGTTGCTTCCCAGTGCGTGCATGAGTGGGAAGCTAGAATCAGGAGCAGCACCAGGACTGAAAGCCAACACTTTGATATGAGATGCGGGCATATCAAGTGGTATCTAAACTGCTATGCTAAACACCTGTGGTGATAAAGAGTCCACAATCAGGCAGATCTGGTGAGAATTTTACCTCTGCCTTTTATTAACTGGATATTGATCTTGGGCAGTTAACTTCACCTGTTTGAGTTGCAGTTTCCTCACTTATATATCGTGGAGATATTAATGTCAACATCACTGTGTTGTAGTGAGGATTGAAAGGGTGCTTGGAGCAGCATGGAAGACCCACACTACCTGTAGGTGCCCATTAGTGTCACATCACCTCTGGGTCAGTCTTTAGAGGATTTTCCAGACTTTGTTCCACATATTCTTAGGAACCAGCTGCTGAGGAAGATGAGGCAGATTGTGCTATAAATCTGATTTCACAGATGGCAATCTCGCTGCTCAGAGAAGTTCACTTCCACAAGGTTAATGGCTCATAGAGACAGTGCCAAGTTCTGAGAATCTAACTGCAGTGCACCAATCCCCTGTGCTTGACAAGGGGGACTTCCATCTGGAGTCCTCTCTGTTGGAGCTCCTCCAGTCACTGCTGGTTGAAATCAGTCTCCTCTCCAGAGTCCTTCCCAAATTGCCCATCTCTCAGGAAGCCTTCCCTGAAATTACTCATCACAGACGACTCCCTTTCTCCTCCAGAAGGTTCTTGATATATTCATTTCGGAATCCTGCTGGTGACCCATGCTCCACAGGGGTTATGATCTTGCCTTCTTCATCTTTGCAAAGGAGACAAGAAAACACATTGCATTGCTACATCTCAAGAATTTAAGGGCTAGTTTGTGTGATTAGGACGCAGGATAATATATGTCCATCCCTTAGTAGAGAGCCTTGCTTTGATACCCAATTCCAATTTCCTGCTCATCTAGACCCTGGGAAGCAACTGTGATGGCTCGTGAAACATTTCTGACACCCAAATGAGAGACCTGGGTTGAGTTTTTAGCTTCTGGATTCAGCCCTGATCATTGCAAACCTTTGGGTGTTAGAGCCAGTACCTAAGAATTCTGTCTCTGTCTGGCTATCTATACTCTCTCCCTCTCCTTTTCCTCTTTCTCTCCCTCCCTCTCTGTCTCTATTTTAAAGAAACTTGGTGGACTGATGCTTTCAATGGTGTTTCAAACTAAATGTCATGATAGTTTTACTAAAATCAGTTTGGTACAGTTTGATCAGTAGTTATAAAATTTAGTTGAATGAAATAGAACAGTAAATAGTAATAATTCATATAGAAGGGTAGGTTTTGTTTTCTTGTGAATTTTTTTTCAGTTGTATTCTGGGATGCAAAGCTAAATTCTTGATATGAATTGTGGGAAAAGCAACTTTGAAAGGTACTGCTTTTAGGCTTCAGGGTAAATAGGAGTATTTTTCATAAAGAAAACCTGAAATTGGAATTTAGGGTTTCTATGTTGGCAGGATACATAGTGCTTCTCTAGGAAGACTTTGCAGAGTTTCAGTGCTACTCTTAACACATTACAGCTGTGTGATCTTGGACATGCTAGGCATTCGGTGCCTCTGTTTTCTCATTTGTGAAATGGACAAAGTACTTCAGAAAGTCCTTAAGAAGAATGAATGCATAGTAACTCAAGACGGTCCCTGGTATTATAACTTATTATTATTGTTATTATTTCAAAAGCAGGAGTTACTCTTTGTCATGTAAGTTATGACTTAACCAGATAATACTGTCTTATTAAAAACTTACGCTGTATGGCTCCAGTGTGATGAAATAAAGGGCAGAGTCTGATTCTGGCCTCCTGTTATTTATGAACAGTTGGAGGAAATCAGGCCAACGTGCATGAAATGGGATAACAGACTGTCAGTTTGTGAAGATGATATCAAAGGGTTGTAGTCAATATGAGATTTTTGTGTCTTTATGGTAGTATTTTGTGATGTTCTGAAGAAGTTGAAAGCTTTGATCCTCAGTTGCTGCTAGAGGAACAAGATGTGTAGGAACACTTTGGGGAAACTTTTGTTTCCTCCTCGTGACTCAGGATGGGATGTGGGGAATAAGAAAACCTTGGGAGCTGGGTGGGAAGAATGGGGCATAGAATCAGGATGGTGTTAGACTCAGTTAACATTCAGCCAAGAGGGAATGCAGGAATTCTTTTTTTTTTTTTTTAAAGATTTATTCATTTTATTACAGCCAGATATACACAGAGGAGGAGAGACAGAGAGGAAGATCTTCCGTCCGATGATTCACTCCCCAAGTGAGCCGCAACGGGCCGATGCGTGCCGATCCAAAGCCGGAAACCTGGAACCTCTTCCAGGTCTCCCAAGCAGGTGCAGGGTCCCAAAGGTTTGGGCCATCCTCAACTGCTTTCCCAGGCCACAAGCAGGGAGCTGGATGGGAAGTGGAGCTGCCGGGATTAGAACCTGTGCCCATATGGGATCCCGGGGCTTTCAAGGCGAGGACTTTAGCCGCTAGGCCACGGTGCCGGGCCCAGGAATTTTTTTGATTCTTGTGTATTTTGGGAAGAAGTGCCATGAGTATATTTAATGTATGTACAGAATGCCATTTTGGCTAGGATGTTACTCAGAATCCAGGATGTGCTGCTAAGAGGAGGAATTAACCCAAAATACCTTGCAAGGAATACTGTTGAGGACTGGCTATGAGTGACTTGAATTCTATGGGGTGAACCTGTGGAATACATGCAGAGATAAAGGAAACTTTGGTTTATATGTATATTTTGTTTGTGGAGCAGTGCTTTGGGAACTGCCCCACATATGCCAATCACCTGGGGATCTTAGAAGTGCAGAGTCAAATTCGGTAGATCCCAGGTGGAGCCTGAAAGCCAACACTGCCTTGTTGCTCATGCTGCTACAAGATTCTAAATTGCTTTCTGTGAGACAAATACTTTGGCATGTGGCAAAAAAAGACAGATACTTCGTACTTATATTTTAAAGTCCTTTTGACCACCTAATTTATCAAATTCCTGTTTAGTTCTTATCTATCAGTTATCTAGAGAGCCAGGTCTTCCTTGCTGATGCTTGCTGTCTCTTAATTGATACCATCAGAAGCCGTTCCCTTAATTGAAGGCATCCATAATTCTGGTTATCTGCAGATTTTCATCTTATTTTGTTGTGACAGATCCTCTCACACAGTAAACAATCTGCAGAGATCCTGTTCTTCAGGCTGTTATAAACCAAGTAACATTGAAACAACCACAGGCTTAGTGAAAAGTAGGCAAATGCCTATAGGGAGGCAAAAACAAAACAAAACAAAATAGATCAGGGTAGAGAGTGGAATAAAAATAAAGGAAACTGCTCTTGATTTTTCCTAGCTCTTTTTCTTCTTTGGGGGCTGGTGCTGTGGTGTTGCGATGCTGGCTGCAGTACCAGCATCCCATGTGGGTGCCAGTTTGGGTCCTGGCAGCTCCACTTCCTATCCAGTTCCCTGTTAATGGCTTGGAAGGGCAAGTGGAGGAAGACCCAGACCCTTGGATCCTTGCACCCATGTGAGTGACTTAAAGGGTTTCAGACCAGCACAGCTGTAGCCATTGCAGCCATTTGGGTAGTGTACTGGAAGGTGGAGGATCTTTCTGTCCCTCCTTCTCTCCTTGTAACTCTGCTTTTAAAATAAAAATAAAGTGATTTTAAAATAAGGATTTACTTATTATTGGCAAATCAGATTTACAGAAAGAGAGATAGAAGAAATTTCCATCTGCTGGTTCTTACCCAAGTGGCTGCAACAGCCGGAGCTGAGCAGATCTGAAGCCAGGAGCCTGGAGTTTCTTCCCTGTCTCCCACACAGGTGCAGTGTCCTAAGGTTTGGGGCTGTCTTCTGCTTTCCCAGGCCGCAAGCAGGGAGCTCGATGGGAAGTGGAACAGCCGGGACACAAACTGGCATCTATATGGGATCCTGGTGCATGCAAAGCAAGGATTTTAGCCACCAGGCTATCGTGGTGGCCCATAAAGTGAACTTTTTAAAAACTAGCTTAAAGCATAGACACTTCTATGAAAGAAAAGGACTCATTTGCACAGCCTCTGTTTCCTGGTGGGTGTGCTCTGAGGGGTGGCGAGTGGTAGTGATGTGGCACTAGAGATGGAGCAGCCACTCTTTCCACAGGCGACAGACAGCACAGAATCTTCATAGGCTGTTCCTTTCCTAGGAGAGTGGCCTGGGGCTTTGTTTTCTAAGTCATTGATATTTTTTGCATTTGGATCCATTGTGCTCTCTAAAAAGAAAAGAAATAGCAACAAGTATTCATCTATTTGGAAAGCTGAGTCTCTGAGTTTAGGGACTCTCAAACCTGGATGTGTGCCTTAGTGATCTTCCTTTCTTCTTGACAGGTGTTCTTTTGCATGTGATGGGAGATGCCCTAGGGTCTGTGATTGTGGTCATCACAGCCATCATATTCTATGTCCGTCCTCTAGCCTCCGATGCCCCATGTAACTGGCAGTGCTACATTGACCCCAGCCTAACTGTCATCATGGTCATCATCATTTTGTCATCTGCCTTCCCACTCATCAAGGAGACCTCTGTTATTCTGCTGCAGATGGTTCCCAAAGGAATCAACATGGAGGAACTGAGTAAGTAAATTGCCACTATTGAGCAGAATCACTGTCCAGTTGATGCTATCCAGACCAAAACGCCAACATTATTTCAGAGTACTTTTTGATATTGGGATTCTGAAATACTTTAAAAACTACTGATTTTTCAAGATACTCACCATACATTTTGTCACCTAGTGAGATGACTCATAACTCCAAGAACCAAAGGCTCTTTGCTGCTCCTGTTTTTCTGATTCATTGCAATTTAGAAAATACTTACGTTTGTTTGGAAAAAAGAGCAAGTGATCTTGTGTGCTGATTCACTTTCTAAGTGCCTGCAGCATGCAGGCACAGGGGGCTGAATTGAAGCTGGGAGTCAGCTACTCCATCCAGGTGCCCCATGTGGGTGGCAGGAATTCAGCTATTTGAGCGTTTATCCTTCTGAGGCCTTCATTAGCAGGAAGCTGGAGCTAGGCACTGGAGCGTGGAATTAAATCCAGATATTCCAGTACGGGATGCAGTGTCTTAACTGCTAGACTAAATGCCCGCCTTATCTAATCTGCAAATGTTAAAAAATTTAGTGCTGGACAGTGCTATTCCTGGGCTGTTTCTTTTCATGTCAAAGACTGATTTTAACTCACTTAACTCAAAGACTGATTTTAACCACTTCTGTTGGGAACTTGAATTTTATTCTTATTTCCTGAAGACATGGGTACTCTATATTCTTTTCTTTTCTAAAAAATATTTATTTGTTTATATTGGAAAGGCAGATTTTACAGAGAGAAGGAGAGACATAGAAAGGTATTCCATCTGCTGATTCACTCCCCAAGTGGCCACAATGACTGGAGCTGAGCCAATCTAAAGGCAGGAGCTTCTTCCAGGTCTTCACCAGGGAGTCTTTGGGCTATACTTTACTTCTTTCCCAAGTCACAAGCACTGGTGGGAAGATCTGGATGGGAAGTGGAGCCGCCGGGGCACAAGTTGGTGCCCATATGGCATCTTGGCATCTGAAGGGGGAGGATTAGCCAATTAAGCCACTGCACCAGGTCCAGAATCCTTCATATTCTATACCTTGCTTTCTCATTAACCAGTGTTTAGGGATGTGCTAATTCCTGTGTTTCACAGCCTGGCCAAAAGAGCAGGATTTTAAACTCAGATCCTTCAGTACCACATTTAGTAATGAAGTCTGTTTGTGTGCTTTGCTCAAACGGAAGATCACACTTTCACTTGGGTTAGGCACATCTGAGGGTACACATATTTGACATTTTCTAAAATTCATAGATGGGAACTATTTATATTTTGTGAAAAATTGAATGTGTAGCTTTATTTCTAGTGTTTCTAAATGGAGAAAAAACAAATTCATACTTATTTGCTATTGTGCTGACTGTCATTGCTTCACCTTAGAGTCAGTCAATAAGAAACAGCTAAGACCTATGGGGAAATGATAATCAGAAGGCCTTATCTCATTCCGTATACCTGAGTTATATTGAAATGAATCATAATGCATTCATTGTATGGAGATGGTTAGGCTGTTCCCAGAAGAGTGTAATTTTCAAGGGAAATCTTTTATGCAGGATCTAACTCTGCCAACAGTGTGCTCAGTAACCACACATTGCTGCCAACATAGAGTCACTGACCACAGCTGCTGTTCCTAGATGCTCTGATGGTCTTTTGGGGTTCCTCCTTTGACAACCTGGGCCATTTTACTCTCTTAAAGTCAGTGGAATGTGGCCACTTTCTGACTTCATTAAAGAAACCAACTTACACTTCTTGAACTCCGTTTGTTTGCTCAGTACTGCAAAGAAGGAAGGGAAAGAGAGGGAGACGTAGGCATAGGCAGTTGGCATTGCCTTTGTCTTCCCAAGAGCTTGGTTGTTTTTCAGGTGAAGAAACAAGTTAAGCATACACCAGAGTAGTTGTGATTTATGTTTTTTTAATCTCATTTAATAGTTACAATTATGATATAAATAAAAATTATAGACACACCAATGACCCTCTAGAACTGCACATTACACATCTGTGGAATCAAGCAATTGTGGGCCAAACATATTTTAGAACATTGTATTTGTAAAACATGAATGACAATTTCTTGAAATTATTTCCAAAACAGTACAGTATAACATGTTTACATAGTAGTTATATTGTATTAGATATTGGAAATAGTCCATAAGAGATTTAAAGCCATGTGTAGGTGATATGCAAATGTTACACCATTTATATAAGAAATTCCAGCATAGTGGTGTAGCAGTCTAATCTTCTGCCTGTAGCACCAGTATCCCGTGTGGGCACTGTTTTGAATCCTGGCAACTTGACTTCAGTACTGCTCCTTGATTATGGACTGGGAAAGCAATGGAAGAGTGCTCAAGTTCTTGGGCCCCTGAACTTGTGTGGGAGACCTAGAGGAAGCTTCTGGCTCCTGGCTTCAGAGAGACTATTATAGCCATTTGGGGACTGAACCAGCAAGTGGAAGATCTGTGTCTCTGCTTCTCTCTGTAAATCTGCCTTTTAGATAAAAATAAATAAATCTTAAAAAGAAGACATTCCAGTTCATACTCCTATCAGAATCCCATCAGAATATCTATTCTTTATATTCTCAACAATCCTGAACATTTTTCCCTGTTGTTAAACTTATTTTCTTGAAGTACATTTAATGAGTAGCGGCATATAGTGAGAGATTTCAGACAGGTGAAAGGAGATGATGGGGAATCTACTCTTTTTTTTTAAAAAGATTTATTTATTTTTATTGAAAGGCAGATATACAGAGAGGAGGAGAGACAGAGAGGAAGATCTTCTGTCCAATGATTGGCTGAAGCTTCGCCAATCCAAAGCCAGGAGTCAGGAGCTCTTCTGGGTCTCCCACACGGGTGCAGGGTCCCAAGGCTTTGGACCATCCTCATCTGCCTTCCCCAGGCCACAAGCAGGGAGCTGGATATAGGAAGTGGGGCTGCTGGGATTAGAACTGGCACCCAAATGGGATCCCAGTATGTTCAAGGCGAGGACATTAGTCACTGGGCCACCAGCCAGGGGAATCTGCTCTTATTAATATGGCTGGTTTTGCTTCCTGTAGGTGAGCATGTAGTCATTTTGGTGAGAGTGCAGGAAGGAACCACTTTCCTGCAGTTCTGTGTCTGATCGTGGCACTCACCTAGGCTGCTACTTGGTCTTCTCTGTTGCAGTGACTAAACTCTCTGCTGTGCCGGGAATCAGTAGCGTGCATGAAGTGCACATCTGGGAACTTGTAAGTGGAAAGATCATTGCCACCCTGCACATCAAATATCAGAAAGACAGTGACTATCAGGACGCCAGCAGGAAAATTCGAGAAATCTTTCACAGCGCCGGCATCCACAGTGTGACCATCCAGTTTGAAGCTGTGGATTTGAAAGAATCCTTGGAGCAGAAGGACTTGCTGCTCTGCAGCTCACCCTGCATCTCCAAGGGCTGTGCTAAGAAGCTGTGCTGTCCACCTGGGGCATTGCCTCTGGCCCACATCAATGGCTGTGCTGAGCAGAACGGTGGGCCCTTTCCAGAGATCTACAGAAGCAGAAGAGATGGCACAGAAGTGGCTGTGGATATGGCTTTGGATGGCTATCCGAGCAACCATGGGCACGCTCCCAACATGATGCAGGAGAGCCACCTTTATGAAAACAGTACACATTTTTAATGGGATATCCACGTAATCAGACTCTGTAGACAAAGCACTCTGGGATCTTACCAGCTTGGCTGTGGAAGGAGCTTTGTGGGTGTGGGCTCTGACCGAACTCGCAATGTGTGCTCTCCGTGTTCAGCAGGGGTTGGCTGTTTGGGGTAGGAGTTACAAGTATCTGTTAATTTTTATGTGACTGATAACTGTTTTCTATTTACTCTGAGTGTCTCATGCTGCTCTTTACCAGTTTTGTTGAATATGGCTTTGCTAAACCAAACTGCATTAGTGTGTCTGTCACGGACATCAAAGGGTAGAACTCAATGACTGTGGACACAGGATTCACAATAAGTTTTTTTTAACTTGTTAGAAGAGCTGAGGTACACTGGAAAACAAACAAACAAACTAAAGTGCCATGATAGCTGTATTTTCCCCCCATTCCTCTTTATTAAAGAAAAGGTATTTCTGGCACGGTTGAAAAATCTTTTTCTTTGATTCATCATTGAATAAATGTAACATGAGTACCTGTTTAGGAGAGAATATTCTTAGAACATTGGAGGAGGCAGCACTTAATGGAGGAGGGTAGAAAAATGATATTGGACCATCTCTTTGTTTTGTGAGCTGAAAGCTATGGGTTTACTTTATGCTGTGAACTGAACTATGGCTTGTGTTTTCAGGTTCAGATGTTTAAATATGTGATACATCTTTTGCCCTTAGAAGTGTTGGAATATTTTTACTTTCTTAAGTAGAACACAATGCTTACTATCTTTGACAGTCCATCTGCTTGAGACCGTTTTATTGATGATGATTTACTCATTTGTCCAAATTTCTTATGGTCGTCTTTTATATGATCACATTGAACTAGATCGCATCTGCAAGGGGGAAATGTGTTCTTGGGAGAGGAAAATATATGGTATTGACTGCTCATTTCTCCCAAAATTTTGAACTTGATGGACTTTTCTTTAATTAGGTGTATTTTTAAATAATTATTATAGTCGGCACATAAGAGTTTAGAGGCAAAGTTGGTGTCTGAGAAAAAAAATGCCAGTTTTAACTGCTACCTTTAAATATGGTTTGTGGAGCTTAGAATTTTCTTGTATGTTCCTGATACAAATAAATTTATTCTCATCTGATTCTGACCTATAACCAAACTATATTCATAGTGCAAGTGTTTATCATGTGTTTAACCTGTTACTTAGGCATTTGTATTTAGATCAAAGCAGTCATATAGGTATAAGAACATGGGAAATACCACTGGGGAAGTGGTACCTTTTTGGATACTTTGTGAAAATGACTGAAAAGAATCACATCTTGAGCTATGAACTTTGAGACTTGAATAGAATTTGCCCAGGATCCATCAGGAGTGCTGCAATGATAACAGAAAGAGCATCCTCACTGTTCAGCATAACCATCATCTGAAACATTTATCTTAGCCCTAACTGTGACGGATGAAATACATAAGCAGTTGTGGGATAGGAAAATTTTTATTCCTTGAAAATCCCCCCCCCCAAAAAAAAAGAAAAAAAAAAAAAAAAGAAAATCCATTATCTGAGGTCAGACTGACCAAGGATTAGGTAATAAAAATTGCCTAAAATGTTCATATGCCTACAGGTTTACTGAGTTAGGTTATATGCACTTCAGAAAGGTAAAAAGTAAGGAAGAATTTTCAGTGTTAAAAGTTTGGCATATACTCACATAGACCAGTGGATTCTCTAAGAAACACCACAGTAGTCTGTGGGGCAAATTTTCCTCTATAAATATTATTTGAAATGCCTTATTCTGCTCCAAGTAAGAAATTTGTCTCTTCTTCCAAATTTCAAGGTCTAATTTGAATTCACATCATTCACCATTTCTTGAGAGGGGAAATCTGAAGTTCACAATTCTTATGCAACTGGTTAAAGAAATGCATTTAGTTTGTATTTTTGACACAATGTTCTTTAATTAATCTCTAAAGTATTTTTCTCTGGAAAAGTGTTTAATCCCAATATAATTAAGTCCTACTTTGGTTCAGGAATTTTGATTAACACTTAAGAGCATAGGGAATGATGGACTGCATGCAGTCCGTGTGGAATGATGCCTTAAGGCAGCTTGTCTGAGGACATCTAACAACAGTGTCCTAACAAACTGAATGAATGAATGTTTTTGTGTATTTGCACAAAAAGGTATTTTTACTTGGGTTTTACTCTAATCTACTTATCTTTTAAATTCCCAAGGAAAAGTGAGAATCTTCTTTTTTCTTTTGAATCAGCCCTGCTGAGTAGGAATAGTACCTAACTAATAACCAATACAAGTACTGTATCTGATTTTCCAACTTCCAACTTTGTTTTTGAAACTGAAAGTTTCTTTTTTAAAAAAGATTTATTTATTTTTATTGGAATATTGGCTTAACAGAGAGGAAGATCTTCCATCCGTTGATTCATTCCCCAAGTGGCTGCAATGGCCAGAGCTGAGCTGATCCAAAACCAAGAGCCTGGAGCTTCTTCTGGGTCTCCCATGTGGGTGCAGGGCCCAAAGAATTTGGGCCATCCCTGACTGCTTTCCCAGGTCGCAAGCAGGGAGCTGGATGGGAAGCGGGAACATGAACCGGTACCCATGTTGGATCTTGGTGCATGGAAGCCAGTGGAGCCAAGATTTTTGGTTCTTTTGTTTGTTTGTTTGTTTGTTTTCGTATTGGGCCATTGTGAATCTCCATAAGGCTACCAGTCTTCATCTCTCTAACTTTTTGATGAACTGTCAATAAATACAACCATTACTTCAGCAAGAATTGAAAGCATTCCCCATCTACAGTGCATTTTGTTTTGTTTGTTTTTGTTTTTGTTTTTGTCACTGAACTGGGCATACTTCAGTGGTAGTAGATCACAAACTCCCAAATCCAACAGGAATATGTGCTTTCACTGTCATGGCAATCAATGTGGTGCATTTTGGCAGCTTCCCTGTGTAGGTAGTACTTTTGTTGTGCTACACCACACTTTCTCAAGTCTTGAGACATCTCTCTTGGGATTTTTCACTACCTACACTTTGAACTGGATGTTTGGGTCCATGAGGCCTGCATGAATATCAAAGGATGTTTAGCAGCATCCTAGCCTATCCATATCACAATCATAAATATCTCCAAGCATTGCTCCACATTCCCAGAGCAACATATATTCCCAGTTTGGAATCCCTGAATATATTTAAACATATTTAAAGGTGATTTAGGGGCATTGTTTTTTTGTTTTGTTTTTTGCTTTTTTTGTCTTTATTTATTTTTTGTTTATTTTTTTTGTTTATTTTTAGGGCCATTGTTGATGACAGCCTTTCCACACCCAGAAGTCCATGCAATACTATTCTTTCTTATAAACCATGTTTGAAACAATGTTTTTAAAGACCAAACAAAGCTATGGATAAAAATTACATTGGTCTCTGCATAGGAACTTTGGACATCTAGAGAAAAAAATATAATTTAGAAAAATAGCTTTTCCAAATTCTGTTATGTAAATAAGTCATTATTTTAGAGAAGGAAATGAAAGAAAAAGATTTGCTCTCACTCTCTTGTAACAGGATGGTCTCTACAGTCACAAGTGTCCCCATTTGGTGAGTCCATTACTTCCTTAGGCTGGATAATAACAGAAAAAATTATTTTGGGGATTAGGGCGTTTAGTTCCCTATTTAAATGATCAATTAATAACATAATGAAGTTTCTTGTTATTAGTTCCTGGTAAATGGCTCATGCTAGTTTTAATGACATGTTCAGACATTTAAAAAATTATCCATGAATAACTTAATCCTTTGCCAAATTAGATCCAAGATGGAAAAATACATTCCCTGTTTTGAAGTATCTTTTGAAGCATTTTTGCCCTCTAGCAATTAAAGACTGCAAAATAGACTGTTTTAAAAAATGTGAGGATTCATGACCCTAATTTGGATTTTGAATTTAGATTAATGGTCATTGACTGCATGCCTGTTTTAAAACTCTGCATTCCACCTGACAAGTTGTCACCTTGTGTTCTGAAGTGTGTTTGTACCTGCGAGGTCACATGTTGCAACAATGTTATTGAACTTGCAAAACTGTCTCCAGTGGAATTTGAATCAAATTGTGATCCTCAATGTAATCTAAATGTTCTTTTGTAATTTGGAGTTGAGCTGATACAAAGGGGTCTTTTACTAGGGTTTCTCATTTCTGGTGCTTTGTTCCAGACTTTTGATGTTTACAAGGAACTTTGTTGAATGCTTGTTAGTTAGATAATTGGCTTGTCACCTCTCTGTAGAAAGCCAAGCCAGAGAACCTGAACCTGCTCTGTATGCCAATGAAAAAAAATCCATAAAGGATGATTTTTAAGGGCAAGGGACCCCCTTCTGGAGGTCAGAGGTTATGTTACAATATTGTGGAGTTATGTTGCTTCAAATCCTTCTGCCTTCCAAGGTTGTTTTGCCAAAGTGTATTCCTCACACTTAGGGGAACTGTTAAACTTTATAAAGTGAAGCTGGCTTATTACTGATTGCTTGTGAACTACCCAATAATGTATATACATTTGTATACTTTAAAAAAGTAAAAAATGTTCAATGGTGCTGTAAATATAAATTTTCTAACAAATAAAAACATGACCGAAATATGCTGGTAGAAATTAAATACTTCACTCAAAGGACCTGGATTCATGATTTTTTTTTGTCACTTACTCTGGTAAATCTAACGCTTAGTAACTGTATTTATTTATTTTTTAAGATATGGGTCCACTTCTCTGTCTTTATTTTGCTTGTCTCCTTTTCACACACCTTCCTCTATGTCCATCCACCTGCAATGTCACAGGCTCATCTTGGTAAGAATGCCACAAATCAGTGCAGCGCAGCTACCATGTTACATGCCTTTCAGATGGGTCTGTTTTCCTGGTGGAACCTGTTTGGCCCTGTGTTAGTGCACGAGGGGGGCTCCTTTAATGTAGGGAACAGTGGAAGGATTGTTTTGAAGACTCAAAGATTTGGGAATCTTCAATGAGTTTACTGAACTCTCCAGATATTGAATTAGGAGAATGGTGTCCAGTTGGTTTAGTTCTTATTTTATCAATCAATTAGTAATCATATACTCATTGAAGAATGGTGCATCTGACCTCTAAGGATTAAGGCAGTCCAACTTTGTGGGAGTTAAAGGGGCACTATACATAGCCAGGCTTTAGAGGTGTCCCTTGGGCTGAATATGTTCTGGGGCTACCTTCCTTTTCATGACCTTTAGCCTGCTTCATCAGTAGGCAACTATGGTATAGCACAGAGGACCGAGCCTGGGGCTAAGGGAAGAGAAGCTCTGGTTACTGTATCTAAAAGAGGGTTCTACCTCATTCTGTCTCCCTCTCTGCTGAATATTTTCTCATAGCACTGTCACATAGCAACAGAAGATGATCATTTTATTATTACCTGTCTCTCTCTTACTAGAATAAGGCTTTGTGTAGTCTACCCTGCTCTTCAACTCTTATCACAGTATCTGGAATAGCACCTATAGAAAAAATGGTAGCTTAGTCAATTTATGTTGAAGGAATAAAAAGCCAAAGTAACATACAGAAAATTGAATGAATTGAGTTAACACATTAACTCCTGGTGTTACTAGTTGTAGGATTTGGAGAACATTTGTGGCAGGGGTAGGGTCCAAGCACTTAAGCTGTCTTCTGCTGCCTTTCCTGGTACGTTATCAGGAAGCTGGACAGAAGGCAGAGTAACCAGAACCTGAACTACTTTTTCCATATGAGATAACAGTGTCACAAGCTGCACCTTAACCTTATGCGCCACAACACTGGGGCCCTTGCCATTTCTTAATTACATTTGCTATTATGTCCTTTCTGTTTTCTGTTTTTTGCTGCTTTCTTCACTTTCTTTGGGTACATAACTTTTCCCCCAATGTGGTTGTCTAGGATGACGGACTGATCCTTTTACATCTAATGTCCTGTATTAGGTGCACTCACTTGTACTGCCATGACTTCTGCTATGCCATGTGAAGTAAGAAGATAGACTTTCCTTCATCATCTGTTCTTACTGCCTGGTCATAAATGTGCCTGGACCATACTAACAAACTCTGAAATAGAATCAAAATATCTGGCACCTCATGCTGATCCTTTGAGGCACAAAGATGTAGGAGGACACATACATAGGATTTATAACCACAAGACTGGATGGCATTTTGCCTGTGTGTTCTTGGGGGACAAGAGGTTTAAGGCGGGGTGAGTACATTCTGCCGAGTGGCCAGTGTTGATACAGGCTTGTAGTGGTGATGATAACAACCCAGGTCCTTATCTGCCTAAGAAAACTTGACTAGGTTGAAAATCATGCTGGAAGACAGCATTTGCAGCTGCAGTTTGCAACTTGAAGCATTAGCACACTGTTTTGGAGGGTATGTAACTTAGTACTTGCTTTATAGCTTTTTAAAAAAACTTTAAAAAACCCACTATTCAAATATTTGAAAGGCAGGGTTGTAGTGTGACAGAGGGAGACCCAGAGAGATCTTTGATCTGGTTCACTCCTCAAATGGCTGCAACAGCCAGAGCTCAGTCAAGTCAAAGCCAGGAGCAGGAGCCAGGAGCTTCTTTCGGATCTCTCACATGGATGGCAGGGGGCCGAAGCGCTTGGGTCATCTCTGCTGCTTTCCCATGAAGCATATACTGTGAAAATTAAAGTTTAAACATCTTGGCTCTGAGGACTGTATGCTCTCATCTCTTCTTAACAGATTTATCTTTATTTGAAAGGCAGCATTACAGAAAGATGGAGAGAAAGAGAAAAGAGATCTTCTATCCATTGGTTGGGCTGGAGCTGAGCTGATCCAAAGCCAGGAGCCAGGTATCTCACATGGGTGCTGGGCCCAAGGACTTGAGCCATTCTCTGCTGCTTTCTCAGGCCATAAGTAGGGATCAAGGTTAGAAGTGGAATATTCAGGACTCAAATTGGCGCCCATATGGGATGTTGGCACTGTAGATGAACGCATAGCCTTCCATACCAAATGTGCCTGGACCATACTGCTTTCAAACCCCAGCAGTACAACAGGTTAGGGCTTTGACCTTTGGCAATGCTTTGTTTGAAAATAAGAAGTTTCAGGCCTCATTTATGCCACACTTAAAATAGAGAAAATCACAGTGCCTACCTAATGAGATTGTTGTGAAGAATGAAGGCGATGGCTCTTGCAGAGTGCTCAGTACAAGGCCTGCATCCATAAATGCTCTATGAGTGCTCTACCTTTTCTTTTTCTTTTTTTTTAAAGATTTATTTATTTTTATTGAAAGGCAGATTTACAAAGTGACGGAGAGACAAAGAGGTAGATCCTCTGTCCGTTGGTTCACATCTTAAGTGGCTTCAATGGCTGCAGCTGAGCCAAACCAAAGCCAGGAGCCAGGAGCTTCCTCCAGGTCTCCCAGATGTGTGCAGGGTCCCAAGGCTTTGGGCCACCCTCTACTGCTTTCCCAGGCCACAAGCAGGGAGCTGGATGGAAAGTGGAGCTGCCAGGATTAGAACCAGCCTCCATAAAGTGTCCCAGTGCATATAAGGCAAGAATTTTAGCCACTACTAGGCCCTCATTTTTGTTTTTAACATAAATATGTATTACATTTCTTTGAGGGGCAGAAAGAGGCTCCCTTCTGTTGCCTCAGTCTCCAAAGGCCTGCAGCAGCCAAGGCCAAGAGCACAGCCCCAGTTGCATAGGTGAGTAGACATTCAACCACTTGGGCTGTCACCAGTTTCCTTCCCGGTTAGACATTCATAGAAAGCTGGGATCTTCAGTGAATCCAGATATGAATGCTGACACTCTGCCATGTGATGTGAGCATCCCAAGGAGGCATGTTAACTGTCAGTCCAAACACTCACCCTGAACACCACAGCTTTTAAAAATGCCAACAACTGGACCTGACATAGTAGCCTAGCGGCTAAAAGTCCTTGCTTTGGGCACACTTAGGCAGGATGCTAGAGTAGAAATGGAGTTGCCAAGACTTGAAACAGGCACTCCAAGATGCAAGTATTCCAAGTAGGAGCTCAACCTGTTGCACCAGAGTTCTTGACCTCCAATTAGGCTTTCAGTTCCTTCAGAGTACAAGAGATTTTACACAAGTTCACAAAGAACAGAACAGACATTAGCATGGATTAGAGAAATCCCAAGGGACCTTATCACAAGAAGATAAAGTAAATACAGTCCTGAAACATTTCAAGGAAATGTCAGTGCTCAGTTCAAGGGGACTGTACCTCCCTGCTGGCACATGTGTGGCTAATTAAATCGGAAGCTTGCAGCTTCAATGTTACTGAAGCCAGAGATCCAGAGATCTGAGACCTAGACCAAGGTCGAGGCATCCAGGGTCTCTGCTGAATCTGGGTTACTGTCCTTTCTGTCAATGCCCTTGAAGCTACATGCCAACTGGGTTGCAACTGTGATTGAGCAAATAGAACTTAATGCTTGATGCATAGACCCCATGGGGAACATTGAGGGACCTCAGCAGCAGGCTGTTTATATTGATGGGCTATAAGTTTAGGGTTCACATTAGGTGATTTTTGCAGGAGATTAAGGAAGTGGGGATTTAGTCTGGTTTGGATGCTGTTAGTGTGTGGGTATAATTCTATGTCTATTATTTATTTATTCATTCATTTATTTAACTTGAAAGAGTTACGGAGAGAGAGGGAGAAATAAAGAGAATGGTCTTCTATCTTTTGGTTCACTTCCCAAATAACCGCAATGGTCAGAGCAGGGCTGGTCCAAAGTTGGGAGCCAAGGTTCTAATCCTGGTCCTACATAGGTGCAGGAGCCTATGGCCTTGGCCCATCCTCCATGGCTTTTCCTGCCCTTTAGCTGGGAGCTAGAGCATAAATGGAGTAGGTGGGACTAGAACTGGCATCCTTGATGCCACAGGTGGAAGCATTAGTCTGATATGCCAGTCCACTGACCAGTGACTGAGTATCTTAAATTCCATCCAAAAAGTGAGAGGAGTGAAATGTGGCTCAAGTTTTAATGAAACAGCAGTCACTCATTTTATTCAAGTAGAGTCTGGTGTTTTTGTGGTTTGTAAAGGGCTCTTCTTTTTGTCTGTGCTTGGACAAGATAACAGTGGTCTGGTTTCTTACCTCACTTCATCACAGTTACATGGGCCCCTGTAGGGTGCTGGTGTTCTGGGAGATTGTGTCCACAATCTCCTCCAGCTAAGCTGTGGGTTTAGCTGTGCTGGCTAATACTGATGGCTTACATACTTCTCAGTTTCAAATATCTGTTTTTCCTTTTATTATATTGTCAGTGGTTAATGGATTTGCTGTTACATTGTAATGCAGCAGGTATTGAGTATTTCAAT
This sequence comes from Ochotona princeps, assembly GCF_030435755.1. Lineage (NCBI taxonomy): Eukaryota > Metazoa > Chordata > Mammalia > Lagomorpha > Ochotonidae > Ochotona > Ochotona princeps. Next base: position 27,598,524 of record NC_080841.1, on the reverse strand, counting down.
CTTGGTTAAAAAGCCACTTACCAGTTGTGAGGCTCTGGGTTTGTTGCTTTACCCTTTGGAACGTCAGTATCTTTTACACTTTGTAGATGAGGTATAATATTTACTTTCCAGGATGCTGTAGAAAGTAATGAAATGATGCATGTTCCCAGAAAATCATCCATGATTTAAAAATTCTTATTTTTGCTGAGTTCCTTTGTATTCTTTTTTCTTGTATAGCTGTCTGATTTTAGCACATTGGTCATGTGTCAAATGTATTCTTTCATTTTGCCTCATGATTTCCTTGAAGCATGAAATTCTTCTATATAAAAGAACTTTAAATATAATCAGAAGATCTGCCAGCGATCTAAGGTTATTTATTCCTTAGGTAATATTCTCATATCACTGTGGACATCCATGTCCACTGCTACCATGATGGTGTTGAAAAAGAAGAATAGGCAAAGTCCAACTACTTCCAGCATTACAGTGTGGGAGCTCACACAGCTCATGAGTGTCAACTGTCATTCAACTAGATAGTTCTCAGTAAATGCTCAACACAGGAAATAATGAATGTAAATGGCCCAATGCATATCTCCTCTCACTTCTTAGTGCATTGAGCAGATTTTTCTTAGCCCTTTGACACCAACCTTCACATGGGGAAGGACGGTATAGGTTGCTGAATCATGCTCAGTACTCCAATGGAAAGAATGCGTAGAGTGACATAGCCCTGGTTCACCAGAGTCAAAGGTGTGTGGGCAAGCAACTGCCTATCTCTTTTTGCTGCCCTGGACTTAGGCTACCACACCTACATGATTTCAACCCATCACACTTGAAACAGATGTATAGAGTCCTCTTGCTCATTTGATAAGAAAGAGCCCTTTGTTACACATTTGAGTTCCTCATGGTTTCTGCTATTAGAAATCCTTTTTATCTTCCATAGAACATTTTTTACTAAATGGAAATAAAACAGATTATTGGAAACAGGTGCAAAGTTTTCTTAGAGAATTCCAAACCTTAAAGGAAAGTACGCTTAATAAAATAACCATACATACTTGGATCCTCATCTCACTTTTCAAAAATTAGCAGTATCTTCTATCTTTCCAAAGAAGTACATAAAAATCTACCCAATTTTTATTCAAAAAGTTTTGCAGTATTTCACTCCGTGGCTATCACAATTTAAATATTTTCTTTTGTCAGAAAGTGCCTTTAGAAAACTATGTGGACTTTAAATATCAAGCCCCATCCTGGTATCCAACATGGAGGACAGGAGTCCAAGTGATTGGGCTGTCCTTCGCTGTCTTTCCAGGTGCATTGGCAGAAAGCTGGATTGAAAGATGAGTAACTGGGACTCAAATAACTGGAACTCTGACATGGAGTGCCAGCATCACATGCAGCAGATCAACCTGCTGTGCTACAGTGCTTAACCAAGTTATTAAAATAGTATTCATCTCACACATGTTTATGTCTGAATTCCAACAACATATATCGCTCCTACTAAACCATTTAATATTTGATAATATTTCATCTCTTCAAATACATAGTGTTTCTTGAGAACAGGCTACAATTATTTATCTTAAAGATGTATTTATTTGGGCCCGGCGGCGTGGCCTAGCGGCTAAAGTCCTCGCCTTGAAAGCCCCGGGATCCCATATGGGCGCCGGTTCTAATCCCGGCAGCTCCACTTCCCATCCAGCTCCCTGCTTGTGGCCTGGGAAAGCAGTTGAGGACGGCCCAATGCATTGGGACACTGCACCCGCGTGGGAGACCTGGAAGAGGTTCCAGGTTCCCGGCTTTGGATCGGCGCGCATCGGCCCGTTGCGGCTCACTTGGGGAGTGAATCATCGGACGGAAGATCTTCCTCTCTATCTCTCCTCTGTATATATCTGGCTGTAATAAAATGAATAAATCTTTAAAAAAAAAAGATGTATTTATTTTTATTGCAAAGGCAGATTTACAGAGGGAAGGAAGAGTCAGAGGGGAAGATCTTTCATCCATCGATTCACTCCCCAAGTGGCCACAATGGCCAGAACTAATCTAATCTGATGCCAGGAGCCAGAAGCTTCTTCTGAGTCTCCCATGTGGTGCAGGGTCCCAAGGCTTTGGGCCATCCTCCATTGCTTTCCCAGGCCACAAGCAGGGATCTGGATGGGAAGTGGAGAAGTCAGGGCATGAACTGGATCAACTCTCCATATAGGATCCCAGGGTTTGTAAATGGAAGATTAGCCAATTGAGCCATTGTGCAGGACCCTGAGAATAGGCTACATTTCAACAACAATAATAACACTGACTTAGCACCTCAGTACTCTAGTATGTAATCTTACTTAATTCCTACAAAGCCTCCTGTGTATCAGTTCCCTCTTTCACTAATGATGAAAGTAAAGTGTACAGAGCTTACATGATGTGCTCAACTCAGTTGTGATACAGCTGAAGCTAGAACTGAGTCTTCTAGATACCAATGCCTGTGCCCTTTTCACTGTTCTCTGAGGTCTCTTACTTCAGAGTCCACAGAAGTATGTGGCCCAGGGATGTACATACAATAATACACATTCAATGAAAACTTGCTGAAACAAGTGTGGGGGAGGACATTCTCCCCCTGGATTCATATCTCTGTCAGCAACCTACACACCAGAGTCCTGAAAGACCAAGCCTGTAAGACACGCCCTGAGCATTCTGCTTACATGAGCACTTCTTGTCTTCCTAGTATTAGAAATTGAATTTTTGTGCTTGTTTCAGCAGCACATACACTAAAAAACTGAAACTATACAGAGAGGATTAGCATGGCCCCTGTCAAGAATGACGTGCAAATTCATGAAGCATTCCATAATTAAAAAATAAAAAAGAAATCGAATTTCCTTAGGCATATTGACCTAATATGCTGTAAGAGACCCTTATAGCATGGAAAGAAGAAAGGTAAAGTGGTTTCATGGAACAGAATTACACTAATGAGAGAGGGTGAAACTCAGGAGGCCCGAAGGAATAATGCCTATAATGAAGTGATATTGGAACATGGGGTACCTATTCATTACTCCCTTATCTGAGTTGTTCATTAGAATTCATAATTGCCTCTTCATAAACGTGGACCCACTCTCTGAACTGCCAGTAGGCAAACTTCTTAATGTTCTTGATCAGGCTATTCCTTAAGGAAACAACCACACCTCAATGTGACCTCACCCAGGCCTCTCTGGAAAGAACGTCACGTATTCAGAGGCATGTTGGATATGGCCTTTCCTCTTTCTCTGGGATGCCCTGTTTATTAGACTTGCCAAGTATTTTCAAAATTATAGTAAATCTTCTATTGATTGTAAGTTCTTGCTTTGCTACATTCTTGCATAGGAGTGGTCATTGACTTAACAGTTGAAATATCAATGGGGGTGCTTGTGCCTAAACCAGAGTGGTTGATTTTGATTGAATACCTCCAACAGAACAAAAAAGCTTTTCCAAACCGGGGAGATTCTAAACACTTTCTACCAGGCAAATGATAACAGGGAATAATAGTAGTAAAGCATCTTTGCTACTTATTTACTATACATAACATTTTTTACTGGTGTCTATCCATTGTATTTCCTTTGCAGGCCTGTTTTAGTAGAAACACAGTGCTTACTAGGTGCCGCCTTCCTACCTTTCCCTTCAATTCAACTTTGATATGTAAAGGTTCAAGGTTTTGTCCCCACTGGAATGTTCTCCCAACTGAGTACTTTAAGAAACACCATGGCAATATTTGTGGAGAATGTTCTGTGAATGGTAAGCAACAACATCAAAATAATTAGAAACCACCAAAGAGAAGGCTTGGATACAAAACAATGAACACAAATACAACATGTCCTGTCAATTTCATTAAAAAAATTTTTTTTTGGACATGGCAGCCCTCACTCAAATAGCCCGCCCCATCCCCCTCGCTTCCTTTTCTCTTGCTCACCTCTAAGCCAGAGTCTGGCAATGCTGACTGCTTGCTTCCCATGCCTCCCTTGCAGCTAGGATGCCCATATGGCAGCTTTGCCGATGACTGGTATGCAACCTTCTTTAATGTCAGGGAGCGAAAGTTATGAGACAATTTTTGTTTTTTCTTACAAGAAGGAAGGAGATAACTATATTTCAAAAAGCTCATGGAAAACGAAATTAAAAGGTAAATTTATGGGCCCGGCAGCGTGGCCTAGCGGCTAAAGTCCTCGCCTTGAACGCCCCAGGATCCCATATGGGGGCCGGTTCTAATCCCGGCAGCTCCACTTCCCATCCAGCTCCCTGCTTGTGGCCTGGGAAAGCAGTCGAGGACGGCCCATAGCCTTGGGACCCTGCACCCACGTGGGAGACCTGGAAGAGGTTCCAGGTTCCCGGCTTTGGATCGGCGCAGCATCGGCCCGTTGCGGCTCACTTGGGGAGTGAAAACATCGGACGGAAGATCTTCCTCTCTGTCTCTCCTCCTCTCTGTATATCTGACTGTAATAAAATAAATAAATCTTTTAAAAAAAAAGGTAAATTTATTTTGGTTCAAACTAATTTGAGAATATTATGCATATTGGAAGACTTTGAAAAGATCGTGAAAATGTGTAGTACGAATAAATTGTGCATGATTTCATCTTTTTCCCCCTAAATAAAGTTGCCTATTAATCCCACCTTTCTGGGACTTGTATTTCTCTCTCTCTCTCTCTCTCTCTCTCTCTCCCTCTATCCTTTCTTCATCTGTCTTTGTCTTTCTTGACAGAGAAAAAGTTTCCATTTGCTGGTTTATTCTCAGAGTTTCTTTCTTCCTTTCTTCCTTCCCTTCTCTTAACTTCATTGTTCTGACCCTTGTGATGCTGTTTACAGTTTAATTTATTCTAAACTCCATTTTGAACAGGCAAGAAAGCTAAAGGCAAAACTTTAAATAACATTTCTTCAAGAGTCACATTTCTCTTCCTGTTTGAAGTATGTTTCCTTTATCCTTAAATTAAAGAGTGATTTCTATGCTAGCATTGTGGTACAGCTCGTTAAGCTGCTGTTTGTGATACTGATATTCCCATTTGAGTGCTGATTCCAGCTCAGGCAGCCTCACTTCCAGTCCAGCTCCCTGCTAGTGTGTGTGGGAAAACATCCCTACGTGGTGCAAGCGCTTGGATACCTGCCACCCACAAGGAAGACTCAGGGTGGAGTTCTTGGCTACTGCCCTCAGCCTGGCCCTGCTCCAGCTAGCACCCTTTTTAGACTTTGTCAAGTGAGGGAATTGGGGTGAATTCTCTCCAGTAGCCCTCCAGCAACTCTACTGTGGGATTCTCTGGTTCAAGTTCTGAGTTTTTTGGTGTGATTCCTGCTCGTCTTGAGCAGTTCTTGATCCTTTGCTGTGGTGTCTTTCTCTGTGCAGCAGTGGCACATGACAAACACTTTGGTTCTATTGTTGGCTAACTTTCTTTTCTTTTAGTTTCCCCTGTTTGCTTTGCTTGCCTGCAGGCCTTTCTGCCTTATATATTCTTTACCCTGTGGTCGCCCCCCACTGCTTTCTGCATGCTGTCTTTGCTGCAGTTTCTAACTGAAGGCATCTCTGTACCTGAGGGTCAGGAGCCAGGGACAACATCTATTCCAAAAGCTGCTTGTGTTGTCTTAGGGTCTCTCTCCCTCCTTTAAAATACAGCCAGGTTTTCAGAAGTACGATCTGTTTCTCCCTTTGGTTTCTTTCCTTTTTATTTGTAAGAACAACTTCCTCCATGTTTATGTTTAAATTTCAAATACTCAACATTCTGTATTCTCTCTATTTGTAGAAAAAAGCCTGATCTGGGACCATATTGTTTTGAGGTTGGTTGTTTTGAGGATTAAATGAGTTAACATATGTAAAGTGCAATAGTGAGTACTCAGTGTTAATTAGCATGATTTTGGCCTTTTCCTGATATCAGGCTTACTGCAATGTGAGTGAATATATTAAAAGGAGGGTGGAGATCTTACTACACAGCAATGAAATTACCAGTTTGATGTAGCAGCTAATATTTCAAGAACCATTAAAATTAGTACGTAAGATGGAAATAAAATGTCCTCATCCCTGGAGCATCTAAAATAACTTCCAAGAGAGACCCTAAGACAACACAAGCAGCTTTTGGAGGTGCTATTATCTAATTCCATTTTAAATACAAGGACCGCAGAAAATGAGCTGCCCAAGGATGTAAGCTAGTGAGAGGCAGGAGTAGAACTGGAATTTAGGAAGTCTGACTTCAGAACAAGGTGCTAGCTGCCCAGTCATACACCCAGTAGGAAAAATAACAGTGGTGTACATGAAACAAGATTTTTGGACAAATCATGAAAGAGGTGTTTGAGTGATTGACAGAATGGGAAGTGGGAAGCATTTAGAGTCAGAGAAATCACACATGCTAAATTCAGCAGTGATCAATTATGTGTTTCTGGACACATCATGTAACTTCTATTAAAATGATGGAGAAATTGTGAAGAGCTCATCCTGTTGTCAGTTTAATAAATTAATTCCCTCCCTTTTCTGTGAATCTGAAATTTGTCACCTGTAAACCATCAAACTCAAAGCAAGTTCAGAGGACCAGAAAACAATAAGTTTTGAATACATAGCAGGTGTCTATGTAAAATATATATTAGTATCTTCCATTTTGCTGGTCTCTTATGATCAGTGCTTTGGAGTTCAAGATCTCCAACTGCTACAGGAAAAGCTTCCTCCCTCTTTTTTTTCCTCTCTCTTTCTCTTTCCAGCTCTGCAATAGTAACCAACACAGGGTATGGTGAATTTTGCTGATTCCAGACCCCACACTGGGTCCAAAGTATAGAGTAGCCAAAGCCAAAAAAACAGAGCATATTCAGTGAGCCAAGCTGGGCTGATGGGAAAGGATTCTATCTTCATTATCAGCAAGGGAGGGAAAAAGGCGGGGGAGAGGGAGAGAGCGGAAGAGAGAGAGAGAGAGAGGGAGAGAGAGAGGGGGAGAGAGAGAGGGACTGATTCCAGGGTTTATTCTATGAGACCGCAGGTAGCAGGTTATCATAAGATAAAGATACTCAGTTTTTAGATGTGATTCCGGGTGGGGCCAGCTGAGATTCAAAGTGGGAAATTCCTCCAGTATTCTAGTGGTAAAATATTTCTAGACTTTACAACTTTGAACCCATTATCCCATGAAAGATAATACAAATTATTGCAGACTATTTACTCTAGTTATTACAATGGCGCTGGGTAAAGACAAGGCTGTTTCGCTCTTCACAAATGATTAAACCTCTGTGACTAACGCAAGGGCAATTGGAATTTTGAAGCAGGAAAGTTCACCAAGGTATTTTTTCAAACAGATATTGTGAAACAATAACCGAAAATGAAATCTCATGCATTTGAATGAGCTTTTAATAAACATCCCTCCCCCCTTCATGAATGTGTGCTCCAGTTTGTATGTTTTGAAAATAATGTACATTGCCTTTCATTTCTTCCGTGAAGTAGGGAGAACAATTTAGATCCAAAGCTCTATATTCAACTCCATGCCTTTCCACCTAAGACTGCTGCATGACTGGGTACTTGTGAAACCATGCTGGATTTGAGCTTTTTATCAATAAAAGGGAGTAATGACAGCTGCCCTGCCTGTGTTACACGCTGTGACGTAGAATAATGTATGTGAAAGTGCTTTCAATGTTGAAGAGCTATAAAAGGCAAGGTATTTTATAGTCATATGTCTTCGAAATAAATGGCATTCTCTTACAATTTTTTTTAAACTTAAAGGGAACGGCTTTCACATATTTTATAGATACTGTCCCAAAAAGATATCCGTGTACTTCTCTCCCTCCTTCTTTCTCTGTCTCTTTCCCTCCCTCAACTGCTTTCTTCCTTCCTTCCTTTTTTTCTTTAATTTTTTAAAAAAAATACACATTCAGTTTACTTAATAATGACAGGCTTAGTGCACCACTAATCATAATATTCAAAAGTAAAAAATAGACTACTGCTTCACAGAAATATGGAAAAGTGCTATATGCAATAATCAAATCATAAGATGTCAGTTTTATTCTTATACATTGTAGTTTTTGTATTCTATATTAACTTCCATATATCAAAGAAAACATTGGGCCCAGGATGATGGCTCAGTTAACTAAAATCTTCACCTTCCATGCACCAGGATCCCATGTGGGCACTGGTTCATGTCCTAGCTGTGCCACTTCCCATACAGTTCCCTGCTTGTGGCCTGGGAAATCAGTAGAGGATGACCCAATGCCTTGGGACTCTGCATACACATGGGAGACCCAAAAGAAACACCTGACTCTTGGCTTTGGATTGGTTCAGCTCTGTCCATTGTGGTCACTTGGAGAATGAATCAGCAGATGAAAGATCTCTCATCCTCTCTGTATGTCTGATTTTCCAATAAAAATAAATAATTTAAAATCCAGTCATCTGTTGATGGACCTATGGGGATTCCATATCAGTTATCATGAATTTATAGTACAAACAAGGGGGTAAGAACAACTCTTTCAGATGCTGGTTTTATTTCTTGTGTGTAAATTCCAAGGAGTGGGATGGCTGGGTCATATGGTAGAGGTAGATTTCTTTTGAAGTTTCTGGGGAACCTCCTTACGGTCATCCATAGTGTCGCACTAGTTTACACTCCCACACTCCTGTTAGGAGTATGTTAGGGTATGTTTTTCACCACACTATCCCCAGCATTTTTTTTTTAAGTTTTGAATTATTGTCTTTGCATTTCCCTGATGGCCAGGGAGCCTGAGTCATTTTTCTGTGGCTGTTGACCATTTATTTTTCACCATTTGGAAAACACCTGCTCATGTCCTTTACCACTTCTTAACTGGATTATTTATTTTGCTGTTGTTGAGTTTCTTAAGCTCCTTTTATAGTCTGCATGTTATTCTCTTATTGGCTGCATACTTTGCAAGTATTTTCTCCCATTCTCTGTCTGTCTCTTGGTTGGGTATTTCCTTTGCTGTGCAAAAGCTTCTTAGTTTGATATAATCCCACTGGTGTTTTTTTTTTTTTTTTTTTTGCTTTAATTGTCTGTAGTTTTGGGATCTTTCCAAGAAGTCTGCCAACATCTTGCTGAATTTCCTCAATGTTTTCCCACTAGTAATTTGATGTTATCAGGTCATAGACTTGGATCCTTAATCCACTGTGAGTTGATTCTTGTGTGTGTGTTTGTAAGATGTAAGGTAGGCATTTTGCTTCATACTTCTGCACACATAGATCCAGTTTTCCTAATATTATATCTTGAGGAGACTGCTTTCTTCCAGTTTGTATTTTAGCTCATTTATCAAATATTAGTTGGTTATAATGTGTGGATTCATGTCTATGATTTCTATTCTGTTCCAATGGCCTATATGTTTGCTTTTGTGTCAAAACCAGGCTATTTTTTTCAAAATCATAACTGCCTTGTAGCATGTCTTGAAGTCAGTTATTGTTATGCTTTCAGATTTGTTCTTGTTTAAGAGTGCTTCAGCTACCTGGAGTCCCTTGTGTTTCTATATACATTTTAAGATCATTTTTTTGGGGGGGGCGGCAGCGGCATGGCCTAGCGGCTAAAGTCCTCGCCTTGAACGCCCCAGGATCCCATATGGGGGCCGGTTCTAATCCCGGCAGCTCCACTTCCCATCCAGCTCCCTGCTTGTGGCCTGGGAAAGCAGTCAAGGACGGCCCAAACCTTTGGGACCCTGCACCCGCGTGGGCGACCAGGAAGAGGTTCCTGGTTCCCGGCTTTGGATCGGCGCGTACCGGCCCGTTGCGGCTCACTTGGGGAGTGAAAACATCGGATGGAAGATCTTCCTCTCTCCAGTGTCTCCTAGGAATGAAGATTCACCACTGCTCTTCTAGTATCTTAATGTAAACAGAATCAGCATGATGTGCCCCCACTTCAACCATCTTGGAATCTTACACCTCTTATAATTTTTGCGGATTTCCTTGCCTTCTCCCTGTAACAATTTCAAAATGGTATGAGATTAAGAGTCTGGAAGATTCTGCTGTCCAATAGAAGCCTTGATGACTCCTTGTTTTTGTTTTTGTTCTGCAGATACAAAATGAAATCTGGGGGAAATTAAAATTTGGGGAAATTTGGGGGAAAGCTAATAAAAATTATAGGAAAAAAAACACTGCAGTTCACAATGGTAACTCAGCATTTGACTCACTATTTTTTTTTATTGTAGTGAGAAGTTTTTGCTAACATTCATTTTTTATTGATTTGAAAGACAGGCAGAGAGAGAGAGAGAGAGAAAGAGAGAGAGAGAGAGAGAGAGAAGAGAAAGGTGTTCCATCACTTGGTCCACTCTCCAAATGGCTGATATGGATGCAGCTGGGCCAGGCCAAAGCCAGGATCCAGCAGTCAGCATCAGATGTTGGGTGTGTCTTTCATCAGATTCCAAAACAGTAGTTTGTTTCCTGGGGTAATGGTAACTTTTCTTCTGGTATGTTCAAACTAGCCTCTGACTCTATGCTACAAACCTGGTTTTCCTGAAAGATGTCCGCTATACCTGTTGGACTGTGCTTGAATCCTTATGTTATGGTTTAGGATTGAGCCAAAAATATTTATTTACTAGATTCTTGTTACTTCAGGCATTTTAAGCGCAGGCACTGACATGGCTTAAGTGGTAAGGTTTTTTTTCAGAGGACGAGGAATACACACAAACGTTGGTCATGTTCAGAGAGAGTGAGCCAGGAAGTGAAAGGGTAAAGGCGAGGGATTATTCCCTTCTGTCCTCGGAGTAAGTGTGTGGAAACAAGACAGCAAATGGCTACATGAAAGATCTGGGCAATGAAGCATGTAGCGTAACAGCAAGAGCGCTAACCCTCTCCCCAACATGGGCTTTAAGGGGGATTGTGACAGGTGGGTTACCTAACAACACAGCCCCGTCCCATCTCCACCCCTGTCAGGTTCTAGGTAATGACAGATGAGCATCACTTGACTTACATGTGGACAGAAAGGATTACGTAGCTGGGAGAGGGGTGGGGAGTTGGGAGGTTGGGTGACTTTCAAACTCTCACCCTGAACTAGCTGCCTAGGACTAGATCACTTGTAGATCAACTGCATGAAGCTCAGGTCACAAAAGGTAAAATGATTACTAATTGAGTGCTTACTTTGGGTACTTAACGCCAGTAAGCTCACCAGAGCCCTGCAAAGCAGAAGTTATTCTTACAATCATTTTACAGATGCAGTAACTGGGCATGGAGGAGATGTGAGTCAAAGCATTCTGACTGCAGAGCTCCAGAAGTTTTCAATAGTGGTCTACATAGAGGGAAGACATGGTAGTGTACGGGTGGTCTGTTGTCTATTACTTCTTCACCCAGAATGTGATTTGCTCACGCTGACCCCCCCAAAATTCCTCTAACATTGTATCAACACCATATTCACATTGTGAACACTGAGTTTTAATTGAATATAATTGATTACATTAAATTAATGTAATAAATTTAATTTTTGTGGGCAGTGAATTCTTTAACAAATTCTTTAATCTTTTTGCATTTTTTGTTTGTGTGTATTTGAGAGAAGAGAGAGACAGGGTTCCTATCCCATTGGTTCACTCCTCGCTAACAACAGCTGGTTCTGGGCCAGGCTGAAGCTGAGAGCTGAGAACTCTACCTACATCTACCGGAGTGACAGGAACCCAAGCTCCTCCTGAGTCTTCATCTGCAGTTTTTGAGCCTTCTCATTAACAGGAAGCTAGACTCCAAAGCAGAGATGGGACTTGAATTCAGGCACTCAGTTATGGGATGGTGGCTGAATTGTAAGCCCAAATGCCTGCCCTTGTAACTTTGTTTTCGAAGTTGTAAATGCTCTAAATATATGATCTTATGCACTTTTAACTTAATATTACAACACATACTATTTTAACCAAGAATGGAAGTTCTGAGTATTTTTTCCACAGTTTCTTTCTAGGTAAATAAAAAAATATGTGTCTGTCTATTTTCAGGAGACACTCCACTTTGGGGTTTACTCCCTGAGGTGCTTTCACTGTAACTCTTTCTCTCATGTTCACTTGTCCATTTTGCAAATAAAACTTCTCTGGCTCCAACTGATTCCTGGCTTTTTATGTCCATATTGAGCTGAGGAAAACCCACTGAGCTTTGGCAGGAATAAGAGGAGCTTTGCTTCAATTCTCTGCTCCCTGAGAATTAACCACATTTCTACTTGTATAGAGAAATTAATGTATGAATATACAGGAGTGTTCTCTTGGCTGAAAAGACTGTTTCAGGGACTGTTCGAGACCTGCCTTCCAAGCTTCAGCTGCCTGGGTAACAGGCAGTGTAGAAACAGAATCCCAGCTTTGAATCACTCCCCAAAGCAGCCTTTATTTAATTCAGGGAGCCATGGTATGCTCTGTGATTTTTAAACATGGCATAATCTCACATTATGATAGTGGATGCACAGCCCTTTTCCATGATCTGTTCTCTTTCATGAAGGTTGCATAATGAATAAAAACAGGAGCGTCCAGACAATAGACTGTGCAATGCTCACCAGGAGCCTTACAACTTTCCCTGTGTCTCCATTCTGGCTCTTGATTAATTGACAGGCTTGTGAACTTCGCTTTTCATGCAGGGGATAGTTGCTGTTAATATAACCATATAACAACTTTCTAAAGCTTCAATGTAAAATATACATCATTTTCATATAGACTTTTCAGAGGATTCATTGGTGAGAAAGATTTGATCTGGTTCACAGAATTGCTGAGAGATGTTATAATAAAATTTCAGTAATACTATAGAATCTGCTATGAATTCTAGCAAATAATGGGAAATTTCCTAAACAAAATGATAAATGAACTTATTCTGGTGGGATGGTCTTTGACATTGTATTTGATAAGTGAATATTTTTTCCATTTTTACCATGTATTGGAAAATATCTAATGCTTTCCAAAACTCCAATTCTGAATTGGACTTTTTAATGGCATGTGGACAAGATAGCTGGAAAATGTTATATAATAATAATCACATTTGTTAATGAGATGTGAAGTCAGCAGCCTGCAACTTCATCCATGTGCTTGGCAAGGGCAAGTCCAATTGGACCATCTTCTGTTACTTTCCCAGGAACATTAGCAGAATGAGCTGGATCAGAACCAGAGCCAGGACTCAAATGGTGCAATAGAGGATGTTAGGGTCACAGGTGGTGACTCAGCATCCTGAGCCACAATTCAGACCCCTTAACGCCTCAATGACGCAATGAGGCAGATGCTTCATTCATTCTTTGATAGGCAAGAACACTGCATTATAGAAAAATTAATCTGCCTGAAGTTGTTCAGTTAGTGACAGAACCAGGATTTGGATGTAGGTATTCTGGCTGTAGAGCTTCCAGTTTTGACTGTGAGGTTGCATAGCTTTTCAAAGATGGCACTGAACATAATAATGATGATCCTCACATGTTGACGGATAATCCAACTCTCACAAGTCATTCTTTGAAAAGAAATCAGAATACTATTATCAGGGCTGGCATTGTGACGTAATGGGTAAAGCCACTGCCTGTGATGTTGACATCCATATGGATGCCATTGTCTGTCCAAGCTGTACTACTTCAGATCCAATTCTTTGCTAATGGCCTGGGAAACGCAGTGTAAGATGGCTTAAGTGCTTGATTCCCTGACATCCATGTGGGAGAGCCAGAAGAAACTCCTGAATTTAGCTTGTAGCCCTGGCTGGTGCATCCATTTGGCCTGTAAACCAGCAGACGTGAGATCTCTCTTTTTCTCAGTTCTCTCTCTCTCTCTCTCTCTCTCTCTCTCTCTTTCTCTCTCTCTCTCTCCTGCTGTCTCTAAATCTAACTTTCCAATAAACAAATAAATTTTTTTAAAAAAAGATTTACTTATTTTTATTGCAAAGTCAGATATACAGATAGGAAGAGAGACAGAGAGGAATATCTTCCATTTGTTGATTCACTCCTTAAGTGACCGCAATGGCTGGAGCTGAGCTGATCTGAAGCTAGGAGCCAGGAGCCTCTTCTAGGTCTCCCACCTGGGTGCAGGGTCCCAAGGCTTTGGGCCGTCCTCTACTGCTTTCCCAGGCCACAAACAGGGAGCTGTACAGGAAGTGGAGCTGCTGGGATACAAACTGGTAGCCCAAATGGGATCCTGGCACGTGCAAGGCAAGGACTTTAGCCACTAGGCCCCCCCCCCAAATTCTTAACACATACACACACACACACACACACACACACACACACACACACACGGAGCTTTTGCTGGAGTAATCAGTCTTCCTTATTGCTGTTAATCCCAAGGAGTTAAACAAGATTCTGGAGTCAATGCCAATAAACTACTTTTAGCTTTTGGTAAGGAATTTACATTTTACTGTAGAGAGATCATTGAGGTCTACACATTATAACAGCTACTGTGTGCTGTAAATACAAACAGAAGGGTGCAGGCAAAGTACAAAACCTGGTGGTTGGTACTCACAGAGAAAAGCAAAATCATATATAAGAGATACAAAGTTCATGCATGTATTTTCTTGCCATATTTTAAAGGCATTGTTAAATTTTTTCTACCTATCAAAAACCAATTAGGGCAATGACTACAATTTTTTTTTAAGATAATGAAACAGTAATAAGGTTTTTATTAGTTTTATTCTAAAAAGACTATAACAAATCTTTAGCTCTTAGCTTGAAATTCTAGGTATTAGGGGTCCCTTTATTTCAGAATATGGAAAATTTCCACTCAGCTTGACTAGTTCCTGAACAATGATGCAAAAACTTCCAAAACTTTGTGAAAAAAAGAAATTCAAAGATAAGTTTATTTAAGTATAAAGTTCTTTCAAAATCTATATGTAGGTTTTTTTTTGGTGATGTGTATTTTCCATGAGCATTTTCAATATCCTGTATAAAAATTTTTGTTTACATTTTTCACTCAAAGTGAAGATTTAGATGCCATAAAACTATCCCAAATAATAAGATAGATATTTCATTATACTATAAAAATTTATTATATATGTGGTTTGACTACTAAAAAGAAAGTTGATATAGTGCTATTTAAATATTTTCAATATGTATTGTGTCCAGGAATATATATTTTTAAAATTTTTATTAGAAATTCAGATATACAGAGAGGAGGAGAGACAGAGAGGAAGATCTTTTGTCCATTGATTCACTTCCCAAGTGGCTGCAATGGCTGGAGCTAAGTCAATCTGAACCCAGGAGCCTCTTCGGGGCCTCCCATGAGGGCACAGGGTCCCAAGACTTTGGGCCATCCTCGACTGTTTTCTCAGGCAAGGTGGCTAGGAAGTGGGGCCACCGGGATTAGAAACGGTGTCCATATGGGATCCTGGCTCGTGCAAGGCGAGGACTTTAGCCGCTAGGCTACTGCACTGGACGCTGTGGCCAGGAATATTAACCAATTGTTTTAATTTAGTGGCCAAGGAAAGATCAATCAGTAGTGGTAATGGCTTGCTGGAGTGTTAGATTAAGCAAATGAGCTTTTGCCTCTATTTTTTCTTCTGACATTAGTAATCTCAGCACAGTTTTAAAAGACTTCAGCTTTGCCAAGGTTGTCTGGAAGCTAAGTATTTAAAGGAGTCAAATTTCAATATATAATTCGTAAGTAGGAGACTGCTTAGTAAACTGATTAGTAAAATCAGTTTCAATACATGAAATATTTTGAAAAGAAAATATTCATTTGGTAGCCAAACCTTAAAGATGCTTGCTCAGTGACTTAATTTTGTCTTATAGAGCTAATAACAGATTTGGTGATAATTATAGTATTATACATTAAATATTGTTTAACTTGTGCATGCATAGTTACACTTTAGTGTTAATTTTTATTTCTACACCCTGACAATTATACATCAAGGTAACATGAATATGAAATAGAATTTGAGTTTTATGGTTTGTTTAAACAGTATAACATGGATAAAGAATAAAACACAGAATTTAATGTCTTCCTAAATAGCTTGTTTATTTCTTTCGGAATGTAGGGTCATATTAGAAATTATTATCTAGTTACAAATCTCATATTATCAGGAATAGTTTAGCAAGACATGTCAAGCTAAAAATATGTAATCGTTAACACTGCTTTCTGCTTTGTTCAGGAATGGTTGGCTGTAATAGTTTGGCGAAATGAAGGCTTCATCTCTATTTTCTTTTCAGGATGATTCTGTATATATTTTATTTATTTTAGGAGGATTCCATTACATCCTGCGAGATTGGATGCAGACCTTTAAAATTTCTGGACTATACTCTGAAATTTCTGATTTAATGCTTTTGAGTTGGATAATGGTGTTGATCCTGGTTTAATTTTGAAAGTGTCCTAGTTGAAACAACTTTACAGTAATTATAATCAAACAGCTTAACAGTTTGAACATCAGCTTATTTAACTGGTTGTCTTGAAATTAGCTATTTAGATTCCAGAAATACATTTTATCATAGAGTTTCTTCCAAAATAAACTAAAAAGTTATTCAATAATTTTAGAAGCAAGTAAGACAATCTTTCTGATAGGATTTTGGTATTGGCTATGTCAGCTGTGGAAGCATACACGTAAAATGTATATTAACTTATCCATTTAGGTGGTGTATTAACTTATCCATTCAGAAGGAATGAATGACTTGTAAGCCATGAAGATAGAAAGAAGTTTCTTTTTTAAAAAAGAAATTTCTTTAATATGAAATGACTACTTTTCAAATTGTAGCTTTTAGCAATTAGAATATTTCATTTTATAAGTGGCATTAAAATGTAGAAAAAACTTTCTGGAAAAGATTGGCTGTAAAACAATTTTGAATTATCTGCTACTTTTTAAGTAAACAGCCAAGATTAGGCTAAAAAACTGCCAAGTTTGGTCAAGAATTAAGCTGTGGGTATAAGTGGAGGTCATGCTATTTAATAGGCTAGTCAAGCGGTTAACCTAAGCAAAACTAAGATTTCCAATATGGAATCTAAAGGGAGTAGGTTTTTGCACGAGTATCTAAATAGAGCTTCAGTATGTCCAAATATTCACTCATCATTGTTAATGTGTTGTGGAAAAACAAAGAAAACATTTGGACTAATAACTGATTAGAGATTATATTAGAAATGTTTGATATGGGAAAGCTTAAATTATGGTAATATGGAATGAGCTAAGTTGCTAGAATAAAGCAGTCTAAGAAATGACTTGAAAATAAACATAAAACATTGTATGTGGTGCACACATTTCGCCTCTATTTCCAAAAGATGACGAAAGAAAAAAAGTGAATGTGTACATTAATTTCTCTTGAGAATTGTGGAGACACTGGTCATTTTCTTCTCCATCCCTTTAAATTTATGCACACATTTTTTTCTGTATTATTTTGTAATTCTTGTCTGAAACGTCACCTCTCTAGGATTGTAACTGCTCCATGTTGAGTCCCGTCTTTGAAACACCACCATGACTTGCCTTCTTGGTTACCGCTGTGTCTTGTCTATTCATACAGGTATCTGCAAATTTTCCCTAGTTGATTCCCAGGAATGTAACTTTTACTGGGAAAGTTAAACATCAAAACTTAAAATTAACTTGTAGTTCTGGAGGATTTGTTTTCATGGGTAATTTGTTTATTTGTAACATTTTTCATAGAATCAGGAAAAACGGAAATGGAATACATTGAGAAATGAACACTGTGTTTTTTTATCACTAGACACTCTGGAAGGAGAACAATTCGCACAAACAGTATCAAGAAATTGTTTTCTATTTTAATATACAGAGCTGTCATACTGAATTTACTTTAAAAAACAAAATAAATGATTGTTTTTTGCTTGGAGGAGAAAGTATATGTATTTAAGGTATCAAGGGAATCCCACTGTAACTAAAAAACTCTATTAACTGAATTCTTATTTGTTGGATAATTTTTAGTGTTGGTAACGCAAACTTGTCTATTATCCAATAGGTAATCAACCTATTGCGTGCTTTATTAAAAAATAAGCATCTTTAAGATTTTAAGGGAGATCAGATTGAGATAAAATATTCTAAATATACTTACAAATTGCAAAGTTTTTGGCAATTTGATGGTTAAGAATTAAAAAACAAGTAGTTTCATTTTCATTATTGTTACATACTTTTATTGTGAATGTGTATTTGGATCATCCTGGGTCCTAAAGAGAATTCCTATACGTTCTCTTGAAATTTTTGAAATTTTCAAACCCTTTGCAGTTAGGCAAGTTCATAGCAGCTGTAAAACCTATAAAAGCATGGCCTAGCGGCTAAAGTCCTGGCCTTGAACGCGCTGGGATCCCATATGGGCACCGGTTCTAATCCCGGCAGCTCCACTTCCCATCCAGCTCCCTGCCTGTGGCCTGGGAAAGCAGTTGAGGACGGCCCAATGCATTGGGACCCTGCACCTGCTTGGGAGACCTGGAAGAAGTTCCTGGTTCCCGGCTTCTGATCGGCGCGCACCGGCCCGTTGCGGCTCACTTGGGGAGTGAAACATCGGATGGAAGATCTTCCTCTCTGTATATCCGGCTTTCCAATAATAATAAAATCTTAAAAAAAAAAACCTATAAAAGCTGAGTATATTTATTCTGTTTTTCTCCTTTACAAGTTCAAGTTAAAAGCAGGAATTAATTCTAAGCCTTGATTGTGGACTGGCAGCGCCCCCTTATGTCCTGGAGCTAGAATACACAAGAAGTGGAGTCTGGAAAAGCTGCTGATGGTAGCTTTAGTCTAGGTCAGTTTAGTGACACAAATGGCATTAAGTTGTCACTGCTGTCCCTTGAAGATTCACCACCAGTAATCTCGTTTTCTTTCCAGTGTCCCAACACCTGTGTTCTGGAAGGCACTTTGGTAAGCTGCTTAACATTAGGATATAATTAGCTGAGATTTAACATGCTGTTACCTCTGAAAGATTTGTATTTTTATAACAAGGGCTATGAAAGCAGGGACTCCTGAAGCGCAGAAATTCTGGGATCATTGAGTCAGTCCAGAAAGGTCAGGATGAGGGTAAAATGAGTGAAGCAGAATTGTCTAAGTTCAGGGTCAATTTGGCTTTTGTTTAAAAGGTTGATATTTTGACAATAGATTTTTAAAAAATTATTGCATTAAACATTATTAACCTTGATTACCAAGTTTTAGGACACCTCCTTTAAGTTCTGTCCTACAGGGCAAGAGCCTCATTTGTTTCACCTTAGTCCTAGTCCACTCAGTAGGAAGTAGTCTTTTTTGGTTGCTGCCACCCCTGGAATTTCAGATATTATATCATCAACTTGCCGTCCTATCTGCCTCCCCAATAGACTCCAATAAGAAGCAATTCCACTGTGGCTATCCCAAGTCCACTGTGTAAGAAAACTGAAATGACAACCTGCCACCAATCCAGTGATGTTGAGAGGGTTAATAGGTTCATGTAACAAGGGAGGAGTAGGTCCTTGGGTTTAAAGGTTCATAAAATAATAAAGTTACATAACATTTGTGTTACTCTAAAAAAAGTGCCATATTGTGACGTTATCTGTGGTCCTGGCATGATCTTTTACTTTGCTTGATTCTGTTTTCCTTTTTTATGCTTTTAATTTTTTCTTTATTAAAAATTTATTTATTTTTTATTGGAGAGGCTGGTATATAGAGAGAAGTAGATACAGAGAGAAAGATCTTCCATGCACTGCACTGGTTCACTCCCCATGTGGTCACAATTGCTAGAGCTAAGCCCATCTAAAGCCAGGAGCCAGGAGCTTCTTCTGGGTCTCCCACGTGGGTGCGAGGTCCCAAGTCTTTAGGCCACCCTCCACTGCTTTCCCAGATCACAAGCAAGGAGCTGGATGGGAAGTGGAGCAGTCGGGATACAAACTGGCAGCCATATGGAATCACCTGCAAGGTAAGGATTTAGCTGCTAGGCTATTGTACCAGGCCATGATCTTTTCTTTTTTGAACATTGACTTATTTATTTGAAAGCAAGAGTTACAGAGTGGAGGAGAGAGTGAGCAAGCAAGGGTGAGCCTCTATCCTCTGGTTCACTCCCTATATGTCTGCAATAACTGGTGGTGGGCCAGGCCGAAGCCAGGAGCCAGGAGATTCATCTGGATTTCCCATAGGAGTGACAGGGGTTCAGATGGCTGGGCCGTTTTCATTGCTTTTCTGCAGCCCATTAGCAGGGAGCTAGACTGGAAGAGGAGCAATCAAAACAGGAACTGGTGCCCAAATAGGATTCTCGGTGCTTGTGGTGACTTTACCTGCTACAAGGCAGGCACCTACATGACTGAGTTGTGAGTAGTCATTATTCTTCACTTTTTCAAAAGCAGTTTTTTTCTAGTAGGGTGAATTAGATGCAATCAGAATGGAGACGCCATCTGCCGAGAAAACAGTAGCCTTTAGGATTTATCAGTAGTGTTTTGAAAAAAATGTGCTAATTTATGCTAGTTTTTCCTTTTGAAAGGCAGAGCAACACAGGTGGCCGGCGGGGGGCGGGGGGAAGAGAGAGAGAGAGAGAGAGAGAGAGAGAGAGAGAGAGAGAAGAGAGAGAGAATTTTCCATCTGCTGGTTCATTCCCCAACTGGCTGCAGTGTCAAAACTGGGCTGGTCAGAAGCAGGGAACAGGAGCTTCCTCCAGGACTCCCACTTGGGCTGTCCTCTGCTACTCTCCTAGGTCAAGGGCAGGGAGTTGGATAGGAAACGGAGCAGCCAGGACTTGTACAGGCACCTACGTGGGATGCCAGCACCATAGGTGGAGGATCAGCCTGCTGTGTCATGGCACCTGTCCCTCTCAATACCCTTTTCATGACACACTTAGGTTCATGTAATTTAAAAGTTTTTTTTATTCCTCTCATCATACACATGATGTAAACATGGGTTTCATTAGTACTGACTTTTAAACCTTGAAATAGTATCTTACTAAACAAACATAAGTCAGGAACTCAGAGTAAATAATTGAGCTTTTGCTTAGCAAGCATTTTCCACTCATATTTTAAAATTAATTTCTTCAAAAATTAGCTGCTATACACAGAATTTAACAAGAAATATTTGCTTGCTGTGACATCAGTCAAGTGGCTCTATCATGCAGCAGTCTCTCTAGGAAAAGAAAAGTCACAATTCCTAGAGTTAATATGCACAGCAAAGATGTTTTAACAAACCTTAAATCTCTTGAAAGTATCCAGTAAGTCACCAAAGCATTTATTTAAAAATCCTCAGTTGTCATTTTTTCTTTTTTAAGATTTATTATATTTTATTAGAAAGTCAGATACATACAAGAGGAAGAGACAGGAAGATCTTTTATCTGCAGATTCATTCCCCAAGTGGCCACAATGGCTGGAGCTGAGCTGATCTGAAGCGAGGAACCCGGAGCCTCTTCTGGGTCTCCCATGTGGGTACAGGGTCCCAAGGCTGGATGGGAGTTGGAGCTGCCAGGATTAGAACTGGCACCCATATGGTATCCTGCACATGCCCAAGGTGAGGACTTTAGCCACTAGGCTACCAGGCTGGACTCGTTCAGTTGTCTTTTTCCATTGCTAAAATTAAACTTAGTTTTCAACAGATTTTAGGATGAATAGGCAATGTTTACAAATTGAATATTGTCTTTCTCAATATATTTAAGTGTTAACATCATAATAACAAATCTTTCTTTTTATTACACATATGCTTTCTTCCTTTTTTGTTTTCTCTGGCCTAGGTCCAATTAAGCAGGTTCTTGTAATCTATCTTTGGAAACCTGCCATGATTTTAAATGCCACTGCCACGGGTACATGAAGCCAACTTTTAGAACATGATATTTGCTTTAAGAAATGACTCTACTTGTTAAAGGGAATCATGGACCTCATGATAACTGTAACAACAAGGTTTCTAACCATGGGTGACTCAAGTGACAGAGACACCATCTGCTGCTTCCCAAGGGGTGCATCAGCAAAAGCCTAGGTTAGCAGTACTAGGGTACTTGGGACTAGAACCAAGCACTCAGATGTGGGATGTGAATGTTCCAAGCTACAGCCTAATGGCTGTGCCACAAACCCACTCTATGTTTTTGGGTTCTGAAGAGCCTTGCCTTGATTTTTAATCTCAACAATGCAGTTAGAAATTTTAAAATCCTTTGTTCCCATCTTTTCCTCTTTTTTTTTAAAAAAAAAAAAATCAGCACAAGTACTTTACAAAGTGTAAAAATTGTGTAAAAACATTACTTTAACGGGGCTGGAATGGGGGCTGCGTTCTTATCGGGATACAGTTGTAGTCTCACTTAGCACAAGTGTGGACTGGGACTGGACGCACCAGGCTGGGCCAGACTCCAACACCTTCTGGTGTTCTAGAGGACCAGGGTAGATGTGGGATGGACTAGGCTAGGTCTCAACCCCTACTGAGCCATGTGTGAGCTGTAAGTGGGTATGGATGAGCCGTGGCTGGGCTGAAACATCCAACAGCAAGAACCAGAATGGGCTGAAGGCCACTCAGGAAAAGCCACTGTTCCTGCTAGGACAGGAAGTGAACTGAGTAGGGCTGGCTCATGGACCCACTGGTATGCACGAAATCTGTCATTGTGAGGGCAACTCCTCTGGCAGGACACAGACCCTGCAGGTAAGCACAAGAAGCATGAAAGGAAACAGCCCAGAACAGGCCATGGAAAGTTTCCCACTGGCATACATTTGGCATGGGTTGGGGGCAGAGCAGGCTGAATCAGTTCACATCATCCACTGGCGAATCCGAGCACCAGAACAGAGTGTGGGTCGAGCCAGGTTCGGTTGCGACAAAAAAACAGTGTACAACACGTAATGCTAAGGTGAGGTTGCCTGTACCAGATGTGACTGCAGTGCCCAACCAGCACACGTGAGAACCAGGAAGAGAGGGGGCAGAGCTGGCAGGGGAATAAAGGGTAGTTCCCTTGCTGGACAGCTACTCCCACTGGAGAGCGTGAGCTGGGATGAGTGCAGACCAGACTAGGCAGGGCTACAAAACCTGTGGGCCTCATGTGGACTAGATCAGAGAAAAATCAGGCTGAGCTGATTGATCCTCCTGGTGCAAACATAAATCAGAGTGGGTGAGGGTTGTTTGGGCCTAGCCACAGCACCAGCTGGCAGAAGCTGACACTGGGGGCTAATTCTGTCAAGTTAAACCACAGAACCACCTGGGGAGTGCATAACCCAGCAGTGGGAGAGGCCTGGGAGGGAAATAGTGGGCTCCTCCCTCTTGGGTTACCACCCCCCATGGAGGGGCACGAAAACCAGGACAGGGGCTGGGGTGGCTAGACAGAAAGGCACTCAACATCTGTGTGGGCTGGATAGTGGAGCAGGTTAGATGGAACAAGGTTTCAATGCCCATTGACATGTATGAGAACTGAATGGGATGTGGGACAGACTGGGCTAGTCTACTACACATACTGGCAAACCAGTGTAGGGGGCAGGCCTGGTGGGGGTTATTGTGGGTCTCTCTGACTAGGCTGCAGCTCCCACTGGTTTATGTGAGGGCCAAGTGGGTGCTAGGCAGAACCAGGCTGGACTGCAAGAATCCATTGGTTCCAGTGGAAGACAGCGCTGGAAACAGAACTGACCCAGCAATTGCAACCACCAGCTGACTGGGGCAATGGACTGTGCTGAGCCCTGTGCTCACTAGTACATACAAGAGTCTGGTCTGGGAACACCTCAGACAAAGTTTCTTTGGGGATCTCCCCAACTGAACCCAGACTCAGAACCCTAACCATGAAAAGACAGAAGACAGAACAAGTCAATCAACCACCTCAGCCATATGTTGGCAGTGAAAAGCTGGGCAAACGGAGATTCTAAGATGGACTATGTCAATCAGTGGATTCTTCAATGACCTCATTGTGTTTGGAGTGGCGAGATTGGCAGCAATTCGTAATTGTTGAACTATTAAAACCACTTGAGCAAGACCCTTGGAGCATGCCCCATATCTGGGACCCGGGTGGGTGGGAGACTGGGTGGGGCTTCTCCCTTTATCTCCCCCTTTACCTCAGATACTTGAAGGAAACAATGTGGAAATAATAGTCTTACCCACTTTTCTGTAGCCCTTGAACCTTTTTACCCTAATTAACTATGTAAAGATTGCCAAAAAATATAATAAAAATGGAAAAAGTGAAAAAAAAACAAACATTACTTTCAGTTCATAGAGAGAATTAAAAACAATGTCAAGATGCTGATGCTATGTAGTACAGCAAGCTAAGCCTTTTCCTGTGGTGCTGGCATCACATAAGTGTGCCGGTTCGAGTCCTGGTTGCTTCCCATCCAGCTCCCTGCTATTAGCCTGGCAATGTAGCATAAAATGGTACAAAGCCTTCATTCCCTGCCCCCAGGTGAAACTTGGAGGAAGCTCTGGCTCCTGGCTTTCACCTCAGGCCACGTAGACATTTGGTAATGTGAATTAGCAGATGGAAGATTCTGTCTCTCCCTCTATCTATAACTAACTTTTAAGTAAAATCAATAACTCTTAAAAAATAAAATAAATGATAATACCACAATAAACCACATACTGGGTAACGAGTTTCATTATATGAAAAAATGTAAATATCATATATTATCTGATTATAGTATCATGATTAAATTGAACATCAGTAATAGATCTATAAAAAATTTTGAAATATTTGGAAACTAGCTTTTTTTTGTGGTAAAGATTTGTTTCTTTGGAAGGCAGAGTTACAGAGAAAAGCAGAGGGTGGAGGGCAGAGAGATCTTCCATTCACTAGTTCACTCACTGTTGGGTGGGTCCAAAGGCAAGGGCCAGGATATACTTCTAGGTTCCCCACAAGGATACAAGGGTCCAAACTGTTGGGCCATTTTCTTCTGCCTTCTCAGGCACATTGGTAGGGAGCTGTGATGCTGGCATTGCAGGCAGTGTTTTTACCTGCTATGCCACAATATTGGCTATCAATAGCATATTTCTAAATAACACTTAAGTCAACAAATAAAAATCATCAGAAAAAATTGCTTTGTTTCATAATCACCTCTATCTAGTTAACATTTATTGTTTACCATTATCATTTTTAATTATTCTGTTGCATAGAAGTAGCACAATTTATTTATTTGATTTGTTGAGATAATGATGATTTTTATGTGTTGGTATTTTACAATGAAATGTTTCAGTATTTGAAAATCATTTTTAAAAAGATTTGTTTACTTGAAAGGTAGAGTTACAGAAAGAGAGGGACATGCAGGGAAAGAACGAGAGTGAGCGAGAGAGAGAGAGAGAGAGAGAATTTTCCATCTTTTGGTTTACTGCCAAATGGCTCCAGCACCCAGTGCTGGGATAGGCAGAAGCCAAGAGCCTGACATGCCACTGGGTCTCCCAAGGAAGGTGCCAGGGACCTAAGCACTAGGTCATCTCTGGCTTCTTTCCAAGTTGAATTAGATGGGAGTTGGCCTGGAAGTGGAACAGCTGGGACTTTAACTGACATTCAAATGGAATTCTGGCATAGTAGGTGGGTGTGGATTAAACCACCGAACCAAACATTAGCATCAATATTTGAAACATTTGTATAGTCCAAAGGATCAATATTTCCTGCTTTGTTGGGATTTATACCACCAGCTCTCTCTTTCTCAGGCTTTCAGACTCAGACTGGATTATAATCCTCTCTTGGATCTTCAGGTTGGGGGAACCTCTCAGCCGTGTGCATGACTGTATCAGCCCATTCCTTAGAATAAATCTCTCTCTTCTCTCTCTCTCTTTGGCTCTGTAGCTTTATGTTTTCACACATACTTTACTGGTTCCATTTCTCTGAAGTACCCTAAAAAAGGCAATTATGTTACAAAATCATGTACAGATATGTAAAGATACATACAAAATGTAAGATAAAACAAGATCTTTTTTCTTAAAGATTTATTTAATTTATTTGAGAGGCAGAGTTACAGAGAGAGACGGAGAGGCTGAGATCCATCTGCTGGATCACTCCCTAAATTGATGCAATGGTTGGAGCTGGACTGAAGCCAGGAGCCCGGAACCTGGAGTTGCTTCCAGGTCTCCTACATGAGCACAGGGGCCCAGGGACTTGGGCCATCCTTTGATGCTTTCTCAGGTCATCAACAGGGAATTGGATCAGAAGTGAAGCAGCTGAGACTTATTATACCAATGCCCAAATGGGATGCTGGCACCACAGGCAGAGGCTAAACCAACTATGCCCTGGCATGAGCCCCTATTCTTTTAATACTACTTAGTATGAGGTTTTCATTAGTATGGCTTCAGATTATGAATCAACTAACCTTAAAGAAATTAACATTGGTTGTGCTTCATTGTAATATCAGACAGGCATATCTATAATTATCTAAAAAGTCTGTTAAAAACATCATCCTTTTTCCGATTACATGTCTTTGTGAAGCTGTATTTTGAATCTTGATTTTTTGTTCTCGGGAATTTGGGATTGCCTGTGCTTCACTGTTTTTCAGATGCTGGGATTTTCATCCAGCTCTTATCATAGTGGTTGTTACTCAACAGAACAGGCTTCCAGTGTGAAGGTTCAGCCAGCTGAAAGTTCTATAATCCCACCAGAATTAGTGAGATTTACTTGGTTTAGACTGGTTCTTGGCTTTTCCCCCAAAACCATATGTAGGTTTGGACCAGAACCACATACATGACTTTGCCCCCATTGCCAGCATCATAATCAGAGGATCGTAATGGCCAAATTATTTGGTAACAAAAACAATCAAGATCCTGTATATATTAGCCTTTGAAAAAATTCTGAACATTTCAATTTTCTGCTATCAAAAGACTAGATGTCATTTTGGGGAAAGATTGGAATAATATTTGCAATACATGAATTTCTATGCAATGGTCTGTTTTGCAGGACTTTTTTTTTTTCCCCAAGATTTTCCCTTCCATCAACAGGTTCTAGTTCCATTAATCTATTTCCATCAGGACCCTGTTTGAGAGAGATTGTGATGTTTCATTGTGGCAACTGACATGAGCCTGCAGATTACCAGCTGATCATTTTAACAGACTATACAACCAAACATCAAGCAACACCTTAGCTGCTATTCATTTTTTCCACTGATACTATGACCCATTTCCTACACTCGAACTCCCTCTGTCTCATGGTACCCAATGTTCCATTATGATACTATAATGTTGTAGATTACAAGGAAAAGATATTCTTCACAATGGCTGCTGGTCATGCTGTATTTTGATAACAACAGGATAGTAAAGTCCAGAGGATTACGGAAAGAGGGGAGGAGGGGGAGTTAGCAGTGTGGTTAGCTTTGTGGGTTTTATGTCTCCTCTCTGGAATTTGCCCTAGAAAAAAGGGATGTGTTTAGATAAACCGAAGGGACCACCAGTGACGTGGTGTTCTTTGCTCACTCTCGGAAAGAAAAGTCTCACAGGGATGTAAGTAGCTTGGTAGCTAGCAAGAGGGAGTTGAGATTGCCAGTTCCTGCTTGCCACCTCGCCTGCACGGCAGCCCCACTGGTGCACTCCCTCCCCAGCCTCCATTTCTTTGCCGTGGAAAACTGCAGTTGCCATGATTTTGCTGCTTAGAACTTGTGTTGGCCAAAAGCATCCTACACCGTTGCCGGGTGTATCTCTATCATGACTACTGAAAGGAACATATTAGAAGGCCATATAATAAAATTACATGTCTGATATAGCTACTACCTCACGCACCTGATACCACGACAGTTTGAAGTTAAAGCGAGAGAGAGAGAGAGAGAGCGCACGAGCGCAAGAAGACAGACTGAAACCCGGTTTTGAAAAAAAAAAAGATGATATTGCTTCCAGAACTGTGGGGTTAGTAAGAAACTTTAGTAAAGCTCTAACAGAGGTAGATTCTATTTTAAAATAAAGAAATGTGGGAGATCTCTCGGGCCCGGGCCCAGCCCAGTGCTCAGGATGCAGTCATGTCCCTTTCTAAAGCCACAGAGGCCCTGGTGGCTGGCATGACACCACACAGGCTCCAGCATGCTGACTGGGGAGCTGGGCCTGGGACAGAGAAGCCAGAGGAACCCCCGAACTCAGAGAAGCCAGAGGAACCCCAAACTCAGGCCTACACGCGCGAACACACACACACACACACACACACACACACACACACACACATCACCACCACCCCAAGCCAGCGCCAAGCCTCTGACCCCTGAGGAGGTACCAGACAGCCCCACCTCTCACACCCGCTCCTCCCCTCACGCACCAGGCTCTACCTCGAGTGTTCTGCCAGGTTCCCACGTTCCCGGAGAAGGCAGAGGCCGTCTTGGCCTGTGGAGAACCCTCAGCGCGCTGAAGAGAACCCGTAGGCACAAACAGCGCCGGCTCAGCTGTAGCCGCGGTTCTGGCTTCCTGGGAGCAGAATGCGAGTCTCCAATCCAAAAAGGCGAGTATACTGTGAGTTTACCAGTTGCAAATATCAGCACCAGACTCCCAGTGGGAATCTGGACAACTGGGCCGAAGATGGCAAAGGAGATAATGCCCTATAACGAGCATTGCTTCTCTCGCTTGAGGCTCTGTGTGCCAAACTCCTTAATGCTGCCTTGGGTAAGAAGGGAATAAGAACGGGAACTCAGTTTTAGCAAACCTATGGATTCTTGCTTGGTGAGTGTGGCCAATGAAAATGCGCACCACGGAGCCTCAGGATTTGTTATAAGAAGTCCCGAGGCTTAGGCGCTTGCGCACACAGCTGAGTGAGGCTGCGAGGAGTTCCCGGATGAGCGCAGGCTCCCAGCCGACACCCTCGGTCATCACCACCAGGCTCCACGGGGAAGGAGAGCGTTCCAGATTGTTCTTAGTAAGGCCCCAGGCCGCAGATGCCAGACGTTGGGGAGTAGGGAGGAGCGGGGCCGGGCCGCGGGTCAGAGCAGCAGGCTGAGCCGGCGCTATTTGTGCCACCGGGTTCTCTTCAGCGCGCTGAGGGCCACCTTGGCGGCTTCTCGGAAGGCCAAGACGGCCTCTGCCTTCTCCAGGAACTTGGGAACCTGGCAGAGCACTCGAGGTACATCCTGGTGCATGAGGGAAGGAGCGGGTGTGAGAGGAGGGGGCTGTCTGGCACCTCCTCAGGGGTCAGAGGCTTGGCGCTGGCTTGGGGTTTGTGTGTGCGTTGGCCTGGGTTCCGGAGTTCCTCTGGCTTCTCTGAGTTCGGGGGTTCCTCTGGCTTCTCTGAGTTCGGGGGCCTGGCTCCCCAGCAAGCGTGGTGGAGCCTGGGTGGTGTCCTGGCGCCCAGCAGGGCCTCTGTGGCTTCAGGCGAGGGTATCACTGCCTCCTGAGCGCGGGGTGGAGGAGCAGGAGTTAGGTCCGGGAGACATCCCAGATGCGCTCCCTACTTCCCCCAGAGTACTTGCGGGCACCCGAGCTGGCTACCTGAGGAATAACGCCACTTTATGTTATAATTAAACTTACCTTTGTTAGTGCCTACCCCTTTTTATTGAAGTGTGTTTTTTTTTTAAACTAATCTCCCTACCCCCTAAGAGCAGAATACATGGGGAATAGTTCACAAAGCAGTTCCGGAAACACCATGGTCCTTACAGGCAAGGGTGTGCATGTTCCTTATGGAGCCCGAGGGCATTGTTTGTGGGGTGGTGCCCAGTCTGATGCAAATACGAACGTTCACCACAGGTGCAGAAGCTCATTATGCTTCTTTACGCAGGTCATACTGGGAAAATGGCCTCCAGATATTATCCAGAAGGGGAGATTTTAGTATAATGAATCACATTTACTCTGGGCTCCCTTGGGGCGGCACCTGCCGATGATTTTTCAATTGAAGTTAGTTAGAATTAGTTTCTTGCACGTTTGCTATCCCTTAGTGGGATGTAGTATCTGGCTGGCTGTCTTCTGAGCCCAGCATTCCAGGATCAGCTTCCCAGAAACGTTGTCTGCAAAGCAAATTGTTGCAGATTCCCTGACGTGTCCTAATGACCTACTTCTGCCTGCATCCTATTGAGATGGTAACGCCATCTGCTGGTTCATTCTCTGAATTCTTGTAGCAGGCAAGGCTGGGCTAAGCAGAGGTTGGGAAGCCTCCCACCTGAGTAGCAGGAATCCATTCCAGGAACAGTCATCCCTGACTCCCAAGAGCTGCCCTAGCAGGAAGCTAATGCAGAAGCCAGAGTTGGGGACTGAACCTGGGTACTCTCGATATGACTCGGAGTCTTAGCTGCTAGGCTAACTGCATGCCCTATAAGAAAGTGTTTTAAAACTATGTGGGCATTAAGCTTATTCCTATTAATCATTGGAATTACAGTCAGAAGGAAAATGAGACAGAAAGGAAGTAGTAATGATGATAACAAAAGTTTATTAAGCACTTTGTTGTGAAATGTTATTATCATGCCTGTATCACATAGTTATCATTGCTGTCCTGATTTTATCTCTGAGGGAATTAAGGTGCAGCGATATCAGGAATTTTCTCAAGATCATAGAGCTAGTAAGCAAGAGAACTAGAATTCAAATCCAGTTTGAAGTGAAAGACTTTTTAAAAAAAGATTTATTTATTTTCAATGGAAAGGCAGATCCATAGAGAGAAGAAACAGAGAGAAAGATCTTCCATCTGCTCATTCACTCCCAAAATGGCTGCAAGGATGGGAACTGAGCCACCCTCCTCCTATGAGGGTGCAGGGTCCCAAGGCCATGTACCATCCTCTGCTACTTTCCAGGCCATAAGCAAAGAGTGGAATGGGAAGTGGAAACACAAACTGGTGACCACATGGGACACCAGCACCTGGAGGTGGAGTACTAGCCAATTGAACCATTGTGCCAGCCCTGAGCCTGGCAGTGTTCTTATACATCTCTGTTACACAATCAAACTGTACAAGGAGATAAGTTGGTGATTTGCTTCATAGGCAATAAAGAAGTGTTTTCTAGATTGATAAATACTATAGGTGGGGATGTGCACGTGGATCTCACAAAAATCTGTGAGCCCTAGTTCCTGCCTTCCAGGATCTTAAAATGGAAGTGAGCTTTTAACTGTCAGTAGTGAATTCAGCCTTGCTTACTCCATGTAACTAGTATTTCGATTATGTTACTAAATTGGCCTTACAGCCAAGGCTTGCCAACGTAAATAGCATAATAGCAGTCATACTTGACCTTAGGTGTGAGGCTTTGCTGTGATAACCATCCATAAAATCTAAAGAATTGGCATTACCCAGGAGATGGATACTGCCGATCAGTTTAAATGTTTACTCAGCTTAAAATGTTTCCTGAAAGCAATTTTCCAGGAAACAAGTGAATCTGGGATACTCAGGTGGACGGGACAGACAAATAAGATGTAATTTTTGTGTTTTCCTTTGATGACTTTCGACTATTTTCAGAGTGACCATTTGTGTAGGATTGCTGTCCCGTACAAGTGCATGTAAGTACTGAGCCTACTCGTAGAGGGGCTTGTACATATATGGACTTTCTCTTTATTTATTAGTCATTGGAGGAATGCACTGTGTAAGCAAGCCCAGCCTTTACTTCTTCAGCTCACTGGCTTCAGGGTGGTGTTTGCCTTTAAACACATCAGCACAGGGGGAATATCTTGGGTTGGAGACTCCGAGACTCCTGAAGGCCTGAGGAACAAGTGGCAATGCAGGTTAGAGGGCCTTGGTGTTCATAGAGGGTGGGTTCTGAGACTCTTCAGAAATAAAGAAATAATATTTTCATTAACTTTTGTTGAATGCTAGATTAAAAATATCAGCTTCTTTGGTAGCTGCACTTTAATTAACAAAGCAAGATCACTTTTTAGCTGAATTATGGAAAATTTCAAACTAATTTTTAAAAGGAAACAGATGTAAGTTCATATATTATATTTTACAGAGAGAGTTCTGCCAGTGTTGGGTACGTACTGCTGATTTATAGGGGAAGACAACAGTTGAATGTTGGCAGTTATGTCTTATCCCATTTGAGGCGGGAATGGGGCCAACACTGACCAGTCATGTGCTTTGAGCTGTTTATCTTGACTCCCTCCAACCTTCCTTACTGTCTTGGAAAGAAAATTGATTTTCCTGAACATGCTGTGTTCTCAGCTCTGATTTTTTTCTTTCTTGGGGCATCTCTGCTATTGTCCTTGCAGAACACTGAATTTTCCTGCAAATTGAGTGGGTTTTTTTTTTTTTTTTGGTATGGATTGGAACTTTAAAAGTGGGTAGGAATGGAATCAAGGTGGCAGAATAGGATAAGGACACATGTAAACAGAGAATCATTAGCCAGGGTGAAGCACACAGGGCACATTCCAGGAAATAGGAGAGGACAAGCCTATGGCAGAGGGCCACCTGGAGATTGATAGACACGGGAAAGCAGCGGAGACAACGGTGTGGTAATGCAGTGACCAGATACCCTAGTGGCAGTCAGTTGGTGCCTATCTGAGTCCACTGGCGGCTGGAACTCCATCAGCAACCAGGTTAGGAGGGGAGATAACTGGGAGCTCAGGAGGAGAGCTTAGGCAAAGAATTGCCTGCCATGCTGCTTTGGTTGGTTCGACCAGGAGCAGAGACAGAGCAGTGGACCCCAAACAGGTGGTGCAGGAACAGGGTGTATTTCACAGCCTAGACCCCCACCAGAGCCACATCAGGTGCCATTTTGCGTAGGGAGGCAAAGGCTTTTGGATGGGACTACACATGCACTAAGCTGGGAGTGAACCCATTTTTAGCTCAGTGCATTGCACTGAAGTGGCATCCTACAGGTTCTACCCAAGATAGGTCCAGGTATCCCCTAGACCTGATGGTCAGCAGATCAAGAACTCTAGTAGTGGCATATCAAGTGCTATTTTGTACAGTTTGGCAAGGGCTTTGAGACTGTAGGGACAGTAGTAAGCTGTGCATATGCTGAGCTGGGAGTGAACTGGTCCCACAGTGAAAATAATACCGACTTTGGCATCCTACGGATCAAAATAGGTCCAGACGGCCCTCATGGCCAGTAGGGAATGGCAAGATCAGTACCAGCAACAATCCAATTATTTAGGACACCTGGTGTCTCCCTAATCGTGGGTACCGCTTGAACCAGAAGTGGGAGAGAGGTTGTACAGACAACTGTGCAGCCATAGGCACAGGATCATAGGAGATGGAGAATGGTGAGCCAAGGGCTGGGCTATGGAGACCATGGTGGAAGCCTAAAACAAGAACCCAGGACTAAAACTCACTGGAGGAAGTGGCACAAGTGAATACAAATGAATTGAGTACCAAGAACAATCAGTAAAATTGAACTGTAGACTTGTGGGTGACACAGCTTAGAAACCTACCCTAAGGATAAGAATCTTAAGTACAATAACTAAGAGCAAAAGAAGAGACAGAGGCACAATGAATATTACTGAAGACTGCCCTGCAAAGGAGCAAAAGCCTTTGCAAACCTGAGTTAGCTGAGGAATACATTGAGGAAATGGGGATAAGGAACTTCAGAAGCTTGTTATGAAGCTTGTTATCAACAGCAAGAAGCACATTTAGGAATTTAAGGGATATATCTCACAGAAAATAGCAACACTGAAAATCAAGCAGAATTATTGGGAATGAAGGACACAATGGAGCAAATTAAAAATTCTGTGGAAAGCCTCAATGATAGAATGAATGAAGCAGAAGAAAGACCCTCGGAGTTGGACTATATTTCTTGCCACAATGGGCGAACAATCAAGAAGTTGGAAGAGGGACTGAGTCAAACTAAGAATCGTATTCAGGAATTAAGGGACACTATTAAAAGGCCAAATGTAAGAGTTATGGGAGTTCCAGAGGTGCCAAAAGAGAAGCTAGTTTTAAGGAGGTATTCAATGAAATAATAAAGGAAAACTTCCCTAATCTGGAGAAAGAATTGGGAAACAACATCCAGGAGGGGCACAGAACACCCAATAGGGTTGACCAACAGCAATCTTCACCACGACACATGATAATCAGGTGCTCTTCATTCAAACATAAGGAAAAGATCCTTAAATGTGCACATGAAAAAAATCAATTGACATATAAAGGAATGGCAATCAACTCACAGCTGACCTCTCACAGGAAACTCTACAGACCAGAAGAGAATGGAGCCACATATTCCAGATTCTAACAGCAAAAAATTGTCGACCCAGAATAACACACCCCAAAAGGGTAGGATTTCCTTTGTCTTTGAAAATGAAATAAAATTCTTCCACAGTATTCACTTACACCTTACTAGGTGGGATACAAAGATTAGTTACTCCTCACTAGGGTATTGAAGATTTCTCTGCACAACCCTCCTAAAACTGTTCTGCACCTAAACTGTTGACATATGTCTTGTTAGAGTTATAAGACAGTCTAGGCTACCCAAAAAACAGCCAGGTTCAGCAAAATCATGCTTCAATGCTATAAACTGCCAAATACTATAATGAAAATAGACACGAGACAGCTGAACAGTAATCTATAGCCATTTTAAGGTGTATAGAACCCGGTTGTGTATACACTAAAATTGAAATGTCAATGAAGAAGTCACAGGATGTGGTTAAGAACTTGCATTCTTTTAACATATTGGTTACTCAATACTATGTCAATTAATTCCATAACGTTATAAATTGTTGCTGATGCTTGTTGGGGCTTTTAATTGATCGGATGATACTCTGCCAGCTCTACCTTCAGACCAGAGATGGTCTCCCCAACAAGCCGTTGAACTTATCTGGACAATAAGATGCTGGACTCTATGCTTCGTATATGCTTGCAATGAAAGAATCTTAACTGAACTTGAACGGTGGTAATGCAACAAGGTGGAGGAATCCACCATGGGGGGAGGGTTGCGGTAGGGGTGGGGGGAATCTCAGTACCTATAAAACTGTGTCACATAATGCAATGTAATTAATAAAATAAAAAAAGAGAGAGAAAAAATTCTTCCACAGTAAAAGAAAAACACAACCCCCCCCCAAGAACACCCAAAAAACAAAACACCTCAAAGAATTCTCCTCTTCTAGACCTGCCCTACAAATGATATTTAGAGATGTTTTGTTGACAGAGAAAAGGAATAACACACACCAAAATCAAAGGCAAATGTGAAGAACATCCCAGTAAAATAACAGAAGACTGAATCAAGCAATGTTCAACCTATTGCTAAAATGACAAGACAGCAGCCACTAGTCTGTCATTTTTCTATTTAAGTGTATCATGGCATTGTTGGTATAGGCAATGGTAGAAAGTCCAGCATCCTGTTGTCAAGATATGTTTAACAGTTTCATCTGGAGTCCTTTTATTCAGGAGTAGAGATGCATACTGCATTGGATGTTTACTTCATGGTATACTTGCCTCCATTTAGATAAATATATGTGTATACATGTTTACCTATATATTTATTGTATTTTTCATGAAGGCTGCCTTATATCAGAGAGAACATATGATATTTGTCCTTTTGGGAATGTTTTTTTTTTTTTTTAAAGATTTATTTATTGGGTCTGGCATGATAGACTAGTGGCTAAAGTTCTCACTTTGCGTCTGCTGGGCTCCCATATGGATGCCTGTTCTAATCCTGGCAATTCCACTTCCTATCCAGCTCCTTGCTTGTGGCCTGGCAAAGCAGTAGGGGATGGTCTAAAGCCTTGGGACTCTGCACCCATGTGGATGACCCAAAAGAAGCTCCTGGCTCCTGGCTTTAGATTGGTTCAGTCTTGGCTGCTGCAGCCACTTGGGGAATAAAGCAGCCGATGGGAGATCTTTCCTCTCTGTCTCTCCTCATTTCTGCAATATGACTTTCCAATAAAAAAAAAAAGAAAGAAAAACTTTAACTGAGCTGATTTGAAGCCGGGAGCCAGCAGCTTCTTCCAGTTCTGCCACACAGATGCAGGGTATTTATTTATTTGATTTATTTTATTTTTGTTGCAAAGTCAGATATACAGAGAGAAGGAGAGACAGACAGGAAGATCTTCCATCTGCTGGTTCACTCCCCAGGTGGCCACACAACAGCCAGAACTGAACTGATCCAAAGCCAGGAGCCAGGAGTTCTTCGGGTCTTCCATGCAGGTGCAGGGTCCCAAGGCTTTGGGCCATCCTCAACTGCTTTCCCAGGCCACAAGCAGAGAGCTAGATGGGAAGCAGGACTGCTGGAATTAGAATCAGTGGCCGTATGGGATCCCGGCATGTTGAAGGCAAGGACTTTAGCCACTAGGCCACCGTTCTGGTACCCAGGTGCAGAGTCTTAAGGCTTTGGGTTGTCCGCCATTATTATCCTAGGCCTCATATGCATGGAGCTGGTGGGGAAATGAAGCAGCCTGGATATAAGCCAGCACCCATATGGGATCCTGGCACATGCAAGGTGAGGACTTCAGCCACTAGGCTATCACGCTGGGCCCTTGGGATTGGCTTTTTTTCACTGAGTGTAAGGATATCTAGTTGGGATCATTTTGATGCAAATGGTAGAATTCCATTTTTAAAAATGGCTGAGTAGTGTTCCATGGAGTAGATGTGCCACAGTTTATTTATCCATTCCTCTTTCAATGGGCATCTGGGTTGTTTTCATGTCTTTGCTATTGTAGATTGTGCTTCTTCAATATAGGATTATAGGTCATTTATGTGCAGATTTTATTTCCTTTGGATATATTCCCAAGAGTAGGATATTTGGGCCATGTGGTAGGTCACTTTTCAGTTGTCTTAGCCTTCTCCATACTGACTTTCATGTGGCTGTACTGGCCTACAATCTCACTAACAGCTAAGTATGCCACCTTTCTCCTCACATCTATGCTAGCAGGTATTGTTAATAAAGTTCTGAATTTAGGCCAATCTCAATGGAATTAGGTGGAACCTCAGTGTGTGTGTGTGTTGTATTTCCCTGATAACTGGGGAACCTGAGCATTTTCCTTATGTCTATTAGCCATTTGAGTTTGTTCTTTTGAAAAATATCTGTTCATTTCCTTAGCCTGTTTCTTCACATGGTTGTTTGTTTTGCTGTTGTTTCTGAAGCTCTTTGTAAATCCTTGATATTAGTCCTCTATCAGTTGTGTAGTATGCAAACATTTTCTTCCATTCTGTCGGTTGCTTCTGCATTTTGCTGATTGTTTCCTTTGCTGTACAGAAGCTTCTCAGTTTGATGTAGTCCCACTTGTTTATTTTGGATTTAGTTGCCTGTGTTTTTGGTGACTTTTGTAAAAAGTCTTTACCAATGCCTATATCTTGTGGGTTGCCCTTTGTTTTCCTCTAATAGTTTGATGGTTTATAGGTGCAGATTGAGATCTTTAATCTGTTTAGAGCTGATTTTTGTATAAGGTGAGAGAGGTGGGGGTCTTGCTTCTTACTTCTGCAGGCTGCTATCCAATCGTCTCAACAGCATTTGTGTAACTGTGTTTCAACTAAAAATAAAACAAATCTTAAATGTTAATGAAAATTGCATATATCTGTATGGATTTAAAATATTTTGCCCCAAAATAAACTTATGCTTCAATTCCATTTTCCATGAAATGTTTGTATCCTTGATACTTGGATAGCCTAACATAGGCGATTTTAAGAAATTTTAATCTTTCATTTAGTCCTAAAAAGCTTCCAAAGGATTTCTGTGTTTATTGAAACAGTTATTTTAGAAAGGACTTTGTTCTTCTAATTATTTGAAAAAGTTTACACAAACACACATTCTCGTTTGATTCTAAGAGCCAAGCTGACTTGTGAATATTGTATACATATAAAATTGGAACTTTGGGAGAATAGAAGATGTTACAGTAACTGATCTATCTCCTCAAAGTCATAGAAAAGCGAGAATATCTTGGGACCAACCTATGTTTATTGAGTTTCCATTATTTCTTTGTTCCTCATGGCTTTCTTGTCCCACTGTTTTTTTTTTAAACTTCATCAACACAAGCCAAGGGGAACTACCTTAATAAATATTGAACATGCATTAGAGATTAGTAGGAACATTTTTCATCTGTTTCTGGAAGAGTAGAGAAAAAAACCACCTTGCTTCTAAATAAAACAATAAAAACATCAAGTTAATTGAGTATGCACTTTATGTGATTGTCATTTTTAGTTTTGTTCTTAACTTTAGGCATTGAGTTTATTTTGCTTTAATTGGATTTGTGTAACATGAGAATTGAGAGAGATGCTTTAATAAATAAAGGTATTGTGTACCACGTCTAGTTGGTACTTCAGTTCTAAGTTGTATTCTTGTATCTGGTATTGTGGTATAGCAGGGGAAGTGGCCAGCTGCAATGTTGGCATCTCACATAGACTCCAGTTCATGTCCTGGCTGGTCTATGTCAGATCCGGCTCCTGCTAGTGGTCTGGGTAAAGCAGCAGAAGATGGCCCAAGTGAGACTGCCATCCAAGTGAGACTTGGAAGAAGTTCCAGGCTCTCGGTTTGCCTCAGACTAGTCCTTGGCCATTGTGGCCAATGGATGGAAGTTTTGTCCCTTTCTGTCCCTCTTGCACCATCACTCTGACTTTTCCAAACAAACAAACAAATAAACAAACAAACAAATACATCTATCTTCAGAAAAAAACTGTATCCTTGTTCACCAGATTTTCCAACTGCTGTTCATTCCCTAAGTGGCTGCCACAGGCAGGCTGGGTCAGGCTGATGCCTGGGTGCCTGGAGCTCCATCTGGGTCTCCTGTGTGGATGGTAGGGACCTAAGTACTTGAACCATCTTACACTGTTTTCCCAGGTGCATTTACAGGGAGATGAATAAGAAGTGGGATAGTTGGGACTTGAACCAGCTGTTCACATGGGGTGCTGGTTTTGTACAGTGTCTTAACCTGTTGCACCACAATACCAGTTTTAAATTCCACAATTTTTCTGAAATGTAGTTGTAAATAAAAATAATAGTGTGTCATATCACATCTTACCTCATAAGTTTGCTGTATCACTCAAATAAGATGTTAAGTAACATATGCAGAACTAAAATGTATTGATCATGTATTATGCAATCTAATTGGCTTACTTTCATTCATTCATTAACCCTAACCCTAACTCTTGTATAATGTGGGTTAATACTATTTTGTAGGCTAGGAAACTGAGGCAAAGACACGTTTTTAAACATTAATTAAAGTTTTATTTATTTTATTGGAAAAGCAGATTAGATTTATGGAGAGGACAGGAAGATCCTCCACCTGCTGGTTTACTCCTCAAATGACTGCAACAGCAAGAGCTAAGCTGATCTGAAGCCAGGCGTCAGGAACCTCTTCTAGGTCTCTCACATGGGTACAGGGTCCCAAGGCCTTAGGTCATCCTCCACTGCTTTCCCAGGCCACAGTCAGGGAGCTTAATGGGAAGTGGAACAGCCAAGATATGAACCAATGCTTGCAAGGTGAGGATTTTAGCTATTGAGCTATTGTGCTAGGCCTGGCAAAGCAAATTTGATCAAGGTTATATACCAGTAAGAAGCAGAGCATGCATTTCGATAAAATGCAACACCAAAATGTAATATGTTTATTATTTTTCAATGAAAATGATAATTTATTATTTTATTAGATTTCAATAAAAAATCTAAATTAGACAAGTGACCCCTTGGGTCTTCTGTTAGAAGAGGGCCAAGAATTGACATGCTGTTTTATGGTGCTGAGGAAAACACTCTTGCCAAGTGGGACTCAGATCTGTCAACTTCCTGTCTGTATTTTGTTTTTTGGCACCTCAGTGTCATTTCACACTTCCTGTCTTATTTTGCTGTTGTTTCTGTAATTCATTCAGTCTCAGCACATTATTAATTTAAGGCCAATCAGGGAGTTCTAGCTTTGAGGAAGCAAATGACTTGACTTTGTAATGATATGAAAGAAATGAAAAATGCTCTCAGTAGATGCTTTCCTGCTCAGTTCCCATTTGTTTTTGTTGCTGTGAGCAGTGCTATTTTCAAATGACTGGGTTGCAGAGCAGAGAGGGGCAGACACCCTGTCTGTCATATCTCGAGAAAACCATGAAGGAAACTTTCACCTTGTCTTTCACTCTGATAAACAAGAAACAGTTTGATTATGAAGAAGACGTGATGTGCTGGGAGAGGTGATCTTCTGTTCCCCCTTTGAGTTTTCGGTTGTCACTTAGAAAAGTTATAAAAGGGAGTCCTGTGTTGAGTAAGATAAGGAAGCAAATGACTTCAGCAGTTTGACTGAAATAAGCCATGACCCCACTTAAATCCAGTGTGGGAAAGGCCAGACGACCTTCTCATCAGTCTTTCCAGTGATTCCACTCTTTAAAGGTCCTCTGGTCTCTCCGC
Source organism: Ochotona princeps (assembly GCF_030435755.1). Taxonomy (NCBI): domain Eukaryota; kingdom Metazoa; phylum Chordata; class Mammalia; order Lagomorpha; family Ochotonidae; genus Ochotona; species Ochotona princeps. The sequence goes on along the minus strand of NC_080841.1, from coordinate 27,558,767 downwards.
TCCAAACTGCTTGGTCTCAGCCCCCTTGCTTACCTGCAAGTACAGTGGCCTGTTGGGAGTCCTTCAGAAGTCATTCCTCACCTACAATACACTCCCTCAGTGGTTCTCCTTCCCTTTAACCCCCATGCCCCTTTCCCTGAGCAATCCACAGTCCCTGTGCTTCAGTGCATGGGTTCTCCAGCCCAGTGTTGTTCGTGGCATGTGTGCTGGCCTGGGATTGTTTCCCTCCACACAGCCAAGACTCAGGCCCATTCAAAGTTTCCCCAAGCCAGGTTCACCTGCCCACCAGGCCAGCATGTTGACCTGGTGCTCTGCCCTCTCCAACCACACTGCCCCACCTGGGACCAAGCACCTAGGAAAATCCCCAGGCTCACTCTGCCTGCCTGGATGTGAGTTCCCAGGTCCCCACACACCCCCAATGACACTATCCCCCTGGCCTCCTGCCAGTCCACAACCCAAGCCCCCATGACCTGGCTGGTGTCGGAATAATGGAGGCAACTAGGGGAATAATCTCAAACTTCTTTGATTACTAATGACGATTGTTCATCGTTTTGCCTCCATCGTATTTTTCAAACATTTGTTTTATAGTTAAGATGCAGTCCCTTTGGACTGGTTACGCTATGCCTAGGATGCCTGTGTACCACATCAGAGTACATTGATTGCCTCTCCAGGGTCAGTTCCTGATTTTAGATTTCTTCTAATGTAGACCCTCAGGGGAAGCATTGATGGCTCAGGGAGTTTGTTTTCTGCTACCCACATAGGAGATCTGAATTGAACTCCTGACATCCAGCTTTGGCCCTGGTCCAATTCTGGCTGTTGTAGGCATTTGGAGAGTGATACAGAGGAAGGAAAATCTTTTTGTCTCACTTTCTCTCTGAAGTTAAAAAAAGGATACGTCTATGAATATCCAAATACTCTCTTTTGAAAATTCTTTATGGAAGTATAATTGGCATAAAATGTACATAGGTGACATGCACAAGTTGATGTTTTGACATGTGTCCATGCCTATAGACACCCAGCTACATGAACATATCTATATAACATCTACATGAAAGCAGGAGCACCAAGGTGGGGAGCTCAACTCTGCAGGTGCAAAGCAGCTGACAAATATCAATAGCTGTATTAATAACACATGCTGAATATTGCCAATGTAAATTCTATTTCTAATATTAGTTAAAATGGGTGCACATTATCTGTATGTTTTTTCATTCCGTGTTCTTTGAGAAGAATTGTTTTTTAAAAAAATGTTTATCTGAGAGGTGAGAATAACACACACACAGACACACAGAGATCTTCCATCTGGTTATCTGCTGCTTCATTCCGTAAATGTCTGTTATATCTGGGTTTTGAATTGGACAAGAGCTGACCCCAGGATTCATGAACTCAATCTAAATCTCTCTAGTGGGTGTCAGAAATTCATCCACGTGAGCCATCAGCATTGCTTCCCAAGGACTGTATTAACAGGAAGTTAATGGGAATGAGGTAAGCACAGAACCCAGGTGCTCTGGGAAGGGATACTGGCATCTTAACCCTTGGCCTAACCACAAGTTAAATGGCCTTAAAAGGTTTTTTTTTTTTTTTTTTTTTTTTTTTTTTTTTTTAAGAATTCTTACATCATCTTGTCTGTTAAAATAGCCCTGTAAAATATTTTCTTCATGTTAAATGAAAGAAGAGTGAAATACAGGGAGGGTAAACTGTGTGATTTAGATTTTTGAATTCCAGTTTTGTGTATTTTTCATTTTTCTATACTTACCGACTCTGATTTTATAGACAATAAAACTGAATCCCAGTGAGGCTCAGTGATAAATCCAGATCACATGGTAACTTAACAGTGCTGTTGGACCAAAAGTTTCCTGACTGACATTCTTGCCCTTATTTCATGACTCTACTTCTACTTCAGTGAAACCTTAACAATGACAGCAGCCTGTATAACAAATGGAGAGGAGAAAAGCTTGTTGGAATTATGCTCTGAATTGGGAAAGCAGACATGTGATTTGCAGAAGTATTCCCAGGTGTTTATCTCTTTTTAGATTTATTTATTTGAAAGACACACACACACACATACACGGAGAGAGAAAGAGAGAGAGAGAGAGAGAGAGAGAGAGAGAGTGCATGAGAACGAGCATGAGAGCGTGAGCCTATTAGTTCACTCCCCAAATGGGTACAATATTCAAGGTTGGTCAGGCCTAAGCCAGGAGCCAAGAATGTCATCTGGATTTTCTGTGTTGTTGCCTTTGGCTATCATATCTGCATTCTTAGGTGAATTATTAGCAAGTTAGATGAGAATTAGAGCAGTCCGGTGTTGAACCAGCACTCTGATATGGGATTCCACTGTTGCAAGTGGTGACTTAATCAGCCATGCCACAATGCCAACTCGCTGAGTCTGATACAACTATTAGTATCATCACACCAGTGATAAAGGTATGATTGTCTACAACCTGAGGCGGAAGAAAAAAGAGAAACATAGCAAGAGGCAGGAGCATGACTGAAAGCTCAGAGGAACCCTCCAGGTCAGTCTCGGTTTGGCTCTGAGCCATAAACTCAGCCCTACAGATCACAGGCTCAGTGGCCTGTTGAGCAGGGCTGCTGCACACCTGACCTCTGGGCAATCGTTTCTTCTTTCTGCAGGAATCAGGAAAGGGAGCTAGGGAGCTGTAACTTAACAGTTCACCTAGGCCTGGCCTGAAACCCATTATCTCCTGAGCAGTTCTTATAGTTAGGGTTCCGGGGTTGTACATGCTGCTGGAGTGAGAACATCTTATTTCCTGGTCTCCATTACTACTTTGGGGAATTCTAATGAAGATTCGAACATTCTCAAAGGAATGGATCCTGGCACAGAGTTTCCTGGAAATATAAAAATGTCACCTGGGCTTGGTTGAACTTATGTAACCCTTTCTGGAGCAACTTAGCTTGAAAGGAGCTTGGGGACTTTTTAATTCAAATTTGAAAATCATTTACTTCTTAAACTTTTGCAAACTTTTATGCCGGTAGTTGTGCAGCAATTGCTTAAATTCACTAGTGCTACAATTTCTAGGAAGCTAGCATTTCTTTATAAAACCTTTTGAGAAATGAATGGTCACCTAGATTCCAGGATGATGATGATGATGATGGTGATGATTTGCTATATTCTGCTACTGCCAGGAAATACTGGGGTTAGAAAAACAACTGTTGGGTAGGCAATTAGAATTATACAATTATAATTGTATACATTATACAATTTCCTGGCATTAAAAAATATGAAGACACTTTTACTGTAGAAACTACAAACAACTGTCAAAATCTGAATCACAGATTTTGTGTGAAATTGTGTCTTACTCTGCTTCCTTCAAGATTAGGTCTTGACATGCAGCAAGGACAAACAGTGGAGAAAGAAGGTTGTAAGGTTAAGAAGTAACCCAAGACATAAACAAGGCTGAGGGAAGATTGGCTACGTAAGGAAAAGATTCTGAGAAGGTGGAATTCTTTCTTCCCATTAATGGTACCTGTTCTCTGATCTCAAAGGGACCTTAGGGAGAAGGAGTTCAGAGATTACTCACTTAGTAAAGTTGTTGGGGTTAATTGACTTAGGAAACAATAGATTTGTCACGTGGACGCTCTTGAACTCTTTTGCAAGCCTTAACCCAGGGAAGCCAGTCAGGTGCCAAAGAGAAAGCAGGAACATTTAATAGAGACATGTTTGACATCCAAGAAACATAGAAAGGTAGGTTAACTCTTGGTGGAAATGTCTATATAAAAAGAGCAAATGAATGGTTACATTGTTTGAATCACCAGAATACCCTAGAATTTCTCATCAGCAGCTCAAATAAAATATCCTTATTCTCAAAGCAATTTGTGGAGATGATTTATTGTCTAAACTGGGAGTTACTGAGAGTGAGAGGAATGGACTGGTGAATGGTAATTACATAGACATATAAACAAGATCTGTCATTTGGAAGGTAGGGCAATTGGTGACTCTTATGTATCTCCCCCAGCTCCTTCCTCTAATTCATTCAGATTCTGGCGTGCTCTGGGTTTTTTATGTCTTTCCCTCCTGGTCTGTGAGATTTATTCTGTTTTTCAAGAGGAGCTAGAACATCAGTGACCACTTTGTCTGTTAATAGGATAAGCCCAATAGAAACTCAATAGTTGTTCATCTCTCATCAGCATTTCTTTCTCTTTTATGTTTCAGAAGGAAGACATTTGATCCAGAAGCCAAGCACTTCAGGAGCCATGAGCACACCAGGTACCTAGATCTGGTTTTCCAAATACCATTCTCCAACAAAAGGAACTACTACTGGAATATTTTGAACAGTTAAAAAGATGTGGTTTTGAAGTATAACCCAAAGTACAAAAAATATATACGTGAGCATATATAGATATTAAAATAATTAAATGAACAAATAAACTGTGAGAAGGAGAGACAGATTTTTTTTATAAAAACCTTACAAAAGATATGGAAATGTAGTTATTTTAATCTCCATGGAAAAGAAGATAATTCTGCCTCTACTCTTCCAAGATGTAATTTAGTGGCTCATTTCTAGTAAGTAAGACATAGAAAGAAAGTTAACTATAGTGGTGAAGTCTGATAAGCACTAATTTTTAACCAGTATAGCTAAGGCTTACATAGTAAATAATGATGTGATGACAAAGGGACTTCATCTCTGGGATTCTTCCCAAAGCCCCATTAACTAGATATGATATGGCATGCGGAATTGGATATTGATGAATCAAAGATATTCGTGGAAAAGTGGTAAGCCATAAGAAATCTGAAGTTCAGCGAATACTAATTTATAACTATTCATTTCTTAGTTTGATAATTGTGGCATCGTAATGTAAAATGATATTAATGGGGGAAATTGGCTAAGAGGTGTATGTGAGCTCTCTGCACTATCTGTGTAGGTTTTCTTTGTATTTAAAATGATTACAAAATAAAAATGTAATATTATTATTATTTTTTAATTTGACCATAGTAGCTATCTTGTAGGGATGTCTCCTGCAGGTATCTAGCATAAGCTGGACATACTGTCAATGCTGGATTATAATCTAATATATTCAACTAAGATTCATGAGATTCTGCTAATATAAGCAAGTGAAGGAATAAATAAATTTTAGAGCTGAAATATTCTGTATGTTATACTGCCAATTCATGAATGTAGAAGGAACAATGGATTTCCAAAATCATCAGTAGAAATATTTGATCTTAGTCAAAAGACTAAGAAGTCATCAATCAATCGATGCTAGAACTAGTGACTGAAAATTTGATGAAGTACAATGTATTAGCATAATCTTGAAGTATTTACCTACAGAAGGGCTGCACAGAGAAAACAGGAACTTATTGTTGAAGAAGCTGGATGGGCATCAATGAATGACCATTGCCCATGAATGACCATTAATATTGCCCAAAGTGGTTAAACAAAGACCCCATGTTTCTGGAAATGATGTGCTGCAGTCACTTTATCACGTCTGTAGTTTTTCTGTTCCCAAAATACATAACTGGAGTTTAATTATGGAGAAATGATAGACAAACTCAGATTGAGAGCTGTCTCCAAAAGAACTGGTCTGTCTTTTCCATAAATATCAATGTCAAGAAGCATAAAAAATAGCTTAGAAATTGTTTCAGATCAAAAGAGATTAAGCAGACATGACAGATAAATGTATTTTGTGATATTAGATTGGATCCAGATTTTTAACCAGTATAGCTAAGGCTTACATAGTAAATAATGATGTGATGACAAAGGGACTTCATCTCTGGGATTCTTCCCAAAGCCCCATTAACTAGATATGTTCTTGAGTTTGATAATTATTCTAGGTTATGGAGGATGATAATGTTCTTACAAAATACACACATATTTTCAGGAAAAAAGATTTCGCTGCTTTATGGAGAACAGTATGTAGGGAGATAAAAGTAGAGAGAAATTCGGAGGTTATTGCAGGAAAGAAGGTAGAGGACAAGCAACACTCCCATTGGATGGTTGTTGTAGAAATGATGAGAAGTGGCTGGGTTGACTTTGAGAGCAGACAAAACGATTTGCTAATTAGTGGGCTGTGGGTGAAAGGGCTGTGGGGTTTCATCTGGAAGAATGGGATGCTCATCGAAATAAAAGAGGAAAATTGTAGAGGACAAGGTTGGGGAGATCTGGAATTTTAGTTACTACGTGTGCTGGTGACCTTATGGAATCCTGGCAGTTGCAAGGTGAGCATTTAGTCAACTGAGCCATTGGACTAGGCTCCATTCCTTTTCTTACTATAGTTTTTTTTTTCCTTAGTATAGTTTTAGAGAGCTAATGAGATAAAGATAGTTTTTATGATTATGACAATGGTCTCCTCCAGAAACTTTCTGCTGTCTTTGGTTGCATTGCTTTGGTTACTTATTGTTTTGTAGTGTGTCTGATTCCTTCATCTACTCTATCCTAGCCCATGTTTTTATTTTTATTACACTGGTGCATGAGGGCATCACCTGTGGATATTTACCATGTCATTGGTGAAGGAGAAAGTAGTCATAGAAATTTCAGTCTTTGTCTTGAAAGCCTCTTGCTTCCAGGCAATCAGCAGGTTATTCTCAGTTGGTATCTGTTACAAATTTGGAAATAAATAAATCCTGATTCAGAAAAGGGATCATGTTGGGGAAAGTTCCTCCTTACAGCTGGGAGAAATAAAAATGTATAGAAATTCATAGCATTAATTTTCCTGGCATGCTTCTAATAGGGAAGCAATGGGATCCTTTTTTGGGAATAGTCATGCCTTTGGGAAAGGAGAATTTCCTCAATTAGAGAACATAAAACAGTAATGAGAGTAGGCATTTGGTAAATTCAGGAAATCAACTTGAGCTTGGGAATTCTAAAAAGTGAGCTTGTTTTGAGGCATTGAGAGAGGATTTTTAAGACTGAGTAAAAGAAACTTATTTTCAGTTTAAAAGTTTCATTGGAACAATTCAAAGTGGAAAAATGAAAAATCTTTTTCATGAGCTTCTTGCTAACTCATTTACATATTGCAAATAAACTGTCTATTGGCTAATAGTGTTAGAATATTTGGACCTCTGTACGATTATTTCATTTCTTCAACTGAGTATGAATATTCCTCAAATCACTTCTTATAAAATATGATGAAATAGCCATAAGCCAGGTTGGATTTCCTAGATTAAATCGTCATCTGTTTTAAATTAGAAGGTACTGTAGTTAGCCACTAATTAAAAAAATTTTTTTCAACATACAAAATATGGCACAGAAATGATTTGTCATGGGCTAAACTCAGTTGAGAGTTCCCCTTCTTGGTTATGTTTTGATGTCTTTGAGAATCTAATGAAAAGCCTTTGATAGGTATAATCTCAACGTAAGAAATATTGGTGGATAGCCAACTGGCCTGATTCATCAAAAGTTATCTTCATTTAGACCTGATCCTTCAAGTTCAGTTTTTCCAGTTTGAGGAATTAAATTCTCACGGACAAACTTTGGGAATTTGACTTAACATGTTTAGAGAAGTGTAGTTATTGGGACTTTACAAAGGAACGTGTCTAATCCAATCTTTGATGTTTTCCACATCTAGTCCCTCGCCAACTCTTGTTTCTTTTTTCTCTGAGCAAATGGAAGTCTTCCTGTCTCACCTGTGGGCCTTTCCGTGATTCCACATCCATCTCAGGTTACAAATCACAGCTCTTTCCTGTGACCAGCCCCACCATGGACAGCCTCATAAGTTAATCTTTTCCTTCTCTTCTTTTGAATGTGATTCCCCAGGGTGATCAAATACATAACATGGTGTTTGATGTAGGCCTGCCTCTGGATGGAAGCACCCTTCTGTCTTCTTTATTCCTTATGATGTATCAATTCTTATTCATCTTACATAGAGAGCTCACATCATCTTCAAGAATCCCTCATAGGCTACAAAAAGCAGAAATTCATGAAAATAGGATGACTATGAGAAGACGATATTAAAAGAGGACTCTTCCTTTGTTTATTTTCGCTGATGCTCCAGGGCAGAGAAGAGTAGTATAGGTGGCAGAGCAGCTACAAGGAAACTGATTTTATTACCTTCTGCTCATCATTCACTTAAAGGTTATGAAAGATCTTGATGACTATTGAAGGGTAGAGTGGAGAGGAAGAGCTCCTGTCACAAGTCTGTAGTATAATCCTAGTCACTCCCTCTACCTTATCAGGGATGGGAAGACTGTGAATCTTTGTGATTAAGCCAAGTGAAAGTGGCGCAGAGGGATGGGTACATGTTTCCAAGAGTTTAGAAAAAATAAACTCTGCTGTTAGGCATCCTCTTGTCTTAGAATCTATTACTGAATTAGTAGAGAGTTTGAGATATGGTAAATTCAACAGATTAGGATATGATTATCATCATAGAGGTTTTTTAAATTTACAGTTTTCCATGGAAGCATGCCACATCACATGACAGCACATAAGGAAACACTGAGTTGGATAGGAGACCGAGGTGGGGTTGGGGCTAAGGGTTTTATTATGGCTTCTGTCAAAGGAAACAGAGATGGAGTAAGCAGATTTAACATGGACTGACAATAATTACAGTAGGCAGAGAGAGAGAGATTCATTTTACTGGTTCATTTCCTAGATTCCTGCAATAGCTGGAAAGGGGCTGGTCTGAAGCCAGGGTGTGCGTGAAAACTCAATTCAGGTTTCTCAGATGGGTGGCAAAGACTCAGCTCTGAGTCATAACCTGCAAAGAGTATGCAATAGTAGGAAGGTGGAATAAGCAATCAAACCCAGGCAGTCCAGTTTGGGTCATGGGCATCTTAATGTCACTTTACTCATGAGACTAAATACAAATACATGCCCCTTGTCAAAGTTTGTTGAAAGCCCTGTTTATACAGAAAAGCATCCCCGGGGCTGAGGGAATTAAAATTAAGTTGACAGAATATCTGCCTTTTAAAAAAATTTATTTTGCTTATTTAAAAGACAGAGTTATGGTGAGGGAGGGAGGGAGAAAGAGAAAGGGGAGGAGGGAGGATGAGAGAGAGAGAGAGAGAGAGAGAGAGAGAGAGAGAGAGAGAGAAATATATCTATGTCTTCCATCTTCCATTCACTGGTTCATTCCTTAAATGACTGTAAAAGCTGGGACTGGGTCAGGTGGAAGCCAGGAGCTTCATCTGAGTGTTCTGCTTCCATTGCTTTCCCAGCCATAGTTACCAGGAAATACATCAGAACTGGAGCAACCAAGACACAAATCTGCAAGTGGTGGCTTAACATGTAGCATCTGATCTTAAAGTGTCACCAGTTTAGTGAGATGGAAGAGCATGTTAGCCCCCGCAGCAAACTTGCCTTTTCCAGATCTCCCAGATGCTGGGTTCTCCCCTCTTCAGGTCTCTTTTTCCGGTTGTGAGTTATGAGCCCAGGTGTACTGACTTCCTGCAGAAAGCCTCTGGGCACTGTCACAGTAGTATGGCTACTTACTGGGCTCCTGTGTCCCTGAGATTTAGCTGGGAAACACTGTCAACTGAGGCTGATTAACCTTATCTTCCTGATCACTATGTGGAGACATTAAAATTTGTACCTTGGAAAATATACCTTGACAATATGACACTAGTTTTCCTACCTTTGTGCCTACAATTCCATGATACACTTAAATAGCAGAATATTAAACTTGTAACTTAGTAAAGGACTATACTAGTGCAGTAATGTGGGGGAACATGATGGGAGGAGAAAAGTAGAAGGGAGAAAGGGGAGTTCTTATACCTACAAAACTACATCATGAAAAATAATAGAAATAATTAAAAATGAAATCTATACCTTGGGCTTGTGGACAATAAATGAGATATTTCTTAAGTGTGTATTGGAGTATCTGCATATTGAAGTGCTTTTTTAAGGCAAATTATTATTTGAATCAGCTTCATTCTCCACCTCTCTGTTCTCCTTCCTCATGTATTTGAAACCTACCAGATGGGTTTCAAATGCTGGTATTCCGAAGACCAACTCTACGGTTAGATACTTCTTTGAGGAAAGGAATGTAAAACCACTCTTTTAAAAAGTAAACTAAGGCGTAATGTTGATACAACTCTTAATGAAAGTATTAAGGTGGATGCTATAAGAATTATTATTATTTTATTTTGATGGTCTTTACGTAGTTGATTAGGGCTCAAAGGGTCAAGGGCTACAGGAAAGTTGGTAAGAAAGTTGTTTCTACCTTCTCTTTTTTCTTTTCTGTGTCTGGGGAAAGGGGGAATAAAGGGAGAAGCCACCCAAGCATCCCAGGGTCCCTGATATGGGGCTTGCTTCTAGGGCATTGCTTAAGTGGTTTTGGATAGTTAAACAGTTCTGAATTGCTGCCGATCTTGTCATTCCAAGCACAGTGAAATCTCTCCAGAATCTATTGGCTGACATAATCCACCGTAGAGTCTCTACTTGCCCAGATTTTTGCTGCCAACACTTGACTGGGTAGTTGATCAATTTGTTCTGTCCCTGTCATGGTACCAAGTGTCCTCTGCAGGTTCCAATGTACTGCTATATCATCCATGTGCACCTGAATATGCTGTCTGTGGATCCACCTAAACCACTGAGGAGGCCAAGCTTTGACACAAGCACTCCATGGTTGGACTGTGGAATCTGCAATTCTCTTCATGATTGGGGTTCTGAGTCCAGCAGTTCAGTTAGGGGGGCATCCCCAAAGAAACTTCATCTGAGGTGATCCCAGACCGGATTCTTGCGTGTGCTTGCCAGTACAGGGTGCAGCCAGACTGTTGCTCCAATCAGCTTATGCATTAAAAGAACTTCTGAGGAATTAAGCTGGAAAGGTTGATAACTGTAGTACATTTCTTTTTCTTTTTAAAGATTTATTTATTTTTATTGCAAAGTCAGACATATGTATATAGAGGAGGAGAGACAGAGAGGAAGATCTTCCATCCTTTGATTCACTCCCCAAGTGACCGCACGGCCAGAGCTACGCCTATCCGAAGCCAGGAGCCTGGAGCTCTTCTGGGTCTCCTATGCTTTGGGCCATCCTCTACTGCTTTCCCAGACCGTAAGCAGGGAGCTGGATGGGAAGTGAGGCTGCTGGGATTAGAACTGGCGCCCATATGGGATCTTGGTGAGGACTTTAGTGCTGGGCCACTGCGCTGGGCCCTGTAGTATGTTTCTTATGTGTAACTATGCCAATGAGAGTAGGATGTGTCAAAGACATGTGATTTCATTTTTCCTCTGTGCCTGTTGTTCATGAAGCTAATTATAGCAGGTATTTACAACAGCTGATCAATGTGGTGAAATGGAAAAACATGTGTAATCAGGAATAACCTTGCCTCTCCAGCAGATTCTCTGGGTTTAGGGTAAGAATTGTCTCTTCTTTTTATTTAAGACATTTTCTTCAGGTGAGTATTTGGAATAGTGGCTGAGATATCATTTGGGACACTGCTATTTCACTTTGGAGTGCCTGGGTTTGAGTTCCAGCTCCACTTCCAATCCAGCTTCCTACTGATGCACACTTGGGAAACAGCAGGTGATAGTTCCAATAGTTGGGTTTATGCTGCCCATGTAGGAGACCCAGATTGAGTTCTAGGCCTTTGGTTTTGGCGTGGCCCAGCCCTGGCTGTTGTGAGCCTTTGGCTAGTGAACCAGCTGTTGAAAAACATCTGTCTGCCTCTTTTTCTTCCAAATAAAATAAATAAACAAAAATTTAAAGAGTTTAATTTTTTTCTGTAGGATAGGTGCTTGGTGTGGTAGTTGTCTGTGGAATTACTTGTGTCTCTCCTTTGGGTATGTATGCTTGAGTCTGGGGTTTTCTCCTGACTCCAGCTTCTTGATAATATTCATCCTGGGTGGCATCAGGGGAAGGCTCAAATAGCTGGGTCCCTGCCACTGATGTGGGAGACATAGATTGAGTTCTTGGCTCTCAGCTTCTGACCTCCAGTCTAGCTCTGGTTGTGGGCATTTGGGGAGTGAAGCATTGGATGAGCTTACTTTCTTGTGTGTTATGTCTGTATCTGTCTGCAATGGAAATCAATAAAATAAAATAATTTGGGGCCAGTGGTATGGCTTAGCAGAGTAAGCTACCCCCTGTAGCATCACTATCTATATAGGCACTGGTTGGAGTTATGACTGCTCTACTTACCTGCCATCCAGTTTCATGCTAATGGCCTGAGAAAAACAGTGTAAGATGGCCCAAGTTCTTGGATACTCATGGAGAAGTATGGGATGCTCATGAGCCAGAAGAAGCTCCTGGCTTTAGGTTCTGGCTTTTGCAGCCATATTGGGGAGAGAGCAAGAGATGGAAGACTCTGTCTGTCCTCCATCTCTTGTTGTAACTGTGCCTTTCAAATAAATAAATCTTAATTTTTTTGTGTACTATAGCAATTAGATTATTTAAAAACTGCTCAAATTACTTAATACTCTTAAACTCAAATTATTTAATAATTTGTCTTTTGATTCTTCTATAAAGTTTGAAGTGCCTCATTTTATGTATTTTTAAATATAACTGTTTGAAAACTAGTAATCTGATTATTTATTAAGTAGTTCTGCAGTTCCCTGCATTCTTTTTATTTTTATGGCCTGTTAGAAATCAGATGTGTAAATGGGATCTCTTTTCAAACATGTCTCAGAATTTGGACTCACATAGACTCTGGGATGTAGAAGAAATATTGAATTTCAAATTCTGAAGTGAAAATATGTACCCACTGAGGATTCTACTGGGTTTGTTTATAGGAAATAAATATTAATTTGTGTAACTGCATTAATTTGCATCATTTTCCCAAATTACCACCAGCTTGCTGAACAGAAGGCAAATAAAGCAAATGCCCTGCTATTAGTGATTTCTGTGTTTCTTCAGGCATGTCTTTAGTAGATTCTTGCATGAACATGCATATTTAACTCTGTATGTATTTTAGATATTGGTATATACACACATGTATCCTTAAATTTATTTATGGTGTCAGTTTACACTGGAAATTGAAATGAGAGAACTTTCAGACTTACATTCTGATTTTTAATTGTCCAGGTGTGTGATCAGCTTGATGAGACAAGTTATGTAAGACATAATGTAAGATCAAAGCTTGACTGATTCTACTGGCAAAGAATAGCAAGCCACTTTTATATAGAGACCATTTGTTACATAGTCATTGAAAAGGCAAAATATTCGAATGTACACAGTTCTGCTGTGGCTGAGTGGATTTATGTACTGCAGTAAGCTTGAAGGAAGCTGGCCAAAAAGCTTCATGGCCTCATCAGAACTGGGAGACCATGAAAAATTGTCTCATGTTAGCTCCCTAGGGCAGACAAGGAGGTGAGTAGGCCATGCCTTGTGGCAGCATCTTAATGCGGTTCCCATACTCTTCCTATTCTAGAAGGATCATGCAACATTCTGCAATGACTTCGGTGAGCTGTGACTCAAGCTTTTTCTTGTGTGCATGGCCTCCATGGAGTTGATCTCTTAATACTCTTCTTTGGGAAGATGTTGTCCTCTCTGAGACAGGTTGTAGCAGGATTCATTCAGTCCATTTGGAAGGCTCTGGGTTGTCCTGCTTGCCCAAATTTGTTACAGCTGCATGGAATCCATGGTTAATTTTTTTTATGAACAGGTCTCAGTTATTAGCCAGAAGAGTTTAGGTCTTACTACACTTGACCCCAAGTTGGTGCCTATGTTAAGATGTAGAACACTTTCTGAGTGCTTTTCTGAACACTTTGTTGTACAGCGATTTAGTTGGAGGTCACAGCTAGTAATTGACAGCTGAAACTTCACAGTTGAACAATCTTGCCACTTACTGGCAGAATGTATTTGAGTGAGTTATTCAATCTCTGTGTTTTTGCATTCCATCATGTATAGAATGGGCATGGCAGCATGAGAAACTTGTATGATGTGTCACACATAGTGTGTTTAGAATGATGTCTGATACATGATCATGTCCAACAAAGGTAATCTTACTTGTTATTGAGAACATGTTGTGGTGCTGAGTTCTCTACTGAGAACTTAGGAAGGACATAGCAACAAAACTTAAGCATTGTTTATATGCCATTTGTTTCACTTGCCTTGGGCGAGCAATACAAGGAGCTTAACGATGGGCATTGAAAAGTCTGTTGCAAAGAGGACTCACTGACCTTTTGTCCTTTGCTTGTAAGTTATGTTTAATAACAGCTCTGATTTCTCCTGGAGACTTGTGGCTAAAGGTGGAGAGCAGAAAGTCACTTACGGAAAACCACCATTAAGAAATGTGTCCACAACATCTTTTTGTATAATGCTTTTGGCTAGGGACCACTCATATACCTTACTTTCCTTTCATACTCCTGCCTGAGGAGTGCCTGTACAACTGGTTTGATCATTTTGCCTGAAACAACTGGTCATTTCATACCCTATTGGATTCTTGCAGAGGACATTAAACACAGGTGTGAGAGGATAGAGGGTGAAGAAAGCACAGCCGTTTTCCAATTAGCAGCCCCTCGGTTCCCTGAAACTCGGTCACATGGAGTGAACCAGACACCCCTGTCTGGAGCTCTATATTCAACTCAGGATCCAACTCTCGGTGGAAAATTAAAAACAAAGTCATTATTATATATTAGATTTATTAAAAATGCAACTATTATCCAGAGCCTGTGGGCATGTGTGGAAAATGCTGTAATTAAATTAAATTAAATTAAATTAAATCCAGCAGTTAGAAGTAACATTTTCCACTAAGGAGGAGGAGGAGTAAGAAAAACCCATCAGAGAATTCCAAACCAGAAAAGCACAAGTGGCCAGGATTCTTCTAGGAGAAGGAAGATGTTGTAACTGTTATTATTATTATTGATGCCCTGAGATAATGGAAAAATAATATATAAATTTGGAACAAAGTTTGTACTTTCCAGGCATTGAGAAATGAGGTTAATTGGGAGGAAGGTGAATGACATTAAAACCAGAAACGAAATTGCTACTATTATAGACAGTTTATTTGCAACAGTTATCTAGAATAATCTTTCAAATAGTGACTATCAGATCAGTGGGAAAGCAGTGCTCTTTTAACACTGCCAAGATCAAGGAGGGTGAAATTGTCTGCTGGCAGATTCAACTGTCATGCTTTATGTCTGGAAGAACTAGGAGTATGTTAAAATAGGTGATGGGTGAGGCCAGAGGTTTAGTCCTGTCTTACTGTTGCCATTCACATGTGGTTTGTATATGGTTGAGAAAAGAAGGCAAAGGGTTAGCAGGATGAACTCTACATTTCTCCTTACCCTCCAGAGTCAGAAGGCTCTTCCAATTAATTGTGTTGTTGGATCAGAATCTATGTTGCTTGACTCTTGGCTTCTCCTGCAAGATCAATGTTGGATACAATTGCTGCTTTTTCATAAATTTGACAATTCTGGGATATATATATATATTTTTAAATAATTTTTTAAAAAGATTTATTCATTTTATTACAGCCAGATATACACAGAGGAGGAGAGACAGAGAGGAAGCTCCTCCATCGGATGATTCACTCCCCAAGTGAGCCACAATGGCCGGTGCGCGCCGATCCAAAGCCGGGAACCTGGAACCTCTTCCGGGTCTCCCACACGGGTGCAGGATCCCAAAGCATTGGGCCGTCCTCGACTGCTTTCCCAGGCCACAAGCAGGGAGCTGGATGGGAAGTGGAGCTGCCGGGATTAGAACCGGCGCCCATATGGGATCCCGGGGCTTTCAAGGCGAGGACTTTAGCCGCTAGGCCACGCCGCCTGGCCCTATATATATATATTTTAACAAATGAAGTGGTCCATCAAAACTACTTGGGCAAAACCCTTGGAGTGTGTGCAACACTGGGACCCTGTGTCCATATCGGTGGCCGTTCCCCATACTGGACAGGTGGCAGGCTGGATGTAGCTTCTCCCTTTGTTTCCCCTCCTTCTTCAGGAAGAAGAAATAGAAAATTTGGAAGGATCCCTAACCCTTGATCCTTCCCACCCTAATCAACCATGTAAACATCATAAAAAATAAAAATAATAAATTAGATCAACAACAGCAAACAAACAAACAAACAAAAAGCCAAATGAAGTGGTCCAGGGATTTGAGGGTGAAGTCAGAGTATAGTTAGTACTTCATAGACTGCAGCTCCCTAAATCTCCTGCCCAGAGGAATCCCCTGGGAGAAACAACCAAAACAACTGCTTTTCTGGAGGTTGGTGGCCACTGTCTGACCACCAATAATGTTCTATTAGTTTTCTGTCTGACAGTTCTCCCATAGCTGGCAAATTTATCCTTCTGAATTCTGCTAATGGTGTGTCGTTGTTCCCAACTGGTTTGTTCTGATTTGGTTGGGCTTATTGATCATTTGGAATGACAGGTTTGATTGACTTATACTTCATTAAGTAACCTAGATTAAGTCAGTGAAAATGATTGATGCATATGCTTGAAGTTCAGCCTAAGCTGTTTCCAGGAGAGCCAGGGATTTTAATTGAAACCCTGAGGTCCAGAAAGGACAGAATTCTTATCTTTCAACCTGATATTCTTTTTTCCCCCCAAAATCTTATTTTTAATGTAAAGATAGATCCACAGAGAGAGAAGGAGATACAGTGAGAAAGATCCTCTGTCCATTGGTTCACTCCCCAAGCAGGTTTCAATAGCCAGAGTTGAACTGATAAGCAGCCAGGAGCCGGGAGTCTCCTGTGGGTCTCCCATGTGGACTCCACTGCCTTCTCAGGCCATAAGCAGGTTGCTGGATGGGAAGTGGAGTCAGGACACGAGCCAGTGCCCACATGGGATCCCGTCGCATGCAGGGCAAGAATTTTAGCGACTGAGCCATTGCTCTGGATCCTCGACCTGACATTCTTAGGGGATTCTCCACCAAGATTGGCTTTGCTTTGCTCAGGAGAGAAGTCTTTGAGGTTCTGCAGCAGAACTATGTTTGTCTCCTGTTGCGAACAAAGACTTTCCAAGTTTATATAAAAGCAGCTTGCTATTCCCTGCTGCCTTGGTGCCCCCAAGGGATGGATTGGAGAACTCAGGGCTATGTTTTATGATAACATAATTTAAATGAAACACACTGTTGCTTTCTTTATATGTTTAGAGCCTGGGTGTCAAACATTAAACCTTGAGTATATGTTCTATTCTTGTGTAAGCTTTCATAGGCATTACTAAGAAGATGAGGTAGTCTGGTTGGTAACCCTGATCCAAAATAGGTTGCACAGAAAGATTTTAATTTTTCTTAAAATTTTGTAGAATAGAAGAAGTCAAGTATTAGAATATGAAGGGAATCAGATACTTTGCAGTCATGTTTAATCAACTTGGTCCTGATCTGTAAAACCACTTGAGAAGCCAGTTGACCATTTGATCCACCACTTAGTGCAGTGAAAAGAGCTGGTTCTTCTTTTTCTTTTTTTAAAGATTTATTTATGTTTTTATTGCAAAGTCAGATATACAGACAGGAGGAGAGACAAAGGGGAAGATCTTCTGTCTGATGATTCACTCCCCAAGTGAGCCACAATGGCCGGTGCGCGCCGATCCAAAGCCGGGAACCTGGAACCTCTTCCGGGTCTCCCACACGGGTGCAGGATCCCAAAGCATTGGGCCGTCCTCGACTGCTTTCCCAGGCCACAAGCAGGGAGCTGGATGGGAAGTGGAGCCGCTGGAATTAGAACCGGCGCCCATATGGGATCCCGGGGCTTTCAAGGCGAGGACGTTAGACGCTAGGCCACGCTGCCGGGCCTGAGCTGGTTCTTCTATATCAATTGTCAGATGAGAGTTTGGCAATTTTCAAAAACTTCTTTGTAGAATGTCCCCTGTTTTTTTCCCTGAGAAGACCAGGGAAAATAAATTCTGTTTCTTTAATTTTTTTTTGTGTGTATCTAATGCCAATAATAAAAATGGGAAAGAAATAGAAGTGTGACTTGATGGCTCTATGCTTGTTTGCTCCATTTGCTCCCTAAAGCCTTTATGAAGTCAGGTTAGAGACTAAAGTAACAAGAGGACTATTATAGAATTGTATGCTGTTTCTAAGGATGTATGTAATTTTCAAAAAGTACCAGTAGGTTTTTTTGACTGTGATGTCTGCATTTCTGACTTTCTCTCTATCTCTTTTCCTCCTCTCTCCCCCATCCGTGTGTGTGTGTGTGTGTGTGTGTGTGTGTGTGTGGTGGTGTGTTGAGTTGGGTGGAGTTTGAAAGAGGACAGCCTGAAAGCAACTGTGTGTCTGACCACTACAGAGGGAAGGGAGGAGGGAGTTGGTATGATTTGAGAAAAATCAGTGTACCTGTGCAGAGAAGAAAGAGTCAGAATGTCCTAGAATTCCATGACAAGCTCTGAATGCAATAAGGGAAAATAGGCTGTTACCAATCCGTTGGTTTTGCTGTCATTCCTGGTGGTCCAGTCTCAATAAAGCTTTTAGTGTACGCTGGTAATAGAACATACAAATGTTACTGACAAGTCTTCATCCTAGATGTGATTGCATATAAAGTAGTGTCTGTAAGGTGGAAAGTGGGGTTGATCCTAATCTACAACAAGAGCACATTCTAGATATTGCATGTGTTAATTTTGTATTAAGTCATCTATTCAGAGGTGATAACATGGATTTGAATATGTTCTCTCATTTCATTCCTCAACTCTGTAAAGGAGAAGGGAAACATGAAGGAGCATGAATAGATCTAAATTTGAATCCTTATTGTGTTGTATATTATTAGATTGCCCCTGAGCATGTTGCTTGAACTGTTTCAGTTTTCGGTTCCCTTATCCATGAGTTGAAAATAACAACAGTACCTACATTATGTATAGTGAGGCTTAAGACACGATGGATCAAAAGGAATAATTTTGATTTTCTAACCATAATATACAGTGAAAAATACATTTTATGTTATATTTGGTATACCTGGAGGCATACACAGAGAGACACATTATAATTTTAGCTGAAATTTAATGAAACAATGCATTTTTATTATATGTAATGCATCCTGATATTTTATCTTCTGTTCTCTTTCACATTAAGTAAAGTTCTGATCACAATTCAGTAAATTCATTTTAGATTCCCACAACAGGTCATGACCCATAGTTTTGAAACATGGATCCAGCACTTAGCACAGTCGTTGAACTGTAAGGGATAAGCCTTGCTCTGGGGAGGGAATGATATCATGGAATAGATTTACTAAGTCATAATTCTTTAGCCAGTGGAAGTTGTAATAAAACATTAAAAGTTTCTTAATGAGGGTAGCAAGAAATTGGCCAATATGATAAAAGCACTTTCTATTCTTTTTGACTAAGGCACAGAATAGAAGAAAAAATGAAGAAATTAGAGAATTTAAAAATAAAACACTATTCTTATCATTTTATGCATATAATCAAAATTTCTTAATCTAAATATGAATTTCAAAATGATAATTATTGAAAGTTTTGGGCAATATTTAAAGGAAAGAAAATGCCAGAACGTTGTTTACATTTTATTGCTGCACTTTTAAAGATTTATTTATTTTTATTGGAAAGTCGGATATACAGACAGGAGGACAGACAGAGAGGAAGATCTTCCGTCCTTGGATTCACTCCTGAAACAGCTACAACGGCTGGAGCTGAGTCAATCCGAAGCCAGGAGCCAGAAGCCTCTTCTGGGTCTCCCACACGGGTGCAGGGTCACAAGGCCCTGGGCCATTCTCGACTACTTTCCTAGGCCACAAACAGGGAGCTGGATGGGAAGTGGGGCTGCCAGGATTACAGTTGGCACCTATATGGGATCCCGGCATGTTCAAGGTGAGGACTAGGCTACCGTGCCAGGCCCGATTCCTGCACTTTTAACAAAAGGCAGAAAAGGTGTGGCCTACTGAGTTTCTTTCCTCTAGATAACAATAGAACATCTATTTCCCCACTCTTCTGCAGAAACAAGTAGAAAATTAATTTAGGATGGAGGTGATGATAAAGTATGTTGGTTTTTGACTGCTGCGGTGACAAACTACCATGAATATAGAGGTTTTTAACAGCACAATCCACCTCACAGTTGTTGTGGGTCAGAAGACAGGGGGCATGGCTCAGTGGGCTCTTGCACCGAGGACCCTCACAGGCTCATACCCACATGTTGGCAGGGATGCTTCTCTGACATCTGTATGGATGGTTCCATTTATAAGGGCTGATGCCTATTTCGTTTCCTTGCAGTCACAGGACCAAGATTCCTGTTTCGTGCTTGCCTGTCAGCCAGGCCATTTTTGCTCCTAGAGGCTGCAATTCTTTTTGCTTTCTGCCCAGCTTCCTCTAGCCAGGTTGGTTGTGTTCTTCTTGCTCCTTGAATCCACCTGACTTTCCCTTTGGCCAGCATCTCTGTTATTCCAGCTGAAGAAATTATTCCGTTTTTTAAGGACTCGTGCAGTTAGATTGCAGTCAACCAGATAACTCAAGTCAATGTCCCTATTTTTAGGTTCATGATCTGCAGAATCTCTTTTGCAATGTGATGTGGCATATTTGTGGAATCCAGGGATTAGGACAGACACTGGAAAGGGATTTAGACACAAGAAAGTGCACAGAATGGTGAAAAACTTGAAACCAAATAAGGTAGGGAGCAGCTGAAAGGAGACTCATAAGAGGCTCTAGCCAGTGCCTTAAAGTGTTGGAATAGCCATCATAGGAATGAGGAATTTTTAAAAAGATTTTTGTTTATTTTTTATTGGAAAGGCATAGATATTCAGAGAGGAGGAGGAGAGAGAGAGGAAGATCTTTTGTCCGATGATTCGTTTCTCAAGTGGCTGCAATGGCCGGTGCTGTACTGATTCGAAGCCAGGAGCCAGGAACTTCTTTCCGAGTCTCCCACGCGGGTGCAGGGTCTCAAGGCTTTGGGCCGTCCTCAACTGCTTTCCCAGGCCACAAGCAGGGAGCTGGATGGGAATTTGAGCTGCCGGGATTAGAACCGGCATCCATATGGGATCCCGGTGCATCCAAGGCAAGGACCTTAACCATGACACTATCGCGCCGGGCCTGGAATGAGGAATTTGATCTGTTCTTTTTAAGCCCAAGGATGAAACTAGAACCTCCACCTTAAAAAAAAAAAAACCCACAGTTATAGGGTGATAGATTTCAGGTAGGTGTCACCTGATTTTCTGACAATTAAATTTTCAAAGATTGCTTTATCCCTTTGCAAAGAGTTCTTCAGTAATGAAGGTGTTCAGGAAGGAACATGCAGAATAGTGGAGGAATTCAAACACAGTTCAGGGGCTGGACTAGATGGCCTTTAAGGTTTTAAACCTGGAAATGCTAAGATTCTATTCAGTAGACATTCAAGCCATTTAGCAGGCATCCCTAAATTCCCTAGCGTTTGGAAGAGAAGGTCAGTGGGAGAGATCATTTCTCCTGGCTCCAAGTACATCCATGTCCATAGAACTGGAAACAGTTTGAAATGGTCTCTGCATCCCCGAAGGGAAGCATCATAAAATGTTGGGCTTGTAAATGTGTTGGGAGATTTAGTGTAAATTTTAGGATGACAAAACCCTTCTAAGGTCACACTGCTTGTCTGTGACAGAGCAAGAACTAAACCACCAACTTTTAAGTCCATTGTTTTCTTTTATAGCATACCTCATTGTCATTCATATTCCTTGTGGATATTATCTAACTTAAGTTTGTCAGTGTGCATTTGAATTCCAGTTTCCTACCCTTTCTACTAAGAGTGCTGAGTGTTTGCCGATTTTCCTGGCAATATGCAGTCTTATGTCTCTGGTAGCTGTATGTTGTGTTATCCTCTGCTGGATGGGGTGAGGTCCATGTCGCATGTGCTCTCATCTAAAGTTGGCAAGAATTTTGAAGAATAAAAGGCAAAGTTAGTAGTTACTGCTGGTTTGCAGTTATTTCTCAAATACTTGCTTTGGGACCAATCTCAAAGTCTGGGATGCACATGCCTGTAGCTTTCATGTGGATAGCTCCTCTCAGAGGACAGACTGTGGCCTATTTCAAAACTCACTGATGGCGTTGTTCCTACCAGCGAAACTGTGGCCAAGTGGACAAGTCACCAGAATCCAGAATTTCAAATGGTAGCCTTAGAGCAATCATTTCCCTGCTTCTCAGTGTGACTTTGTGATTGACACTGACATTCTAGAACCCTGGAGTCTAGCTTTATAATAATGCTTGCACTGCTGTGGTGGTAGATTGGACACCTGCCTCCGTCTCTTCCCCCTCCCGCCTCTATTTGGGTGGATCTTTTACTATTTGAAATATGCATGATCAGCTAAAGCAATGAGTTACTGTTAGGTAAGTATTTGTAGAAGTACTCTTAGTCCAAGCATTGTCTTTGTTATTAAGCAAGGAAGGGATTGAGATGCAGTCTGATGCTCATTATATCAGGATTCCCTATGGTGTAGGCAACCCAAGTGGCTGTAACTCTCCAAAGCCACAAGAGGGCAGGAGAGTCTAAAGAATGATAAGAGGATGCACCATGGAAACAAACTTTATGTAGAAGCCCAGTCATCAAATGATCTGCAAAACCTGGCAACTCTAAAGAACAATAAAGGAGGCTTCACATTAAGTGGCTAGCTTGCTAGCCAGACCGTCCATAGGAAAGCAGTGGACTTTTGCATGCAAGAGTTGAAAGTTGTGTAAAATAGCATGGAGATATACATGAGCTGGTTTCCTTACAGCTTTTCCCAGTGGTTGGTGACTAGTGCTCAGCATTGGCCTCTTTATTTAATGGCAACTGTGCCGCTGTTGAGAAGCTGTCCAGATCTCCCCTTCCGGCTCTCACATTGTCTTGCATCTATGGTCCTGGTAGATATAGCTCCTTTGCTTCTCTCTTCTCCCTTCTCTCTCTCTCTCTCCTCTCTCTTTTTAAAATTTTATTTATTTTTATTGCAAAGTCAGATATACAGAGAGGAGGAGAGACAGAAAGGAAGATCTTCCATCTGACCATTCACTCCCCAAGCGGCTGCAGTGGCTAGAGCTGAGCCAATCTGAAGCCAGGAGCCAGAAGCCTCTTCCGGGGCTCCTACACGGGTGCAGGGTCTTAAGGTCCTGGGCCGTCCTCAACTGTTTTTCCAGGCCGCATGCAGGGAGTTGGATGTGAAGCAGGCCCGCTGGGATCAGAACCGGTACCCATATGGGATCCTGGCGAGTTCAAGGCGAGGACTAGGCTACTGTGCCGGGCCCTCCTTTGCCTATCTCTTAAGTATTCATTTCCCAGACTGTTTGCTTCATTTGATTTATGGCTCTTTCAGGGTAGCTACTTTGCAAAGATGCAGTGATTTTAAGCATCTCTCTCCTCTTTCCTTCTTCCCTCCTTTCATTCCTTTTTTCATTTTTTATAGGTCATTGAGCCAAACACCAGACCAGACATTAAGAGGGACATGGATCCCTGTTCTCTTGGGTTTTAGGTTAGATAAACAATATTTCTATTAAAACTTGTACTGTAGCACATTTAACATAATATCTCTATGATTAACAATTGAATATATTGAAATAAGCAATAGAGTTATGTAAAAGGAGAAGAAAAGATACACTTAATTTGGCCCATATTGGGGCTTAAAAAACTCTTGGCTGTAAATATTAAAAAGATGTTTTTAAAGAAATCCATGAATTATAAACCAGGAGGCTTATTTCTCATTTAATTGGGCATGGGCAGGTGAAAGAGATTTCAGGCCTGTCATAAAATTCAAACAGTTGAGAGTAGTCATGTAGTGCCAACACAGCTGTACCAAGTGCAGGTTGGAATGAGTGGCCAAGAACTGGGATTTGGGGCCAAACAGAACAAGCTTCCTTCTTTACCTGTGTAGGAGTGTAAGCAAAACTATTCATCTTCTAAAACTCTCACTTTTTTTAAAAATTAAAGAGTTATAGAGAAATGAAATGGAAGACTGTTGATCAAAGGTTAAGGATCAACCTCATATGCTAGAGAACTCAGTGGAACAGAAACTGTTACTATGCTGGTGACCATTTGTTAAAAAAATTTATTTTATTTTTATTGGAAAATCAGATTTACAGAGAGAAGGAGAGACATAGAAGAAAAGCACTTCCATCTGCTGATTCACTCCCCGAGTGTCCACAACGGCCAGAGCAGAGCTGATCTGAAACCAGGAGCCAGGAGCCTCTTTCAGGTCTCTCACATGGGTGCAGGGTCTCAAGGCTTTGGGCCATCCTCAGTTGCTCTCCCAGGCCATATGTAGAGAGCTAGAAGGGAAGTGGAGCAGCGGCGATTAGATCCGGCACCCATATGGGATCTTGGTGGATGCAAAGTGATGACTTTAGCCACTAGGCTACTACACCGGGTCCCATTTTCTTTTTCGTGTCTGATTTTGCTTCATTCAGTGGCTTCCTACAGAGAACGTAACTCTTGGCCAAGTTGACTGAAGTTCCCAGAAACCACAGCAGATTTTTCTAGGGAAGCAGTACTGCTTAGCTGTTTTGGAGACCTAACAGGGCGGCTCAGAGAGTGCTAGTCCACCAATGTCTAAACCTGTCTTGTTGGAGAGTGAGACTCTGAGGTCTTGGAGGGTCCTGGTGTCACCAACATCTTCCACTATCCAGCAAAAGAGTTTCATAAGAGGCTTTACTGCCTCACTGATGGCCAGGTGACCCCAGGGAAGCTAGAAAAGTAAGTCATTTCAAAGTGAAGCACATCTTTTAATCCCGTTTCACTTGTAGAAACGCAACAACTAAGTTAGCTTTTAAAAATAACCATGATCATAAATGTATTGGCTCGCTGAGGCTTTGCAAATGTCTTTTTCCTTTCTTAAAAAGTGATTTATATTGTTGTTTTTATTTGAAAGGTGGGGTTACAGAGAGAATAAGACAAAGAGAGATAGCTTCCATTCACTCGTTCACTCCCTAACTGGCCACAATGGCTAGAGCTGAGCTGATCCGAAGCTAGGAGTCAAGAGCTTCCCCTTGATCTCCTATGTGGGTTCAGGGGTCCAAGGACTTAAGCCACCATTCGCTGCTTTCTGTGGCCATAAACAGGGAGCTAGATTGTTAGCAGAGTAGCTGAGACATGACCTGGTGCCCATATGGGATGCCGGTGCTGTAGTTGGAAGCTTAGCCTATTATGCTGTTGTGCCAGCTTCTGCAAATGTCTTTTCTAGAATTGTGTGGATTCAGAGGTACATGAGGGGTTCAGTACAAGTTGGAGTACTAGTCCTGTGGTCTTTTGTGAAGTGGACATGCCCTCTAATGCTCTGTGGTTTTCTGGGTAGCAAAAGTAGTCAAGTAGAACAGTTGAAGATTTCTTGGCTATTGCAGGCTTTTTTAGTTTGAGTGGGAGCGTGCCAGGTTTCAGCCTTTAAGGCTGGAATTTGTTGGTGATTGGAAGCTGCATGGCTGCCATTGACTGTTCTGGACTACTATGAAGAAGTACAAAATACAGTCTTTCCTCTTTTGCTGGGTTTTCCAACATATGGCAGAACTGGGTGTGTTGCTTTCTGATCTCCAATTAAGAGTAGGCTTTTCTTTGGCTAGCAGCTCTTGTGCGTAGGAAGTTGAATGCCCTTTTCTCTTGGGAAAGATTGACTTAGTTGTCAGAATGAGAAATTTAGCTCAGCCTGGAAGGGTGGGGTCCCCAGGGAGCAGCATGAATGAGAGGCAAGGATGGAAGCAGGAGATGTGGGCACTGGTAATTATTTACTAGGGAGCCTAGAGTTTAAATTTGTCATGCATAATGTTTTGAACCAAGTGAAGGTCAAATGACACTCCACAATTCTGCGTGAAAGAAGGCTTTGTAAAAATCTGATTTTAGAACAGTGCTAGAAGTATATTTTCTTTTTCTTTCCTTTTCTTTTTAATTGACAATTAATTGCACATATCCATATATGTGAAGTACAATATAATGTTTTGACATTGAATCATCACACAGCATGAAGTAGTTAAGTGTGGGATGGCAAATGATCCACTCTGCAGGTTCACATGTGACTTCATTTCAGAAAACAGTGTTTTAGACACCTTCATTAATGTAACTGATTTGAATATCATTTTTACTTTTATTTGGACTTATTAAAGCTAATTTTATTGATAGTTTATCTTAATACGGTACTTGTTTAGGTAAGATCACAGTGAAAATAATTTAATTTCAATAATCAGGGAATTGAGTTCATATGTGTCTTCTATTTCAGAAATACTGTATTAAAAGCATCTGTATGAAGTTTCAACCAAGGAAGAGAGAAGGGTTTAAAGTATGGATTGGGAGTGTTTAATATGGGAATCTGACTTTATTGTATATAGGAGCTGGTGAAAGAATCTAAGGAAGACTGTTAATTGTCTGATCTGATGGAAAACAAAAGTTGCTGTTTGCAGACTTGGAAGTTTGGGAAAATAAGGCTGGACTTCAGAGGAAAGCCCGGGACATACACCTGCACCTCCAGTGTTGACATTCAGAACTGAAGAAGGAGATCAGATAGGAGCTGGAAGAACTGCTGGTTTAGCTATGGCCTCATGCCAAGCAATATATCATCTGCACCAGCCCCTGGTACCTTCACTAAGCCAGTGACACTAGGCCACTTTTTACTCTTGTGCTGTGTATTATAGGCAAATTTTTCTTGGGGTAAACCCTAGACTGCATCACAGGGTAGAGGGAGTTCTGGAAAGCTTAGTCCTAAACCATCTGCATTCAAATAGCTCAAAGCCATCCTAGTGATTACATTTCAGATATTCTTGGATGAACCTGTAAGCAGAATCTACTACAGAATATATATTCAATTAATTATTGAATGCATAAACAATTTTAAGAAGGATACTGAACTTTCTTAGCTCTACGTATCCTGTGATTCCAGTTTTGAGGTTTAGGATAGGATTTGACCATTGGTTGATGCCTGAAGAATATTTACTGAATAAATTCCCAAATGGTGTGGATGAAGGAACAATGAGATGAAAACGAGGAGGCTTTGGAGTGATTCTGGTTTGGCTACTCCTTAGCTGTGAGGACTGCAACAGATCATGCTAGCTTTGTGGCCTCTGTTTGGGTTAAGGGAGTTAGGAGATTTTACGGTTCTATGAGTTTATCAGATTGTTTTCCAAACTGCGACTCCTGGAATCTGGCCATTGTCAGCGTGAGGACCAACTTGAAGGATACTGGATGGGAAGTGGCAAGATCATTGCAGAAAAAAGGGCTCTGAGTGAGCTCAGGGCCAACTTTGCCCTTTTGAATATTGTGCTTCAGGATGGCTTTGCTCAAAGAAACAACCTAACTCAATTGCAGCCTGGCTTCTCAGTCATGAGAGGTTTTCTGCTGGGCTAATTTTCTCTGTGGAGGATTCCTCTGTCCTATGGCAAGTGCTAAATCCAAGGCTTCTTGGGACACATGCCCTAGCTTGCAGAGCGTCTCTGCTTGGGCACCAGTTTCCTAGAGCTGTCCCAATTCTGCCAAGTCTGCTCATACACATGCTGTTCGAACATAGTTATTTAATGGCTCTAATTTTTTAACACTTGATGCAAATAGGGCAGGAAACCCCTTTGCTGCATTTTTTGATGCTATTTCTTTAATCAGCTATTCTGTTCTTTCTGAATGTATGAGATATAATTCATAGTTTTTGGGTATTAGGCAAGAAAATCCTGTGGCTTAGGCTATGGTAAATAAGAAAAATATGGCAAATGCATCATCTTTTAAGTTAGAATAACCATTTACCTCATGCATTCTACCCCCTGTTCACATCCCTGAACCTGAGAGGGATGATGTCCAATTAAGGCTGAATCCTAGTTTTTCTGGAACTTAAAATCAATCATCAACTCTTTACTAGGTAACTACTCTGCTGTTTGGCTAAACCAGAGTCAGGGGAATCCTGAAATAGATCTAAACATGCCTTTAAAATAACCGATCATCTTCTTGGGACAAGAATAAGACAAACACCTTAATGATTAGGAAACAAACATGTATTAAGGATGGTTGTAAATGGTAGGCCTCCAGGAATAAGCTTTACAAATCTATGTGACTTATGGGAAATTTTCCTTGTGTTGTGTGTGACACTGGGCTTTTTAACAGTTATCAGAAAGGAGCAGAGGCATTCCAAGATGAAGTTGGGAGTGACATAACAGGGATTCAAAGCAGAAAGTGAGCAGAGAAAGGAGTAAAAGGAATGTTGACAGATACAGAGTAGGACTTCCATATATCCGTATCTGTATCTATATGTATATATTTTTTAAGATCTTTGTTTAATTAATAGAATATATTCTTTACAACCGTTTGAAGCTCAAGCAAAATTGGACAGAAAGAACAGAGGATTCTAACATACATCCTGCCACACCCGCTCATGATTGCCCCACTCACTGTTGGAATCTCTGCTCACAGTGGTACAACTTTCTGTTTTTGAATTCATCTGTTGTTGACATTACTAGACTTTTTAAAGGCAAAATGTTAGACTGGAGTTTAGGAGCTCCCTGGCACAATGTTGATGGGACATAAGTTTCTGTTGTTGGAGAACATTTTCTTTGGAAGAATTATTATCTGAGATAACTGTTTTATATTCCTGGCCTAGAACCAAATTCCTCCTGTTTTTTATAGTGCACCCTCTTGCTTCTTTTTCTTTTAGTAGCTTAGTGTCTACTGATTGAGGCTCTAAAAGGACTTTGCAATGAACTGAAAAAAATAGATACCTCTCCTTTTTTTGTTCTACAGAATACCTCTTTACTTTCTGCCTTTCCATTATCTCATATAGACTCTCAAAAAATAAAACACACATGTAAAGATGAACGGTGCTCAGTATGCTGAATGGATCAGGGAGTCAGGGCTTGATCGTTAACCAAGGCTCTGTGGAGGAATTAAGTTGTTTGACGTGTAGCTCCAGGCCTGGCAAAATAGGTAGTATTTCATTTCAGTCCTTTGTGGGATTCAGGCTGCCAATATCTGGGCTTTGAAGTGGTTACTAGATTCCCTTTGCTGGGCCTGAAGAGGTGATTCTCATACTCCTTTTCCTTGCACTAGGTATTGGGGGTTTGCCAGCCTAGAAATCTGATTCGACTGCCTTTCTGGTTTCCCAAAGTTCTCACCAAAAGGCTGTATTTCCTATTCTAGATAATCTGAAAAATAAGATTATGGTACAGTCTACTTTAATATGTATGCTGCATGCATCAAGTGGGAGGGTGTGGGGCTGGGGGCAAGGGCTCTAATTTTAACTCTGAATTTAGTTCTCCCATTTCAACTCAAATATGAGTGGCTTCACTATTAATGCCATGTTATTTTATTATTTATCTATTTTTGTATTTACTTCACTCACATGGGTAATAGGGCTTTTTTGACTTCTTCATTTTCCATTGGAGGACATCCACCTTACCACTTTTCTGGTTGAAGGAATGAGTGTTGTGTTAATTGAAGTCATAGGATATTTTCACTCCAGGGTGTTTCCAGAAATTTCCAAATTGAAGTTTTCTGTCTACTCCTTTTCCACGCTGATGATCTGTGGTAACTAAAACACAGAATAACAAAAATGTAATCTATAGTTATGGAAGTGGCACTCCTGGATCTGATTAATATGTGGAGTCCTTGTTCGTACACATGAGGAACAGCAGGTTGTTTTGATTCTTTGCGTATGATTCTTCCATTTTTTTGTGTGATTATTACTACTTACTAGTTGCCATTTGTTGCTACTGATACGTAAGGAAGTGTTAACAATGTGGAAAAAAACAATAAATAAATAATTGAAACCTCCTATGGAGGTTTTTCTGAAAAAATAGAAGCAGGCCATTTTTATGCTACTTTATTTTTGAATAAGATCATATCCCAGAAAGCTATGGATTTTCAGCACACTGGTTTCCTAGTAAGTGCTTTCATTGAATTTCACAATGATGTTTTGTCTCCAGTCTGAGAAATGATATAGGGACAGCTGTGTGAAGCCTACTGTGGCTAACAGAAGGAAGTTTTAGAAAATGTTATCCTATATCAGAGACCTTTTAATGAGGACGATATTGAGAACAACAAAGATTTTCTCATCTCTCAAATATATTTCTTCTGCACTGTGACTTCTTTGGAGAAACTATTTCATAGCAGATATAAATAAAATTTAGTTGGATCAGTCTCTGCTGACATGAAATTATTGTAGTTTGCACATGTGATTTTGATCTTAAAGTAAGTGTGGCATATTTCGGAACTGATGCTTATGGTACATTGTTTTGTCAAAAAATCTTTGGATCATTCATAATCATATCCTTAATTTGTTGCATCTGATCACTGAATGTTCATTTGTAGCTTACAAAATAATCTAGGGAAAGTAATTGGCATTTGTTTGAAAATAGTTTACTGTTTGAAGTGAAATTGGGTTTGTTCTTCTATCAACCTACATCATTCTGTCTAGGTCTCTTCACATTAGGTGGCACAGTATGTTGAAGAGGTCTGCAATTTCCTAAGGAGTTGGATTGCCTGGCAAATGGGGCATAGACACAACTACATTGTCAGTAATTAATAATGGACTTGGAGATGTTCTGCTCTGGTGAGTGACTATATAGTAGAATGGGGCGGGGGACAATCTCTGGTTTTAAATCTGAACTCCTGCACTTCTTCCCAACTTTAACCTTTATGCCCAAGACACCAAGGTGGGAGCAGGGAAAAGAGAGAACAGCTTTTCTCCCCTTATTGTTAAAAGAGTCAGAGTCAAATAAAAAGGCCATAAGAGAGGAGAAATCATAAGCTACTGTGCACTTTGAATTCACCAGCATCTTACGAGCAGCAGAAGGTGACAGTCCTTGTCATTGCTGAGAAAGTTCCTGACTGCACAGATGCCAGGTTGACAGTGTTTCTGCTTGGAACTGCACTCACATTGCTTTCCAATCATTTCAGTTGTTTAGTCAGTGTAGGGAGGTAGCACAAGAATTGGATGGAATTCTCACAGTTCCTGTCTTTGGCTTAAATTTGTCTCGGACAAATTCCTCTATATTCATAGTGCTAAGTTTCCTTATCTATGAAATTAGGATGACAATAGTTCATCACTGTGTGGTTTTGAGAACTAAAGGACTCCATGCATGTAGAGTATCTGGTTCATGGATGGAGTGCAATAAATGTTAGTTGTCAGTTTTTAAAATTATAGTTTACTTTTATTGATTTGAAAGCAATAGGTGCAGAGAGACAAAGAGGGAGCTTCCATTTGGTGATTCACTCTCTAATTGCCTACAGCAGCTAGGGTTGGGTTAAACCAAACCAGGAAACTGAGACTTTATTCAGATAATCCGCGTGGTTGTCAAGGACCTATGTCTTTGAACCATCTCCTGTTGTTCCATAGGTTGAACATTATTAAGAAGTTGGAATTGGAATTAGAGGTATTCTAATTGACATTGATGAAGGATATAGGGTATTCCAAACTGCATATTAATAGCAGTGACAATCTTGATTTCTGTTGTTTTTGAAGATATGAAACTTTATATACCTCAGTTTTACAATTCATCAGGTGATAGGGTTGAATAAAGCAATCTCCAAAATTTTTGGTAACTTTAAAGTGTTCTGTGTATATAGTGTTTATCTTGTTTTTATGTCATTTATAGGGCCTGATGCATGCTGTTGAGCTAGTAGTTAATTTTGTGTTTTATTAAATGCTTAATGAATTCTAGATGAATAGAAACCATGAGGAGCTATGCTTCTGATGTGATTTAATTTTCATTTAAGAAGATGACTAGTGCTTTCTCTTTTCCCTTCATGTTCACCTATTTAATTCTTATTTCAAAAATATCCCAGGAGCTGAGTGAAAGCCACCAGGCACAGAAAGGAACGCCAGAACATGACTCATATTCTCAGTGCTTGACCTCTGAGCAAGGAGATGAGTAATGTAATGGTGCCACACAACCCGAGACCACATGATTCTGTTGGAGCCCAGGATGGCTGAGCTAGTGGTCATTATCAGGGAAAAGCAAGCCAGGTGATGCAACTGTGGGCCTGGTGGGAGATGAAATGACTTAAAAACATTTTTTGTGGCCTAAAGTACATGCAAGCTGTCATAAAAGCTGCCCTTGATATTTAGATGTGTATAAAATTTGCAGTAGACTGGTTTTACCATAATAATTTGCTCTAAAGAGTCTCTGTAATAGAAGTACATAGAGTACAGACATGTTTTCTCTTTAATTATCATAATAGCATAGTCTATTTAATAAGCCCATATTATTTACCAAGTACCATATTTAAGACTTGACATGTATGGCTTCATCCATGCTTTGTTTCTGGAGCCCAAGTTTGCCAGAGGGGGTTCTATGGTGAGGGGAGCCATATTAAGCTCTGTGAGAGTAGAGATGATCTTTATCTATATACCTTCATTGCATTGCTAGACTCTAGCATGGTGCCTGGTATTTAATGAGTTTGTTGTATTTAATGAGCGTAGATATGACTTGTTCATGGTAGTATAATGAGTAAGTAGGACAGCCAGTGTGACAAATTAGTTAGCATAATCATAGCTAGAGAAAGTCTATTTTTTATAATGTGAGAGAGAATTAAGGTTGCTTGATGTCGTCTTTGTCACTGAGGCTTGCTGAAAAAAAAAATTAAGTCTTGATAGTCAACTGATTTCACTGTAATGAGACAGTTCTCAGCTCTTGCACAGAGACTGTTTTACCGCTTTTCCTCAACTTTATGTAGTGAGCATAGCAAATGCAGTCAATGTGGAATACATCATCCATCCTGGCCTTTTCTTCTTTTCCAGTTAAGCTTCTATGGCTATGCACCTTTTGTTAGTGGTGACTTCTGTGTCAGCAGGTTCAGGGGAGGGAGAGATAATTTTTATCTTTGCTCTTTCAGTGAGATCTGAGGTGGTTTCAAAGATAGAAATAAATGTATTATATTTCTGATAAATCTTCCCTCTCATTCTTAGTTTGATCAAGTAACTTTTAGATAAAGACCTATTTATGGCTTCCATTTCTGGTCTTGGAGGTCATTCTAGTTGAAGAAAGGTCGTCAAAATTTTGGAAAACTGACTTCATAGTTAAAGAACTATTGAGTTTTAAGGGGAGTTTTGCTACCTTTGTTTTTTTCACTTAAATGAACTTAATTAAATAATTTAGCTAATAGCAATTGATTACTTATTTTTGCAGCATGCAATGATAAGTGCTGAGATATAAAGACAGTAATAAATGAATTTGCTTTCAAAGACAAGAGGTGGAGATGGACTTGGTAGATTACTGTTGCATTTGCTGTGTGAGACTCTGTGAGAGAGTGTTCAAAGGCCTGTGGATGCAGAAAAGGAACAGATTCAAAGATCAGAACATGAGGCTAGGGGAAAGTCAAGAGGAGAGAAAGACTTCTGTGTGTGGGGAGGAGAGGTGATTGAACATCTCTACCCGGTGAGAAATGGATAAAAAGGCTCAAATCCCACTGGCAGCAAGCTCAAATCCCACTATGCCTCATCACTTTGATCAAGCAGTGCTAAATGTATCGTTATGGCCTGATGCATGTTCATGGAAAAGCACAATTTCTAACTGGCGTGGATGCCCGAATGAGTCTCAGGTGGAGAGCCTAGAGCATAACTCTTTCTTCTTCCATTGATGGTCCAGTGATGCATGCACCTGCCATGTTCTCCTTACGGGGATGGAGAGTCTTTTTTTCTGCCAAGTTTTATTTCAATATTTTAACATCATTTGTGTGATGTTATAAATTAGCATACCATAGGCTTGTTGCATTTTTGAATCCTCCTGCTGTTATCTCAGCAGGCCCAGGCCAAGTAAGTTTACCAGCCTCCTGTGCCCTGCAGGCTGGATGTTCCCCACCCTTGGTAGGTTCTGAGGTACTAATTTGTTTTTAATCACTAATTTTTAGTCTGAGATATTACTTTTTCTCCTTGCAGCAGCTTCTTCTTTCCCTTTTACTCTGTTTTATTATTTAACTTATAACTGAGATTATCTCAATTTTTCTGAGAATGTGGTACAAATGTTAGTGGAAGCCTAAGAACAAAGACTGCTGGGTAGAACTGATAATCTCTACTTGCTACTGAAGAGTAGAAGATCCCTGGAGAACCATGGACTCCCTGATCAGCTTTCTGCTCTTGAGTCCCAGTTTTTGTTTGTCTTCTCTGGTGAAATCCATGACTGTTCACCTTCATAGTCAACCAGTGCCATGTCTAACAACACTAATATAATGGTTTGTTTCATTATGAGAAATGAAGGGCAGGTAGCTGCCACTCAGAAAGCCTGAAATGGTAAAGTTAGGGGATTGGGTTTTGAAAATGAGTCACCCAAACCTTTTCTTTCCAAACATCTGCAGGTTGTTAGCCTGATTTATTTTGAATTAAAAATCTTTTGGAGCTGACTGATGGCTTATTTTAATTCCCAGCTGTTAAAAGTTTCAGCAGTTGAAATTAAAGGCCATGCCATTGCTTTTGATGTGGTGGGAACAAGTTCAGGATTTAGGTACACCTGGGGGACCTTGCCCTTTGCATCATGACTCTTCATGGTTTTATTTCCTTCTGTTTAAGAGCATGGTCCTTTGAGCTCATTGCTTATGATCTATCTGCTTCAAACTTATAGAACTGAGGGCCAAGGGAATTTAGCTCACATTCCAGCATGTGTGGCATTTTTCCAGCACATACTGCTTTGTGGTTCTTTTAGATTTTTTGTGAGACAAGTTGGGGAGTAAACAAACACATAAATAAGCGAATTTGTATTTAATATTATCCACTAATTTCCAGAATTATACTGAAATAAGCTTGCTTCTCAGAGCTGTGGCACGCACTAATGCTTTCAAGATTTCACTGCACAGTTTTGATTTGGTAAAGTCCATGCCTTGTTCCCCACTTTCCCCCACTTGTGAACGAGCACCTTTTCTGCTGTAATTTTGAGTGAGGTTTCACCTCCTCTCTTCTGATTCCTCCTACCACAAACATTACCACTACTATCTTCTGTTAACCACCACCATGAAGCTGCGCCTGGTCACACCTAACTCCTCCATCCAACTCCTAACTGCTCCTATCTTTTTTATTGTCTAATTTCCCTAAAGAATTACTTGATCTATCAGCTATTTCTTCAGCTTCTTTTTATGTCTCAGTTTTTTCATATGAATTGTCACTCATTTCACGGCACAACTGATGTAGGGCTCTCATAGGTCATTCATGGTTTTTTATTTTTGATGATCTTTACATAGTTGATGAGAGTGCAGAATGTCAAGAGCTACAGGAAAGTGGGTAAGATCATTATTTCCACATTCCTTTTTTTTCCTTCCTGTATCTGGGGGAAGGGGGAGATAAGGGGAGAAGCCACACCCAGCCTCCCAACCATCCCAGGGTCTTTGATGTGGGGCGTACTTTGAGGACACTGCTCAAGTGATTTTGATAGTTCAACCGTTCTGAATTGCTGCCGATATCACCATTCCAAGCACAATGAAATCTCTCCAGAAGGCTGACATGGTCCACTTTAGAGTCTCTGTTTGTCCAGATTTTCACTGCCAACACTTGGTTGGGGTAGTTGATCAATTCGTTCTATCCTCTGTTATGGTACAAGGTATCCTCTGCAGGTTCTAATGTACTGTTGTATCCTCCATGTGCAACTGGCTATGTTGTCCATTATTTCGTCTAAGCTACTGAGGAGGCCCAGCTCTGACACAAGCATTCCATGGATAGGCCATGGAATCTGCAATTCTCTCCATGGTTGGAGTTCTGAGTCCAGTGATTCAGTTGGGGGGATCCCCAAAGAAACTTCATCTGAAGTGATTCCAGACCTGATTCTTTTGTGTGCTTGCCAATGCAGGGTCTGGCACAGTCTGTCACCCATCAGCCTACATGCACACTGGTGGTTGCAATTGCTGGGTCAGTTCTGTCCTCAGCCTTGTCCTCTATGCAAACCAATGGGTGTTGCAGCCCAGCCTGATCCTGCCCACCACACATTTGGCCATGTCAACAAGTGGGAGCTGTAGCCTAGTTGGGACAACCTGCAATAACCCCCACCAGGCCCGCCCCCTGTCCTGGTTCCCATGCTTGCCAATATATACAGCAGTGGTCCAGTCTGTCCCACATCCCAATCAGTTCTCGTGCATGTCAGCGGGCACTGAAGCCTAGTTAAACCCAACCAGCCCCACTATCCAGTCCACACTGGTGCTGGCAAGTACCATGCTCTATCTAGCCATGCCTGCCTCTAGTCCTGATTTCCATGCTCACCAGTGGTAGTGGCAACCCAAAAAGGGAGGTGCCTGTTGTTTCCCTAATGGGCCCACTCATACTCCCGAATGTTGCACTCTTCAGGTGGTTCTTCAGTTTAGCTTGACATAATTAGCCCCCAGTGCCAGCATCTGCCAGCTGATGCTGCAGTAAAGCCCAACCAACCCACACCCACTGTGGCTTATGTTTGTACCGTAGGAATAATCAACCCAGCCTTACTTTCCCCCAATCCAGCTCACAAGCAGGCATGCAGACATTGTAGCCCTGCCCAGTCTGGTCTGCCCCCAGTCCCAGCTCTTACGCTCACCAGTTGGAGTAGTGGTCCAGCAGGGGAATCCCATGCAGCCTCCCTGCTGTATATGCTCCCTAC
The DNA here is from genome assembly GCF_030435755.1 of Ochotona princeps. Classification (NCBI taxonomy): domain Eukaryota; kingdom Metazoa; phylum Chordata; class Mammalia; order Lagomorpha; family Ochotonidae; genus Ochotona; species Ochotona princeps. The sequence goes on along the minus strand of NC_080841.1, from coordinate 27,522,564 downwards.
CCCCTGGGTCTCACGTGTGCTGGTTGAGTGCTGTGGTACACGGCCTGCCTCACCTCTGCATTTACCAGTGGTATGGCCTGGCCCAGTGCTGCCTAAGATCTAGCTCATGCTGGTGAGCTAGAACAGCTTATCCCAGCTCAGCCCAGCCCAGCCCCACCCTAATGTAAACTGGCTGGTTATGCAGCTCGACCTGGCATGACCCACACACCATTCTGGTTCTTGCATTTGCCAGTAGGTGATATGAACTGGCCTAGCCTCACTCACTCCAGACCTGAGCCAGATGTATGCCAGTGGATACCATTACCTGGTCTGGGCTACTCTGTGTCTTGATTCTTGTGCTCACTTGCAGGGACTGTGTCCCAACAGAGGAGTTGCCAAGCTCCTTTGTCAGCACCTCTTCCAATGCCAGATATCATGCACACTGGTGGGTTCATGGGCCAGTCCTACTTAGTCCTACTTAGTCTACCTCCTGTCCTAGCAGGAACAGTGTCCTTTCCTGACTGGCCTTCAGCCTTTCTGGGTGGTCCACATCCGTACACAACTCACGCATGGCTCAGCAGGGACAGAGACCTAGCCCAGCTCATCCTACACCCATTCTGGTTCTCACGAGCTCCAGTGGGTACTGGAGTCTAGCCCAGTCTGGCACACCCCAGACCCAGTCTGCACCCATGCCGAGGGAGACTACAGCCATGTCCAGACCAGAATGCAGTTTCCATTCTGGCTCTCATGCTCACCAGTGGGAGCCACAACCCAACTAGGGCATCCCCTTAGCTCCCAACCAGGCCTGTTTCCAGCCACAGATGTCGTGTGTGTGTCGTGTGTGCCAGTGGTTGCCCTGATCCAGCTTGGCATAGCTCCTTACCTGTCTTGGCCTTTGCCTTTGGATGGTACAACCTGGCCTGACCTGACCTGGCCAGCCCTCAGTCCCAACTCTTGTTGGCTGGTACTGCAACTTGGCCCTGCTCAGTCTGTTCCCAATCCTTGCTCTTACAAACCAGAAAGTATGGTAGCTTAGCCCAGAATGACCTGCATGCCATCCTGGTTTCTGCACTGGCCAGTGGGCTAAGGTCTGCTCGGCACTGCCTGTTCCGCCCCCTCCAAACCTAGCCCACACACTTGTTAATGGATAGCTACCTTGCCCAGCCTGTCTGACACCCAGGCCTGGACCATGTGTTTGCCAGTGGGAGCTGTGACCAGTCTGTGTATGTGCCAGCTGTGACCAATGAGGAAGTTGCCCAGGTTCTGGCACTTGGCTCACTCCCAGATCCAGATCTCATGCATGCCAGTAGGTTCCAGGCCCCCACCCAGCACAGCCTGTCCCCTCTGTCCCAGCCTTTGTATGAGTTGGTGGATCATGTGAGCTGCCCCACACCCTATTTTAGGATGTACATGCAGGTCCTGCGGCCTATACCTGGCCAGTGTATTTCCAGCCCCAGTACCAGTGAGTGTTGGCAGATTTCATGGTCACGCCTAGCTCAGCCCCTCACCACCCCAACTCTTAAGCTAACTAGCAGGACTTGTATTTCCACAGGCTTAGGCCCACATATCCCCTATAGGATCTATCTCTGGACCTGGTTCTCTTGCATGCTGGTTGGTGTAATTGCACAGGATAATGTGACCCATTCCCTGTTCTGACACTCACAGTCAGGTACTGGGATCTAGCTCTGCCAGTCAGGCCCCCAGCCCTAGCTTTTATGTGGCCTGGTGTGTGGTGGTCAGTGATGTTTCCTGCTTGACAAGCCTAGCTCAGACCTCCCATGTGGGCTGGGGTATCAGTCTGACCTATAAAGGTCTTCCAGTTGCTCCCCTTCAAACCACCAGGTCTGAGTCCTCTCACTTACATGAACTTGTCATTGGGAGTCCTTCTTGAGACATTCCACACCTACATTTACCGGTGGCTTTTCCCAGGGATGTCCTTCAGCAGTAATTCCTCACCTGGGCGTGAATCCGCAGGTCATTGTTCCCTCACCTGTTGGATCCCTCAATCTCCCTGTAAATCCGCAACCGCATGTTTCTCGAGTGCACCCCAGCAAGCCCCTGAAGTTGCCTACAGATCCTGATGAGCATACAGGCTCGGGGTGACTTCAGGCAGGCCCAGCATGGAGCCACCCCTGCTGCAGCCATCTGGACAGGTCATTCATGGTTTTTTTTTTTTTTAATTTTATTTTAAATTCATTAATTACATTGTATTATGTGACACAGTTTCATAGGTACTGGGATTCTCCCCACCCCTCCCCAAACCCTCCCACCATGGTGGATTCCTCCACCTTGTTGCATAACCACAGTTCAAGTTCAGTTGAGATTCCCCCATTGCAAGCATATACCAAACATAGAGTCCAGCATCTTATTGTCTAGTCAAGTTCAACGGCTTCTTAGGTATACCCTCTCTGGTCTGAAGACAGAGCCAGCAGAGTATCATCCCGATCAATTAAAAGCTCCAACATACCATCAGCAAAAATTTACATCATTATGGAATTAATTGACATAGTAATGAGTAACCAATATGGTAAAAGTAAACATTCATGGGTTTTTAATTAACTCTTGGTCCTCTGGTTACTTGACTTCCTTGACCTACAGTAGATGCGTTAAGGAGAATTTTAAAACCTTGAATAAAATGACAAGTTTGGGTGTTATTTCAATAAGAACTTATGCCTTTATTCAGAATGCACTGGGGTTTCATACTGTTTATTTCCTTTTAAAAAAAAACAGAAATACAAGATATATTGATTTTTATGAGTTACAATGGGAGAGAGGAAGAGAAGTCTTTCATTCACTTGTTCACTCCACAGATGGCTGCAACTGCCAGAGCTGGGCCAGGCTGAAAGCAGAAACCAGGAGTTTCATCCAGATTTCTCACTTGGGTGATGAAGGCGTGAACACTAGCACTGCTGTTCCTAGGCCATTGGTAGGGAGCTGGGTCGGAAGTGAAGCAGCTGGGACCAGAATTCGCATCCATATGGGATGCTGTTATTGTAGGTGACAGTTTAATGTGTAGAGATTGTGGAAGATGCTGTTTTGAGGATTGTTAGAATACTCTAGGTGGAGGAAGGAACTAAGGTTTTGGTTTAGAATAATGGTAAAGAGAATTGACTATATGACAAATACTGGAGAGATACTAAAGGAGTCAGACAAATAAGGAGGATGATGAAATGTGTGGAGGGAAGGCAGAAATATCTATCTTGAATCATTCATTTTTCACCTTTTTGGTTTCTATTATTTTTATAAATATTATTTCTTTTTATGTTTTCTTTATTGAACTTTACATTTAAAATCAAAACACTTTTAAAATGTCATTTTCATCTAAATTTTATTGTTTTTGCCAGGGAGATATTCTTCAGTCCATTACAATTCTGTAATATTCTTCCTTTGTCTGTATAGCCCTGCTTTCAAATGAATAAATATTTAAAAAAAGTGGAGGAGGGGGAGAGAGAGATTATTTTTCCTTGTTCATTCCTCAGCAACCTGAACTTGGTCAGGCCAAAGCCTGGAACTGGGAATTCATTCAGGTTTTTATAAGCTGACATTTTGTTTTCATATTTTGTGCTTAATTATTATAGTTATTATGGATATCTGGGCTGGCTACTAGTACATTTTCCCCAAAATAAGAAAAGCAAGATACATCAACATACTAGAACAAGTTCATGATAGGATCCCAGCTGTTCGTTTGTTCGTTCGTTCATTCTTTCCTTCTTTCCTTCCTTCCTTCCTCAAAGATTTATTTATTTATTTTGGAAAGTCAGATATTAAAAGAAAAGGCAAAACAGAGAGGAAGATCTTCCATCTGCTCATTCACTGCCCAAGTGGCTGCAATGGCCAGAGCTGATCTGGTCCGAAGCCAGGAGCCAGAAGTTTGCTCTGGGTTTCCCACACAGGTGCAGGGTCCCAAGGCTTGGGCTGTCCTTGATTGCTTTCCAAAGCCACAGTCATAGGACTGGATGGTAATCAGGGCCACTGGAACATGAACCGGTGTCCGTATGTGATCCCGGTGTGTGCAAGGTGAGGAATTTAGCCACTAAGCTACTGTGCCGGGCCTCTAGCTGTTCTTTATTATGATGTGTCAAGTGTGTTAACTTTGGTTAATTCTCCTAATCTTACATGAGTTATATGAAGTAATTATACTCGCCGCAGGTTTACAAAGGAAAAAACTGAGTCAGAAGCTAAGTTCCTTGACCACATTGAGGATGAAGTGGTATAGGCAAAATATGAATTCTGACTTCCATGTCTGCAGAATCTGCGTTTTGTTTCCCCCTTCTTATGCTGCTGTGATGCTTCATTCAGGGTTTTTGGTGCTGTCTTAGCATTTTGTTGTTGTTGCAATTACAAAATACCTGATGAGGATATGTTATAAAGAAAACTGGTTTATTTTGGACGTGATTGAAGACCAAAAGTCTAAGACCGGTTGGCTTCATCTGGCTTCTAATGAGGACCTCTTATGACATGTCTTATGAAATGGTGTAGAAACAGAAGGGTCAAGTGCATGGGTGGTCTCACTTGCAAGAAGCCACTGTCCTGGAAACCAAGTAGCATACTTGAAAACTTTACCAATTTCTTCCAAGGGGTGTTGCCTTGAGTGACCTAACTACTGCCTACTAGGTTCCAGCTCTGAGACGTCATGCCACTTCTCAACAACGCTGCCACACTGAGGTCCAACCTCTAGTACATGAACCATTTGAGGGACATATTCAAACCACATGTGAAGCGTAGTACAAGCCAAGTGAATCAAAATAGGGTTTGAACAGTGAAAACTTTCTGTATGATTCAAAATTTGAATGCATGACATTAAACATCCATTCAGATCAAATAATATGCATCAAGAGTGAACACTGGGGCCCGGCAAAAAGCCTAGTGGCTAAATCTTAGCTGTGCATTTGCCGGGATCCCATATGGGTGCTGGTTCGTGTCCTGGCTGCTCCTCTTCTTATCCAGCTCTTTGATTGTGGCCTGGGAAATTAGTGGTGGATGGCCAAGGCCTTGGGACCTTGTACCTGCGTGGGAGACCTGGAAGAAGCTCCAGGCTCCTGGCTTTGGATTGGCTCAGCTCCAGTCGTTGCGGCCGCTTGTGGAGTGAACTAATGGACAGAAGATCTTCCTCTCTGTCACTCTTTTTCTCTGTAAATCTGCCTTTCCAATACAAAATAAATCTTTGGGAAAAAAAAGGAATGAGCACTAAAGTAAACCATGGACATTGGGTGATAATGGTATGTCAGTGTGGATTCATCATTGGTAACAAATGTATCCTCTGGTGGGGATGTTGGTAATAGGGGAGGTTATGCATGTGTAGGGGCCAGAGGCATATGGGATATTTTTGCACCTTCCTCCTAATTTTGCTGTGAAATAAGAGTACTCTAAAAAACACTATAATAATAGGTTTTTCTGTGATTCTGATGGGGAATGGACTTCTAAAGTTATCATTTTCCAGGCCCAAGAGCAACCTTCCCTCAGGGTAAGCGTGCCACGAGGGAACTTTGGGAATGGGATTATAGTCTTAGCTCTGCCCTGCCTCCAAAAGCCAGTGGCGGGAGGAGTCTGGGAGGATTCTGGGCCTTGGGGTTGGGGGCAGATGGCAGTCCCCCACAGAGTGGTGTCTGTGGGGGGCGCCCCTGTCAGGCAAATCTGAGAATGGGGACTCAGCAGGCCAAAACCACTGCCGAAAGGCAATGACTGAGTCCTTGACTTTGGATGGCCAGTGCACCAAATGGTGCCAGACTCTGCCTGCTGGGCTCCCAGCAGCGAGCTCTGGGGTTTTTAGGATATGAAATTGCTGCTTAGGAAACTTTTGAGTATGTGTGGGGACTGAGACCTAAAGATTTAGAGGGGAGTATCCATAAGATCTATTTGAGCCAGACTGAATCACCAGCCAAATTAGGAATCCTGAGAAGGGCTGTTAGCATAGAGCATCACTGACTGCCACATACCGGTCCACACCAAAGCTATGGATGGAGGCCTGTCTAGCTGGGCACCATTACTTGACTGGGTGGTGGAACAGTGGACTGGTCACATTCGGCAGGGTCAAGACACTTACCAGCACGTGAGAGAATTTGGTCCGGGGGTAAACTCTATGGGGAAGTGTGGGCCCAACCCTGTGGAAATACAAGTCCTGCAGGTTAGCTTGCGAGCTGGGGTGGTGAGGGGCTAATCTAGGAGTGACCATGGCACATGCCATCACTATGGGTAAAGGAACCAATGGCATGTGGATAGGTCAAGGCAGTATCACCCAAAGGAGCATCCTAAAACAGGATGTGGGGTGGGCCGAGCTGCAACTGGAAGGGGGCAGAATGGACAGGGCCAAACAAATTTCAACTCACAAAAAAAGAATAGAAATCAGGATGGAGCACATGTCATTCCGACCTAGGTTCTTACAACAGCTAGTCTACAGGAAGCAGGGATACTATGCCACAGCATTGAAAGCAAAGGCTGAGACAGGTGAGGGGAATACCTGTAGGCCTCATGTGAGCTAGATTGGGGAAGGGCCTGATTGGGCTGACTGTTCCAAATGATGTAAGCAAAATTAGAGTGGGCGAGGGTTGGTAGGGCTTTGCCACATTATTAGATGGCAGAGACTGGCACCGGTAGCAAATTCTCATAAGCTAAATGCCAGAAACACCTAGAGAGTGCGCAATTCAGAAGTTGGAGTGGCCTAGTAGGGAGATAGTGGGCACCTCCCTTGTGGGTAACCACTCCCACTGGAGAGCACGAAAACCAGGACAGGGGCAGGGGTTGCTAGACAGAGAGGCACCTGCCAGTGTGTGTGTGGGCTGGATAGTAGGCCGGTTGGGCCGAACTAGGCTTCAATGCCCATTGACAAGTACCAGAGCTTAATGGGAAGTGAGACAGACTGAACAAGCTTGCGGTATATACTGGCAAGCATGGGAACTAGAGAAGGGAGCAGGCCTGGTGGGGGTTATGGGGAGTCGCCCCAACTGGGCTGCAGCTCCCACTGGTTTGTGTGAGGACCAAGTATGAAGTGGATAGGATCGAGCTGGACCACAGTACCCATTGGTCCAAGTGGATGACAGGGCTGGAAACAGAACTGACCCAGTGGAGACCGATCACATAAAGCAGGGCCATGACATTAACAAACACACTAAAGAACCATATCCAGGGGAAGATTCTGTGGGGGATGTGTGGGCCAAACCCTGTGGAAATTCTAGCCCCACAGGTTACTTCAAGAGATGGAGTGGTGATGGACTAAGCTAGGTGTGACTGGGGAGCCTGCCATCGATCACAGAATGGAGAACTGACGGCAGTCTAGACTGGTCAGGGCAGCAGCGCTCGAGTGTGCATCCTGAGTGGGGTGTGGGGTGGGCCGGACTGCAATGTTCACCAGCTCATGCAAGGCCAAGGGGAGGGCTGGACTGTGCCGGCCACTGGCCTTAAGCCCAGTGGCATGTATGAGAACTGGGTCTTGGAGGGGATCAGGGGGAGAAACTTGGGAAGCTCCCCTGGCGAGTCATAGCTCCCACTGGTGAACAGGTGGTCTGGACCTGGGGGTCGGACAGGCTGGGCAAAGTAACTCCAACGGCTCATCAGTGTGTGAAAAGGCGATGGAACGGGCGCACCGCGCAGTACTGAGCAAACCTTAGCCCACAAGTAAGATTGGAAACCAGGATGGAGCACAGGACATGCCCAGCTAGGTTCTTGCACCAACTGGTCTGTGTGAGCCACAGACGCTGAGCCACAGTGTCTAAAGCAGAGGTCGCTACAGGTGACGGGCTGCGCCAAGCTGAGTCAGAGCAACTACTAGCATGCACGTGATCTATGGCTGGGAACAGGCTCGGTTGGGGAGCTAAGGGGACACCCTAGCTAGGTGGAGGTTCTCACTAAGAGGCGCACGAGCTGGAATGGGGCTGCTTTCTGGTCAGGATATGGTTGTAGTCTCCCTTGGCACAAGTGTGGACTGGGACAAGACGCACCAGGCCGGGCTAGAGTGCAACACCTTCTGGTGTTCTGGAGGACCAGGGTAGATGTGGGATGGACTAGGCTAGGTCTCAACCTCTACTGAGCCATGTATGAACTGTATGTGGGTATGGATGAGCCGTGGCTGGGTTGAAACATCCAACAGCAAGAACCAGAATGGGTTGAAAGCCAGCCAAGAAAAGCCACTGTTCCTGCTAGGACAGGAGGTGAACTGAGTAGGGCTGGCTCATGGACCCACTGGTATGCACGAAATCTGTCATTGGGAGGGGTTCTGATGGAGGAGCCTGGGCAACTCCTCTGGCAGGACACAGACCCTGCAGGTAAGCGCAAGAATCATGAAAGGAAACAGCCCAGAACAGGTCATGGAAATTTTCCCACTGGCACACATTCAGCATGGGTCGGGGGCAGTCCAGGCTGAATCAGTTCATGTTATCCACTGGCAAATCCAAACGCCGGAACAGAGTGTGGGTCGAGCCAGATTTGGTTGCGACAAAAGCAGTGTACAACACGGAGTGCCAAGGTGAGGTTGCTTGTACCAGATGTGACTGCAGCGCCCAACCAGCACACGTGAGAATCAGGAAGGAAGGGGGCAGAGCTGGCAGGGGAATAAGGGGTAGTTCCCTTGCTGGACAGCTACTCCCACTGGAGAGCGTGAGCTGGGATGAGTGCAGACCAGACTGGACAGGGCTACAACACCTGTGGGCCTCATGTGGACTAGATCAGAGAAAAATCAGGCTGGGCTGATTATTCCTACTGGTGCAAACAAAAATCAGAGTGGGTGAGGGTTGTTTGGGCTTAGCCGCAGCATCAGCTGACAGAAGCTGACACTGGGGGCTAAATCTGTCAAGTTAAACCACAGAACCACCTGGAGAATGCATAATCTGGGAGTGGGAGAGGCCTGGGAGGGAAATAGTGGGCTCCTCCCTCTTGGGTTACCACCCCCCATGGAGGGGCACGAAAACGAGGACAGGGGCTGGGGTGGCTAGACAGACACCCAGCAACATCTGTGAAGGCTGGATAGTTGAGCTGGTTAGATGGAACAAGGTTTTAATACCCATTGACATGTATGAGAGCAGAAGGGGATGTGGGACAGACTGTACTAGTCTGTTGCACATACTGGCAAACCAGTTTAGGGGGCAGACCTGGTGGGGATTATTGTGGGTTGCTCTGACTAGGCTGCAGCTCCCACTGGTTTATGTGAGGGCCAAGTATGTGCTGGGCAGAACCGGGCTGGACTGCAAGAATCCATTGGTTCCAGTGGAAGACAGGGATGGAAACAGAACCAACCCAGCAGTTGCAACCAGCAGCTGATCAGGGCAATGGACTGTGCTGGGCCCTGTACTTGCTAGTACATACAGGAATCTGGTCTGGGAACACCTCAGACAAAATTTCTTTGGGGATCTCCCCATTCGAGCTTCCGGACTCAGAATCCTAACCCTGAAAAGACAGACGACAGAACAAGTGAGTCAACCACCTCAGCTGTATGTTGGCAGTGAAAATACTGGGCAAACGGAGACTCTATGATGGACTGTATCAATTAGTGGGTTCTCCAACGACCTCATCGTGCTTGGAGTGGTGAGAGTGGCAGCAATTCAGAACTGTTGAACTATCAAAACCACTTGAGCAAGACCCTTGGAGCATGCCCCACATCTGGGACCTGGGGTGGGTGGCAAGGTGGGGCTTCTCCCTTAAGATCCCCTTTTACATCAATAATTAAGGAAACAATACGGAACTAATTGTCTTGCCCATCTTCCTGTAGCACTTGAACTTTTTTACCCTAATTATGTCAAGATTGTCAATAAATAAATAAATTAATTAATAAAGTTATCAGTAGTTGATTGGTTAGTAATTCAGCTCAGTTCATAGCTTCTTGCATGGTAATTATGTAAAAAATAAAAAAAGGAGAGAGAGAGAGAGAGAGAGAGAGGCAGACAAAATGAAGAACTGAGAATCAGGATGGCAGAATAGGGTAAGCACACATTTAAACGGACGGAAAAGCATTTAATCAGGATGAAGCAGAGAGGATGTATTCCAGGAAATAGGAAAGGACAGAACAACAGCAGAGGGGTACCTGGAGAATGACAGACACAGGAAAGCAGCAGACACAGCAGTGTGGTGTTGGAGTGACTGATACTCCAGCAGCATTCAGCTAACAGCGATCTGAACTCCACCAGCAGATCAAGAACTCCACCAGCAACCAGGTGGGAGGGACTTTCACTGGGAGCTTGGGAGGTGAACCCAGACAAAGAACTGTCTCTCCTGCTGGTCCGTTTGATTTGACGAGGAGCAGAGACAGAGCAGCAGATCCCAGATGGGTAGTGTGACAACAGGGTGGATTTCACAGCCCGGTCAGCTCCCTAGAGTTAAATTGGGTGCCATTTTGTGTAAGGAGACAAAGGCAAGGGAAAGGACTGAGCATAAACTGAGCTGGGAGTGAACTCATTTCTGACTCAGTGAACTGCAACAACGTGCAGTTCTACAGGTTCCACCCAAGACAGGTCTGAGCAGCCCTAAGACCTGACAGCCAGCAGATCAAGAACTCTAGTAGTGGCACAATAAGCGCCATTTTGTACACTGTGGCAAACGCTTTAGGACTGCAGGGGACAACAGTGAACTGCACATGTGCTGAGCTCGCGAGAACTCACTGAGTTCAGTGGATTGCACTGGTCCCGCAGGAAAATAATACCAACTGTGGCATGGTATGGGTCAAAATAGGTCCATGTGGCACCAACACCTAATGTCCAACAGGCTCTGGTAAGATCAGCACCACCAACAACCTAGCTATATAGACACCTGGTGTCTTTCTAATCCTGGGACTTGCTCCAACTGAAAGTGGGAGAAAGTTTGCAGAGACAATGGTGCAGCCTCAGCATGATATCACAGGAGGTGGAGAGTGGTGATCCAGGAGCTGGAGCTGTGGAGACCACGGTGGATATCTAACGTAAGAACCCAGACCTGGAACTTGCTGGAGGTTGTGGCACAAGTGGCTGCAAGAAAAGTTGTGTACCAACTGCAATAAGTAAAATCGCATTGTAGACCTGTGGATGTCACAGCTCATGAACCTGCCCCCAAGGAGAAGACTCTGCTAAGCAGAAGTACAATGACCAAGAGCAAAAGAAGAGACAAAGGCACAATGAATATTGCCGAAAACTCCCCTGCAAAGGAGCAAAACCCTTTGCCAACCTCAGAGTTAACCGAGGAAGACATCGAGAAAATGGGGCACACGGAATTCATAAAACTCATTTTAAAGCTTCTGATCAACAATGAGAAACACATACAAGAGTTCAAAGAATTTAAGGAAGCAATAAAGCAAATGAAGGCTGATAGATCAGAAATGAAGAACACAGTAGAGCAAATTAAAAGTACAATGGAGAGTCTCCAAAATAGAATGAAGCAAGCAGAAGAAAGAATCTCAGAATTGAAAGATATTTCCTGTCATCAGGGGGAAGCAAACAAAAAGCTGGAAGCAGAGCTGGATCAAGCCAAAAAAAGTATTCAAGAATTGAAAGACACTATTAAGAGGCCAAATATAAGAGTTATGGGAGTCCCAGAAAGTGCAGAAAGAGAAGCTGAGTTTGCAAATGTATTTAATGAAATAATAAAGGAAAATTTCCCTAATCTAGAGAAAGAATTGGGGAACAACATCCAGGAGGGGGCACAGAACTCCCAACAGGCTAGATCAAAAGTGATTTTCACCAAGACACATGATCATCAAGCTCTCTTCAGTTGAACATAAGGAAAAGATCCTTAAATGTACACGTGAAAAAAATCAATTGACATATAAAGGAATGCCAATTAAAGTCACAGGAGACATCTCACAGGAAACTCTACAGGCCAGAAGAGAATGGAGTGACATATTCCAGATTCTAAAAGAAAAAAATTGTTGGCCTAGAATAACATATCCAGCAAAGCTTTCTTTTGTCTTTGAAAATGAAATAAAATTCTTCCACAGTAAAGAAAAGTTAAAAGAATTTGCCTCTTCCAAATCTGCCCTACAAATGATACTTTAAGATGTTCTCTTGACAGAGAAGAGGAATAGCACCTACCGAAACCAAAGCAAATGGTAAGAACATCCCAGTAAAATGACAACAGAAGACTAAACCAATGAACATCCCATTCCTAAAATGACAGGACCAAAGTACCATGCATACATAATAACCCTGAAAGTAAATGGCTAAAGTTCAATCAAACATCATAGATTAGTAGACTGGATTAAAAAATCAAAACTCATCTATTTATTGAGTAGAACAGACACATTTCAGCAACAAAAATCAGTGGAAACTATATCGCATGGGTTTTGTTGTTTTCTGTTAGTTTCATCTCTTCAAAACACTTTCTTCTGATTAAATCATTCAATGACTCATAGATCAAACAGTAGCATCATTTTCTTCAAGAAGGTTCTTGATTTTCATTTATTCAGCTACACGTTAGTCATTTAATAGCATGTTATTTAACTTCTTGGTGTTGTTAATTTCTTTTTTCTCCTTGATGTTGATTTTGTTTTGTGGCTTTTCATTTAAGGGGATGTATAGCAGTTGTGTAATGGAGACTGTCATATCTAGTAACATGTTATTTAACTTCATAGCATTGTAAATTTCTATTTTTCTTTCTATTGTTTATTTTGTATTATGACTTTTCATTTGAGGGGATGTTCAGGAGTTGTGAAATGGAGACTAACATCCAGATGTGAGGATACAATGTAGTATGCATCTCTACTTCCAGACAAAGATGGACTTACAATGAAGCTGTTCACTATATCTTGACAATAGGATGCTGGACTCTCTGCCATTGTCTATGCTCGCAATGATGGACATATGACTGAGTATGAAGAACTATATCTTAGTAATGATATAGAGGAGCTAGGTGGAGGGGGAGGGAATTGGGGAGGGGATAAGGGAAATGCCAGGAGCCTATGCAATTATATCATAAATGATAATAATAGTAAAATGTTAAAAAAAGAATGAAGAACTGAAAGGACTATTTGTTTTTGAAGGACTGTAGTATTGTAATAGGGAAAGTCAGTGAGGGGGAAGGATTAGGGAGGAGGGAAAATCTCAGAGGCTGTGGAACTGGATCATAAAATAAGTAAAGATAAGCGAAAAACAATCCAATGAAGTGAGTAGTAGAAGTGTAGACATTGGAGAATGCAGTTAGGAAGCTCGTCGGGGTGAAGGAAATGCACAGAGAAAGAAAAGGAGTTATTCAAAGAGTGATGAAACCTTTGACCAGCACTGACCTTTTAGGCACAGTTCTGAATTTTCTGTTCCTCTCTCACTCTTTCCAAGACTTCATACTCATGCAGTTACCCTAATGCTAACCCTTTCTGTGGATAGGCACACCCATTTACAAGGCAGCACACACCAGACGTGAGAAGCTGACAAAACTACTTTTTGCGTTACACATCATGCTCTTGGATAAAGGGTTCTGATCTGAGAATTTGGTTTCAGAACCACTGAGAAAATAGAATAACTGAAGAGGGTAGGAAGTCCTCCAGAAAGCCTCATTTGTTCTTTAAATTTATCTAATGATTTGCAACAGTGGGGATATCTCTGGGGCAAATGTGATGGATTCTCCTAGGAAACTGACTTCAGCAGATTGTTCCTTTGAAACTGTTTCTAACCAGGAGACAAGCGGCATGAATCTATTTACAAAGAGCATCACCTCTGTGCTTGGGATTGGACCACAGACCCCACTGCCATTCCCACTGTAGTGCAACTTGGACATTTGTTCAGGGGTGAGTGCTCACACTGAGTGATTCTCAAAGCTGTTAAGGACATTTATCAGGCTTTTAACTCTAGATGCTCTTTCCCACGGTGCAAATGCAAAAACAAGGGATCCTGGGCTCTCTTCCCCAGTCTAAGGATGGGAATTCGAGGGGAAAGGTCACCTATTCTTATCCCACAAAAGAAACCTGATTCATCAGTTGTCAAGAAAGGAAGCTTTGGAGTCCACAAATAGGGCAATTGGTCAGAGCTTATCAGTGGCACCATCCCCCATGGCCATCTCCCAGGGCCACCAGGGATAATATGGGAAGACAGGTCAGCTCCTACTTCAGGTACACAGGCTGTACCTTCTGAGGAGGCCCACTTGATAAAACTCGCCTCATTTCCAGTAAAGATGTAACATTCAACAATCATCGTCCTTTTCACTTTGACGGGGTACTTCTAGGGATGGGGAGAGCAAAGAGTGAGTGAAGTAGCCCTAGTAAATTTCCAGTCACTTCTCTAATTGCCTTTCTTTCAGCACAATATTTCACGATACAGTTTTCCTTCTTGTCCTTTGAACTGTTGTTATATCCGAGGTCTGAGTTTCCTTTCAATCACAAATTAAAGATATAGGTGGGGCCTGGAAGAAAAGTGTATTTGAAAGTGTTGTTCCATTTGTATTACTAGCAATTAAAAACTTTTTGTGGTCTCCACCCTAATTACAGCAGCAGGGGCCATGAAGCCACCCTGCTGTGAATGAGATCCAGGCAACCAGCTAGGACAACCATCGCACGAAATAATGAGTGCTGTTAGACCTCAGTTCCCCTTTCCTCGGCTCACTGAGCACAGCCTAGGCTTCAGTGGCAGCACGTGTGAGCACGCCCATTCCCACCCTCAACCAAGGCGCATACTGAACTCATTGCATGTGTGAACCACACTGCACTTTTGGCCTGGGAATGTCAGAGTAAATCTGGCCGTGTGTTGCTCTCCGTGGCAGAGAACCTGAGGCTGCTCTTTTGCTGCAGTGAAAAGTACTTCCTTCTTTGTCCACATCTCTTCACCCCTGTGAAGTTTGCAGTATTGTTTGGATCTGGCCTCTTGGGAGAGGTGAAATATGGTTTCACTTTGGAACAGCTGAGGTTTGCTCATGGAAGCAGAGATGCTGAAGTCACAAGCCTTTGGTGTGGATGATGCCAGCATTTCTTAGTAATGAGCTTGCTGACACATCCCAGGAGAGGAAGTTAGATTAGGGCAAGACAACCAAATGGAATTGTTTAAAAGCTGCAAGGAGATTAAAAAAAATAATAGCTGCTCTTCATTTAGGGGTAGGGTTTTGTGAATTAATCCAGGGGGGCAATGTGGAGTTAGGGCTCCCCAAACTATACATGAAAGGTTTCATATCAGAGGAAGTAGGGGATAGAAGAGACTGTGTAAGCACCAGATTGTGATGAGCACTGCTGGTATAACTGAATGGCCCCCAAAACCTTTATTTAATAGTTAAGAATTACCTGGCATTTGGGAGCAAATGCTAGTCAAGGTTAGCCATACAGTGGAGAGATATTGGCTGGTGTTCATATATAGTTGTGCGGTAAGAGCAGGAGAGTATCTTGTACCCAGCAGTCACTCAGTAATTAATTACTTAACAACTGAATGAATGCTACATGGAAATAAACTTTGCTTGAACAGGCTATTGCTCCACAACCATTGAAAATGGTCTCAGTTTTGATGTGCACAGATGTTCTCTGTTTCTTAAAGTTCTGGTCAGGGATCATATATGTCCTGGTAGGTATGAGGTGTGGCGACAGTTATAGGTGGCTTGGGAAGAGGGATTGGTGAGCAGTATTTTGTTCCTGCTTAGTGCTCCAACACAAGCCTTTTTTCTCTATTTTTTTTAAGATTGCAGATATTGACTTTTTTCTCATTTCCTGTAGAGCTGGAGTAACCCCAGGTAAAGAAACCTCCTGGGAGAGCAAAGCAACTGCAACTCAAAACAGCTTACTGGCATGAGAGACTTCAAGTGGTGCTTTAGATTTAAGAAGGGAAGGCTGTAATGGTTGGTGTTGTACCAGGATAAAACCACGTATATAGCACTTCTTCTGGATCTCCTATGTGGTTGCAGGGGCTCAAGCACTTGGGTCATCATTTGATGATTTCCCAGGTGCATAAGTGATAAGCTGGATCAGAAACTGAGAAGCTGGGTCTCATATGGCATGCCAGAATGATTTTACATGCAGTACCACAATGCCAACTCTGTGGTGGAATCTTTAGTGATAACGAAAGACATGGAGAAGGCACGTGCCCCGGTCATCCTGATGCGGGGTATAATGCAACTGGAGAGGAGGTCAACAATTCGTAGCAATTTTACGTGTGGTACTCCAAAATAGAAGAATTTGGTGAGGCAATATGTAAGAGCTCCTACATCACAGCAATCTACAAATAGTTTGATAAGATTTGGGAGGGGATAGAGAGAGAATTAACACTAAAGATTATTTTCTCCATCTGAGAAATGATGCTTTGACAAAAGGTTGACTTAGTCCATGTAATATTTCCTCTTCACTCTCTACTTCCTGTTACCTAGATCTGGGCAAGGGAGTTCTTCAATCTGGGAAGCAGTTTGGTGTTTCTAATTCAGCCTTGGATTAATCTCTATGTGTGTGCAAAACAGCACTCTACCCGGGGTTCTTTGACTTGTGGCAGCATCCTGAATGATGAGCTGTAGATAGCAGCTTGAGGGGAATGCTAACAAGAGCTGGCACATGACTCCCACATCAAGGAATTTCCTTTCTCTCTTGCCAATGGATGTGACAGCTCAGGATAAGGTGCCTGGAGGACCAAGAGGGCAAATGTGACACAAGGCAGGAGACTGCCCCAAGCCTGCCAGCTGGTTTGTGTTTCTTCATGGGACAGGAGCTTTCTCTTGTAGGATAGATAGTCATTAAGATCTCGACACTATTTTATGGATCAGTTTTCACTTTTCCAGATGCAACAAGAAGAGTTCTAATTACCTTTCATACATTTTGATAACATCCCTTGGGCCACAGGAAGGGGTAACTCACAACAGATAAACCCTGCTTTTGCTCCTTCGTCTGCAACATGGGGGTGTTGAGTGATGCCACAGGCAGCTGGAAAGGCTCATTTATTTGACCTAATTATTCCCCTTGTAGACCTGACTCATCATGATGGGCTCTTCTTCAAAGGAAATGAGAGCCAGATTGTCTCCTTGGCAGCAATGGAAAACAAATGCTATCCACAGAATGGATGTTAGATTAAAAAAAGGTGCAACTTGCCTTTGGGGCCAGCTGATATTTAATGATGTTACCAAGAATAGAGGACTGGAAAGAGAGCAGTGTCAACTTCTGACATTCTAGCTTTCTAAAAGTGTTCTTAATAAAGTTAACTTACCCTTGGATGCCATGAACAAAAGTAACCACATACTTAAACCCAAAGAAAAATGGAAGCCTTGGGCTGTTTACATCAATTATCAACTGAATTTCTATGAGTATCATGATGGGCTTTTCACATAGGGACTTTATTATTTCTTATTCCTCTTGGATACTTTATTGAAGAATTAAAATCATCTCTTTTTTTTAAGGAGTGGGAAGTAGAGTGGGGTTGATTCTACTGTTACCATTAAGCAAATGAAACACAGCATGGAACCAGCATGCTGCATTCTCACTGTGAAGCCTTAGAATAAACTTCATTAGCTCATTAGTGCATTTCTGGATGTTGCAACTTCATCTTTGATCATCACAGATTACCCAGATGAAATGTGGGTGTGCTGAATATAATATTTTATTTTTTCTCTAGTCCTACCTTATGGTTCTACAGTTCTGGTTGAGAATGTCAGCACCAAGAATGCAGGAAAGATATAGATTTGACTGATAGATCTCTGTGGCACAGTGTGACACTCTGTGTTTTGCAATTCCTGAAGTCCTGGACTGGCTGATTTCTTGTTGACAATGCCATTCAACAGTAGACCTGTTTCTGAAGCTTTAAAGAAAACCGTGCTTTATCTTGGCCTGGATTTTGTCTTGGAAGAGGGAATCCCATGAATGACTTGTCAAGTTCCTATTATTCACTCTAATCTCCAAGACTCTAACCATTCATGCAGGTGCATGCAATTGGCATTCTGACACATGTATGTGAGTTTTTCATCTGTTCCCCAGAGTGGAGGCTAAAGCCTGAGGTTCTTTTTGACATGATTCTGATAAAAACTTGTGGATTTGTATTCCCTTATGCTTTGCAATAACAAACCAGTTTGGTAGTGTGGTCAATGTTTACTTAATTGGTGGGAGAACATTTTAATATAAAAAAGAAAATATTTCTTTTGCATTCCACACAGGCAAGATGTGGTTTTCTCTTCTATAGTACTGAGAATTTGGGGCGGGAAAGAAATGAAGGAAATAAAAAGAAGCATTTTTAAAAAAGATTTCTTTGTTTTTATTGGAAAGCCAGATTAACAGAGAGGAGGAGAGACAGAGAGGATGATCTTCCCTTAAGCTAGTTCACTCCCCAAGTGGCCTCAAATGCCAGAGCTGTGCCGAACTGAAGCTAGGATCCCAGAGCTTCTTCCCGGTCTCCCATGCTGGTGCAGGTTCCCAAGGCTTTGGGTTGTCTTCAGCTGTTTTCCCACGCCACAAGTGGGGAGCTGGATGGGAAGTGGGGCCTCTGGGATTAGAACCAGCACACATATGGGATCCTGGCTCATGCAAGGTGAGGACTTAAGCCGATAGGTTACTGCGCCAGGCCAGTAATCCATTTTTTTAAAGGACTAAAGTGATGGATGGGAATGAAAGAAAGAAAATCAAGTAAGGTGGAAGAAGAAAGATAACACATGTGGTTTGAAACTCAGAGTCAAGACTGAGCGTGTGTTTCCTTTGCAATTACTTAAAAAACAGAGGATCAGTTGTGAGGAGCAACTGGTTTCTGGTACTTAACTTCTTAGGGGATCAGTCAATATCATTTGCAATTGTTGGGGTAAGATATGGAGTAGGCTGTATCTAGCACAGAGATTATTGAGTTTCATGATGTCTTGGATTGGATTTCACAGAGCTATTTAATAGCCAGAAAAAGCTGTTCATGGAGAAAAAGGAATTTACCCAAGGATATAAGGGGTTGTAATCTGTGGTGGCCGCTTCAGATACTATCTATTTAAACATTTCCAATCTACCAGCAAGTGAGCAGCTTCCAGGAATCTGTGGGAGGGGATATGCTGTAGAGCACTTAGATGAAGTGGCACTGGAGGGAATTAGTGCTCTCCCTTTTCCGTATCTCCATGATGGGTACTTTGCAGTCCAGAGATTCCTGACCTTATAATACTAACTTGATGGGAAAGTGACTGAAAGTGCCCTACTTGAGGAAAAGAGCAGTTTTGCTCAAAATTGGATTGTTAAATAATTTGTCAGTTTGACTTTGTTAGTTTCTCCAAAGCAGAATCTTTCAAGGACTTTGTCCAGGATTTTCTCTTAAAACACAATCCAAGACAATTACAGTAAGATAGATGCATCCAGAAAGCTGAGAACAGCCTCAGAAGTGAGAATTTCGCTACAAGAGACCCTAGTACATAACATGTGCACAAATTTGGCTTGCTTTCTGGATGTGCACAGTGCCTTTACATCTTTTTAAAATGGAGACATTTTTTGAAATGCTTTCAAGTCCTTTGCCAAGTGAATTGTTTGTTAAATTGAAATTAGGACAAAAGATCTAACCATATGAGTCAGGTTAGAGTAAGCCTTGTAGTAGTACTGAAACTGGAAAACGTAGTGACTGAATATATGTATATATATACATATATATATATATATGTTTATAGATATATTTTTCTTGTTTAAAAAGTTCAGCTTTTTAGGTCAGTTCCTTTTCAAGTAGTAGCGTGAATACCAAGTGTGATTGCATTGTAGCCAACTAATCTGGAACACATACTTCTTCAGTTTCTCTTGTAAAGGGAGAAAGGAAGGAGTGGCTGCAGACTGATTCATAAATACTTTAGCCTAGACATATCCATGTTACTTTTATTCCTGGTCTTATGGTTGCTGGAGTTGGAAATTTGGTTAGCTCCTGGGAATGTGGTGAACATATCACACTTTAGTAGTCAGAGCTTGCTAAATGGTGTTGTGATACTTTAGGAAAGTAACTTTTGTTTTCCCACCCTTTGCCCCACTGCTTCAGTGCATAATGGCCAACTTCAAAATGCCAACATCTGACTTTCTTTGTTTAAATTCTGCCTTGGGGAGTGATTGTTTTGTTTCCCTTACAGAAGGTTCTCAGTGGCAGAAGACTTTCCTATGCCATGGTGGAATTAAGGTTTAATAAGAAATAAAGCAATCATCCATGAGTTTATAGCATTCAAAGTTCTATCTCCCTCACTAGATTTAAGGTCATCAAATCCAGTATTTACTCAACCAAGGACTGATAGGACATGGTGTATAAGTATATTAGATCTCTTACTACTCAGCTGAGATCAACTGAGGTGTATTTTCTTTATTTTTTTTAAAGATTTATTTATTTTTATTGGAAAGGCAGATTTACAGAAAGAAGGAGAAACAGAGAGAAAGATCGTATGTCTACTGGTTCACTCCCCATAACAGCTGGAGTTGAGCCAATCAAAGCCAGGCTCCAGGAGCTTGTTCTGGGTTTCCCACATGGGTGCAGGGTCCCAAGGCTTTGGGCCATCCTCACTACTTTCCCAGGCCACAAGCAGGGAGCTGGATGGGAAGTAGAATGCAGGGTCATAAACCAGAGCCCTGGGGGATCCCGGCGGTTGCAAGGTGAAGATTTAAACACTAAGCCATCATGCCAGGTCCTGAGATATATTTTCCATGTTGGCTGCTAGAGATATCAATTGGATTAAATTCCAGTTGTCCACACTGGTGAGTTACTTGATAAGTAATTGTTGGTTCTCTTCCCTTTCTTGTCTAATTTATCCACTCCCTTTACAGTCTTTCTGGGGGTTTTATCTAAAATTAACTACTTGTTCTTGAATCTTAATGTCTGAAAATTGGGGAAACCCATCTAAATTGTTCTCTTATCTCTCTCTTTCTGTCTCTCTCTGACAGAGAATAATTTATACAAATATGTCAGGGGCACTGGTGAGGTCTTCTTTAGTCTCTGCATTTGTAGAATTGCCTGGGGAGCTCTAATTAAAGAAGTAAAGAGACAAAATAAGGGAGAGGGAGAGTGCATGCGATAATAGAGACTCCTCTATCAAGTACTTAACCACAGAAAGCTTGGATTCTATTGTGAAAGTTTTGACTACCTGAAATCTTGGAAAAAAAGATTTTCTGAAGGCTATCTAAGATGAGCACCTCCTGGAAAGTCAGTGTGAAACCTGGGATAACCAGAGCATTTTATTTAAAAAAAATTTAATTAAATAATTAATTATATTATTCCATGGTATAGTTCCATAGGCTCCAGGATTTCACATCCCTCATTTCTCCCCCCATGAATTTCACCCCATGTCTTTATAATAGCATAGTCCTTCCTAACTAGTCATAAATCCATTATTCTACCATTTAAATGTATCCTTACATTGCAGTCATGGACAATGACAGAGTCCAGCGTCCTGTTGTCAAGATACATTCAACAGTTTCATTGGGCGTCCATCTTTGGTCTGGAAGTAGAGGTGTATACTGCATTGTATCTTCACATCTGGATGTGACAGTTCCTACTACACAGTTACTATGCACTCCCTTAAATGAAAAGCCATAAAGCAAAATCAACAACAGAAAGAAAAATAGAAAATTTACAACAACATGAAGTTAAATAACATGCTGCTGAATGAACAATGTGTCGCTGAAGAAATTAAAAGAAAATCAAAAACCTTCTTGAAGCAAATGATGCTATTGTGTGACCTATGAGTCAGTGAGGAAATTAATAGAAAAACAAAACCTGTTTTAAAATGAATGAAAATAAAAACAAAAATATCAAACCCCCTGAGATGTAGCAAAAACAGTGTTTAAAGGGCTATGATCTTGTATTTTGCATGAAGGTTGCCATATATAGAGAGAATATGATAATTGTTCATTTGACATTGACTTGTTTCACTGAGCATAATGGTCTCTAGTTGGGACCATTTGGTTGCAAATGGTAGAATTTCATTCTTTTTAATAGTGGAATAGTATTCAATGTGGTAGATGTACCACAGTTTCTTTATCTGCTCCTCTTTCAGTGGGCATCTGGATTGTTTTCATATCTTTGCTATTATAGATTGTGCTGCTGTAAATATAGGACTACAGATCCTTTTCTTACATGTAGGTTGCATTTGCTTTGGATATATTCCCAGAAATGGGACAGCTGAGCCATACAGCAGTCCAATTTTCAGTTCTCTTAGCTCTCTGCTTACTGACTTTCACAGTGGTTGTGCTAACATACACTCCCCACCAATTTTTTTAAAGATTTATTCAGTTTATTACAAAGTCAGATATACAGAGAGGAGGAGAGACAGAGAGGAAGATCTTCCGTCCGATGATTCACTCCCCAAGTGAGCTGCAATGGCCGGTGCTGTGCCAATCCGAAGCCGGGAACCTGGAACCTCCTCCGGGTCTCCCACACAGGTGCAGGGTCCCAAGGCTTTGGGCCGTCCTTGACTGCTTTCCCAGGCCACAAGCAGGGAGCTGGATGGGAAGTGGAACTGCCGGGATTAGAACCTATGCCCAAATGGGATCCTGGCACGTTCAAAGGTGAGGACTTTAGCCACTAGGCCACGCCGCCGGGCCCATGTCCCACCAATTTTTTTTTTTTTAATTTTTATTATTTTCCATGATATAGTTTTGTAGCTATTGGATCACCCCCTTTCCCTACCCTTCTTCCTCATCTTTCCAAATCCTTTCATGCTTCTCTTCTTTTTGGGATATCCAAAGTGTCTTTGGACAAATCTGCACTCAACGGTGGCTCTTCATCGCTGTGACACAAGTGTCAGAGTCCAGGCTGGGTCAGACACAGAAGGGGTATAGCTTGCCATTAGTGATTCTTCTTCTCTCCTGTTAGTGTCTTCTTCTTCTTTCTTTAAGATTTATTTACTTTGTTGGAAAGTCAGATATACAGAGAGGAGGAGAGACAGAGAGAAATATCTTCTATCCACTGATTCTCTGCCCAAGTGGCTGCTGTGGCCGGAACTGAACCGATCTGAAGCTGAGAGCCAGGAGCCAGGAGCCTCTTCCAGGCTCTTCCCATGTTGGTTCAGGGTCCCAAAGCTTTGGGCCATCTTCGACTGCTTTCCCGGGCTACAAGCAGGGAGTTGGATGGGAAGCAGGGCTGCCAGGACATGTGTCCATATGGGATCCTGGTGCATGCAAGGCCAGGACTTAAGCCACTAGGCTACCATGCTGGACCCATGTCTTCTTCTTCTTCTTCTTCTTTTTTTTTTTGGTGACTTCTTATACCCCAGGATCATATTATGACAAAGTTAACATATCTGTCAAATAAGCCAGAACACTTTGCTTTTTATTATCTCCCCAATGAACCCATGGAAAAAAACTAGGAAGACATGCAAGTACTTCCAAAGTTAGTATGTTGTGGTGCCAAGACAGGGTGGGGTCTATTTGCTATCTTATGGCAGTAACATTTCTGTATTGATTTTGGAAAAGCAGAGAAGAAGGGGCTAGGACTTGGGAGTCAGGAGATGCAGAGATGGTCTCAGTTAGTGGCTCACTTATAGGGACCTTTAACAAGTGCTTTCCAGTCTTTGGGCCAGTCTAAGTATGTGGGAAAAAGAGACTTAGGACTGGGTAATAACAGCAATAATTATAGTATCACAATAATTTTCCAAGCACTTAGTCATTTCCAAAAGTAACCCATGCTGTAAAAACTGTGAATTCTGGAGCCAAATAGCCTAGGTCCAATTTTCAGTTTGAATCCTAATATAGGATTTGAAGTCATTTGCTAAAATTTTAAAATACTCTAATTAAAATACTATTGAGATAATAATATTTATCATATATAATGTTAACATTTATATGTATATCTATACATGAAACAACACATATATCCCAGTCTACACAGAACTACCTCTAATACATTCGTGGTGTACTTTTTAATTCTTAAATGTGTCTCAGTTTGCATATTCATCACTCAGGAGACTTAATATTGTTATGATGTCAGTTCTCTATAGATTGAGCAGTAGAGTCAATAAGCTATTGAACTCCCTGAAGGCTTTTTGTGTGGAAATGTCAACCTGACTTTAAAACATATGGCACTATAAAAGGCCAGGAAGAGCCAAAAGAAAGATCAAAATTGGAGGACCAACACTATCTTGGGTCAAAATATTATAAACCTGTAAGAATCAGTATTTTGTGCTATTGATGTGAAGATAAAAGATATATGGTTATCCTACATTGTGCCTTTAATCATCACATGTGATGACATCTTACTAGTGGCATAGTTCCAAGAACTCTCATCTACCCCTGTCAGATTCAAAATGTATTATGCTTCTTAGTTGTATTAAGTATAATTTTGGCGCAAATATGTCAACAACTAAAACTCTAAAATCAGAGTATACAATTGGCTATTTTTTCCTGCATGGCAAGAGTGACAATGAATTGTGATTGTCTTGTTTGATAAAGCAATCCCTAGAAGAGTTATGTGGCATATGTGTTATTCTATTATTCCATTTCTTTACTCATGAATGCATCAAAAACATGTATGTTCAGTATTCATGTACTGAGCCTGGCATTTTGGAATAGCCTAACTTTTTTTTTTAAAGATTTATTCATTTTATTACAGCCAGATATACACAGAGGAGGAGAGACAGAGAGGAAGATCTTCCGTCCGATGATTCACTTCCTAAGTGAGCTGCAACGGGCCGGTACGCGCCAATCTGAAGCCGGGAACCTGGAACCTCTTCCAAGTCTCCCACGCGGGAGCAGGGTCCCAAAGCCTTGGGCCGTCCTCAACTGCTTTCCCAGGCCACAAGCAGGGAGCTGGATGGGAAGTGGAACTGCCGGGATTAGAACCGGTGCCCATATGGGATCCCGGGGCGTTCAAGGCGAGGACTTTAGCCGCTAGGCCACGCCGCCAGGCCCGGAATAGCCTAACTTTTAAAGGCTAATTCTAAAAGCTAGTTAGAGAGAAGGCAATTTTAGTAGCTTTAGAACATCCATTGCGCTAAATTAAATACCAGATGTGAAGTGCTCAGTACTATTTTTCATGCATGCTAAGTCCTCCATAATTTCCCCTGCCTGAGAGCACATTAGAGCCCTGGACAGTCTCTGTGCAGGTTAGGAAAGACTTTCCTGGGAAGAGAGAAAAGCATGTCAACCTTTTGTTACATGAGCAAATCTCATGTAAAACTGAAAAAAGAATACTGAAAGTATATTGTAGCAGAAAACCTAATGTGTTCATTTTGCTGTCCCTGCCAGCAATCTTGCAAGATGCTTGAAGACATAATCCTAATTGCTCTTTGTTGTCAGACACTCAGAGGTCAGGGTTTGGGTGGAGTAAAGAAGGAGGAGGTGGTAGCTTTGAAGTCTTTTGCCATTGTTGTGAGCAGGAAGCGAATATCAAGGATATTGCTTAGGAATTCTGTCTGCTAAGTTCTCTATCCCAATGGCTTCATGTGCACATCTGCACTGTTCCCGTTCCTAGGGGGAGGGAGGGCTCTGAATCCATTCAGTAGGTGAAGATGGTTAGCTCAACTGATTAGGTTCTGGGGCCAAGGAAATCCTCTGAGCCAGTTCACTCTGCACACAAAGCAGTCTGTCCAAGTTCTCATACTGCCTCAATGATTCCCATCAGCTGGCTTGAAAATATATGCTGTGTAGGGCCTGAAACACTGGTGTAAATAACAGGCCCATTGCCAGTCCTGGAGAGTTCCCCTTACAGGAGGTCCTCCAGACTTTAGAAACCGCTCATCAGATTCTGGAACTGTTCATTAATCTGGCAGTACTTCACTTCAAGGCCTGGTGTTTATCTTGAAGTAATTTATGAGTGACTGAGGATTTTGCATTGTTGTGAAAATTAGCTGTTGATAGTGTACCAGCCTACTTGATAAATGATTCCTTGCTTCAGTCTGCTGGAATGCACTCTCAACTCCATGGGACTTAAGGAGGAAGGCTATGGGCCAGCAAATGGGGGCTTCAGAGGTTGAGTTATTCACTGAAAAACTTTCATGGAGTGCCTGCCAGGAGTCAGGAACATTTTAAGTACTAGAGATCTAAATATTCATTATTTCCACAAATGTTCTTGTGTCTTTTGTATACTCATCATTTTGTTGGAGCTAAAGACTCAATAAAGTGAGACACCATCAATACCCTCAAGAATTTCTGGGTTTAGGACAAAGGGTCTTGAGTTTTTCTGTATCATAGATCCATTTGGCAGTTCAGTAAAACTGGTGGAAGCCTTGTCAGAACAATGATCACAGCAGGCATAAAATAAAACACATGAGATTGCAAAGGGAGCCAGTTGTAATATAATGCAGTTGTCAAAATATTTAACAAGTACATCAGTGGTAAGTGCTAAGTATTGAACATATAAACCATGGTCTATGCCTGCTCACAGCTCCTTTTTTAGGGAATCTGCCCCAGTTTAGCTACTACTACAGTCCTAACCAGGTATCTATTCTCCAACGTACAGCTGAGTAAAGGCATGGAAGCATGAAAATGAAGGTTACTCTTCCTGGTCAATCAATTGAAATGCTTTGACCAATGAAAAGAGAACTGCCCTAACAGCGTGCATCTTTAGGCATGTTTTGCTGGGAAGATGTACAAACTTTTCAAAGGCATGGAAATGAAAATGAAGAAATATAAGGAGTTGTAGTCATGAATTGTCTACAATAAGGACATGGGAAATATGAATTGATGAATTAGGCAGATGCAACAAAGAAATAAAGGAAAGAGTGAAGAAGTTATGAATGGGAGGAAGGGAGTTGGTCTCCTCAGTGGGCAGTGAAGCAGAGGAGCAGAGTAGCTGAATGGAGTCAAGGGCAAAACCTTCAAATGAAAGCCCTGAGTCTGTCTGTCTGTCTGTCTCTCTCTCTGATCATATATATGTGTGTGTGTGTGTGTATTTATTTTGTATTGAAAAGTCAGATATATAGAGAGGAGGAGAGACAGGAAAATCATTTTTTCAGTTGACCCACTCCCCCCAAGTGGCCACAAGGGCCGGTGCTGTGCCGATCCGAAGCCAGGAACCTCTTCTGGGTTCCCCATGCAGGTGCAGGGTCCCAAGGTTTTGAGCTGTCCTCGACTGCTTTCCCAGGCTACAGTCATAGAGCTGGAAGGGAAGCAGGACTGCTGGAATTAGAACTGGTGCCCATATGGGATCCTGGAGCATGCAAGGTAAGGACTTTAGCTGCTAGGCTGCCATGCCAGCCCAAGCTTTTTCTCTTAAGATCACCTAAGCTGGTTTGTGTGTGCCTGAATTTCAATGTTTCCTCTTGCACTGGTTGTTCATCTTTTCTTGAATTGCATTGAAGTCTAAATTTCTGGCTGACACTCCCATTTTTCTTTTTTCTTTTTCTTTCCTTTTTTTTTGGTGTTAGATTAATTTTATTTTTATTGGAAAGGCAGATTTACAGAGAGGAGGAGAGACAGAGAGCAAGATCTTTCATCTGCTGATGCAGTGGCCAAGTGGTTGTGACGGCCCGAGCTGAGCTGATCTGGAGCCAGAAGCCCAGAGGCTGTTCTGGGTCTCCCACGTGGATGAAGGGTCCCAAGACTTTGGGCCATCCTTGACTGCTTTCCCAGGCCACAAACAGGGAGCTCAATGGGAAGTGGGGTCGCCAGGATTAGAACTGGTGCCCATATGGGATCCCGGCACATGCAAGGCGAGGACGTTAACCACTAGGGTGTTGCGCTGACATTCCCATTTTCTTTATTACCATGCATATTTGTGAAATAAACTTTTATTTCTGGGGCAAATTGAGTAGATTTCTGCTCCTTGTGATGGATAGAGTTGAATCCAAGCCTGCCAGCATTGGAGAGAGCCACAGGGAACAAGGAGGACATCTAATGCAAAGAGCATTTCCCTGCTCGCTTCAAAGTTCACTTTGGATTTGTCAAAAATGATACAGTTTGTTTAACATTTTGGCAGGACATTTCATAGTTCGTCAACATGTTGCTTTTTTATGTTGGTGATATTTTAATTTCATTACACTATGTGTTCTTTGTAGCATTAGCTATTTTTGGTGTTTTGGGAGTGGTCAATGTTAAATGGAAAAGTCAGTATCAGTATAAATATTAAAGTAATTAAAATGGCGTTTTTGGCTTTATTTTTATATGATGTCCAATATATATTACTTAACATTATTATTATTTGGAGAGAGGAAGAGCTCCCATTTGTTTATTCACTCCCCAAGTGCCAACAATAGCTGTGACTGAGCCAGGCTGAAACCAGGAGCTAGCAACAGGTTCCCATACCGGTAGCAGGAACCAACAATTGCTACCTCTCTGGGTGTGCATTTTCTTTCTTTCTCCCTTTCTTTCTTTCTCCCTTTCTTTCTTTCTCCCTTTCTTTCTTTCTTTCTTTCTTTCTTTCTTCCTTCCTTCCTTCCTTCCTTCCTTCCTTCCTTCCTTCCTTCCTTCCTTCCTTCCTTCCTTCCTTCCTTCCTTCCTTCCTTTGTTTCTTTCTCTCTCTCTCTCTCTTTTTCTTATTTCCCCTGCCCCCTCCTCAGATCCCCTCCCCCTACCTAATTCCCGTATACTATAGCATAGCTCTTCATAAACAGTCACATGTTCATCATTGCAGGCATAGACAGTGGCAGAGAGTCCAGCCTCCCATTGTCAAGATACAGCTAATAGTTTCATTGGCAGTCCATCTTTGTCTGGAAGTAGAGATGCACACTGCACTGCGTCCTCACATCTGGACATGATAGTCTCCATTACACAGTCACCACACATCCCTCTTAAATGAAAAGCCACAATACAAAATCAACAACAGGAAGAAAAATAGAAATTTACAACACCTTGAATTTCTCAAGAGGTTTTGATAATTCAACAGTCCTGAATTGCTGGCAAACCCAGCATGTGAACTCCAATCACGATGAAATCTATCCTGAATCCGCTGGCTGCTATAGTCTACCTTAGTGTCTCCATCTGCCCAGATCTTCACTGCCAATGATTGACTGGGGTAGTTGATCAATTTTTTTCTGTCCTCCGTCCTCTGCCATGCTACCAGGTATCTCCTGGAGGCTCCAATGTACTGCCATATCCTCCATGTACATTTGGATATGCTGTCCTCTGCTCTGAGCCGCTGAGGAGGTCCAGCTCTGACACATTCACTCCCATAGTCAGCCCATGGAACCTTCAGTTCTTTCCATGGTTAGGGGTCTGAGTCCAGCAGTTCAGTTGATAGGGAATCGCCCAAGAAACCTCATCTGAGATCATTCCAGACCCAATTCTTGTGTTTGTTTGCCAGTACAGGTTCCAGAACAGTCTGAAACCCAAATCAGCCTGTAGCCTGTACACACACTGGTAGTTGCAATTGCTGTGTCAGTTCTGTCTCCAGCCTCATGCTTTATGCAACCCAACGGGTATTGGAGTTCAACCTGATCCTGCTCACCACATACTTAGCCTTCCCATAAACCAGTGAGAGCTGCAGTCTTGTCGGAGTGACCCACAGAAACCCCCACCAGGCCCACCCCTGCCCTGGTTCCTGTGCTTGCCACTATGCACAGCAGACTGGTCCTGTCTGACCCACATCCCATTCAGCTCTCGTACATGTTGATGGATATTGAAGCCCGGTTTGTCCCAACCAACCCCACTATCCAGTCCACACTGGTACCAGCGGTGTGTGGTAGTCAGCGATGCTCTGTGCTAACAAGTCCATCTCAGGACTCCCATGTGGGCAGATGAATCAATTTGACCCATACAGATCTTGCAGTCTCTCCCCTCCATACCACCATGTCTCAGTCCCCTCTCTTACCAGCCTGTACAGTGGCCCTGTTGTTAGGTGCCACTATCTGTCTAAGCCATGCTTGCGCCTGACAGAATTTGGCCCCTGTGCCAGCGTCTGCCAGCTGATGTGTGGCAAAGACCAATCAATCCACACCATGTGCATGTGCCAGAAGGTACAGTCAACCCAGCCTGACTTTTCCCTGACGAGCTTACGTGTAGACCATTGGATATGGCCTTGCCCAGCCTGGTCTATTCCCATCCCAGCTCCCATGCTCACCAGTGGGAGTAGTAGCCCAGCAGGGGAGCTTCACTGGGGCCTGCTCACTGGGGCCATTCCCACCACCCCATGTTTCACATGTACTGGTTGGGTGCTGCGGCTCAGTCTGGCATAGCCTCCCCTCCTTGGCATTTGCCAGTGGGTGCTGTTGCCTGGGCCAGGCCATGCCCAACCCCAACTCCAACTCACGCTGATGGGGCTACAGCCCAGCCCAGCCATGCCAACCCCCAATCCTGGTCCTCATGTGGACTGGCTGGTATTGCGCCTTTACCTGGCATGACCCACACTCAATTCTGGCACTCGGATTCCCCAGTTGGTGATACGGACTGACCCAGTCTGGACTGCCCCTGACCTGCAACAGATGTATGCAGGTGGGTACTATATTTTGGCCTGGTCTGGGCTGCTCCCTGTCTTGGTTGTTGTGCTCAGCTGCAGGGAGTGTGTCCTGACAGAGGAATTCCCCAGGCTTCTCCATCCAGATCTCTCCCAGTGCCAGATCTCGCACACACTGGTGGGTTCATGGGCCAGTCCTGTTTAGTCCACCTGCTGTCTTAGCAGGAACAGTAACCTTTCCTCACCAGCCCTCACCCATTCCGGTTCTTGTTGTTGGGCGCTACAGCCCAGCCAAGCCTGCTCCATGCCCAGACACAGCTCACACATGGCTCAGTGGGGGCAGAGAACTGGCCTAACCCATCCTATACCTACCTTGGTTCTCACGAGCAACCAGTGGGTGCTAGATTCTAGCCTAGTCTGGCACATCCCATACCCAGCCTACGCACATGCTGAGGGATTCTGCAGCTATGTCCAGACCAGACCAAGCCCTGCCCCTGCCCCTCATGCTCTCCAATGGGGAGCACAGTGTGGCCAGGGTGTCCCCATTGCTGGGGAACTGCCAGGCCTGCTTCCCTCCACAGATCTCATGCATGCCAGTGGTTGCCTGACATAGCTCCCATCTGTCTTAGCCTTTGCCTTAGGATGCTGTTGCCTGGCCTGGCCTGCCCTGCCCCCAGTCCCAACTCTTGCTGGTGGGTGCTGCAACCTGGCCCTGCTCAGTCTGCTCTCATCTCCAGTTCATGTGAACCAGTAGGTGTAATACCCTAGCCTGGCATGACCGGTACTCCAGCCTGGTTTCTGCACTGGCCAGTGGACTAAGATCTGCTGGGCCCTGCCCGGGCTGCCCCCTTCCAGAACCAACCCACACCCTTGCCAATGGGTGAGGCTACCTTGCCCAGCTTGCTTGACCTCTAGGTCTGGAACACATGCTCACCAGTGGGAGCTATGGCCTGGTAGGGGAGTCTCCCAGTTTCCCCACTCAGCCAACTCCCAGACCTAGGTTTTACATGCTCTAGCAGGTGATAGGTCCTTGCCTGGCATAACCTTCCTCTCCATCTTGGCATTTGTATGAGCTGGTGGATGTTGTGGGCCAGCAAGCACTAAACCCTGTTTTAGGATGCACCTGCAGGTGCTACAGCTTGGACCTGCCCAGCCTATTTTCAGCTCCAGTACCTGTGAGTGTTGGCAGGTTCCATGTTCACACCTAGTTCAGTCAGTCACCACCCAAACTCTTGAGCTAACTTGTATTTCCATTGGTTTGGGGCCCCTTATCCCCCACAGAATCTACCCTGGGGCCTGGTTCTCTCGCTTGCTGATTAGTGTCATAGCCCTGCCTAATGTGACCTGTCCCTGTTTCAGCACTCAATCAGGTACTTGGATCTATGTCTTCTAGACAGGTGTGTGGTAGTCAGCGATGCTCTGTGCTAACAAGTCCATCTCAGGACTCCCATGTGGGCAGATGAATCAATTTGACCCATACAGATCTTGCAGTCTCTCCCCTCCATACCACCATGTCTCAGTCCCCTCTCTTACCAGCCTGTACAGTGGCCCTGTTGTTAGGTGTCCCTAAGGATTCATTCCTCATGTACACATATGGTGTCTGTATCCATGGATGTACCTAGGCAATATTTTGTCACCCCCAAGTCCCCAGAGCTCATCCATGGCCACACTGGCCGCCTGCAGAATGAAAATGGTGCTGGCTGCGTAAAAAGCAGCCCAGGGGGAGGGGAAGTAGGCTGCTTCCTCTGCCCATTGACCACTCTTCCTCTGCTCTGCATGCCTGACCTGCCTAAAATGGTGTTTAATCATAAAATCCCACTCATAAGTCATGTGTAGTCAGGTGAAGAAGGTTAATCATAGGGCCCGGTGGTGTGGCCTAGCAGCTTAAGTCCTCACCTTGAACATGCGCCGAGATCCCATATGGGCGCCAGTTCTAATCCCGGCAGCTCCGCTTCCCATTCAGCTCAGCTCCCTGCTTGTGGCCTGGGAAAGCAGTCGAGGACGGCCCAAAGCCTTGGGAACCTGCACCCGTGTGGGAGACCTGGAGGAAGTTCCTGGCTTCTGGTTCCGGATCGGCTCAGCACCGGCCATTGCACTCACTTGGGGAGTGAATCATCAGATGGAAGATCTTCCTCTCTCTCCTGCTCTCTGTATATCTGACTTTGTAATAAAAATAAATAAATCTGTAAAAGAAAAAAGAAGATTAATCATAGTCTCTAACATCTGAAGGTACACATGAATTACGTAGTAGAATAAAAATATGCCCCACCTTAGACATGAGGGAAAGAACTCTGAAACCAAATAGGAGCTCATTCATTTATTTCTGAAGCATTTACTATGTTGTCGGGCAAAAACTAAACATGTATTCTTCAAGGAGCTTATCTCTAGAGAGCAAAGGTAAGTGACATAGAAACAAATGCACTTGAAATGTGCTAAGGGGAATGACAAGGGGTGGATTTGATAAGAGAGCAATGGGAAAGGACTATTCCATGAGATGGGAAACAAAATCTTCTATGAAGAATTGACCTGGAGATGAGATTTGAAAAAGGAAGTAGACTTGCTTGGCCAAAGCCAGAAGCAATGCCTCCCAGACAGAGGGAACATGAGTTTGGAGAGGGGTGTATGACAGGGATGTGGAGAGGAAGGGGAATATTATGAGTATGCCTGGAGACAGACGAGGACTATTAGCCCAACATAAACCGATAGAATGTCCACAAAGGATATACGCTCTTCTAAGTCAGAGAAATGGCCAGGAACAAAATAGACAAAAAAAAATCTCCACCTTTATAGATAGAGCAGGTTGTAATATTTCCTGTATGTCATAATAGATGTTTGGTTTGTGAAGAGCCTTGAAAGTGCTCAGGGCCTAAAAGTGACATAATCGTGTTTTGATTTTAGAAATACCAACTGCAATATAATATGAGAAATGGTTGGGAGAGGGCAGTCGAGAAATAAGCAGACTCTGAAGGGCTGGTGTAAGAAAGAAGATGCTGTTCTGAATTTGGACAGCAAAGCAGGATGGAAATAAGTGGAGAGATTCAAGAGGTATTTAGAAGATACCGTGGACAAGATCAGATCATGCATGAGTGAAAGTCTAGAAGGATACAAAAGTCTAAGATCAGGCTTCTAGCTTCAAGGATTGGATGGATGGTGGTGTTATTTATTTTGCTGGACAAAGCAGGAGAAACACATGTTTTGGGAGAAGAATTAAATTGTATCATTTCTACCCTTGACGTTTATGCCTTACTGAGAAGATAAGCAAAACAGAACTAGACCATCAGCCAGTGTACCATCAGATGACACTAAATGCTGCTGCACTGACTATCTTCAGAATGGTGACTTAATACAACAAATGTATAGTTTTTTGATTTTGCTACATTTCTAAAGCAAATAGGGAAGGGAAAGGGATCAATTTCAACATAGGTTCCATTGTTATACTATAAAAAAAAATAAAATGGAAGAGAATCAGTGAATCATATGCTGGTTTTCAAATCTTCTGAGAGACGGTGATTTGTCACTTGTGCTCACATTTCATTGACAAATGCAAGCCGCAGGGTCATACCTAATGTCAGGAGAGTGGAGAAGTGCAATGATTCCATGTCCTGAGGAGGAGAAGGACTGTTTATTCTTGTTATTGCAGTTCAGTTGGTTCTTTGATGGCTTGATTAAGGTGGTGACTGCCAGATGTCTTACTGTAAAGTTCTTTTCATCATTGAAATTAATAAACACATAGTAGAAAATTATTATGAATTTATGTAAACTTCTTGTTCCTTATCAAGCTTCCTTAATTAACAAATTGATATTTGAATGAACTCATTATTTCCTGTTTATTCATTGTTATTCATTATCATCCATTGCTATCATTATTTACTCCAATGCTCAGTTTGTCTCCAAATTGGCCACCAGAGATGCCTTCAATTTTTTAATGTGTTTTTTTTTCTTGTCATGGCCCCAAACATACTTTGAGCATTTCCTCACCTCTTGCTCCATGGTCATCTAAAAATTCCCTTGCTCTAGCTCTAGTTTTGGAGCTAGCCATGTCCCTAAAGACTCTTGAATATGTTTAATAGAGAATAGTATTTAGAAATGAAGTTCATTGTGCTGGATGTACAACTTGCATTTGAATGTTGCCCTCCCAGGCTCTTGCCATGGGCAGATCTATAGGATATATATATATATATATATATATATATATATATATATATATACACACACACACACACACACACATACACATATATACATATATATGAAATATATATGTGTGTCTATATACATATAGACACACATATATGCACATACACAGACACAGCTATGTATATGCACATTTATATCTATACTTATAGCTGTATTTATCTATTACAGATGTTGGCAACCATTAGTTCACATTTATGACTCTAATTCCAATTCTGACGTATCCTGATTTTTACTTTTTTCAAATCTGTGAATTCTTTGTCCTGCATAAAGAAAGTTGGTTCTCCTAATACATTTTGCTGTTTCATCAGCCATTGTATTATCTTGTTCCCAAACTCGCATGTGTAACTGAGCTGACATTGTCACCACTATCACCTTCCTCGCATTGGAGCCTTTCTCAGCTTGGACTTCCTCTTCTGGATACTTCTCATACTGGTACCCTCCTCACCTGCTTGTGCTCTGATTGCTTTACTGCAGGTTGATGGAAACATTGCACCAACAAAGATGGTAATATTTCTGTATTCTACCAGGTGTCTTCTTGAGCCCATTTTCACAGGGAATACATAATGCTGACAATATGTTACAGCCAAGAAAGGGTTTGCAATCCTGTTTTTCTGATTCCCAGTTCTTTTTCCCTTCAAGTCACTGGCACCAAAAGCCATTAATGGAGTTCATGAAGGGTTTCTGTGGCTTCTCTTTCTCAGCTTCAGCCCCCAAATGAATTTATTTTGGAAAGTAAATGTTAGTTCATTTACCCATTTCAGAGTTATATGAAGTTGAAAAAATGGTATTTTTCTAGCTGTTCAGAATTTTTTCAGATTTTTTTTTTGTCTTCAGACTATTCAAAAGCAGGTTTGTTTGGAAATTCCAATCTTGGCCTCTTTGGTACATAACCCAGAGAGCGGAATGTGTGCTTTGCCTTGTTTGAAGAAATTTGGTTTTGAAATAACAAAGTTATGGGTGTTTAAAAATACTGCCCTGTGCAGACATGGTCGGTTATTTTCCTTAGCCCTTGAAACATGTCCTGTATTGTGAAACTGGTAACTTTCATGTGTAGCATACACTTAGTTGATTCAGATGTGAGATCATTTTGTAAGCCATGTGTGGGAATTTGGTTGAGGCATCTTTTCCATTTCCACTCAGGAAATCACTTGATCTTTGAATCACAGGGAGTTTTTGGGCATAGAGTCTGTGTATATATTCAGGTGTTCAGTAATTGCTGAGCTGATGTGACTTGAACAGACATATTCCTATTTGACCATGCATTTTCCTTAGCTTTAAGTTGCTAACAATGGTCTATATTGGCAAATGGTATATATTGGCAAATTATGATCCAAGGGGAAAATTCAGGCTGCAACCAGTTTTTCTTCCATGCTCTGCAGGTTGAGAATGACTTACAGTTAATCAAAATGAAAAGCAGAGTAGCATTTCATGGTGTGAAAGTCACATAAAATTACAATTTCAGCATCCATAAGTAAAAAGCGTTATCAGAATATGTCATGATCATTCAGTGTGCACTGTCTCACACTATTTGTTGTCATGAGGTCAGAGCTGAGCAATTCCAGCAGATACCCCTGTGACCTTCCAGGCCTAGGATATTTATCATCTTGCCTTCTACAGAAGCAGTTTGCTGACTTTAACCTAGGAGACAGAACATGTGTGTCTGTTTATGTTAAATATCTGCTGTCAGATTTGAAACCTAAGCTCCCATTTTACTTTCAACTTATGGCTTACCTCTTCTTTTGAGATTTGATTGTATCCTAACCCAATTTCAGTAATGAACATTACTGTGATAAAAGTACAAAATTCTAAGTCAAATATATAGATTTTTGATTTTGTCATTCAGTTCTTTTGTTAACTGTTTACAGTTTCAAATTAGATGATTAATAAAGAGAATCCTGAGTGAAGAAATCTGGATGTTAACACCCATTATATGTATCTCTGAGTTTGTTCCTAGTTGTGTTAGTTTTGCCTTTTCAAGCTCTATATAATCTTCATGAATGTAGGGAATAATTTCCTTCCTTCCTTCCTTCCTTCCTTCCTTCCTTCCTTCCTTCCTTCCTTCCTTCCAAAACTTCTTTTGTGGTTTCGTGTGTGTGAGTTGTGGCACAGGACTTGGAATCCCAGTTCTCTGGTGGCACTGAAGCTGTATCAAGCCCCTGAATATTACTGGGGATGATCACATAACTTGTGAAAAGAAGTCTGATAATCCTACCAAATATCTCCAAAAAGTTTTCTTTTCTGTTGTCTCCCTCAGTTGGTTAGCTCATTACGCACTGACAAGTTCAGCAGAAGCCAGATTAGTTAGGTCCATAATTGTGTCCAGTGTAATTACATCTGTGGTTACACAGTGATTCAGATCATCACATAACAGTGAGTCTCTTCCCTAAAGATGATAGTCCCTGTGCTTTTCTCCAGGACGCTGCTGCCTCTTGCCTTCTAAAGGACTTGGCTCCTTAATTACTCTTTGTCTTCACCGCTAGATGTTTTCTCCTTTGTCAATCCAATTAGCATATATACTCATCTGATGAAGAACTCTTATTTACTTATTTATTTATTCATTCATTCATTCATTCATTCATTTTTTTAAATTTGAGAGGGAGCAATGAAAGAGAATATTGGAGACAGAACACACTCTCATCAACTAATTCATTCCCACATGCCAGTAGTGGCTGGAACCAGAGTCATGAAAAGCAGTCCTGGTATTTCACATGTGTGGCAGGAACCTAGTCAACTGAGCCATCACAGTACCACCCAGGGTCTCCTGGAGTTAGGAGCTGGAGCTAAGATCAAATGCAGGCTCTTTGATGTGGGGCACAGATGATTTAATCATTTGGAAAGGCCTGGTCCAGGATCCACTTGTTACAAGTCCTCCCTTTCCCCAACACCCTGTCTACTTCTTCATGTTTTTGCTACTTTTGAGATCACTTGTTGAAACCACTGACTGTTTTTGTTGCCCATGTATTCTCCTGATTTTAGCCTCAGCCTGTTTATTATTAACAGATTCTATTTCCTATCACACATAACACTTGCTAAAGTCGCCAGTGACGGTCTTGTTCCCAATCTGCTTGATTGCCAGACCCCAACCCCCCACCCCTTTGCCTATCAATGGTAGCATTCTTTCCTCTCTAGGATTTGGGACACACCATACTCTCCCAGTTGCCTCCCCACCCCCCCATTCCTCTTAGTCTTCTTGGGTGATTTTTGTGTTAATCGTATTTTTTTTTTTACTTTGTTTGTTTTGGTTCTTTGACATCTGGCGCCTTGCTGACTTTTGAAGGAATCAGGATTAGTTAATTTCTAGAGATAACTTCTTATTCCAAACTGTGTCTTACATGTGCAAACCAATGAATACAGGGTCTGAATGCTCAAACTCCTCCTTTGTGGTCTCTGTCAATTAGCTAAGACTGTGTACTCGAGCCTCAGATGTAGCTCCTATACTCCAGGGACAGCTGAAGTTATTGCAAATATTGAGTCCTAAATCTGCTTACCCTGCTGTTCTACCCATGGACACACAATAAATGTTCTTGCTCACCATTTCCCCTCACACTAAGGTTTTTCTCTTGTATCTAATGACCGATCTATGATAGGAAAAATTCTAAAGTGACCCCCAAATAAGCATGCCTTTTTACTGTCGTATACTCTTCAGTACAGAGGACTTGAATGTGGCCAATAGAATAAGGTGATTGCAAAGGCACAGCTACTCTTGTTAATCTATTGTTTTCCATCTCTGATTTAGGAGATTGGAGCAAGACAATCTTCTGCTAGCTTGGAATAAGTCATCTGCCTTCTTGTTAGAGGGAAATGCAAGAGTCTTAACTAGGCAGAGCAAACACTCTTGGCTGGCAGTCAACAAGAAAATAGGGACCTCAGTTCTGCAACTTTGAAGTACGGAATTATATCAACTCAGCGAAGTTCATGAAAAGACTACAGCCTGGCTGGTGCTCAGTTGGCAGCTTTGCGAGATCATCAGTGGAGGACCTAGCTAAGCTGTGCTTGAATCTCCAGAAATAATGAGATAATAAGTGCATCTAATATTTTGAAGCTACGGGTTTTGTGACAGCTTGCTACACAGAAATAGAAGGCTAATACACAATTATTGGACTCTGTTGTATTTAATCTTCAGAGCATGTCAAAAATTCAGTTACTTCTCACTGTGACCGCAGCAGCCCTCATTTAGTTCATGGTGTTGTATCTTCATAATGTTACCTTTCTTATCTCTGGTAACCTTATTTCCAGTCTTGTCCTCCACTCATTCTTCACCAGTTTTCAGAGATTCTTTTTTAGAACCTAAATCAGATCACCTCACTGTTATGTGCAGATCTCTTCAAGATCTGACCTTTGCCTCTGTCCTCTGATCTGGCTGTACCGCCCACTGATCCTGTTGTTCATAACACATGCCAAGCCTTGACTCCGCACTTACTAGAACACTCTTTTGATGGGCTATAATGTGACTTTCCACCTCAGTTTCAGTGCATCTGTATCCTTCCTGTATGTTCTTTCTGATACTAGCCACATCTAATCATCACTCTTACCTGTTTTCTGACTTCTTAGCACTATTGCTGCCATCTGACAGTAATTATACACTCATTTTCTTCATGGGAGAAATTCATGACATGTCACTTCTAAAACTTACGCTCCACAATAGTTTTAATGGTGTTTATCAGAAAATTAGTCTCAAAAATGTGCTTTCCAATGAGTTCACTGGGTCCTCTTGCTCACACCTTTGCATTTGCTGTGTCTTCTTTCCAGAATACTTTACCTCTTTATCATCATTTAACTCTCAGCTCAAGCCACTCCTGCAGAGAAGCCCATCCTTGCCAGTTTTCCCTTCCTTGGTTTTTTAACTGAAAATGCATTTAGTCTACTTAATCCACTAACATAAGAGTGTTGCAATACAGTTCATTATAAAGTACAAATTATTTTGCCCTTTTGGTTGTGGGGCTGGCCAGACCCTGTGCTCACTGTCACTGCCTAGGAAGGGGAGGAAGGATTATATTGTAGACCACTAGCCGGGGAGGACCAAACTCTAAATCCAAGATATGTTTTCTATTGAAAGTGCATTGTTTTCACATCAATGTAAAGTGGAAAAATAGTTAAGTTGAAGAGAGGGAAGGGAGGAAGCAGTATTGGGTACCCCCCAATACTGGGGGTGTACTCCCCAAGCACAGGAGCGAGGGAAGTATGGTTATCTTTTTGAATTGTATATGTGGAATGCATAAAATTTGTCCTATTTAAATTAACAAGAATACAAACTATAAAATCATAAGTTGATGCACTATAAGTTAGGAGTCATCTGCAGTGTGATAGCATCTGTAGACAGTTTGTCAATGAATGAATCTGCTTGTATTTTAGTAGACACTTAAGTTTGAATGTGTATATTTATGTTAAAAA
The DNA here is from genome assembly GCF_030435755.1 of Ochotona princeps. Lineage (NCBI taxonomy): Eukaryota > Metazoa > Chordata > Mammalia > Lagomorpha > Ochotonidae > Ochotona > Ochotona princeps. The sequence continues at coordinate 27,482,917 of NC_080841.1, read as the reverse complement.
TATTAATTCTCTTTTGATTTCTTTCCATCATTTCAAGTGTTTCTAGGTGCTATTACATAGCTGATGACGCCTAAGATTGTCCTCAAGGTTGTACACAGTTTATAGACTCCTGCTCTGGTGCATTCCCTCTTCTATCTTCATGACACTGAATTGTCTTATTTATCCATTTGTTTTATTTTTTTCCTCCTTGAACAAAGCACACTTGACATCTTGGGCAGGGGGCTCGATTTATTTTGTTACAGATGAATCTCCAGAACCTATCTGATATGATTAGCCTGGTGATAAAGGAGACGATAAAGCAGGGATCCCCCTCAATAAATAGTATGAGAGATTTCTATGTATGAAACTTGACACAGGGAAGGCAAGACTGTCAGCAGCTTTACAGTTAGGTAGATTCACTCTGGGGTTTGCAGGGGCCTACAGGGAAATGGACGTGTTAGGTTCATGGCCTTGTGGGGTGCAGAAAGCTTGGCTGATGGAGATATGGGGGAAAGGGATCCTGATCTGCCAAGAGCAGAATTCAGGGTTAGACCTTGAGGAACCCACAGGATGGAGCTGAAAGATGGTCAAAACAACACTTGAAATTTTAGATCTTGCAACATATTAGAACCGACCTGGAAGCACTAGATATCTGTTGAGTAAGGGACGGTTTTGCTTAATTTTATTTCAATATGTATTATGTACCAGGATCCTATGTTAGCTACAGCAGACAAAGAGATGACTGCAATACAGTTGCATTGTAGAGCTAGACAATAATGGATGGAGTAATAGACACTCTGGTGACAGTATGTCCCAGGATTTGTCAGAATGCCTGTCACAGGCCAACAAATGGGTAATTTTGGAACAAAAAGGAGTTTGATTGATTAGTTGTACGTTTTTGGTCTCAATCATTCATTGATTCACCCAGACTTTATTGGGCATTTGGCATGTATCAGGATAGGCATCTGAACTTTTGTTGTTTTTTAAATATATAATATAGGAGATAAGCTGTAATAATGAAACCCAGGGAGCAAATTGGGCTTAACATATGACAAGGGCATACTAACGTGGTCTAAGTGTCTTCTCAGGGCTACAGGAATGTGGAGATGACATGTGTTCCCGTGGGGTGTGATGAGTCATGGAACACCATGGAGAGGTCTTTGCAGTTCATAGGAGGGATGGACATGGATTGGCAATGAGAAGAAGTGAGGCAATCCAGGCCTGAATCACTCGCTGGTTAATTTCCTTGTTGGAAGGGTTTTGCACAGTCAAGAGTCATCTCTTGTCTGTTTTCCTCTGTTGGAATTGCACAGCTTTTGATCACTGTGTGTTTTTGTTTGTGGAGGTTGAAAGCCTATCTTTGCAGCTGAATTTTAATCAGACAGACCCTTGAAGAATCTGAAGCCTGGTCTTAACTATAAATATATGTGTGGGAAATAGAAATCACAACACTGTGGCTGTCCTGGATCAAATTGTTTTTATGATTCAAAAATCCACATTTTCCTCTTTGTGTGGTGGGAATTCGGATAAATATTAATTTATCAAGCACTTATTGGGTGAATTCCAATTGTATAGTATAGGAATAGAGCCAAAGAATAACATCTATTGCTGGAAAAATTGCCAACTAAGGGAAAGAAATAACAAAAATGGCAAATAAAATTCAGTACTAATAAAGTACATCACATCAACTCTGAAATCAGAATGCTCTGGGATTGTTTTGATTCAGTCATTTATAGCTGTCAGACTTTGGAAACTGTCTTGAGCTTGGATACTAGTGGAAATGTATCTGTTGTTCTAGTCTTTTCTGAATTGGCTTCTTTAATTAATTCCTAAAAATGATTTATTTTTTTTCTAAAATGGAAATAATAATATAAGTACTTCATGATATAAATTTGATAAGAAATTAGAGCAATGTCTGCTTATACCAGTCAATAAATATTTATTATTATTGTTACTGCTACGACAGAGAAACTTTGGAGTGCAATTAATGTGCATGGGACAGGCATCTACTAGTGAGCTAAGGATTGGTAAAGGTTTTCTTAGGCATGACGACACATTAAGTCTGGAAAGGAGACTATTAACGATAACTAAATTGTAATGAGTAGGCCAGGTACCTAAAATCTGAGAATTTAACAAAGAGAAGTAGGACTGAAAATGACAGAGAGGGGACTTTGGGGAAAGCATTTTGGACAGTGGAACAGATTGAAATATTCAAGCATACAGAAGAACAACAGATGAATGGAAATTAAAACAGTACAATATAGCTGGAATAAAAAAGATGTGTGTAGGAGTGATGGGAGAGGAGGAGGTTGGAGAAATAGCAGGTCAGACTATTATTGTCATCTGAAAGATTTATTGTACCTCCAACTGAATATGGTGTAGCACTGGCTCCACAAAGTTCTGGTCATTCATTTCCTGTTGAATTGATGGGAAGCAGATGTCATGGGACTCTTCGTCACTGGAATGTGTGCTCCTCATTAATAGAAATGCATTTGTGTTTTGGGGGGAGTAGGAATTAATTGAAGAAGCAGTGACTGACTTAATTGACTTCTAATCCTCCTAGCAGATATAAACAAACACCCAAAGATGCTTTAAACTAAAACACAAAGATTCATGCAAAAAGGAAAGGAGATGAAGGTACTAAATTGGTATGGAAGGGAAACAATCAAAAATCATGTTTATGATTTAGGACTGATGTTTGAAAGTGACTATACCCCTTGTAATTCTTAGGAACCCTAAAACCTCAGATCAGGTGGATGATACATTTGAGCACAGAAATTAGGTCTTGCTTGGTGCGTGGTTCAGATTACAGCTCATACTGCCCTTCTTATGTTCCAAGAATCACTGAGAAACTCCTTATTACTCTTTCCCAGTCCTCTTCCCTGTACACCACTGGAGAACTTTCATTAATAGCATCTGCTGTTTGATCACTTATGACTTCACTGTTTCTCCTTCCTCTGGTTTTGTGACAATTCTGGACATAGCATGCAATGTTGAAGATACTTCAGTTTAAGAGAACTCAAAATTAGAAAGCATTGATGTTTTTCCTTTATGAGACAAAAATATTCAGGATTAAAAGGTACATATCCTAAATGAGAGTTTTAGGAGAGCAAAGATGGTGGAATAAAGTGAGGACAGAATTGAACAGATAAGGATTCGCTGAAGAAATAGGAGAGGACAGGCCAATGGCAGAAGGACATCTGGAGAATGTGGACGTGGGGAAACATCAGAGAAGGCAGAGCGCTGTTGCAGTTGTCACATACCTCGGTGGTGGAGTCTTCTCTTTGGGGCCCGTTTTTAAGCTGTGTTGCCCACAGGTATACAGATCAACTTTACTGATCCCATTCAGCTCTTGATTCGTCACTTGCAGCTGTTTATGCCACTCCCTCTAGCGAGTTTTAGTTCCGGGCTCTTTTGACAGCATCTGTTGTAAATTTCAGGAAATTTCCCATGTCTTAATAATTCTGGAGCTAAGATTATTAAAAATGTTATTTTCATTAAGCATTTCATTTTCAGATTGTGCAGAGCAGAAGCTACAAAGAGCTCTGTTTCCTGCATCCACACGAAGCCTTGTCTGTTTTTGAGTGAATTCACCTGCACACCCCCCCACTTCTAATTTGCTGACCCAGTATTCCTCAGGGGTGATATCTATATAGGTGACTTAGATATTATAGCAAACTTTTGGGGGAAAGTAGTTGTGTAGTTTTCTTCTTTAACTTGATTGTTGAACTTTCTCAGGAATTACCCAATAGTCCTTCTATGTCTGTTTGATGTTTTCTTCTAATAAGAATCCAGTCTGTCTGCAGATAGGCATCCAAATGTGTATTGTGAAATGAATGCATTATGCTAATTTCAAAGCAAAGCAAAGTGAACTATAGTACACATTGGTGTTATTTTGGGATTTTCACATATATTTTACTTAATCCTCAGTATGGCATTTGACAATAATTTTACTGTGCTTAGGAAGCCAAGATTGAAACACTTGCTAAAAATCCCCAACAGCACAGGTAAAACATGTTCTGAGCCAAGTCTTGTATTCAGATGTGCTTTCAAAACCCAAGGTCTTTCCAAAATAACACTGTCGGCAATATGTTAATTAATTTCTGTTTACATTTTTCATATCTATTTTAGAGGCATTCCAATCTGTAATTTGTAAGTAGATGACACAATATGTATATAAAGTGAAGCTTACCATATTCAATTTAGAATTTATCCTTATTTGAGTCTCCCTAATTTGATCTAAAATGCTACTTTCCTGCCAATCACCCTAGGGCAGTGTTTCTCAGCATTAGTGCTATTAACATTTGGAGTTGGAAATTTGTAACAGGTTTATTCTGTGTTTTGTATAATGTTGAGCAAAATCTCTCTCTGGTCTCTACCCCCTAAATGAAAATAGTATCTTTGCTATCTCTGTCAGCATAATAAAAATAATAAACAGTATGTTCTCTGGGGGTAAAATTATCCTTGTTTGAGGATCTCTGACTCATTAATTTTTATTTCAGAATTTTTCCTCTGTTAATTTTAGGTTGATTGTCTTTTTCTAGTTTTTCAGCTATTATCAGTTTTTTTGTAGTTGAGTTATGTATTTACAGCATTAGTTTTGCTTCTTATATGTATATTTTGATCTGTAGATTTCGCTTTATTACTTTAGTTGTAGCCAAAGTTTTTTTTCAAAAAAAGTACTGTTTTCCCTTTTTAATATGTAAAGACTTATAACTTTCATTGTGATTTCATGAGTTATTTAGCTAAAAGTTATAAAATTTTTCTACATTTTATTAACCTTTCAATTTTAATTTTTAACCTCCTTGCTGTCTGATCATCTTTATATGTCAATAGCTTAATTTACATAATTTCATGTGGTTAGCTTAATTTAAAAATTTTAATAAATATCTTTGCCCAAATAAACAAGTATCCACCTCAGATAGTAATAGAAAATGTCTGAGACTTCTGCTCTATATTACTACTATGTTTAATGCAGATCCTGTTATGGAGCTAGAATATAGTTTGGTTTAATTTCCCTTTCAAAGGCTGTATTTTTTCTTTTGGAAATTCTCTTGATTTATTCTTAATTTGTTTTAATTAAATATTTTTAAAGTTTTTTGAAATACAGTGTACATACTAAGAAATGCAAATAAGTCTGCAGATGAGGTTTTTTTTTTTTGGTCATCTGAGCATCACACTCATAACTAATATCCAAACTGGGAAAAAGCATTAATAGTTCTTCATGAGTCCTCAGTATCTCACTCCATTTCTTTTAAAAAATGTGTTAAATAATAATATATTGTAGTTACAAGGTATGATTCAGTGAAACACTGTTTATAGCTATATATTGAATAATGTGACATCCACAGAATTTTAATGTTCTGACTGTATATTAGCTACCACAAATAAAATAAGACATGGGAAAAGGAAATGGTATCATCAAATCCAAGAGTTATATGGACTCTTATGTTTATAGCAGTTCAATTTACCTAAGCTGAGATGTGGGATCCACTGAGATGTTCAATAACTGATAACTGAGTAATAAAAATGTGATATATATATATATATATATATATATATATATATATGATGAAATATTCTCAGCAACTAAAAAAATGAAATCCTGAAATTTACAACAGAATGGATGCAATTGGAGAACAGTATGTTCAGTGAAATCAGCCAATCCCCAAAAGGCTGTTTTTTTGTTTGTGTACTTCTCTAGGTCTTAGCTTTCTCTGAAATCATGGACTGCTATTTTTTCCTCTAGTTTTTTTCTGTACAGGAAAAGAGAGGCTAGTTTGACTATCCTGAACTTTGCTTGTATCTCACCCAAGGAACAGGATTGTTCTTTGTTGATGTCTGGCATAATTTGGCTTCTGGAGATGTTATGCCATGGGAATAGGCAGTATAAATAAGATTTAAGAAATGGTCCAGGTAGCTTATACATTCAGCATTTATCTATGTCCCTAAAGGCAGACTATAATTTGCATAAAATCCTAAATGTCACTTTATTAGATGAGTATTCCCTAGTTCCACAATAAGCAGTATTCCTGTATTACATGTTCTTGTATAATCTCATACTTCTCTTTTGCAGTGCTTTCACTATTCTAATTAAACATTATGATTTACGTATGCTTCATCTATTAGGCAGTGTGGGTTACAGCGCAAAGGTCAATGCTTATGTTTTGCTATCGAACTACTAGTGTATTGTACTGTGTGCTAGGCATACACAGGACACTTACTAGAGGCAGTGAAAAATGGTGGTAAAGAACACAGACTCTGACATCATGCTCCAGTTTTCTCATGTGCAACAGAGAGCCTAATACCTTACGTGTAGCAAGGACTAATTAGGGTAATTAAAGTAAAATCCATAGAATAGTACTTGGCACACATAAATATGAGAAGTTTTCACTCTTTTCAGAAAAGTTTCTTGAATTTGTGCGGGAAAGGATGAATATATTCTTTCTTTTTGAGCACACAAGGGTGAATTATCAGACAGCACAGACATGTACATTCTGGTGCCAGAATCTTCCAGAGGAAACTCACAATGACAGAGACATAAACAGGAATACAGGGTCTCTGTTGCCCATTGAGTTCTAGGTTAGTGCACAATAATTTGGCAAGGATTGATGTCAGATTGTAGGAGAGGCACTCTGCCCCTGTACCCCCACATTTATGTGGCATTTTCAAGTCTCATACTGTTTCTGTGTACAACCTCATCAGCTACTGGGTAAACCAATAAATGGCAGGACCATTAAAACTGGTAATCTCTTATGTTAACAATGGAGTTTGACCAAAAGTTGACTGGGATTTCAGCAGCTTGATGATAAGGCAAGAAAGGAAGCAGGAAAGGAGTTGAGGGTCAGTTTAAGAGTGTTAACATAATTGAAAGCTGGATTAAAAAAATTTAACAGACATAAACATGATTCATATTTGTGGGATACTGTGTGGTATTTTTGATACATGTGCATGTTGTATAATGCACAGATACCAGATATAGCTCAAAAATCAAACAGACTATACTTGAATAGTTTAAATGAAAATCTATCCCAGTTCCTCAGGTGGAAAAGAATAGTAGGGTCTCTAGCTATGATGTTTCTCACAATCTGATAGTATCTGTATCAAGTTTGTAGTTAACTCTGCATTGTGGAGCAATATCTCAGGAGGGAAGGGGGACACGTTACAGGTTTCAGGGGGAGCCTAACAAGTGTTTGTTGGGAACTCTTGACGGAAAGTTGGGTTGATGGTAGAACTCTAATGTCAGGATGTGCAAAGTGATGTGAGAGTATCAGCCACATTGAATATTGAAAAGGGAGAATGAGAAAGCATGTCTCCTCAGAAAGGGTGTGTCTGGTCTTGAGGTGCCATCTAAGGTATGTTTGCTACAAGGAACAGGTCAGAATGACACATTGTGCAGGTCCTTCCTCTGTATACTTGCTGCTTTATAGTAGCCAATGGCAGCAGATATTGAGAGTGTAGAGTTGTCTCTTGATGTCTGTATGGAGTTGGCTTCAGACCACCTGCAAATACAGTAATAAACCATAGTCTCATGTTCCTTACATAAAATAGCACAGTATTTGTGTATAACTCATACACAGCCTTTTGTGTTCATGAAATTGTCTCTAGATGACTTAATAAAGCCTAGTATGATGTAATATACAATGTAACTATTATACTGTATTGTTCAGGGAATAATAAGAGCAAAAGTCTGCTTGTGTTCAGTCGGACACACTTTTCCAAATATAAAAATATAAAAATAAAAATTTCTGCTTTTATATTTATTATTTTTTTAATTTGATGACTGAGAGACAAGTGATATGGAGAAAGAGAAAGCAGCATTCTCACATGCTAGTTGATGCTGCAAAGCCTATAATAGTCTAGGCTGGGCCAGCCCAAAGCTAAGAGCTAGGAATGCAATCCAGGTCTCTCACATGGGTGGCAGGAAGCCAACTATTTGAGACAGTACTGTTGTCTCCCAGGGTCTGCATTGGTCGAAAACTGCAGTCAGGAGTTGGAGCCAGGTATCATATCCTGGTACTCCAGTGTGGTATCTTAATGGTTAGGCTAAACACCAGCAACTTTTCCAATAGTTTTGATCTGTGGTTGATTGAAACTATGGGTGTGGATTCCACAGATATAAAGAGCTGATTCCACTTGTTTATAAGTTAAGTGGCTGAGGCAGAGCCTCTAACGTTCATCACCAACTGCTGATAACTGCAGCTCATGCCCACAGAAGCCACACTTCAAGGTGAGTTCAACTCTTTGTGTACAGGGCCTTGAAGACAATATCTCCCTAGACTGTTCCTAACAGGTATATTCAGATGGAGCCAAAAATGTCCTGTGATTATCAAACCCAACTCTAAATTTCTAGATTATTTTCTAACCCTAAAGATTTAGAGGAACCTTAAAAGCTGCCGTAATCTTTGACTAAGCCTACTCAAACCATCAGTTCGTTGAAATGCCACTCTGTGCTTAGCAGAGAAAGGTTTATGGATGGTGGTGCAAAGGCTGAAAAGCATCAGCTAAGGCACTGGCCTGTCATTCCTGTTTGTAGTTTCACCAATCACAGTTCTGGAGCCCCATGTCCGTAATTATTTGTTTCTTCCCTTAGGGGTCAGGAATGTTTCTTAAAAGTGACTGTTAATAAAGATCACTGGTGATATTGTTAAAATACATTTTAATCTTAAGATGGAAAATGGGTACCAAAACACAGCTAGAGATAGAAAAGTAGTTTTGATGTTCTATAGTTAAATAGGGTAACTATTTCCTACAGTGGTTAATCACACATTTCCAAATAACAGGAGGAGGAGAGCTGGAAGTTTCTCAATAGATAGAGATGATAATATTTCAGGAGACAGAAATGCTGATTATCCAGATTTGATCTTTACGCAGTGTATGCATTTCTCAAACTATAATGACATTTCTCTGAAATAATTGTAGTGTATGTCAGTTAAGGAAATAACAACCATGGTAAAATGCAGTTTTAGTTTTTGCTGCTGTAGGGTAAGGGCTTGATATTCTATAAAGCTCACAGGTGAAGGCAGCACTGATTCCCCAAGGACCACATTTTGAGTTGCAAAGTTTTGGATTTTAAATCACATCTATCGTGTAACCAGTTGTTCCAGAGAGAAGCAGTGAGGCCAAAAGCACATTGGACATGTTAGCAGAACAAGTAAAACGTTTTATTGAATTCATTTTCCTGAGTGTAGAATCCCATTATGAAGTGGATTTCATTTTTAAGATCTAATGAGAGGGATGGATTAGCATGTTTTTTGAGGGACACATCATTTGAGCTACCATACAATCAAAGCAGTATTATAATGAGGCACTTTGAAATAGTATTTATTGTCAGGTAGATTTAGAGTGCCATTATAGGAGTATCTTTTGACTAAATGTCCTAAAAGAGAAATGGAATGTTTCATGGGATATTAAAAAATATGAACAAAATTGTTGGAATGGAAAGATGAAATTTACTTAGGATTGGAATGGTGCACAGAAGCAAAAAAGGAAAAAACAAAACAACAACAACAAAAACACTCCAAATAGAAACAATCAAACCTAGTAGGCCTGCCATTCAGATCTGAGCCAAAAGAGCACACTTAAGAGAAATTATTCGTAAACCTCTATGTTCTTAATGCAGGGTAAAGGTTAAAGTTAGCATGTGTGGTTTCCTATACACAGGGAATAATCTAAAACAGACATTCTCCAAAAGTCATTTCCAATGTTTCCTGGCCCTGGGCCAGATACTTCAAAGCTCCATTATCAGTGACTTGTGGTCTCTGTGTTGGGAAAGTTGGGCGATGCTCTGAGGAAGTATCAGCTTGGATCACCGTTTCCTCTCGTTTCAGTGCAAGGTCAGAAGAGCTTAGGGCTGCCCATAGTCTGTTCGCCGGCCGAGTTGCTGGCCGAGTTTCTGGCCGAGTTTCTCTGTGCATGCTGGAAATTATCTTTAATTTCATCATGAATTAGGATGCTACCTGACAGGAAGCAGAGGTTGAAGTGGCCTCTCCTGGCTGATTGATGATTCTTCTGCAGAAATCAGACTTTGTCAGGAGCAACTCACCTTTTAAATGAATATATTTCATAAGAGATTCCATGTATTTGGCTTTTCTATTGTACGTAGTTGAGTATAGCAGTTATCAGCCCTGAGCACATATTTGATACTAGGTATTACATGTGATGAGTCTTCAACAAGTTCATGGAAAATGTGTATTATGAAAAAAACTTTGCACAAATGTCCTTTTTATATTAAATTAAGCTTATTTTGAAATTCTATTCACATACCATAGTATTGAAGTACCCCCATTTATTAGCAAGCTCATAAGACAGGGTACTTTAATAACAAGATCTGTGGTGGGTATTTAATTTTGCTCTTTGGTTACAATACCTGTATATCATTTTGGAGTGCTTTGGTTCAATCCACTGCTTTGGCTCTTGACCTTGCTACTTGCCTGTTAAGACTCTGTGAGACAATGATAATGGCTCAAGTAATTTGTATTCTGCCACCCATGTGGAATGTCTGGATTGAATTACTGGTTTAAAGCCTTGGCCTAGGCCAGCCCTGTTTACTGTGGGCATTTTGAGGTGTCTGAACCAGTGGATGGAAATGCTTTTTGTTTGTCTCTCAGAGTATGAAATCAACACATGAGTTATTTGTACCACCATGTTTATTACAGGTCAATTCACAGTGGCTAATATTTGGAAGCATCCTAGACATCTATCAATTGATGAGTGGAGAAGGAAATGTGATACACACACACACACACACACACACACACACGTAAAATACTACTCAACCATAAAGAAATGAAATATTGTCTCTTACACCAAAAAATTCAAATGGAAATAATCATGCTTAGTGAAATAAGCCCATTTCAAAAAGACAGTTCTATGTTTTCTCTGCTATGTGTCAGCTAATACAGAAAACAAAAATATGTGCAGGAATGAAATAGTCACTTTGAGATATAATTGTCATTTTTAGCCAATCTTTATGCTCCAGGGGAAATGTGTTCTTCCTATCCTATTGACTATTATGATTAGTGGTCATTTAATTCTGTGCATATGGAGTGGATTGAAATGATGACTTAGCTAAAACTGATTATACGAGGGAAGGAAGGGAGGGAAATGGGAGTGGACAGGGAAATGAGAGAAGTGTGGTTGTCTTTGTGGAATTATACCTATGAAAGACATAAACTCTGTTTTGTCCATTTTAATGGAAAATAAAAAAACAAAGAAAATATGAGAGTATTATACATTTGTTTTCCTAGTTTCTTGATCCTCCCTTCATTTCTGAGCAACAAATTGAATTGCAATGCTGAACTTCTTCCAATGTAAAAACTCCTCCAAATGTTATCTCTGCAGTGCATGACTTGAATGAGGCATAAAGATGAGACTGCATCCATGTAGTAGATCCTCGAGGCAGACCAGGGTCTTGATTCTGGAGCTGGTCTCAAAGGTATTCCAAGGCCATTAGCAGGGTTCCCTGTCTTGGCTTGGAGTAAATATGAAGTTACTGGTGCCAGTTAGGATCCAGCAAATTATTGTGTTGTTTCTAGGACTGATTGATTCTTGTTTCAATGACCTGAATGGAGAGCGGACAGGACTAATGAGCTAACAGGCACAAATCATGTGAAAAATTGGTCCAAACCAAGTGCCACATCAATAGCCACCCAGCTGTTTTCTATCCCTAGAGGTTGGTTTGCATGTTCTGCAATTTTATATAATATTGATACAAATTCATGGCTTCTTTCATATTGGATTCATTTATGTTGTAGCATTTTGCCAATGCTTCCATTTTTGTTATACATCCAATTGTAGATAGACATTTGGATTATTCCTAGCTTTTAGCCACTATGTTTTGTTGTGAACATATCAGCTACTATGAAATTTCTTGCCTAAGATTTTGCATGGACATATAGTTTTACCTGAATTGGAGTGACTAAATTATGTTGTCAAAGAATGCTTAAATCTTCACAAGACTGCAAAATTATTTTCCAAAGTGCTTATACCAATTTGTATTCCTATTAGTTTCTCCAAATCCTCACCAACACTTGGTAGAGTCTGTCTTTTTATTTTGAACAATTTTAATGCATATGTAATGATATATATGCATGTACACATATAGTATATATTTGTATACTTGGTATACTTATAGTATACTAACATATGCACACATATGCATATAGTGACTTTATCTTGTATTAGAGAGTAATGGGTTGAGCATCTTCATGTGCTTTTTTGCCATCTGTATATCTTCTTTGGTGAAGTGTCTATTCAAACCTTTGCCCATTTTAGAAAGATTTTGGTGCTTACTTTTTTTTTCCTTGTTACTGAGTTTTGTGATTGCTTCGTTGTTTTGGAACCAAGTCCTTTATCAGAGATACTATTTGTAAATATATTTTCCAAGTCTACAGATTGTTTTTCATTCTCTAAACAATATTTCAAAGTAGTATTAAGTTTTTTAAAATATATTTTATTTTGAATTTTGAATTATGTGGTACAATTTTGTATAAGTTGGGATTCCCCCCCCCCAAACTCCCACCCCTGACAGATTTTTCCCATTTTATAAAGTAGTATTAAATTTTGATAAAGTCCAAATTACACATTTTTTCCTTTTTAGGATTTTGTTGTGGTATGTATCTAAAAATCTTGCCTCAATAAGATTACAGAAATTTTTCTTCTATGCTTTTTTCTAGATGTTTTATAGTTTTAGGACTGAGATTGGGGTCAATGAACCATTTGAATTATTTTTTGAAGTGGTTTGAAATATGAATCAAAGATGTTTGTTACTTTTTCACGTTTAAATGTTTAATTGTTCCAGCATCATTTACTGAAAATGTTTTGTTTTATCCACTGAATCAAGTGTTTGGACTGTTGTAACAAATCAAGTATTTAGAGGCAAGTGTTGGTATATGGTTTGAGTCCCAGCTGTGGCTTCTGATTCTAGCTTCCTCATAATGTGTACCTGAAGTGTGTCGGGTAATTTCTCAAGTAGCTTGGTCTTTGGCATTCATGTGGGAGATCTAGATTGAGTTTAAGACTCCTGCTTTTGGCCTGGCCCATCCATGGATATTGTGGATGTTTATAAAATCATTTAAAAGATGAATGATCTCTTTGTCTTTGCTTTCTCTATATTTGTGCCTTTAACTTATTTAAAGGCACAATGACAGAGAGAGGGAAACGCACATGAATACATGCACACACAGATCAAGATATCCTCTATCAGTCAGTTCAATCCCCAAATGCCTGCAACAGCCAGAACTGGGAAGATTAAGGTGAGGATCCAGGAACTCAATTACTTAGGAATTGCCATCTCCTCCCAGGGTTTGTATTAGAAAGAAGAGGAAATCGGGAGTCAGAGACATACATTTAAATTAGCCACTCTGGCAAGGAACATTGGATGTTCAATCAAAGTAAAGGAGCAAAACCCCCTGTCATTTGACATTTGTCTTCTAGAAGAAGAGGAGAGAGAGGACAAGTAATAAATGTCATAAAAAGTAAATAAAATGTTAGAAAGTGAAAATTAATTGAAGAAAAAAATAAAGCAAAGTTCCATCTAATTAGAAAGGAAACATAATCTGGAAAGAAATTGTTAATGATTATAGTTCTAAATAAGGATGATGGAATGTAGCATTTGAGAAGATATTTACAGGAGGTAAGAGAGTTAGCTATACAGCAGAGTCATTTTCATCAGTGCTAAGAGTTTAAATGTGTCGATTCCTGGCATGCTTGGGGAACAGCAGATGTCTAGCATTTTGGTGCTAGACCAGGTTCTGCTTATTTCTGCCTGGATGTGGGAAGAAACTCAACTTGAGGTTGGAAGATAAATGAGGTATCTGTTTAGGTCTCTTTTAGTCTCCAATATCATTGTCAGTCCTTTTGTGGGCTGTACTTTGGTTATACTATGTGCTACTTTTCAATCTCTTGTCATTTCATAAAAAAGAATTGGGTAACAGCAATAATAGAAGCTTCAGACTCAAAAGGAAGCTAGATTGTACTTAGGAGGGGGTTCGTATTACATGGGCTGGAGTGATGTGAACAGTGTATTTAAGGAGGCATTTTATTGCCTAGAAATTCTTCTGAATGTCTTTAATAATGAAAAGAAACTTGGACATTTTGTCAAGATGCAAGCACAGTGGAGTTCATGACTAAACAACAATATAATACTATCAACCTTATTTGGGCTGTAACTTTGATCTGAAAGGAATTTCTAAAGTGAGGTTCTAAAACTGATTTTTACATCAGCAGAACTCTTTCTCTGTAAGGAGTTAATTTCTTTAAGAGATTCCTCATTTGGAAAAACAAGCTTGATTTACGTATTCATTTATATGAATAGGTATGATAAGGGCATACACATACACATACAGAGAGGGAAGAGAGAGAGAGAGAGAGAGAGAGAGAGAGGGAGAGAGAGAGAGAGAGAGAGAGAGAGAGAGAGAGATGATAATGAGAAAGATTGATTCTCCATCTGCTGCCTCATTCCCCAAATAATTGCTGCAATCAGGACTTGATCAAGCAGAATTCAGGAGCCAGAAACTCCATCTGGGTCTCCCAGGTGGATGGCAGAAAGTCAAGTACTTAAATAATCACGCACTATTTCAAGTGCATCCCAGAGAGTTAGATTGGAAATTGAGAAGCTAGGGCTCAAACTAGGCACTCCAATATGCATGTGAGCATCCCAAGCTATGGGTTAACTGCTTTGCCACAGTGTCTGGCTCACCACAAATTTTAAACATTAGATAGGATCACCCCATTCTTCCCTTAATCTGTAGTAACTATATAGCATTCTGTTTTTTTGTTAAGGTGTTAGAACCCTGATCAGCTAAGTAAGATCATTAAAAAAAAAAAAAAATAAAACTCTGTTCCAAAGATGTCAACTCTAAAAAAAAAAAAAAAAAGCCACCCAAGGGTGAGAAATGATATATTTCTGACGGATGCTGTGATTTGTATATTTTATGAACCTTTGGTTAGCATATAATGGGTGTGGGATCATTACCTTACAGAAGGAGAGCTCCTCTGGTATAGTACAGACATGGTACAAGGGTTTGCGAACATGAAAAGACTCATATGGAAATCTAGTTCTTTTCATCTAATGCCTGGTCTTAAGCATAAACGAAGCTATTGAGATGCTTCCAAGCAGGTCACCAGGTGGTGAGACTTCACATGGTGGCCTCTTCATGGAAATAGGTTGGAAGTTAGAAATGAGGAAGCAACATGGGTTATTGTCCAAAGTCACAAGCCCACCAATGTTTGTGAAAAAGTGTTTTGGACAACGTGTAGAGTAGGCCAGTGTGTAGGAACCTTGACATCAAGCAAACCAAGGCAGGATAAAACCCAGGTTCTTTGTGACCTAACCTAGGATTTAATGAAGTATTTCGAAATTTTTACCAGTGTGATAGTGTTGGAAGGGAAGTAGTGCACTGCAAGGACCAGTGTTGGGAGTTAGGATTACATTTAGATGGCTCTAAGGCGAAAGACCAAGAAGCTAAAGGATAAAGATTGAGGCTGAATGGCTATTCACCACTTCAAACTTGGAAGTTTGCTTTCTAACAGCCGAAATTTCAAGCTGGCAGTTTTGGCTCTAATTAGGAAAGCTCAGATTCTTTTACAAGGTCTCATGTCTTCAGCTGCAAGAACCACTGCCATTGTCAGTACTTCATTTGATAAATTCTATACCCCAAACTTATTTATATTCCCTTGTCTGTTAGTGATGACCAAGGGTATTTTTGATTAATTACCCTCGATGTTCCTAGGCATTTATGTTCTGGATCCTGTTTATAACTGGCTTACGAAAGCCAATCCTGTGCATCTCTCCTCAACCTTATTTGGTGCCATCACATTGATGAGTTGCAGTGGATTATGTTGGAGTATTTACACCACAGAAATTGGCAAACTGCAACTGAGAACTCCCGTCCTTACTCCATTAATGTTTAGATGTTACACACTCACAGAACTTGTCAGTGCTTTTCCCACTTTTAAAGAAAGAATTGTACCATAAAATCCAAAATAAAAAAAAGACAAACTAAAAAATATTTTTTCTTATGGATCCATAGTGACAAAAACAAAGAGAGAACAAAACAGCTATAATTGGATAGTTGTTCACTTTCACTCACAAAACCTGGAAGTCTTTTGACAAAGACATTAAAAGCCTTTTTTTTTTGGATTTTCTAGGTTTCTTTGTCTCAGGTTTACTTGGATGTTTTTTGTAGAGAGCCTTGAACTTGGATGTTAACTTACTATCTTAAGACAGGCAATAAAACATATTGCTTAAATTCCCTAAGCCTCAGTTTCTTTACCTCTGAAATCAGAGTAAAATTATTTCACATGCAAAGGAGCTTTGTAATTTGTACAGTTCTAAAACTGCAACCTGCTATTTTTATACAACTTTGTTGAGTAGGTTACGGTATCATTATTCGATTTGAATGGTAAAATCACCAAGAACCATTTACTTTTTCTAGAATACATGGATATACTATTTTTTTTTACAATTATGAAAGCATTGTACAATAGCCAAACATTTGATTGACCAAGCCCTTCCTTTTCTGAAAAGTTGCAGAAGTCTTTTGAGTCCCAAATGAGTAATTGTTTAACATTGTCATTTGAATCCTGGAAACTGTGCAGGCTTATCCTACTGCTGATTGTCAGTCTGTGCAATGGAGGATAGGGTTGTATAAATACACAGAGTTTACAGGGTGATAGAAACAAGAAGAGAAGCTTTTACAGACTCATTTTCCTCTGCCCACACCCAGTCCCTCTTCAGACTGAACTTCCTTCTTCAACCTCTTTTGGATTAGGAGTTGCTGATAATGACCTAAATACAGGACTGCTCTTCAGCGAGCATGCCTGCTATTGATGAAAGCTGTGTTACCAAGCACACCAGTTCAAAGATTTCTGACTCCCTTCCTTATCTTTGGAACTTCTCTTTGCTCACCATTACCCACACCCATCTTCAATCCAAGTACATATTTGCGGTAGGAATTCCTTTTCATCATTTCTGTGCTCTGGATTTGTCAATTGTTGATCCTCATCAACAATTGTTTTAAGCACCGCCGTGTTCTGTTTTTATTTCCTTTGTATTTAAAAGGACAATAGGCTTTGCTGCGGCCTTATAAGTATTTTTGCGGGTGTGTATTTTGCACTGAAAGCTAGGTAGAATCTCTTCTATGTTCCCCAACCATCTAGCCTTTGTTTCCTCAGAAAAGAAAAAAGAAGACAGTAACACTTCGCTCTATTGTGTGGTTTAAATGATTGAATCACTTTAAGTGTCCCTTACTAGGTGTTCAACACTTCATAAATGCTTAAAACTATCAGATTCCTCTTTTTAGTTTACCTCATTATCCTAAGTTTAAATTTGTTGTCTAGTAGCCATTTGACATACTCTTACAGGGTGAATGATAATAGCACCCATTTGAATAGAGAGTGTTCTTCCATTGTCTTGGTGTTTCCCTTAAGTTGAAGGATTTATATCAGCAGAACGGGATGTTCTCATGACTGTCTTGGTAAGCAGTGTTTGGTTGGAGAAGAAGTCTGAGCTAGGGAAGTGAGGAATTTTGGGATGTGAGTAAGATGAAGAATTATCTCAGTCTGTTTCTTCCTTTTGGGTGTCTCTTTTTGTGGGTGTGTGGCAGGAAGATGAGGAGGACAGAGAAGAGCTTTGAATACTCATGAACACAATCTGTCTTTCTCTTTTGTGCTGAAAGTTTTCCAGGGGAAATTACCACACAAAAAGACCACTTTTTTTTCAGCACTACATGTGCCCATTTCTGAGATTCATTAATAAGGAATTTATTGTTGCTTACACTGTTATGTGCAACCCATAGTCTCTGATATAAAAATAGCGGTGGCATTTTTGTCTCCATTTACTACTCGTTTTTAAATTTATTCATTGTTTATTTATTTGAAAGGTAGAATGATGAAGGAAAGGAAAGACAGAGAGAGAAATGGAGGGAGGGCAGGGAAGAGAGAGAGAGAGACAAAGAGAGAGAGATCTCCCATTTGCTGGTTCAATCCCCAAATAGCTGGGGATAGGCCATTCTGAAACCAGAATCTAGAAATTCCATCCAGATTTTACTTTTGGGTGGCAAGGATTCACATACTTGGATCATCTACATTCTTCCCAGACAAATTAACTGGAGGCTGGATCTGAAGTGGAAGAACTTGAAATAAGATTCCAGTGGGCTTTCAATAGGCACCCTACTTGCTGTGTCCCATATCTATCCCAATATACTATTTTTCTGCTTCTCACTTGGATCTGAATTTGGGCTTGTAAACATTCTTCCTTCCTTCCTTCCTTCCTTCCTTCCTTCCTTCCTTCCTTCCTTCCTTCCTTCCTTCTTTCCTCTCTTTCTCCCTTTTTCTTTCTCTCCTTCTTTCTAAGGGTTTCTGATGTGGTCAGCAGTCTGTCTTTTAGTTTACATAATATGAAACTCTACCAGTACAAAAATATCCTGTTTGTCTTATACTGTTTTTAAAGTATATTTCCTGTAAATTCACAAGTGTGTTGGAAGCAGTGGAGGCCACCCACTCTTATGTGATTTTTATGTTGTAAAACACCATTTATTTCCTTGTTTTATTGGAGATAAATGTTTTTCACTACATGTCCTGAAATAACTTGTTTTTAATTTTTGGGTGCATTTCACCAGTTTGATCTATTAAAATCGTATTTTCCATGTTTTTATCTTTTTTATTGATTGTTTTTTCTACCTTATATCCATCGTTATGTAAATGGCAAGATGGAATGTGATTAGAGACTAAATCTATCAATTTCTGAGTTGATAATTTAATGCTTGTTTGGATTCATTTACCCATTTTTCCTAGTTGTGATTGAACCTGTGTGTAGGTACACAAAGAAGATAAAATGGGAAAGAAATGATGATTATATGAAAAGCAGATATAATAGCTATAGCAACCTATGACTGGAATTGGAGAGAATGTGTTTTTTTTCATGCCAAGCTGCCTTTTCATAGCCCAGTGAACGCTAGGATGATTGGTTGTTTTGTTGTGACACCCGTGGGAATGAATCACTACCAATTGTTGGGAGGAGTGCAGTTGGTCAAATACAGGGGTGTATCAATTCAAAGGGCCAGTCTGTATTTTGTGACATTTTAATGGAGATAAAGACTGCCAGTTAGCCTCTAACTAAGTTGGCATACATCAACCTAAAGGAGAAACATGGCAGACACACTCTCTTTAGAGTTCTGCTGGGTTGTGTCTGATTACAGTTTTCAGAACTGACTCCGGAGCAGCTGCAATAATATGTGTTGCAACTTTTCTTTCAATGCTGTGATTCTAGTCACTTAGTCACTGTTCACAGAATTCAGCCACTTAGATAATGAGAGATCAGGGGAACACCGGTTATATGAACTCTTGACCTAACCAATATGTTCAGTATTATATACATTTTTTTAATATTTGAAAGAGATACAGAAAGAAGGAGGGAGGGAGGGAAGGAGGGAGAAGGAGAGAGAGAAATGAGAGAGAGAGAGAGAGAGAATATCTTTTTCTCTTTTGTTTCACTCACCAAATGATTGCCACATCCAGCGCTGTTTAGGCTGAAGCAGGAGTTAGGAGTCTCCTTCAGGTCTCCCTCATGGGTGGAGGGGTCCAAATAGTTGGGCTCTCTTCTTTCCCAGACTACAAGTAAGGAACAGCTTGGAAACAAACAAGCACCCATATGAGATGGTGGCAATGTAGGTGAAGATTTTGCCTACTGTACCAGAAGCCACCCCCAACATGGGCATTTTTTTTTAAAGTTTTTTTTTTTCAATTGGCTTTGCTTATAGAAAACCAATAAGAATATATTCCCAGGGTCTTATATGTCAGTTGATTAGTTAATTCAGTGTTTATTTATTTGGCACTTTTTGGATCCTGTCATTGGGGTTGATGATGGGAACATGAAATCAAAGAACTGTGGCTCTTGATGGAATTCACAGACTGTGGGGGTGGGGAGATAACATGTAAACAAATAAACCTCAAACTGTACAAATGAAGAATAAATTGCTGAAGTAGGCATTCAGCCCAGTGGTTGAAATGCCTGAATCCCACATCAGAGGAACTGGGTTCAATTCCTGGCTCCAGCTGCTGATTCGAGTTTTTTGCCAGCGTAGGCCTGGGAGGCAGGCTCATAATTGACTCTCTGACACTCAAGTGGGAGACCTGGATTCTGTTCACAGATCCTGGCTTCAGCCTCAGCCCAGCCCTGATCTTTATGGGCATCTGGGGAGTGAACTGGTGAATGGTAACTCTCTTTCTGCCTCTCTATCCCTAAGATAACACAGAGAAGAACTACTTTCTCACAGGCATGAGACAAGTATAATGTGGATTTTCTGGGGGAAAGGATAGCTAGCAGTGCCCACTACTCCTAAAAACTGCTTATGATTTGGATATTAGTAGAAAATGTGCTTCCTGCTTCATCAATTTGTCTCAGTTTGAGAAAACTACATAGAATTAACTGGTGTGAGGGGTCTGTTGGGAACACACATTATTTTATTATATCAGTAATCACTGCAAAGTCTAAGTCAGCATGTCAATGGAAGACAGATATTTGTGCAGGGATAATCTAAAATGCATGGTTGAACTGGATTATTATAGTGCTGAAGGAATTTCATTTTTCAAGTGTATTTATAAACCATGCACATGCTTATCTCGGTGACCTCTGGCAGATAGCAAAGGTTAACACTAACTCTGTGTCTGGGTGTGGTGGGGTTTGAGTTGTTTAGGCCCAGGAAGAGTAATGGGAGATTTTTATTCTCTAGATGCCTCTTATCAAATACAGAATTAGAAGTATCCTGGTAAATCTGGCACTAGTTAAACATCCTCTGAATTATAGGCTCCCATGGGAAAAACCTACCCTTGAGAACTTGGTCTTTTTATTTGCTCTAAAAACTTTAATTGCTGCACTGTACAATTCCTGGAAGTATCTCGATGACATGAATTGATTATGAAGATGGTGTAAGTAGCAGTAAAGTTCTGGGGCATTAGGTCATTTGAGTCCTTCATTGCGAAAGGAATCATTGGAACTTTCGCTGAAAGGATGCTCACATGAAGGAAGCACTGTTTCCTTCCAAATCTACAAAGCTTACCACCAGTATTACTTGCAGGTGCAAAACATGGAAGACTTTCTGCAGACTGTATTGCAGTCAGTGTTTCTAAAGGAGCTGTGGAAAATGGACATGGTTGTAGAAATGTGGCTGGTCATTAAGAACATGGAGGGCAGGATGTAACTCTGTGATTGATTGAAATATTAGGTAGAAGGAAGAAAAATAACTTTACCAAGCACTTTATATCGACGTGGAAGCTGACATGGTGGCTCAAAAGACCACTCCTCTTCCTGCTGCCCTGGTATTCCATAATGACACCTGCTTGAGTCTCTGTTGCTCTGTTGCTGATCCAGTTTCCAGCTATGGCTTGGGAAAGAAGTGGAGGATGGCTAAAGTCTTTGGACTCCTCCACTCATCTGGTAGCCCTGAGAAAAGCTCCTAGCTCCTGGCTCCAGATACACTCAGTTCTGGCCTGTGTGGCCATGTAGAAAGTGAACCAACAGATGAAAAATCTCTCTTTCTCTCACTCTCATTTCCTGTTTCTCCTTCTTTCTCTGTAAGTCTTCTTCTCAGATAAAAGTAGATGAATTTATAAAAAAGAGATACCTACACAAAATCAATTAACTCAAATGATAACCAGTTAGAGCCTTGCACCCATTTGCCTGACAAGGAAGCTGACAAATTGATAATTATTGAATTGAGTTACAGTCAGGAGTAGAAAGGACATCACACTAAGAAATAGGACTTGAAATATAAACCCAACTCCTGTTTCTAAGTGATGGTAATCTTGGATAATTACTTAGCCTCTAATTTCTGTATCATGTTTAAGGCAAATAATTTGAGTAATAACAATTCATCTAGTTTATAATTTATTTTTGTGTTGCTTTCCTCATTTGTTTCCCATCTAATACCTGTACAGTAATTGGAATATTTGACACAAAACAGTGGAGTGTGCTGGAGTTTTGGACTCAAATATTGACTTTCTTTTTAGACTGTCCATTTGAGATTCAATATCATTTTTGGTAAATGGCAGCAGTAATGCCCATCTTGCAGCACTATTGTGAAATATGAAAGAGTTATATATATCTAAGTATGTTAAAAAATAATGGTTCCTTTTCAGAATTTACAAAGAGGAGAGACAGAGAGAGGGATTTCAGTTTTTAGTTCACTCCCCAAATTGCTGCAGTGGCCAAAAGCAGGGAGCTAGAGCAGAAGTGGAGCACCTTGGATTAGAACTGGTAGTCATATGGGATGCTGGCACTTGCAGGTGGGGGACTAGTTTTTAAAGCCACTGTGGTGATCCCAAGATTCTTTGGCCTTTTAGCTTGGTCAAGATTCCTTGGCCTTCTGAGCCTGTAGGACTCTTTGAAGAGTGTCCTGTTTCCTTGAACTCCTTTGTGTTACAAACTTTCCCTCTCATAGAATGTTGGTAGCACTTGAGAAATTGAGCTGTTAGAATTTCGTCCCAATTGGAAATGATCCCATTTTGGTTATACTGTATACCTGTTGTATTATCTTGATAATGTCCTTAACTACCATCTCTTTGTCTTCATTATTAGTAGCAGGAAGAAAAGCCACAGCTCAAAGGGAACCACAAGCATCTTGAAAGTTTTCTACACTTAGCTTAGTTATTATCGCCCCTCATGGAACAAATCCTTAGGCAAATTTTGGGAAAATGGCCACTGAAGTGGAAAAAATGAAGAGAAGGAACAAAATGAGATCAGTGAAAATGAATACAGTACAAAGTAAAGTGATGATAGTTACAGGGAGTGCTGTGATTGTGGGTTATTTTCTGAAACCCCAAACAAGGGATTCAGAAAGCTGAACAGCGAATCTGTGTCTTAGGTTCCCTGAGAGCCGTTAAGGGAAAGCTAACATCTGCAGCTATTTTGGAGAAGGTCGCCTATTAAAGAAGAACTTCCAGCTCTGGATTCATGTGGGATTAGCGTTCAAAGCCCTGGTATCCATAGTGCAACATGCTCCTGCATGTGTGGACTGTTGAAGACTCTGGCATGAGTTTCTTTTGAAGCAATTCTTTTCCCCTGTGATCTGCAAAGATGTAACTAAACACTGATCAGGAGCTTTCCAGTGCATCTGAATAGGATAATTTTGTACATTTGGATGACAGCTTCATTTTAGATCCATTTTGTCGGAAGGGATGTCCTCAGGGGCAAAGATATGACCCAAAGCCCATTTAATCTTTTTTGGGTAGATGGCATGGGGTGGTGGTGAAGGTCTAAGAAACTTGGTATTTGGAGTTGAGTACATAGTTGATGCACTAGTATCGGTGGTGGCTGTTTGAGGAGTCTGGGTGCAGAAAATGTGGAAACATGGCTTCAGAGTTAGGTATGCCTTCTCAAGACATCTTCTAGATAACTGGCAAAGGACAAGTGAAGTATTTTGGAACCTGTCTTGTTTAAAGAAGAGGGAGATAGTAATATACATACACACACACACATATATATATCTATATTTATATCTATATCTATCTATATATATGTAATTTTCCTCTGCCAAACTTGGCCAGAGCAAATACCTGATGTTGTTATGTTACTAATCTCCAACTAGAGAATCAGGGAAGGAAGAGGGTCACAGGAGGTGACTAAGAGTAGGCGCTTTTTGTTGCCTTTATATTTTCACAGGAAACTATCTTCACATGCAACCTTCTAAGCACTGTACAAATGAAGTGTAGATTCCAAGACAAATCGAGAACATGGATGAAATGAGGGGCTTTCGCAAAATTTTTTTTGCCTTTCCTCTTTCTTCTCACTGTTAGTGTCAGTGGTTTGAATTTTGTGAACCGCGTAAGAGTGTTGTTATACTTGTTTTTGAGGGTAAATACATTCCAAGCTGCAATTGAAACATAATAATAACCCAATTGTTTTAGAATGCTTAACAAGTACTTTTATAATGTTGAGTTCTTTAAACCGGTTAGAGGTTTATACCAAAGGTTCTGCTTTGGCCTGGGAATTTCTTCTCTGTCTCTTTTCCTATGTTTCACAGGATTCCCTCATGCTTCTAGCAGGAGCCTATCTGTTTGAATACAATGACAATAGTTCATTTTAAGAAATTACTGATTTTGGGCCTGGTGTGATGGCCCAGTGGCTAAATTTTCACCCTGCAAGCACTGGGATCCCATATGGGCACCAGTTTGTGTCACGGCTGCTCTGTTTCCCATCCAGCTCTCTGCCTGTGGCCTTGGAAAGCAGTAGAGGATGCTCAAAAGCCTTGGAACTCTGCACCTGTGTGGGAGATCTGGAGGAAGTTTCAGGCTCTTGGTTTTGGACTGGGTCAGCTTGGGCTGCTGCAGCCACTTGGGAAATGAACCAACAGATGGATGATCTTTCTCTGTGTATCTCTCCTCTCTGTAAATCTGACATTCTAGTAAAAATATATAAACCTTTAAAAAATATTACAGATCTTATTTGAGAGGCTTAGAGACAGAAAGAGGGAGAGAGAGGAAGAGGGAAAGAGGAAGGAGAAAGGAGGGAGGAGGAGAGTGAGTGAGGGTTTTCATCTTTTTGGTTCATTCCATAAATTTTCAGAATCCATTAATTCAGTCCAGATTTCCCATGTAAGTTGAGATGACCTAACCATTTACCATGATTTGCTGTATACACTGGAATTTGAAGCGGAATCACTACTCAGAAGATCCACACACTCTGATTTGAAATGTGCCTATCCTAAACAATATATTAACTACTGGACCAAAATCCTGATCCCAAAATGGTTCTTAACCATGATTGTGTATCAAGATCACTAGTGAAATTTTTAGTTATTTGCATCAATGTTGCTTGATTTCTAAGCTTCTTGCCAGTTGAGTATGGCTCTTGTGTTGCTTTGTAAAGGTACTGAGGCAGCTGACTTATTTGGACACCAGCAATAGGTTCTCTTGCTGGTGGGGACCCTGGCAAGAAGGTAAGCCTGATATACTCAGTACCATGACTCCCTCTTTGTGAGGATATTGAGTTGGCTACAGCCTCACCTGAAGGTCTCTGCTGCTTTCAAAATGGTTTCCTTTAGATGGTATGCAATTTCTGGATTTCGGTAGACTCTTTTTCCCGTTGTTCTTCTGGCTTGGGAGAATGGCTACCTGGTTATCTTGTAATTGATCTTTAGCTTTGCAAAGAATTCCTTTGTAATTAATGCCTCTCGGCTGCTCCATGTCTTGAGTCTCTTTCCAGTTGGAATGTTAATGGTGTTCTCTATTTCCTTTAAGTGCAATGCTCCTGATCTTCCTAGAATTTTATATATTAAGGAAAAATTGTGAAAATGACAGGATGGTAATTAGACTTTGGAATAGATGGTTGAAGTATGCTTCTCAGATTTTTTTTTTTTTGAAATCCAATTTGTTCCTCCAGTTGCCTTGAGTGTGGGTGACAGTTTTCTTCTGTTGACCATCCTCACTGGAGAACATTGCCTCCAGCAAGATGACACCTGGAGTATCAAGTTAAATGCAGCATGGAATCAAAAACTCAGCCTTCCTTCTTCCGTGTGGGGTTGACTGAAAATCATTCCGCTTTCTGAGGCCTGCACAATATTGGTTGAGGCATTTGTTGTGTTTGTTCAACTTTTTCTCCTACCCAATATTTGTTCCTGTGTTTCCCTACAGCTGTTGTTTGAGTGTTCTATACATAAACTCTGAGTTTCTTGAACATAATCTCTGAGTCAGAGTCTAGTTCCTCATCAAGTTCAAACCTGTTACTTCCTCATTCCCTCCAGCACTATTCTTCTGGATCAGTTTCCACGTTTTTTCACCTCCAATCTAAAGGAGCATACTTGAGGATCTATGTTCTTAAAGCGATTTCTAACACAAATGAAGGAATGGTACAAATATGACAGTCAAAAAATGGTGATGATCCTAAGCATGAAAATATATGCAGGAATGAGAGGTGTCTTTTAGGATCTTCTTAGGATTGGATATCAATTGTATACCAAAACCCATGGATGTGCAGTTCTTTTGTATAAATATTATAGCTGCATATAACCTACATATTTCCTACTTTAAGTAATTTCTAGGTGACTTTTAGTGCAATATATATGCTGTGTAAATAGTGGCATTGTTTGGGGGAATTATGATAAGAAAACTGGCAAAGATTTGGAGTTTTTGCATGGAACACTTAATTGATAGTTGAATCTGTGGATACAGAACCCATGTATAGAAATGAACAGGGGTGGTTATGCATAATTCTGTTTCTAGAACCAGCATAAAGAGGAGTCTGGGAAGTCAGCATAACAATGATAAGCACAAGTAGACGGAAATAGTAGTTCACTGAACTATTTGGGGATAATTTAGAAGGACAGACTCTCCTGTGGTGTGTTTAAGATGCTAAACTAAATATGGTTGAATGCATGCTGTCACATAACCTTTTTCAGACCAGTGTAATCCAGATCTGCAGACTGACTCTTTGCTTTGAATAATACATAGACGCAGCAAGGATAAATTCCATTTTCAAATTAAAATTTTGTTCTCTTCCTGGAGAGTGAATTCTGGAAACCAATGCTCTTCATTCCATAAGTGCTTATGGAAACTTCTTTATGGAAATTATGTGTTTTGCCCTTTTAATAGCATTGAATAGGAAAAAGTACAGCTTTTAGTTTTAAAGGATCCAAAGCAGAGTAGATCCAACCCTATGTTGGTTTGGCTGGATTTTCAGGTTTATGACCAAACCACCAAATTGTCACCAAAAACAAACAGGTAACACTGGACAACTATAGTGTGCTGACTATTTGCTGGAGGGCAGACAGAGTCCCGATTCACTGATCATTTGGAAGCCTTTGAAATCCTCACTCAGAGATAAAAATCCTTCTAGAGAACCTTCTCAGGAATTTGCTTCCCGCGCAGAATATAATTGGCCTAAAGGGGGTTTACACTGCAGTGTGGGCTTGGTTGAGGAAAACTTCTATTTTATTTTCAGATTTAGTGAAAGACTGGATATTGTGGCTCTGAATAATAACTTGAATAACTTGCAAAGCACAAAATATTGCTGAAAGGTAGAAATGAATGATTGGGACTATTTCCTTAGAATGAACATTAGCTGTATTTCCCCTTTTCAATTGCCCTTTTATACAATATTTAATTGTTGAGTTTTCCGTACTTTAAATTTTAAAAAATCTACTTAATTTTTTGGTGGTAATGTAGACAGACTTAAGATGATTTCTTTAATTTGCTTTTCTATAGAACGAATCCATTACTTTCAAGTAAAGGGAATAGGTTGTCAGAACTTTAACCTTTCTGTGATCTCAGTCTTTGGCATTTACTAAGGGTGTTTTTTTTTTTCAAACATGTATTATAATTTGTTGCTTCCTCTTCACAAGGTTTTAAAGCTTTGATCAAATATTTTAACTAATGACAAATAATGTTCATTTACAATAACATTTACCTATTTTCTTGCATACAAATACCCTAAGCCTCAAAAGTTTATTTATTTTCAACTTATAATACAGTGCAATATAATGTGCATTATGAAAATAGCTTCTGAGTGAAGGAATGCATTTATATGATGCTAAGTTACATATATATTTTGCTATTTTGGCTTTCATTTTTCCAAAAAAGAATCTAAAACTTTAATTACTATATTATTTCAAAGGCAGAGAGACCCAGATGGAACAGTGGAGAGAGAGCTATCTCTTACCTTTCCATCTGCCGATTCATGTCCTAAATGCCTGTATTGATTGGGGTTGCGCCAGGGTGAAGCTAGTAGCTGGTAACTCAATCTGTTTGTCTGACATAGGTGGAAGGGACCAAACTGCTTTTATTCTTACCTACTACCTTACAGAGTGTGTATTAACAGGAATCTGGAATTGGGAGCAGATTTTGCTGGGGTCCGTGCAGTGGATGTGGATGACATGAAGGTGTGAAGAGAACAGCTCCCATGTGTGGCAGGGCCCAGGGGAACTACCAGCTGTTAGGCAAGGCCCAGAGGATTTCTCTCTGACCACCTTGACACTGTTTCTCCCCCTGGTTGCATGGACACTCAAGCACCCCACTAAGAATTCTGTAATCTGTCGAGGCATTGTTGTTTGCCCCTGTGAGGTGGTTTTTACAACCGATGTGAGCTTGAGAGTTAATGTCACTGATAATGTCTTGGTGAGTGGGCCTTTGACAATTTACATACAGGAGCACAATTAAGCCCATGACATTTTTGGACACCTTATTGGGTACTTAACCATTGCCTCAGAATTTGGGCTTGAAAATATTCTAAATGTTAATGCAAGTGATGGGAGTGAGAGCTGAAACTGCTATGGCAATGAATATAGTTATTGTTATCTCAAAGGCTAGCCTGTCTTTGCAATTTTTTTGAGCATAGAAAATGTAACTGTTTTAGCCACTTTTATAATTTTTAGCTAGAGGAATTAAGGATGCTTTTATTAAGGAAAAATGCTTTTGATTATTGTTTCATTGCTTATGGGGTTGTAGAGTCTATAGTTGTAGAGGGATTTAACATTCGAAACTTTTGTTTTAGATTTTAGGGTTTTTCCCTTGTAACCTATTTTCCCATTAAATAATGGGTAAATTGTAGGAATGTACTACTAAATAGCAGGTAATCACATGTGCCTTGGCCTTGGAGTCCTGGCTGTTGCTCCATGGCTACTGTCGAAGAATAAATAATGGCTTGCTTTGAAGAACACGAATACAGTATTTTGCAGAATCATCTTTAGGGGCACCTGTTTAGCCTTGAAGTGCAGACGGAGTGACCAAATGTCTGTACATGCCCCCTTAGTCTTGAAGTAAAAATAGAATAATAAGTTATTTGTGTAGAAGCTTGTGAGGTGTCTGAGTAAATAAAAAGGACAGCTTTTTCTTGGGCTGTTGTGAGAACGCACCAAGTGTCAGTGTCTGTGTCTTTCTTTATCGCCAACTCCACACACCCTTCTCGAGCTCTGAACTCAGCTGGAGCTGGACTCCGGCAAGATTTGCAGTTGTGATATTGGATGTGAGTATCCTAAGCTGTCTGAATTATAATGCCAAATATACAGCCTCCACCTTTTTTTTGGTAGCCAACTATTTCATGTAGTTTGTGTTGATGTTGCTGGTAGGTATCACTGCCAACCAAATTAGCATATGAAAACTCAGAGCAGTTTAGTGTTATACTTGTGGTCACATGGCTCTAGGAAACTAAGCAGTGACTCTCAAATTGTGGCTCCTGGACCAGCAGGACGAGCATCACCTAGGAACTTCCTAGAAATGTGAATTCTCATGTTCCTTTGTCAAACACACATCAGATAGTAACCTTTCTGAGTAATGTCCAGAAATTCTTCTTTAATAAATGTTCTGGGTGCTTATAATATAGCTAACATCTGAGAACCAGTGGTATAAAGGAAAAGTTTTCACTGGACCTTCTTGATACAAAGTTATATTATTTCTGCATTACTGTTTGGCCTCTAAATACTTAAATTTTAGGTGTTAGATCTTGATTAGATTTTAATGTCAGCCTGAATCTCTGAAAAGTACTAGTTTTGATCTAAAATTTGTAGTAAATCCTGGAAGTATTTGGTGATACACTAATGGTTCTATAAATAAATTTGCTTGGTCATTAGTCTCCTGTTTGTTTTGCCTTTGTTATGTGTTGTTATTAGGACAATAATAGCTTTAGGAACAAATTAAGGAAGTCTTCCTCCATCCTTTATATTTTAGCAGGGGTTAGGATTAATATTAATCTTTAAGAATTAAGTGGAATTCTCTAGTGATATCATCTAAACCTGCAGATTTCTATTCTGGATATTTTTATCTTGCGCATTTAATCTCCTTGATTGTTTGAGGCTTTTCATATTGTATCTTTAATAAGGGTGAATTGTGGCAGTTTATATTTTCTGAGGAATTGATCCATGTTGTCTAGGCTGTTAAGTTTAATTATGAAAAATTGTTCATGGTTCCCCCTTCCTATTCTTTTGATTCTTGTAGAGTCTGCACTAATGGGTTCCTATTCCTTTGCTTGATTCCTTGGTTTGGTAATTTGTGTTTTCTTTCCTCTTTTTTTTTCTTCAGTCTCAGGTTTGTCCATTTGTTAATATCCTCAAAGAACTAATCCTTTACTTAAATGGGCTTTTCTCTATTTCAACTTTTAAATTTCATTTATTTTTACTCCTATTTTCATCATTTCTTCTCTCAAATTCATTTTGCTCATCCTTTTCTAAGTTCTTGATCTTGGAGCTAGGATAATTGATTTGGGACTTTTCCTTTGTTATTATTATGCATGTTGTGCTGTGAATTCCATGTTCAGCATTGTTTTAGCTGAACCCCACATATTCTGACATGTTGTGCTTTCATTTTAATTTGATGTGTTTTTGAAGTTTTGCTGTGAGACTTCCTTTTTCACCTATTTCTTATTTAAAGTGTGTTGTTTAATTTCAGGGTGTTTGGAGATTCTTTTCTTGTTTTGTTATGGATATCTGCCTTGATTCCACTGCAGTCATAGGATTGATTCTCTAATTTTAATCCTTTTAAACTTGTTGAGGTTTGTTTTATCCCAGAATATGGTGTGTGTTGATATGTGCTCCACAGGCACTTAATGTAAATGCATATTCTACTGTTGTCATCTTATTTTACAAATGTCTTTTAGATTGCCTGATGGGACACTAGTCTGTCATAGACCAAGTGGCTTAAATAATAGAAATTTGTTTTCTCCCTGTTTTGAAGACTGGAAGCTCAAGATGAAAATGTTGACAGGTTTTGTTCTCAAAGGCCTCTCTCCTTGTCTAACAGATGATGTGTGTGCATTTTGAATACTTTTATCTTTCATTTTACTTGTTATATTTAGATTTGATGCAATTATTGACATAGTAGGCCTAAAAAATGCTGTTTTGCTTTTTACTTTTAATTTTTACTTTTGATTCTGTACTATCTTTTCCCTGCCTTTATGTGAATTACTAGAATATGTTAAAGTTTGTTTATTTATGGAATTCTCAAGTGTATTTCTTAATTTGTAAGTTTTTAAATGGTTTATCTAAGTATTACATTATGTACACATAATGTATAATAATCCAATAGTGCCATTAATTTACCAGAAAAGTGAAATATAGACAGTTTTCTCTCTTTTTATACTTTTACTTTTCGTCTCATCTTTATAATTTAATCATATTAAGAATTTCCTTTACATACATTTAGATTGTATGATACATAAAGCAGTGTTATAATTCTTCTTTGGTAGTCAAATATATTATAGACATATAAAAAGAAAAAAATTGCCTGATTACCTGTATTTTTGCACACTTTGTTGCTTTTCTTCTTTTCCACTATTCTAAGATTTTTTATGTCTAATTTTTGTTTAGAGAATATTATTATTGATTATTAATATTTAACGAACATTGCCATTTATTATTTATTAATATTTAACAAACATTACTATTCATTAAAGTATGTCTGTTGGGATCAGTTTTTCTTAATTTTACCTTATTGAGTATGGCATGTTTTGTACTTCATCTGTGAAACATATTTTACTGGCTATACAATTATATTTATGAGTTCTTTAAACATTTTGCAGTTGAGGGCACTGGAGCATTTACTTCATCAGGGAAACTGAGGTTGGAAAAGAAGTAGAGACAGTTAACTATCACAAGGAAAGCACTCCTTGGCTTTAAGTTTGTAGCAACAAGTTAATGGCCACAAGTAAAGTCTAAAGGAAATTGTTGAGATTGGACAGTGTTGCTTGCAGCCATTCTTAGATGGCATGTGCTTGAATGAGCTTCCTTGGAACTGGCCACCAAACTTATGATGTTAAATTGAGTTCTCAGAGAGCACGTGAATGCTTTCTGGGTGAGGATGGGATTCTGGCCATGCTCATTCTATTGTCAAGTTCATCTGAGAAACCAAAACATCATTCTGGCAGCCTCAACTTTCCCTTGAGCTTTTTCACCACATCAAGAGCATTCCTAGCATTTTCAAATATGAGGTGATACTCATTTAAATCATAACTTGCAACAAAAATGTTGACATTTGCATTTATAAAATCTGCACCTTCTGGAATCTCTCTCTTCTTGGCTGATGAGAACCATCTGACTTTGGAAGCATTAATTCACAAAAAATGCCTGGCAGCAGAAAAACTACCTTTTAGATATTTAGGACTCATTTTCACAGAGTGATCATATTTTACTTTTTGGGATATTTGTCATTTGAAATGCCAGCAGTTTGCTTAGTCAGAGTAGTAATCTCAAAGTTTACCTTTAGGAAAAAGGTTTTGAGGGAACAGAAAGAAATCACCTTAGTTTTGAGAAACAATAGATATGTTTAAAAATGATGACTGAGGGAAATGAATCTAGCAACATCCAGGATGCCTGGGCTAAGGACACTTGGGAACTCCCCACCCTCCTTTCTGTTTCTTATCAATTAGAATGGGCACCATCATGATATGCTGAGAATTCATCGATGGCTAAGCCCCATCCAAACTGGCTTTTCATCTTGTAAGTAAGGAAGGAATAAAAACGTATTAAGTATTCAAAGTATTATGAAAAAGTCTCCCAGGAATTGGTGGGTTCACAAAAGTGAAAGAAAGATTTCTTGAAGAAAGTTATTATTCAGCAAGACTAAGAAGTTGAAATGATGTTCTCTAAGCCAGAGTTTTTCTCTCTGAGTGATAGAGGGAATGGATTATAGGTGTGTTCCATTGTTTAATTTCTTAGCCTCCAGGATCTTGATACCTCACTCTATATTCTAGCATATTGTATAAATATTGTCACTTTTACATGTGTACGATAGCATGAAAAGACAGGCAGATGGGGAGAGTAAAGAGCATAAGGAGGTGTCAGATCCAGAAGTCTAAAGTATGAATCCTTGTCAATTTTATGGACATCAGCAGAGTTTTGGACAGCCAAGAGCTGTATGCATATTTGATAAGGTTAGTGGGGTACTGGAAGCATGAGAACATGTTGAGGACTGGTTTACTAGACTTGAGAAATACTGTTAAGCTCTGAATGCAGAGCACTGGGGATGGAGAAATAGAGATGAACATGTCATTGAAGGCATGATACTCAAGCCCATTGTAGTAGTCATGGTGAAACTTGGAGGTATCTAGAACTCAGGCAGTGGCATTCAGGATGTAGAGAAACAAATGACTCTAAGAGACATTGAACTGTTAGAGTCAATACATGTGACAATGCTTTTATTGGTGTGGAAAGTGAGAGACAAAGGTGTATTTGTGGTTTCCTGTCTTCGGTGTTGGTTGGATGATTATTTCATATTTTCTGAAATTGAAAATATAGCAAAAAGAAATAGTTGTGGGAAGAATGTTGAACTTGTGCTTGTGGCACTTTAAGTGGGCGTGTTCAGTTTTTGTGTAGAACTGAGTATATGTGCTGCCGAAGCGAGCACTTTGTGTAGAACTGAGTATAATCTATGTGCAAGTGTGGATTTGGTACACATATACCAATGCATATACCAATATACCTAATATGCATGAAGACTATGCAGGGGAAGATGAAAAGAGAATTGAAGGCAGAATTGTGAGCTTATTAGACCATGGGAGAGGGGCCATGGTAGAGATACCATCCACAGAGGGAGGGAAAGAGAAGAACCATCTTCAGTCAACGTCACTGACAACACTAAAAGAGAAAGATTGTCAATATCAAGGAGAGAAGGTGGAGATGCATTGTGTATTGAATCTTCTATATAAAATGATAGGCTTGGTCTATGAAATATGAAAACAACTCATTAAGAAATGAACTGGTAGGTATGCAAGTATCATCAAACATCCTGCTGGACTCTTATTTGTCTTTGAATGTATTCTTTCACTGTTCCTCCCTCATATCTGGGTACAGAATACGTAGGCTAAATATCTACTGTTTTTACCCCTAAGATTAATTATTGAAATCATAAAATAAATAAATCAATAAACCTATTGAATTCAATCAAACAATGAATTGCTCCACCACATATAATCAAAAGCTTATTGACTACCAATGTATAGGATTAGACTGCAATTCCAAGTGTCTCTCCAGTAGATTGCTAGTTACATTCTTTTCAGTGGGGACACATGTCTTGAAACCTTGGAAGGATGTTCAACAAATGCTTCCACTAACTGAATGGGATGTCATTGTTGATGATTGATTGAGCATATTAGTCCTGATTGGCCCTCTCTTCAGTCAACACATAGTGATTATCTATCTATCATTTGTAAGTCATTGTCCAACATTGTAGTGCTCAGTAAGGAATAGAAATTCTGGCTTTCTTCCAGCATAGCCCACATTCACTTTCATTCATGGAACCTCATGATGGCTCCAGCTCCCATTACCATGTCCTTCCTTTCAACTCTTGTTGGGCTTTGCATGCTCCTCTAAGATCTAGTCTTAGTAAAACGATGGCTCAGAGACACAAGGATTCTGCAGTTTTTTCATGACAGAGCTTGGCAGGTTAATTTTAAGTTAATTAAAGCCAGATGGGTTTAATAAGACTTGCAGAAAGGCTTAAAAAAGATCTGGACTCACCAAAATGTCTACCAGCCTGGAAACATTCTGATAAAGATAACAAAGCTTTAAAAACTCAGAGAATATTTTGTATTTGTAGGCTGAGACTCAAAGCCTCCTGATGTAACTGCACGAAAGCATTGACCTTCCCAACATAATCAAGCATTGTGAATCCTACACGTGGGTTCATTTTTCTCCTGTGTAGTGTAATCTTGTTGTTAGTAAGGAATCAGTTCAGTTTTCACAGGCTACAGAAGTTCATCTATCTCGTACAGATTTGGCTCATACAGAGTTACAGACGAGTTTACTTTTGGGGCCTCCATTTCTATGCCTTTATGCCTTATGCATTCTTTCTCAGGTGCTATTGTCCTCTGGATTCTCAGCTGCCAGGATTCTGCCTCTACACCCTTTCCCTGGGTGCATCTTGATCTCCCTTCATCACAGCTTGTCTAGCACCATACCCTCTCAAAACTCTACCTTTCACTTACTGAGGAGATATCTAGTTATCTAGATATCTAGTCTAGTTTTGAACTATGAAGAATGATTTAGTGTGTTACTCCTCTCTAGGATATTTAGGATACTTCAAAGAAGTTATGGAAGGATGGAATTAAATGAGAAGTTAATTTTGGTACAAGAAGTTTTGAAATCTTTGCATATATTTTTTCACAATACACATTTTCCATGAACTTTTTGAATGTTTCTCATATACATGAATTTTAAATGTTTTGCATTAAAATAAACTTATTTTTGATTCAATTTTCTATGATTTCTGAATTCTCTCAAAGATACCTGGAATGTAGGATTCTAAAGCAAAAGAATTAAAAAAAAATAGCATTTCAGATACTAGTGGGGAGACAGTGTGGATGGTTGACCTGAGTTTGTACCTTTGGCTAATATTTCCTAAACACTAAATACATTTTAATAAGTTTCCTTTTCTAAGATCCAGAGTGTCAAATATTAGTGAGTGGCTTTGAAATAAATATGGAAAAACAAGATTGCAAGGGTTGGAATAATTTTTACTTAATGTTTAATGAAAATTTGTTGCTTGCTATGATTTTGTTCTTGTTAATCACATGTGCTGCTAATCATGACTACATAAGATCAGGTAAACATGACAGGTTTCCTACAGTACAGTGATCTGATTAATATTTATTACTTGTATGCTAATTTGCATTTAATGATGCAAATAAAATCTGGTTTAATGACAAACTGTCTCGACTTCCATTTCCTACCTTGTCTATTTATGGGCACTTAATATAACAAACACCAATATGAGACTCAAGATGGCAGAATAGGGTAAGGACACGTTTAAAAGGATGGAGAAGCATTTAATCAGGATGAAGCAGAGAGGACATATTCCAGGATATAGGAGAGGACAGAACAACAGCAGAGGGGTACCTGGAGACTAACAGACACAGGAAAGCAGCAGACACAATGGTGTGGTGTTGCAGTGACTGATAATCCAGCAGCATTCAGCTAACAGCGATCTGAACTCTACCAGCAGATCAAGAACTCCACCAGCAACCAGGTGGGAGGGACTTTCACTAGAAGCTTGGGAGGTGAACCCAGACAAAGAACTGTCTGTCCTGCTGGTCCGTTTGATTTGACCAGGAGCAGAGACAAAGCAGCAGATCCCAGATGGGTAATGTGATAACAGGATGGATTTCACAGACCAGTCAACCCCCTAGAGCAGAATTGGGCACCATTTTGCCTAAGAAGGCAAAGGCAAGGGAAAGGACTGAGCATAAACTGAGCTGGGAGTGAACTCATTTCTGACTCAGTGAACTGCAGCAACGTGGCATTCTACAGGTTCCACCCGAGACAGGTCTGAGCAGCCCTAAGACCTGACAGCCAGCAGATCAAGAACTCTAGTAGTGGCACAACAGGCACCATTTTGTACACTGTGGCAATAGCTTTGGGACTGCAGGGGACAACAGTGAACTGTGCATGTGCTGAGCTCGCGAGAACTCACTGAGTTCAGTGGATTGCACTGGTCCCGCAGGAAAATAATACTGCCTGTAGCATTGTACGGATCAAAATAGGTCCATGTGGCACCCAGACCTAATGGCCAACAGGCTCTGGTAAAATCAGCACCACCAACAACCTAGCTATATGGATACCTTGTGTCTGCCTAATCCTGGGACCTGCTCCAACCGGAAGTGGGAGAAAGGTTGCAGA
Source organism: Ochotona princeps (assembly GCF_030435755.1). Classification (NCBI taxonomy): domain Eukaryota; kingdom Metazoa; phylum Chordata; class Mammalia; order Lagomorpha; family Ochotonidae; genus Ochotona; species Ochotona princeps. The sequence continues at coordinate 27,446,342 of NC_080841.1, read as the reverse complement.
GACAATGGTGCAGCCTCAGCACGGTATCACAGGAGGTGGAGAGTGATGAGCCACGAGTTGGGGCTATGGAGTTCTTTGTGAAAATCTAACATAAGAACCCAGACCTGGAACTTGCTGGAGGGAGTGGCAAAATTGGCTGCAATCAAAGAGCTGTGTACCAATGGCAATAGACCTGTGGATGACACAGCTCATGAACCTGCCCCCAAGGAGAAGAATCTGATAACTAGAAGTACAACGAGCAAGAACAAAAGAAGAGACAAAGGCACAATAAATATTACTGAAGAGCCCCCTGCAAAGGAGCAAACTGAGTTAACTGAGGAAGACATCGAGAAAATGGGGGATACAGAATTCAAAAACTCATTATAAAGCTTCTGATCAACAATGAGAAGCTCATGCAAGAGTTCAAAGAATTTAAAGAATATGTTACACAAGCAATAACAGCAATAAAGCAAATCAAGGCTGATAGATCAGAAATGAAGAACACAGTAGAGCAAATTAAAGGCACAGTGTAGAGTCTCCAAAATAGAATGAAGCAAGCAGAAGAAAGAATCTCAGAATTGGATGATATTTCTGTCACCAGGGGGAAGCAAACAAAAAGCTGGAAGCAGAGCTGGATCAAGCCAAAAAAAGTATTCAAGAATTGAAAGACACTATTAAGCGGCCAAATATAAGATTTATGGGAGTCCCAGAAGGTGCAGAAAGAGAAACTGATTTTACAGATATATTTAATGAAATAATGAAGGAAAATTTCCCTAATCTGGATAAAGAATTGGGAAACAAGATCTAGGAGGGGGCACAGAACTCCCAACAGGACGGATCAAAGCGATTTTCACCAAGACACATGATCATCAAGCTCTCTTCAATTGAACATAAGGAAAAGATCCTTAAATGTGCACATGAAAAAAATCAACTGACATATAAAGGAATGCCAATTAAACTTACAGGAGACCTCTCACAGGAAACTGTACAGGCAAGAAGAGAATGGAGTGACATATTCCACATTCTAAAAGAAAAAAATGTTCGGCCCAGGATAACATATCTAGCAAAGCTTTCTTTTGTTTCTATACTTTTTTTTTAAAGACTTGTTTATTTTTATTGCAAAGGCAGATATACAGAGAAGGAAGATCTCCTGTCTGATGGTTCACTCCTCAAGTGACCACAATGGCTGGAGCTGAGCCAATCAGAAGCCAGGAGCCAGGAGCTCCCATGTGGGTGCAGGGTCCCAAGGCTTTGGCCCGTCCTCAAATGTTTCCCCCGGCCACAATCTGGGAGCTGGATGGGAAGCAGGGCTGCTGGGATCAGAACAGGTGCCCTTATGGGATCTTGGCGCATGCAAGGCGAGGACTTTAACCACTACACTATTGCGCTAGGCCCCAAAGCTTTCTTTTGTCTTTGAAAATGAAATAAAATTCTTGCACAGTAAAGAAAAGTTTAAAAAATTTGCCTCTTCCAAACCTGCTCTACAAAGGATACTTCAAGATGTTCTGTTGGCAGAGAATAGGAATAGCACCTACCAAAACCAAAGGCAAATGGGAAGAACATCCCAGTAAAATGACAACAGAAGACTAAACCAATGAACAACCCATTGCTAAAATGACACGACCAAATTATTCCTGTAGATATTAACCCTGAAAGTAATTGAAAAAACCCTGAAAGTGATTGAAAACGTCGAAGATTAGTAGACTGGATTAAGAAACAAAACCCATCTATTTGTTGTCTAGAAGAGACCCATTTCACCAAGAAAAATCAGTGGAAGCTATATCTCATGGATTTTGATTTTTTTTTTTAGTTTCATCTCTTCAAAGCTCTTTTTGTGATTAAATAATTCAGTGACTCATAGATCATACAATAGCATCATTTTCTTCAAGAAGTTTCTTGATTTTCATTTCTTCAGCGGCATATTAGTCATTCAGTAGCATGTTATTTAACTCCATGTTGATGTTTATTTCTTTTTTCTTCCTGTTGTTGATTTTGTTTTGTGGCTTTTCATTTAAGGGGATGTATAATAGCTGGGTAATGGAGACTGTCATATCTAGTAACATGTTATTTAACTTCATGGCATTGTAAATTTCTATTTTTCTTCCTGTTGTTGATTTTGTATTGTGACTTTTCATTGAAGGGGATGTACAGTAACTGTAAAATGGAGACTAACATCCAGATGTGAGGATACAATGTAGTATGCATCTCTACTTCCAGACAAAGATGGACTTACAATGAAACTGTTTACTATATCTTGACAATAGGATGTTGGATTCTCTGCCATTGTCCATGCCCACAATGATGGACATATGACTGTGTATGAAGAACTGTACTTTAGTAATGATATAGAGGAACTAGGTGGAGGGAGGGGAATTGGGGAGGGGATAAGGGAAATGCCAGGAGCCTATGGAAGTGTATCATAAAATGATAATAATAATAATAAATAAAAACCCCACACACCAATATATTTAGTTTCTACCTGTAACTCATTGTGTAGTGTCTTCTTTTCTTTCTTTGTGGGCTCTGTCCCTTCCCCCTCCCACAGGAATGCTCTGATTGTAGGCTGTTATAGTATATCACTGGTTCTGGCACCATTGGGTCCAATCAGAGGGTGGATGAGTTCAAAGGATGCTCCTTTCAGAAGCAAAAACCTTCACCAAGTCATCTCCCTGTGGTTTCTGTAGAATCTACTTACTTCATCATAGTAACCAGCCTGACCCAAATTTGTTCTTGGATAATGTTCACCAGTTATGTCAGCCAGTTCCACAGATCACATTGTGTGAATATCCTCCATTTACCTTGCTATATACAGATGTTTACAGTCATTATGCGGTAGTCACTAAGGTGAGAAGTTAAGTGTTCTACATGTGTTTTCTGATATAATCCTCACCGCAACTCTGTCACCTATTTATAAGAAGAATAATTTACTTATTGTTTGCTTAAAAAGCAGGAAGGAGAAAGGAAGAGATAGAGAGAGAAAATTTTTCTTCCATTGGCTTTTTCTCCAAATGTTCACAATAGCTAGGGCTAGGCCAGGCTGAAGCCAAAAGCCAGAAAATCCAGCCGGGTCTCCCACATGGGTGGCAGGGACCCAAGGACTTACACCATCATCTATTTCCTTGCAAGATGTGCATTGTCTGGAGACTGGATCAGAAGCAAAGTAGCTGGGACTTGAACCAAACACTGAAATTGAGAATATTCTTCTCGAGTGATGGCTTAACTGGTATGCCAAATGTACACCCTGATAAACTATCTTGAGGGAAAAGTGGAGGATAACTCAGAATCTGTATGATCATTTCACAATCTAACGTGATATTTTTGAACGTCTAAAAATTTTGCTGCACTGTTTGTATTGCTTCTGCCAATTCAAGGATAACTTTTCTCTCAAAGTTTGACTATACATATGAGATTAAGCTTACTGTGACCGAACTAACGTCACCGGTTCCCAGCTATTCACTAAAATATTTTATTTCTCTCTCAAGTCACCTTGGATGTGGACAAGAAAGTCTGACTAATGCAGGTGAAGGAAGTGTGAGCAGGAGACATGTGTATTGTTTCTGGGAGATGGCTTACGTTCCTTCCTCCCTCTTCTGCTAGTCTGCTTGCTGCAAGAATTGGTTTCCAAGATGGTACAACCGCATGCTAGAAAGAGTCAGAATCACTGATTCTGCATTTGCAGAACTGTGAACTCTTTTTTTTTTTTAAAGATTTATTCATTTTATTACAGCCAGATATACACAGAGGAGGAGAGACAGAGAGGAAGATCTTCCATCTGATGATTCACTCCCCAAGTGAGCCTCAACGGGCCGGTACGCGCCGATCCAAAGCCGGGAACCTGGAATCTCCTCCGGGTCTCCCACGCGGGTGCAGTGTCCCAACGCATTGGGACGTCCTCAACTGCTTTCCCAGGCCACAAGCAGGGAGCTGGATGGGAAGTGGAACTGCCGGGTTTAGAACCAGCGCCCATATGGGATCCTGGGGCGTTCAAGGTGAGGACTTTAGCCGCCAGGCCACACCGCCGGGCCCAGAACTGTGAACTCTAAGCATTGTAATATTAATGAGTAGTGAATTGCAATTTTGGCAAAAAAAGTTTATTAGAGGGACTTACATTGATTAATGCTTCTAACATCTATACCATGACAAAATGGTTGGGGACCATTAGTGTATATTTTCACTCTAAATATGTTCACTCTTTATTCAGACCTTTGAGAGGTTCAGAAAGTTCATGGAAAAGTGAGTCATCTTTTAAATTAACCTTTGAAGTACTCTTACTTCTGAAGCATCATTGTCATCTTCATTGTCACCATCACCATCATCACTATTACCATCATTGGTCTGACTGTGATCCAGCTAAGATCCTATGGTTTTGACGCCGAGTCAGTTGTATCAGTATTTAGCATCTGCCTCTCTGAGCTATGCTTGGGGGCAGTAGGCAAATTCTTTGGTTCTTGTAGAAGTAACATGTGTGACTACCTTAGAGCTCAGCATGTTCCATGTGCTTTGAACATTTTTTTCCCTAGAACTTTGCTGGATGGCTCATATATATATATCACTCAGATTACTTATCAGCTATGAACTCCTTGAGGAGGGCTTTTCTGACAACTCAAACTGAAGTTCCTTTCACACAATAGTTGTTTTATTAAGATTTATTTATTTTTATTAGAAATGCAGATATTCAGAAAGAAGAAGAGACATAAAGCAAGATCTTCCATCTGATGGTTCACTTCCCAAGTGGCCACAATGGCTGGAGCTGAGTCAATCCGAAGCCAGGAACCAGGAGCTCTTCTAGGTCTCCCACATGGTGCAGGATGCCAAGGCTTTGGGCTCTCCTCGACTGCTTTCCCAGGCCACAAACAGGGAGCTGGATGGGAAGCGGGGCTGCCGGTATTAGAACTGGCACCCATATGGGATCCCAGCGTGTGCAAAGCGAGGACTTTAACCACTACACTATCTCACCGGCACCAATAGCTGTTCTTTTAAAAGTTAATTAATTTTATGATACAGTTCCATAGGCTCTGGGCATTGTCTCTCCTTCCCCACCCTTTGGTGTCCTCCCACTGGTTTCCCCCGTATTATTGCAATTGTGAAGTTCTTCAAAAATCATCATAAGTCCATCATTCTGCTTTTGAAGTGTATCCTGAGACTGTTGATGTGGAGAATGACAGAGTCCAGCATCCTATTGTCAAGATACAGTTAGCAATTTCATTGGGAATCCCCCCTGATTTGGGAGTAGAGATGCATACTGCATTGTATATTCACAACTTGATATGATAGTCTCTAATATACAGTTCCTCTAGATGACTATATGTACACACATGTTTACATATATATATGTCTCTGTATATAGAGAGATCTTGCATTTTGTATGGAGATTACAACATATGGTATTTGTCCTTTTGGGACTGGCTTATTTCACTAAGCATAATGGTCTCTAGTTAGGACCATTTGGTTGCAAATGGCAGAACGTCATTATTTTTGATGGCTGAGTAGCATTCCATGGAGTAGATGTATCACACTTTCTTTATTCATTTCTCTTTTGATGGACATCTGGGTTGTTTCCATGTCTTTGCTATTGTAGATTGTGCTACTGTAAATATAAGATTACAGATCACTTTTTAAAATATACAATAGCTATTTTCTTTTATTTTTAGGTCTTATATAAGATTATCTTGTTTTCTTGTGAATTATCTACCTTTTGGTCCAATCCCTGCATGATCAATACTTCAACTTCAGTCGTGGAAAAATGTTTGGAAATAATAGGTACTTAGTAAAATAGTTGTTGAATGAATATGTGAATGACTGAACCTTATGTAGTAGAAGCTACTATTATTTTACTTGCCTTTTTAAAAAACCAATGCTGCCTGTTATAAGAATGTATCTGTGACTGGAGTGAAACATTCAGTTCAACAAGGTAAACTTTTCTTATTTAAATAATGCTAGACATCTAGATACTTGGAAATGTTAAAAGTTTAGAAAATGCAGACCTAGCTACTTGACAAATGAATTTAAACCATTTGGATGAACTTAGTACCTAAAAGCATTAAAAATTTCTTTGAAGCACATTTGAACCATATTCATCATTTTAAATGTCTTAACTCTACAAATAATGTTTTCTTCCCAAATATAAGCTTTATTTCTTAGTAAACTAAGTTTTGAAAATGTACACACTGCAATTCTCTCCCTGAAATTCATCATGTTTATTAGCATATGTAAGGCCCTAAGAAGTTCTGTGCTTAAGGAACCTGTTTAATTTTATTTAATCCAGCCTTTCTCAATTTATTTGCCCCTGGGATTCCTTTTTCCACATAATGTATTAATATTTCAAACAAAAGTTACTGGGAATGCTCCAGGGTATGCTAAAAATTCATTGTGATTTTAATGGTTGCTGCAAAAAGTTTTCCTGCTTAAGTTTCCAACTCTTTTCTCTGTACAAAATTATGTCATTTTATTTCGCAAACCTTGGGCACCCAAATGGAAACAAACTATGCATTGTTATATATCTGCATCTCTGCCTTGTTGAAAGAATTGTTTATTTATTTATTATTATAGTCTGCCAAATGGATCATTGATGTGGCCTGACTAACTTTTCTATCATGCATAAAGATTGCCACGTCTGTGGGATTACCATATTTTCTTTAAAAATGTTGCACTCACCAACTATTTTCTCTTATCTGAATCCAATACCACAGTGTGGACAGACTTTTTTCATAAATTCAGAAATGAAGTGTTGATTGAGGTAGAAGATTATGACTTAGTTGTAAGATCATCTTAGCAAAAGATGTCTTTTTTCCTTAGGGACTTTCTAAATTTGAGATTCTCTATTATTCAAGCAATTGTCAGTTTTTACAAATATGTTTAGTATATGTGTAGTTTATATTTGTTGCTGAGGTTTATAAAGGAGGTTGAGACAGTTGGCTTGTCCCAGTGGAGACTGTTGTCTGCCTGGAGAGAAATCACAAATATTCACTGAACACCTAGAGTAAGCCTCAATCAATAAATGAAAGTGTCTAAATGCAAAAGAAAGAAAAATACCTTGATTTAATTAGATTAACAATGTTGTTGCATCTATACAGAACTCCAAATTACTCAGTTGCCTTCTGTGCTCGATTTGAATACTTGAATAATTCTTGTGTTATAATGTGTAAATATGTTTGAACCTGTTAAAGCAAAGTTAGAATGTTTCCTTCCATCACAAACATTGATTTGCTCATGGTTTTGGCCTATTTTCCTTTGCAAATATGTAAGATGACTTCTCATTGTTAAATCTTACTTTCACCATTTACTAATAGGTTTTGATTTCTTTCAGTTAACAACTTAAGTAATATTTTGGGGGGTCTAATCTTCTGTTGGCGGTGCTGGCATCCCATATTGGTGCTGGTTTGTGTCCTGGTTGCTCCAGTTCTGATCCTGCTCCCTCCTAATAGCCTGAGAGAGCAGTGGAGGATGGCTCAAAGCTTTGAGAGCCTGTACCTGTGTGGGAAAATTGAAAGGAACTCTTGCTTCTCAGCTTTGAGCCATTGAGGCCACTTGTGGAGTGAACCAGCAGCTGGAAGATTTCTCTTTGTCTCTCTCTGGAACTCTGATGTTCAAGTAAAACATGTAGATTCATTAAAAAAACTATACTAGTATCTTAACTTTCATTTCCCTCATTCTGCATGAACATATACGTGTAGTTTAAAAATTATTTTCAAAGGACCGGATGTGGCTTGCCATAACCCTGTAAAGTTGGGGAACTTAAGAAAGATGGTTGCAGGAGATAAATAGCCTGAGCTTACAGAGATCCAAGAGTTTTCTTTGGGCCTGGAGTATAAGGCAAGGGCATTAGCTGTGAACATGATCCAAGAAGCCACTAAGCAAAGTGGGCCTACTCCATGAATGAAGGCTGGGCAAGAGACTCATTTACTGGAGTATGGATCGACAGCCATGGCTCTGTAGGATCACTCAGGTTAAGACATTGCATGAATGCAACTGGGAGGCTACACCATGTTACTTGACAGCCTTTGAATTGTGCCAAATGCCCATCTAAGAATGTGAGCATCAAACCATACCAAGAAATGGAGGTTATTCATTCTCCCCTTGTCTTCCCCAGATCATAACCTGCTCTGAATTGACTAAATTTTTCATTATTTTGGTAGAAGGTGATATAAGTGGGAGTACAGAAAATTTTGAAGATTTTCATTTAAAGAACAGCTGATTTGAAATTGAATTTTAAGTTAGATTGTGTTGCACCAGATTCTGTGTTTCTGAGTTGCAATAAAGGATCCAGAGTTGAGATCAATAGTAAAAAAATGAGTTTCCCTTCTGCAACACTGTTATAACAACACCACCACCAAAAAACCTCATCTTCATTAGAATGTAGTAGTATTCCCTTCAAAGTTATCAATATATGGTGCGAGGAGCTGCTCCAGTCCATCCTGATTCTTGTGTTGGCTCATATGTTGGTCTTCTATCGACTTTTTTTTTTTCAACAGAGATGAATCCTAGGGACAGGCATTTAGTCTAGCAGTTAAGATGCCTGTGACCTCCATGACAAGGCCTGGGTGTGAAGCCCAGCTTTGCCTCCTGACTCCTGACTTTAACTTGCTGGGAATGAAAAACCTGAGAGGCAGTAATAATGGCTAAATATCTATCACCCATGTGGGAGATCTCTATTGAGTTTCCAATATGACCCAATGCCACCTGTTGTGGGCATTTTAGGAGTAAATAGGCACACAGTATCTCTGTCTCTTAAATAAGTAAACAAGTGTATAAATATGTAAAATAAATAAAGGTACCAATGCAAGAGTGTAAGAACAATGGAAAAAGTGATTCTGGATGTTTATTTGTGTGCAAAGAAGAAAACAAAGAGAGCAAAGTGTAAGGAGGAAAGAGAGGCGATCCTATAGGTTTATTTTCTCCAGCACATCCCTCTCGAGAGGTTCACCAACAGATTGTAGAATTGTTATATCACTTATGAAATTTGCTTCACAATAGTACCATTTGGAGTCCAATTTTATAGATAGTTTTCATAGATGATCACAATATGATAGAAATGAGGTTTGGCTTTCACACATACTCTAATAAATCCCAACAGACAGTTAAAATCTTAGGTTCCTTGATGTATTTTCAACGGCTATAAAGTCAAGAGTGATAGAATCAAGACGAAAAATACTCACATGCTGCATAAATATGATATGGCTCACTGAGTCTTCTCATCTTTTTGAAAATATTCCTCTAGTAGTATTGGCATTTCTCTTAAGAAAACAGTAAATGGCATTTAAATACTAGCTTAGAGACAAGTGCATTTGGGGACATCTCATCTAGGAAATACGATCAAAATATTTCATAAGAACAGGTTGCTAAAATTTTTTTAAGGCATTGTCTTTTGAAAATGTTATTAAAAATCTGGGATGCATTTATAGGCAAGGTAGGAAAGGGAGATACAGGAGTCCATGAAAGTATTTCTTAATTCTGTGGGAAGCATATTACGTGATATTTCTCTTCCAAGAGTATACACATGCTAGGTCAGTTGCTCTGCACATGCAGAAGTGGACAGGATCCAGTATGTCTGGGAGGCAAAAGTTTGGCCTTGGAATTTGTCACTACTTTGGGTACTGTTTTTCTCATTTTCAGATGTATGAAGAGGTAACACATACTCGAATAGTTGTAATCTACATAGTAGGATATCAGCTGGAGAATCTAAGCTACTTTTAGTCTTAGCATAGATGTGTCTGCACATTTCTTAAGATGATAAACGGGGTTGCCATAGTCTTATTTACAATGAGGGATTAGGGTAAATGGAATACAAATGACCTCCATCCTTCCCATCAGCTACATCCTCTGCATGAAAAATTTGAACCTGCCCTCACTGAGGGATGGAATATAGTTTCCCACTTCTGCTACCTGGGCTAATATTTTGACCTGTTTTGGCTGGTGAGATGAATTTGGCAGTTGTAAACTCAGTTTGAAGACATCAAGAATGCTTTTACTGTTCTTGGAATTGCTCCATTACCATTTAAACCAGCCTGTCACAGCCAACTGGGTGACAGATGAGCACATGATGTGGTGGCCCTTGACACTGCAGCTGACAATCAGTCACCCTCCAGAGTCATGCAATCAGAGATCAACCCACCTCCAGCAAGTCGACTCAGTTTCATAACTAGTGTTAGATGAAGATCCACCAAGTTGGCACAAGTTAGGGGAAATATCTTATTGAACAATAGACTCATTAACAACAACATTATTTTCAGACACTATTTTTTTTAAAGATTTATTTATTTTTAAAAGATATTTATTTATTTATTTATTATTGGAAAGACAGATATACAGAGAGGAGGAGAGACAGAGAAGATCATCTTCCATCCAATGATTTCCTCCCCAAGCAGCCAAAATGGCTGAAGCTGAGCCAATCCGAAGCCAGAATCCAGGAGCCTGGAACTTCGTTCAGGTCTCCCATGCAGGTGCAGGGTCCCAAAGCTTTGGGCCGTCCTCGACTGCTTTCCTACGCCACAAGCAGGGAGTTGGATGGGAAGTGGAGCTGCCAGGATTAGAGCTGGTGCCCATATGGGATCCCGGCGGCTCAAGGCGAGAACTTTAACCACTAGGTTATTGCGCCGGGCCCCAAAGATTTATTAATTATAATTATTATTTTTGGAAAATCAGGTTTAATGAGAGGAGGAAAAACAGAGAGAAAGATTAACCGTCTGCTGATTCATTCCCCAAGCGGTAGCAGTGGCTGGAGCTGAACTGATCTGAAACCAGGAGCCAGGAGCCTCTTCCAGGTCTCCCACGTGGATGCAGGGTCCCAAGGCTTTGGGCCATACTTGATTGCTTTTCCAGGCCGCAGGCAGGGAGCTGGAAGGGAAACAGGGCCACTGGGACACAAACCAGTGCCCATATGATGTCCTGGGTGCAAGGCGAAAACCTTAGCCACTAGGGTGCTGCACCAAGCTCCCAGTCACTATATATATATATAAATGCAATACTACACATGGATAGAGATGTCCTGAAAAGCAAGGATCCTGAAGGTAAGGATTATAATTCTTCACTAGCTTGGTATGAAGATAGCAGGTCATTTCAGACTGGAGGATAAGATAAAAAAGTGGTTTGCCAAATGTTATTCTGGGGTCAGCAGCATCAGCATTGCTTGGGAACTCAACAGAAACACAGATTTTAAGTGATACCACTTACTGCATCAGAACCAATAATCTTCATCTTAAAAAGGCCTCTCAATGTTTCTAATGCACTTGGAAGTTTGAAAACCATTGAACCAGATAAAAAAGAGGTGAGAGAAGCATAGCATTTCTTAATATTATTCCCCTGAAAATTCTTCAGGTGATTATTTATGATTTGGTAATTTTAGATGCACTAATCTAAGTGCCCATGTAATTAAAATTTTTATGAGCGATGGGGATTTCTAAATGTTGTTTTAAAGGCAAATAATTTCTTTTCAACTTGGTGCTATTTAAATTACCTTGAGTCTCAGAAATTTATAAGTGGTCTCAAAGTTTAAACTAATAGCAATGTTTAAAAGTCAGTCTTCAAAGTGCTTAAAGAAAACACCTGGGTATCGCCACAAAAATGTCTATTTCTAACACATCACACTGGGTGCCTCCACCCTCATCACCAGCTGGTTCCTCTTTGTGAACATCCTTTATCCCTATTAATGCCAACCAAGGGGTTTTTTTTTTAAAGATTTATTTTTATTGGGAAGTCAGATTTATGGTGAAAAGGAAAGACAGAGAGAAAGATTTTTCGTCTGCTGGTTCACTTCCCAAGAGGCTGGAGCTGAGCTGAGTTGGAGCCAGGAGCCAGGAGCTTCTTCTGGGTTTCCCATGTGGGTGCAGGGCCACAGGCTTTGGGCTGTCCTCTACTGCTTTCCCAGGCCACAAAGCAGGGAGCTGGATGGAAAGCATATCCTCAGGGGTACGAACCAGAACTCATATGGGATCCAAGTGCATGTAAGGCATGGATTTAGCCACTAGGCTATCACACTGGGCCACTCACCAAAGTTTTGTTTTTAAAGAAAATGTTTATTGATTTGGAAGAAAAAGTGACACATACACACAATTTTTTTTTTAAATCCATTGGTTACCTTCCAAAATGAACCCAACAGCCAGGGTTGGGCCAAATCAAAGCTAGGAGCCAAGAACTGCATCCTGGTTTCCCACATGGTGACAGAAGCCTAAGGCAGGGCCATCTTCTGCTACTTTCCCAGAAGCATTAGCAACCAACTGGATTTGAAGCAGAGTAACTGGGACTTGCCAAGTTTGGCTCTGATATGCAATATTGGTGTTGCAAATGGCAACTTAAGTTGCTGCACCATGGTATCTGTCCATAAGTAGTCTTATGAAATAGGAATTGTTATTTTAATTTTAGATATGAAGAAGTAGAATGGTTAGAGGCATTCAACAATTTGCCAAACATGCTAGTTAGAATCTCTGACCTTCTGCTGGATAGAAGGTCTTTTTCTAAAAACAATGGGAAGCAGTGATGAAATAGCAAACATTTAGTAAGTAGTTTTTTTTTTAATCCAAGAAGAATAAAACAGCCACACTTCGTTATGTTTACTAATTTCCGTAGTGTAAATGTTTATACCATGGTCAATTTCAAACTACCATCTTAAAGACACCGCGCAATTAGCTCTTCTTTCGCTCTGTGGGTTAGTTTCAGGCCACCATTCTGGGGAAACAGGAATGGAGGCTGCTTTTTTGTGTCCAAATGGGCATATTGATATTTTAAAATTTCTCTTTAAAGTAATGATTTTCACTTGTATTTCAAAACCATATTCAAAACAGATACTGAGATCATTTTGCTTTAATTTTCAATTTTAGATCCAACTTTATAGAGACAATGTATTTCAAAAATCAGCTGTTGTATGAAATTTTGAGAGATTTTCATTGTATAGAGTCAGAACTGGGTACAAGCTTAGGAAAACATTTGGTTTTCAACCCTTACTTTAGGCAGATATAACTAATCTGAATAGATATTTTGTCTCCTTGAAAATCTCTTATTATGAAGGCTTTTCCACATGCCTCAGTATTCCAAATGAGTATCTTATCATCTTTAAGAAGACTCTTTCTTAGACTGATATGAAAAATCTCCAGCTGTAATTTAAGCCTATTTTGTTTTGTTGCTACAGAGACAAAAAGCCATTGATTGGCATTCACCTCTTAGAAACCCTTCTGTGCTGACAGAAGATGTTAAAAGATTCCTTTAGTATCTAATTCCACCTTTTAAAAAAATAACCTTTCATCATTACATAAAGAGGAAGATTTCTAGCTCAGCAGGATGTCTTTATTGGCCCCCTGAAAGTACAGTCTTAAGACCTCCTTCTCAAATTTCTAGACAATAATGTCCTGGCCAGTCTTTGACCTCCCCCCTTCTTGATTTCACCCCACTATTGAACTTTTTAAAAGTTGTGGTAACAGCATGTAGCATGAGATCTCCCCTCTTAACAAATGGTTCAGTGTTAACAATGTTGTTAACTATAGCAATGATAATATACCATAGGTCTATAGAACTTATTCATCTTGTGTAATTGAAACTTTATGTTTGTATTTTAAAGAGCAACTTGCATCAGGCATACATTTCTAGTGATGTAAATGGATTCTCACTCATCTTTCATTGCAGCTGGATTCATTTTGAACATCTTTGTTGTAATGCTTTTAATTAAATAGGGAAAGTGATACTGTCTCTGTCCAACATGGTGAAACTGTATCTACATCAGAGAGGGAAATGATTTTTTGTGTACAGCAAACTTGATTGTATATGGAAAGGCATAAGAAACCTTAGAACAAGTTGAATTTTTCAAGATTTATTTATTGTATTGCAGAGGCAGAATGAGAGAGAGAGAGAGAGACTCTTCCATCCAGTGGCAGCAATGGCTGGAGGTGAGCAGACCCAAAGCCAGGACAACCAAGGCTCACAACTGGATACAGGGACCTAAGGACATGAGCCATCCTCTGCTGCTTTTCCAGGCTATAGGCAGGAAGCTGGATCAGAAGTGGAGCAGCCGGGGCATGAACTGGTGCTCATATGGGATGCCAGTACTGCAGACAAAGGATTAGCCTGTTAAGCCTCTGTGCTAAAACCCTAAATTTTTATTCTTAATGCTCTTCTCTACATTCTCATTTCTCCAACAAGATCAACATTTGAACATGTACAGGCAGATTTTTTACTAGGTGTATAGAAAAAAGGTATTAAAAAGGGTATCATTTTGATATCTCTTAACACCCTCCTACCAATCCTTTCTATCCGAACATTGATTTTGCATCTTTTTCCCTGTTTGCTGTAGGAAGACCAAATGCTATTTCCAACTTCATTTTTAGTAGAAGAGGAAGATCGTCTGGGGAAGTTTTAGTTTCTGACTTTCAAATGACCAGTAGTTATATTCTGGGGATAAGAAAGAGTAGAGAAACCAGTGCTTCTTGTGGGATAAACAAGTCTATTAGAATATTGGATAGTAAAAGACATACCAGAGAGGGCAAAACAAATCCTGGAGCTTCTTCTACTTAGTTGAAACAATTCTTCCCTTACTTTACTTAGTTGGACCTCAGGAAATCATTTAACTTTTCAATGCTTTCATCTATAAACTTAGGTCAATATTATATACTGTGAAGGATAAAATGAATTGATTTAGATATCATTATCTAGTATAATTTCTGTTTTAAAATGCAAGTGTATACTCCATGGTCAGAATGCTTAGGCCTCCCAGGATAAATGATAGGATTTTAAAAAGCTCTTACAAAATGGAATTGAAAGATAAATTCATTTGGGTGCAAAAAATTTTGAAATCCATGCATAGATTTTAATCTGTAATATGCATATGTGTATTTTCCATGGCATTGGGCTGGATTTCTATGTGTTTTCCTTTTTTAAAAAAGGCTTATTTATTTATTTCCAAGGCAGATCAATTGTGGGCAGGAATACAGAGAAATCTTCCATTTACTGGTTCATTTTCCATTGGTTTTCATAGCTACGGCTGGACCAGGGTGAAGTAAAGAGCTGGAATCGGTTACATTTGGGTTTTTGCTATGGGTGCCAGGGGCTCAAGTACTTGAGTCATTCTTTGCTATTTGTCCAGCAAGGAGCTGAACCAGAAGATGAAGAGCCAGGACTGGAGCTAGTGTTTAGGTGTGGGATGCTGTTGTTGCAAGTGATGGTTAAACTTGAGGTGCCACGTGCAAACTTGGTGTTTTCCTTTGTGAACAGAGACATTTCATTTAACTCATGGGTCTCTTTGCCTTCTCTGTCAGCTGCTGACTTTTTCAAATATTAATAAAGTATTGGTTTTTCAGGTAATTTGAATTTAGAAAACTTCTATGCAGCAGAAAAATGGAGTTCTTATTCTATCTAAGCCGTTTTAACTCGATCATGACAAACTGAATAGAATTCTATGTTGGGTTTCTGGGTAGAGTTTTAGGGAAATCAATTTCCGATTACTTCTGCGCTCTGAAATCTTGAAATGCAAGCCAGATTTAAAGAGGCAAGATTAGTTCACCAAGTGCATAAGAGGCAGGATCAGTGTATAAGATAGGTAAAGTATGCTTCTGAAATTCCAAAAAGAAAAACTCATTCCTGTACTGCCTGAAATGTAAATATTGGGTAGATAATTTATACATTAAGCCACTGCAGTAATTTATACTACAATGTGCATAAATTTTATAAACCTTAATATCTTTTCCTGAGAGCTAGGTCTGATGGGAAGGCATATGCCTACCTGGAGAAAGAGATGAGTAGTTAGGCAAACTGCACAAGTTCTGTTTCCAATTAATTCTTTTTTAAAATAAGATTTGCATATTTTTATTGGAAAATAAATATCCATACAGAGGGATGGAGATACAGAGAGAAAGGTCCTCTGTGTGCTGCTTCATTCACCAAATGGCTGCAGTGGTGGAGCTGAGTCAATCTGAAGCCAGGAGCCAGGAGTTTCTTCCAGGTCTCCACATGGATGCAGAGTCCCAAGGCTTTGGGCCATCTTCAGTTGCTTTCCCAGGCCACAAGAAGGGAGCTGGATGGGAAGCAGAACAGCTAGGACATGAACTGGTGCCCATATGGGATCTCTGCTGGTGCAAGGTGGGGATTTAGCCACTGAGTCACTGCACTGGTCTCTGTTCCCGAGTAATTCTAAGAATAAAGAGCAGAATTTATACAAGGTTTATAACCTTTTTTTTTCTTTTAGAAAACAAAATAATTACTCAGTTATTACCTGTTCACCATACAAAAGAACAAACAATTCACCTATATTACAATAGTGTGGTAATTTGCCACAATATAGATTCTTTATTTGTGTGATTGATACTGGCTACTGAATTTTCTAAACCCTCATTATGTGATTTTAAGCAATTGTGAAGTTGTATAAAGATAGTTTCCCTCAACATAATTATTCATAAACAAACAATGATAACTCTTTAGTTTTTTCACCTACACATGTAGCTAGCACTACATATTCCTGGTATCTATTGTAGTCATCAGTTAAGAGTTCTGATTGATAGACTTGGACAAACATGATTTGTAACATACTCTCACCTTGTTTATAAAGATACCTTCCTACACAAATAATTTTCTCACTCTTGTTTGCAGGCTGGATATTAAAAAATGTGACAGAAACTTATGAAACCATGAATCTTTGATATTTAACTGTTTCAGGGACTTGCATTATGTTTGGAATTTTTGCCCAAACAGCAGTTTTTAGATGTTATTGCCTCATGCATACACAAAGAATAGCTATGTTATACTAACTTGCTGAAGTATTATATATAATTTTATGTAACTGTTTATATCTTTCTCAAATTTTGGAAATGTTCTGTTACTGTTTCATTGAACAGATTTTTTAGATCCTTCTGCTTCTATTTTTTCAGGTATTTCCAAGACTCATATATTTGGTTGTTTGATGATATTCCATGTATCTTGAATACTGCTTTAGTTCCTTAAAAATTTTTTTTTAATTGAGTTGCTCAAAAGACTTGCCTTTTGGAATTTCTTTTACCTCAGCCAGCTTGTTGTTAAGGCTATTCACAATATTTTTGTATTTGTCTACTGCATTTTTTAGTATTTTTGTTGGTTTCTTTTCCAATATCTCTATTTGCTAAATTTCTTCATCATGTCATGTTCTAATTTAATGATTTAATTTAACTTTCTCTGAAATTTTTTAGTGACCTTACAATCATTCTTTTGGGTTCCTTTCTAGGCATTTATTCAATCTCTTTTTCTTTTCAGTCTGCTATTAATTCACTATCATATTTGGGGAAGTTATATTGGACTTCTTGTTTGTGTTTCATTGTGTTTTTATATTGATTTTTGTGCATCTAGGGAAACTTGCTCTATCAGTTCTAAAGAAGGTTTTGTTGATTGAAGGATTTATTCTTGGTGATGTACACCGAGGTATTGGTTTAATAGAGTGCTTTATCTTTAGTTTTGGTCATAATTTTACTTTGTATATGAAAACACCATGTTATGTGCCTTAAATAGATACAATGTATTTATAAAAGAAATTAATAAAATTTATGTCCATTTTATAAAGTAAATACAATTTTGTAAATAACAGTTGTTATATCTTTAAAATATTATATAAGAATATAATATGCTTATAATATTATGATGATTCTTATTTATACAATCCCTAGCCCCCAAATCATACTTGTCAATTTCTTCAAAGCACATTAACACTTTCTTTAGCAAAATATAGTGTATTATATCTGAGGATTAAAAAAGATAACATTATCAACTAATATAGAAATTGGTATAAAAATGGTGGGAGAACATTGAATTAACATCCTGTAGCATTTACCATTTGGATTCCTTACAATGAACAATAGTAAAATTGGTATTTGAATCTGGAAATATAAAAACTCAGTATATTCAATGGCAATATGTTTGGCAAAGCCATTACTCTGTGAGAGTTTAGTGTATAGCACTAGGGGAAGGAATTGGAAAATAAGATATTATTAAAGCATGTTGATTTGTTACTAGCCTCACTTATCCAGTGTTTTTGAGAAAGAGATGAGTCCATGCAAGAACTCATTAGTTTTCAAACACAGAGAATAGAAATGTAGGACTTTAAAATCTTGCCTAAATCAATTACTTCTAGTTCTGAAGCAGTCATAGCTGGCTTGATGAAGACCTCAGTTGTGTTGCAAAGATGAGATTACACTGGGAGATTCTCTATCCATATCTAATAGTCTCAAAAGAATTGCCATTAAAGTGAAAGAAATGGATTTGGTGGAAAAGGGAAGGTCTTAACCAGTCAGAAATGAAGCAGGTTGAGAATGACACCTGGCATGTAAAATTGGGGCATCTTCACCAGTACTAACTAAAATCAAATGTCTATGGAATGCATTAATTTTCGAAGGAATTTTATCATTGAAAGAATCATGAGTCTGGACTGTGTTTTAAGTTTAAGAGCTCTTGGGCTGCCAAAAAGTATAAGGAAGGCAATGAACTGAAAATTGGATTGTCGCTAAAGATATCATGCTCTCATATGTACCTTGGAGGATGACACGTAAGAAAGCCTGCCTTGGAGAACAGACTCAGAATCAGTAAGAACTATGGACAACAGAATGTCCATACCTGGAGAGATCCAGGTATCCTCTCTCATAAATGTGTTTTGATAAATAAAAAGTGGGCCTACAGATATGTACCTATTTTCAGATATGGTTCATAAAAAACAAGTATAACCTTGGAAACCCATGAAATAGCTGTTTTTCTGTTTGTTTTTTTTTTTTATTAGCTGCTAAGATCTTAGATAAACCCATCAAATTAGGTTCAAATACATCTATGTTAATTACCAGCATCTCAACTGAATCTTAGAGACAATACCTTTGCAAATTAGTCTCTTGCAAACTTTCACATGTTATAAAGAGAAATACAATTGCAAAATTGAGTGTCGAATCCTGAAAAAGATGGAAGAACTAGTGAAGCCAAGGAATGATATGAATAGCTGCTTCAATCACAGAGTCATTGACAAATGAGGAGGTGATGGAGTTCAAATAATTACCACTTGAAGAAGAGAGAGTCAGCAAAACAAATGGCAGCGGGTGTACCTGGAAAGAAAATGATTTTAATACCAGAGGCTTCAAAACTGTCCTTAGGAAGAGTAAAGAAGCTCTTGAAAATTTTTCCTGAAATGATTCTTGTTTGATTAAATTGTCTTGCCATGCTGGCTTTTTAATAGTATATTCTAAGATTGCTTTTTTGATAAATTTTTTGGTTTATAAAATAGCACATGTGTGAAAAGTGTACATATTAAATAAATATATGTGCATTCTTAATCAAAAATTACTTATTCATTTAAGAGACAGAAAAAAACTGTATGATGGATAAATAGATTGATCAATTAGTTCATTTACAGGTTTACTCCTTAAATTCTCAAAAGTCGAAACTGGGAACCAAGAACTCAACTGAATGCCAGGTCACGTAGACAGGAACCCAGCTACCTGAAATATCACTGCTACCTCCCAGGATTTGCACTACTCAGGCATCAGGAGCCCAAGTCCTGTGTCTAACCCATGTGCTTCAATGTGCTGTGTGGGCATCTTAACTGATTTCTTAGCTGCTAGGCTAAATGTTCACTCCACTATTGTAAATTTTATTTATGTCTTCAAAAATAAAATTGTTTTTGTAAACTATCAGTTATTGAATGTTGATACTGTTTTACTGGAAGAGGATAGATGTTTTGTGATGACACTTCTTCAGATCTGGGCAAAAAGGAAAAAAAAAATGGAGACACCAAGGCAATGTGCTTGGCAGAGAGGGAGGTTTATTGGCCTGTTGCAATTCAATGGGCTTTTATAGATGCTTTCGGTTTATTAGATCAGCATAGTCCTTTAACCTAAGTTTGAGCACTGTAAAAATCTCTCCGTAAGTTTAGTGTTTCATAATGTTAAGCGTTCCAAATGTTTTGTGAATCACTACCTTTCATAGCACCCTACAAGCTGAGTTTAGTGTTTTTGCTGCCTTTCCAAAACATTCATGTTCATGCTGAATATATCCTTCTGCTGCTCTGTTTTCTTAGGACAATGAAGGTCATTCATTTCTCATTATGATTCTAAAATACAACATGGCTTTGAAATAATAGAATATTTTAATCTTATTTTTAAGGTTTACTCTGCATGATAGAGTTCCATAGGCTCAGGGATTTCACCTACTCCCCCTGACCCCCAACTTCCCCTATATTATTACAATAGTATAGTCCTTCAAAAATAGTCATATGTCCATCATTCTATTTAAGTGTATCCTGACGTTGTGGCTATAGACAGTGGTAGAAAGTCCAGTATCCTAATGTCAAGATAAATTTAACAGTTTTATTGGGAGCCCTTCTATTATTCTCAGATGTATACCGAAATGTATGCTTCTCAGTATGCTCATCTTCATTATACAGTTCCTCTAGGTGAATACACACACACACATACACACACATACCTATATATCTGTTAATCTTGAACTTTGTTTTTTTAAAGGTTTCTGCTGAACAATAGGCTGTTTCCCAGAAAAATCATGCCAACTACTCTCTTTTCTCATTTCGTCAGAAAAATTTACTCAAATAATGGGATTTCATCCAAGACTAGGACATTAAGCATCATCCACTGCATACTTCTTGAATCTCAAATGTAAAGATGTAGAACTCTGTCCTTAATGGAACAATGAGTGGTCACATAAGACAATTAAAATGGAAGGCACATTATGTCTGATTGGTTGTCTCATAAATGAGCATATGAACTGAAAGTCATAGGAATTTTAAAAACATCTTTGTTACACATCTGGGCAGAGTTTTGAGAAAGCAACTGTGCACAGAAATAAATGCTTTTTTGTTGTTACTTTCCATATTAATAAGTATCTTGGATATTATTTCAAAGCAATTATGTTTTGGAAACACATGTTGATAATTTCTCGCTGAATAAATCTCATGTACTCGAAGACAGAATGAAAAGAGAGAAACTGCCTAAGAGGAAAATCCTGGTAGACATATATTGGAGCGTCTTATAAGCAGTGGGAAGTGACGCTAGCTAGCTTAATTTAGGCAAAAGGGATACTTGTCAGAGGGTAATTAGTTATCTTGAGAACCTGGTGGTGTGGCATCTGGTCATCCTTTCCCTCAGCAGGAATATTTGGAGTATTTTGTAAACTTTCCTTCTAGAGAGCCACTTTTTTATTATTAAAAACAAATTTACTTTTTAGTTTAGGACGCAGAAAAACAAAGAGAAAGAGCTCAGATACAGTAATTCATTTCCCAAATGTCAGAAACAACTGAAATGGCCTGACTGAAGTCAAGAGCAAGGAACTCAATCTGAGGCTCCCACATAGGTGGTAGCAACCCAACCACTTGAGCCATTATTGCTGCCTCCGAGGTCTATATTGTGAAGGTGTAGTCAGGAATCAGGAATCCAACTCAGGCACTGGGTGAAGGGCAAGGATGGTTTTTCTTTTCTTTCTTCTTTTTTTTTCTTTTCTGATCTATTGATTTATTTGAATGGGAGAAGGAGATGGAAAAGGAAAGAACATCTCCTTGATGGTGATTCACTGTCTAAATGACTGTGACTGCACCAGGCAGAAAGAACTCCATTGGGATTTCTCACGTGGGTGGCAGGGGTCCAAGCACTTCCCCATCTGCTGCTGCTTTACCAGGAGCATTGGTAAGGAGCTGGATTTTATGAGTTTTTGGCTTGACAGGTGACAGCTTCATCTGCTGTATCTCAGTGCCTCGCCCCTCACATGGGTATCTTAATGGCTAGGTGAAGTATCTTCCTCTGGAGAACTACTTTTAACACGGAGCTCCAGGACCGAAGGTCTGTGTTTCCCTGTACCACCTTTCAGATTCCCAGGAGAGACAAACTAATTTTCTAAGGATATATTACTCTATAATTAGTGTGTGTGTGTGCGTGTGTGTGTGTGTGTGTGTGTACAGTATTAGACAGCTACTGCATTCATGCTGTTCACAGGTTAAATTTACTGAATTGTTTTAGCCATCTTTTTGCAAAGTTCTCCAGGGCATTTTCAGCATTCAGCTTCTTTTTTTCAGAATGCAATTTGGAAAGTGTTCTTAAAATGTGGTGCTGCAGCTGTGCCTGAGAAGTGCAGAAGACTTGGGAGCTTCCTCCTCTTGATGTGCTAATGGAACTTCATCTTCCATTATCTTCCCTTAATAACCATGTCAAGTTTGTAGTTTATTTTGAAGTTGTAGTCAACTTACTTTAGAAACTTTCCTTTTTGTTGACTTCTCTCTTTCCCTCACTGTCTTCTCATCTTTTTCTTTTTCTTTTTTAATGCAAAGGGATTCATCTGGACCTTGCTTCCCTCTTTGTTTTAATATGGAGTAAAATATAGAACCATAAAATAGAAATTTGTATTTGTTGTGCTTCACTGATGTTTTGTACCCAGTATTCAAAATCATACAGACTTTAAAATCTGAAGTTCATTTTTTAAAATAATGAAAGTTTTGTTATAAAAGCAATTCTCTGCATTTCTGAAACCATGGGAAAGACTGAAATTATTTAGGAAGAAATTTAGTCAGTTACAATCCTGATTCTTAGAGGTAAAGCAATATTTCAATATAATACTTACTTCAATGTATGTAGTCTTATTTGGGTAACAGCACCCTCTAAAGCTATCATGTTTTGACTTTCATAGTCACCCTGCTCCTCACTTGCCAACCCATATGACTTTGAATTGCTCCTCAGGGTTCACCTAGTTTTGCAAGTCTTATGTGATGACAAATACTCAGTGCCTCCAGAGAGACCCTCAGAGTCCATTGATTAATTATCTTCAAATACCATATGGATTAATGGACAAGCAAAGACATTTAATAATGAATCTGTTGTTCTAGCACATGAGGCAAGGTGACCAATGTCTGAGTATTTTCTTTCTTTAATTGATGGATTGAGATTTAATTCCATGATCAAGAAATTCATGAACTGGTAGGTACCAATTTTTTGTATTCTTGTTTGTACAACCTGTTTACACACATTAAGGAGTTATCTCCTGAAGGAAATTCATCGAGTTAGTGAAAACTCCATTATTTTTAAGTTAGGCTTAAATCTGCCATCTCTGTGGCTTTCAACAGAGAATAGGCGGTGTCTAAAGCCTGCCATCAGATAGGTCGTCATCCTCAAATATTCCTCCTTAGTAGATGGGGTGTGATTGACATGGCATTACCTCATGTAAAGCATGAGACCACCATGATCCTTTAGTCATTTATAGGACACAGTGGTGTGTTGTATGTGTGTGTGTGAGTGAGAGATTCTTTCGCTTGTACTCTGAAAAACTGATCTTGAAATGATGGCTTCTTTAAATGGCAAGCTGAAGTGATTATTTGCCAGAAAAAGCAGAGCTTGGTTGCTTGTTTTCCATGAGCATTTGAACACAGTCTATTGCCTCCCAGGTGTGCATTCACAGGAAGTTGCATTGGAAGAAGTAGAGGCAGGATGGAAATTCAAGTGATCCAATATGTAATGCTGATATCCCAAATGGTTGCTTCACATACTGCACCACAGTGTGTGCTCCTCTTTACTATTCTATACAAAGATCTTGGAAGGAAGATGAGAGAGAGTGGGTATTTTGGTGTTTATGAAAAGAGTTAGTATTCTTTTTTTTTTTATGGGTTGGCAAGCGTTCATTGAGTTTGAGACTGGAGGAGGGCAAGATTGGTTTGGTCTCTTGGCTGGCTAATGGTTGTGTAGCATTCATGGTAACACTACAAGGCAGCTGTGAGTGTGCTGTGATGCACAGGACAGGTGTGTTTGATTTGGGTTATGCATTTAGAATTAGGTCCCCAGATTTCACCTGGAGATTACTGAAGGTGGGAACTGAGAATATCCTGCGGCAAAGAGTGGTAGATGCTATGAAGCTATATTTGGAAAGAAATCATCAACACTCTCCCAAAGGAGCTCATTTCTTTTTTAAAATTAATTACGTAGCATTATGTGACACAGTTTCATAGGCTCTGGGATTCCCTCCACCCCTCCCCGTGCCCTCACCCCCATGGTGGATTCCTCCACCTTGTTGCAGTATTACAGATCAAATTCAGTCAAGATTCTTTCGTTGCAAACATATGCCAAGCATGGAGTACAGCATCTTATTGTCCAGATTGGTTGAACAGTTTCTTGAGGAGACCTTCTCTGGTCTGAAGGTAGAGTTGGCAGAATATCATCCTGATCAATTAGAAGCCCCAGCACAACATCAACAACAATTTACAACATTATGGAATTAATTGACATGGTATTGAGTAATCAATATGTTAAAACAATGCAAGTTCTTAACCACATCCTGTGACTACTTCATTGACCCTTCGATTTTTGTTTGTACACAGAACCGGCTGCTATACACCTTAAAGTGGCTATAGGGTACTATTCAGCTGTCTCGTGTCTGTTTTCATTTTAGTATTTAGCAGTTTATTGTGTTGACGCATAATTTTGCTGAACTTGGTAGATTTTAGGATAGTCTAAGCTGGCTTATAAATCTAACAAGGCCTTTGTCAACAGTTGAGGTGCAGAACAGTTTTAGGAGGGGTGTACAGAGAAATCTTCAATACCCTAATGAGGAGTAACTAATCTTTGTGTCCTATCTAGTAAGGTATATGTGGATCCACGCTGATCATTTCCTGTTTGGTTCTAAGCTTTCCTTGTATTTCTCTCACTATCTATTCTATTTTTGTGTGTGTGTGTGTGGTGGGGGGGGGCTCAGGAGTGACCCTGATGGTCATTGCAAGAGAGGGTGGGGATCCAAAGTTGGAACTAAAAAACTCCTGTCCCTAGTCCCGAAGGAAGTTTGCTGATCTTCTGTTTCTGCAGTTCCCTCAGGGCTCCTGGCTGTTGTTCAAGGAGCTCATTTCTAAAGGATCTCAGTGATTCCCATGGATTCACTAAAGGGGCACAAAGTTTAGAGGAGGATCTAGAAGCTTTAGGCTGTGAGGCTAATGGTGATGTAAGAATATACTGTGGCTAGAAAAGGTACTGGGAACATGGACTTTCAGTGATTCCAGTGGAGGTGTGGCTGCAGAGTAGAGGCAGAACATTTTAAGAAAATTTTGTAATCCATGCACACGAGGGGTCCTTAAAACATTCGTGGGTACTGTATGTTATACAAAACTATGCGTGGATTTCAGCAATTTTACATTTTGGTTCTGTTTTCATGAACTTTTTGTGGTACCCTTGTGCTTCAGTAGCTACTTGACAACCTGAGCCAGAGAAGTTCCCTTTGGTTAACTAATAGCCTATTTTTTCCTTGAAGGTGTTAAGAGAAAAGTGATGATTTTCATTATCTGTCTAGGTTGTTACTTTAGATTCCCCAAGAAAGGATATTCTGACTCAACAGTTTCTCTTTTCTATGAGCTGTGTAAGACCCTGATTTGGAAACAAAGTCCCTATGATCTATCTTTTTTTTTTAAACTACTGTTTATTTAGTCCTACAATAAGGACTTTGTTTCAAAGAAAACATGTTATAATTTATACCAATATATCCTCAGATAATAACACCATTTTCAAGCCAGGCATTGCCATAGTGTTGTTCACTCCTCTTTCATGTTGTCTACATGGAGAAACTTGAGACTTGATCTACTGTATGCTTCAAGATGATAGCTGTCATAAAATATACCAGTATAAGTTTTCCAGTTGTTCTGGCAGTCTTTCAATAATTTTAGGAATTGATTCATGTATCATCAATCATGTCTAGAACAGTCTAGTAAGCTCTGATAAGGATATATAGGAAATAAAAAGAAACACCTTGCTCTTGGAGTTCTTAGACTAAAAAACTAGAAAAGACAAATGAGATATCAAAAAGCTGTTTCTATGCTCACTTGTGTCTTCTTCAAGTTTATATACAATGAGATGGTATTAGGAAGATGTGTCTTTGGGGATTAGTTACTCCTAATTGGGGTATGGAGGATTTCTTTGCACAACCCTCCTAAACACGCTCACCTAAACTGTTGACATATATCCTGTTAGAATTATAGAGTTAGACCACCCGAAAAACAGCCAGGTTCAGCGAAATCTTGCTTCAATGCTATAAACTGCTAAAGACTAAAATTAAAATAGGCATGAGACAGTTGAATAGTAATCTAAGCCATTTTAAGGTGTATAGAATACGGTTGAATGTAAACCAAAATTGAAATGTCTATGAAGAAGTCACAGGTTGTGGTTGAGAACCTGCATTTTCCTATTAACATATTGGTTAATCAATACCATGTCAATTAATGCCATAATGTTGTAAATGGTTGGAAACATTATGTTGGGACTTTTAATTGATTGGAATGATAATCTGCCGGCTCTACCTTCAGACCAGAGATGGTCTCACCAAGAAACCATTGAACTTACCAGGACAATAAGATGCTGGACTTTATGCTTGGTAAATACCTCCAATGAAAGAATGTCAACTGAATTTGAACTATGGAAATGCAACAAGGTGGAGCAATCCACCGTGGGGGGAAGGTTTTGGGAGGGGCGGGGGGAATCCCAGTGCATAAAAAAATGTATCACATAATGCAATGTAACTGGTTTTAAAAAAAAGAAATGCAATAAAAATATATGTTAAAAAAAAAGATGTATCTTTGGGGGTAAGTGATGAATGGGAGTAATTCTCTTAAAGAGACCAAGGATCTCTTAGCTATCTTTCCAGTATGAGAATGCGGGGAGAACATTCACTATGTGTAATTTGGAAGAGGATCCTGCTAGAACTGGCCACACTAACCCCTTGGTTTCAGATTACAACCCCAAGTACTGTGAGAAAAAAAACAAAACAAAACAAAACAAAACAAAAAAACCCAAAAAACTTCTGTTGCTTGTAAGCTACCTAGTAAATAATGCTTTGTTATAAAATGAAGAAGACTCTACTGCCAAGTCCCCTACCACT
Source organism: Ochotona princeps (assembly GCF_030435755.1). Classification (NCBI taxonomy): domain Eukaryota; kingdom Metazoa; phylum Chordata; class Mammalia; order Lagomorpha; family Ochotonidae; genus Ochotona; species Ochotona princeps. The sequence goes on along the minus strand of NC_080841.1, from coordinate 27,419,543 downwards.
GAGAGCAGATTCAGGCAAAACTTTTTTATATAAATTAAAGGCATCATCATTATCAGGGTGTCAAAAGTAATTGTGAGTCCCTAGTGGCACGATTGCCTAGTGGCTAAATCCTTGCCTTGTATGCAGAGGGATCCCGTATGGGTGCCAGTTCATATGCTTGCTGGTCCAGTTTCCATCCAGCTCCGTGCTTGTGGTCTGGGAAAACAGTAGAGGATGGCCCAAAGCTTTGGGGAACTGCACCAGCGTCAAAGACTCAGGAAAAGCTCCTGGCTCCTTGCTCCGGGTCACCTAAACTCTGCTATTGTGGGCACTCGGGGAGTGAACTACCAGACAGAAGATATTTCTCTCTGTCTCTCCTTCTCTCTTCAGATCTGCCTTTTCAATAGAGAAATTAAAAAAAAAAATCTTAAAAAAAGTAGTCATGAATTTTTCAACACCATATTAATTTTCCAAATTAAGACTTTTTGGATCAAGTGAGCTAAGGGCTTTGATATAAATATGGAGAAAGGGATTGTATTTTTGAATTATTGTGTGTGTGTGTGTGTGCACATGTTCTGCCTTTGACTATATTCCAAAACCAACTAGAAATGATTTTTGTATTGTTTTCTGATTTTACACAAATTCACATATTATGTTAATTTATTTAACAGTAATTGTATAGGAAGTATAGGAAGGAAAATACAGTGATGTCTAAAATTATAAAAAGCAAAGACCAGATTTTAGGCACCTTGTTTTTCAGTTGTGCAAATTGAGTTAAAATGAGTGAATTCATATAAAGAATCAGAAGAGAAAAGCTTCCTTGTTGTAACTTGCTCTGTTTCCTCAGGAATATATGTAGTCTAATTTTGAATGTGTAGTGGCATGCATTTATCAGACTTTTTTCTTTTGAAAATGAGCACATTAGTTTATTTCATCATTATTTCCAAAACAATTTTAGGTAGATGAAAAGTGTTGGTGAAATGAAACTTTATAAGGTTGTACGATTGCTTCATTTGCTTTCTGTTGAAATTTCTTTGGCTTCTTTTAGGAGGTTTATTTTCCATCAAGTCGTTAACTGGTAATTAATCTAAAGAAACATTTTGAGTGCCTGCTCCATATTAAGCACTATGTTAGGAATAAGGAATGTGAAAGCGAATAGAACTCAGAACCTCAATCTTGGTTTTGGATGGTGTAGAGAGGGGGACATGGCAAACTTTGCTGCTTGGGTCATGTGAAGCACTTCACAGAGTTGATACTAATTGATTTAACAAGAATTTGGAAGGATGAGTATGATTCTTTTAGGTGATTAAGGACAGGGAAGCGTATGTAGTAGGGGGAACAGAATATATGAATGCATACAGGAACTGAATTGCATGCTATGAATCAGTAATGGCAAGTAGTTTGGTGTTTCTGAAGCATGGTATACGAGGAGGCGAATTTTCTTATTTCACATTAGTGATCATACAAAATTATGTATTTGTGTTTGGGTTATTTCATTAAGCATAATATTTGCAATATTTATCCACATGAGTTAGAATTTCATTCTGTTTAGTGGATAAAGGACATTCCACTGTTTGTATGTGTCATGTTTTGTTTATCTGTTTTTCTGTGGATTGATATTTGGGTTGTTTTCACCTTTTGGTTATTATAAATAATGATATTTGAGCAGTCATGATAAAGTATCCAAGTCCCTGCTCTCAGTTCTTTTGTACCCATGACTGAACATTTTTCTGTGTATCAGATTTTTGGAATTCATAGTGGTAGATAAGTCAGATTCAGTTAGTCTTTTAAAGGCTTGCAAATCCAGAGATATTAAGTGTCATAAAGGCCCAACATCATTTATTAGGTTAGAGAACTGGGAGAACTTGTGCCTCCTAATTTACCCATTGGTTTTTCCACTGTCCATTGATATTGGGCCCTTGGTTGATGTGTTTCTGAGGTTGTATTAAACTGTTGTAGCTTGCTACTCTGGTAGCTTCTGTGGAGCATCTGAAGAACTACTTCCCACATCCCAGTGACAAACCACCCTACCTTATTACATAACACAATGCCTTCTGTGCTTCAGTGTTCGTTTTTTATAACAGTTTCTATCCATGTTTTGAGATGTTGCTTAGGCTGAAATAATCTTGTGAGCAGACATTTCTTAAGCTAAACACACTAGTGTAGAGCTGACAAGCAAAATATTTTCATTCATGATCTGAAAACAAGTAAGATCACTTAATTCAAAGCCTGTATTGCTCCCATGTATTGTTCTAGAAGCTTGTAGATCAAAAACAAATGATAATGAACTACACTTGTGTTTGCATAGTACCTAGAACTGCTGCTTGTATTTCTTAGAATTGTATTTGGTAATTTCCAGAATTATAAGGACAAATGGCCAATATTTCTAATTTTGTTTGGTCTCACTTGGCTTCACATTTGTTTTGGTTATATGAAGAAAAATTCTTAAGAGTTTTGGCTAAGCTTTCTGTGCTTAGGTTGCAGCTTATGCATACCTTGGGTTAATTCCTGAGTTTTGGCTAAGTTTCCTATGGATGTAATCTGTCCAGGTTAGCATGAATTCTAGATCATGGACCTCAGAAGGAGAGCTTGTTCATGCTTCTGCTGCTGTTGTTATAGGGGCTGGGCACTCTTGGCTTCCTGTGTTGAACAAGGGCCTTGTTTATTCAAAGAGAATTCCCTCACCCTCTCCCATGGGAGTTTGGTTTCCATCTGTGACTGGATCATGTTGGGAGTTATCTTTTGAGTTTTGGCTACTGTATCAGCAACCTCTGTTAGCTAATTGCGTTTTTGTTTAACTGTGGACCCAGAGGCCCTTAAAAAGTTCAGATCTGACACATTAAGGAGAAAAAGAAAAAGCATAAACAAGCGTGCTGGTAACTTTCTACTGTGTGAGGGCATGAATTCCCCAGGGTTCTTGGCATATGTTGCACACCAGTGCTATGGTGAGAGGTAGCCAAGTTTGGCCAGGAATTAGACTTCAAAACTCTTGTGCCTCCTTCAGAAGCATGATCGCTGATGTAAGCCACACACTGAATTAGAAAAGTTATCTTTGCTGTCTCTGAATCCAAAGCAGGGAGGGCTGATCATCACTTGGCTCCTCCTCCATGCAACTGTTCCCCTTGTAATGATGGACTTTGTTCTGGGGAGAACATATCTCAACTTCACCCTCTTGCTTGGGGAGTTTGAAAGTTCTCTCTAATGCTTTGGGGTGATCTGAATCACACCTGAAGCTGATGGGTTGTTGACATATGGAGTTTTAATTAAACCAAGCTGAAGAAGGAAGCATCTGGAAACCAGGACTGGGTGTTGGAAGGGCCTGGGTGGTGCTTTTTTGATTATTTTTTTTTCAGAAACTATGTTTATCTTTTCTGCCAAAAAAAGTTGGAATAACATGAATAACCAGATTGAACTTGGTCAAAATTTTGTGTCAAGAGAGATTTATTTTCTTTTGTGAGTGTTACAGGCAATACTTGAAAGAGCTGAAGTAGGATATGGTCATGAAAACAGCTGTTTGAAGGGTACATTACTTCTCTGTCTCAACAGATCATCTCTCAAGATTGATGTTAGTAGCCCTAAGGGAACATAGTAGATGACCATCAAGTCAAGGGCGACCCAGAAGCTGCTGCTAGGGTTATGTTTTCCCACTGGGAAGTTCTGACAGATGACCATTACAAATGCTTAGTGTGGCAAAAGATAATTCCCTGCCTCACATGGTGACTGTCATCCTAAGGAACTTAGTCTGCTGTTGCCTTTGACCATGAAGCATAAATGGTAACCTCGGCGTGGGTTAAAATAAGATCGTTACTAAATTGTAAGAAGAAATCAGAGTATGCTTTCATTTACTAGGCATTTATTCTGCAGGCCCTGCTAGAATGCTGGGATTCACTCATTCACTATTTTTGCCATCTGCTAGAGATTGCTGTTGGAACTATTGCCTCTCTTACATGTCCCTCCCTCCTTCCCCCAAGTGAAGAACCCTATAAATTCTCTGATCAGGTGCAGTTTGCTTTCTAGTGGGAGAGTCAGACAATAGACAAGTAAACCAGTAACATAATTTGAGGTAGTTATATCAAGTCTGAGGAAAAGAAAAGTGAATATGCCAAATATGCCTGTTCGTGTTTGCACCAAATTTTTAAAACGTCTTGTTGGAAAAAAAAAAGTCTTTATTGGAAAATCAGATATACAGAGAGTAGGAGAGACAGAAAGAAGATCTCCAGGCCGATGATTCACTCCCTAAGCGGCTCCAACAGCTGGAACTGAACCAATCAGAAGCCAGGAGCCTGGAGCTTCTTTCGGGTTTCCCATGTGGGTGCATTGTCCCAAGGCTTTGGACAGTCCTCTACTGCTTTCCCAGGCCACAAACAGGGAGCTGGATGGGAAGCGGGGCTGCTGGTATTAGAACTGGTGCTCATGTGGGATCCTGGCACATGCGAGATGAGGACTTTAGCTGCTAGGCTATCGCAATGGGTCCAACCAGCAAAATTTGATGGGAGTCCTCCTTGAACCAAGCACTGTGCCAACCACTGAGGAGCAAAGAGAGACTCAGTGTGGGAAGAAAGCTATTCAGGAAACAAAAGGAGTAAAAGCAAGGGCAGGTCTGCAAGTAGGGCAGGACTTGGTAGTACTTTGGATGGCAGGTAAAGCGGGGGGGTGGCGGGGGCATTCTTGAAGACCTAAAATGTAAGCAGTAAATGCAATGAGACTTGTTCTCTCTCTAGCTGTGAGAGTGGGACAGAGAAAAACGATGGCTTTAGATGGGAAGTACAGTATGTTCAAAGGAACTGAAACGGAACATATGATCAAAGTTGAGCAGGAACACCAAATTTAGCTATGCTTTTGAAAACCTACATAATGTATGACTCAGGGTGAGGTTGGAGTCAGATTATATGCACCTCAAAAAGGGTGATGCAATGTCTGAACTTGAATTCTTGTATTTACTTCAATTGAAAGGTAGTGACCCATTGAGATTCAGAGATAAGCCCCATGCAGATGCTCACAACAGTCAAAATTTTGCCAGGCCAAAGCCAGGAGTCTGAAACTCTATTTAGTTCTCTCACTCAGGTACCCAAGTATTTGTGCCATTGCCTGCCGTGGTGTACATTACCAACAGAACCAGGACATGAACTCAGATACTCCAAGATAGGATTTGAACTGCCTTAGAGAAAGCTTAAATTTTATGCCTAAGGTCATCTTTGAACTTGATTCTAAGGGAAAGGTAAATACATCAAACATTTGAGCTAGGGTATAACAAGATATGATGCTTACTATAATTGCTTTTGCTACATTGTGGGACTAGACCGGAGGTGGGAAAGGGTGGAAGGTGGAGATTTGTACAGAGGCGATTTAATTGACCTGGATGAGAGGGTTGGAGGGAAATACACTTTGCCTTGCTTGCAGTGGTGCTTCCCTGTGCAATTCCTCCTTTTGACCATACTCTTACTCTGACAACAATAACTAAAACCTACAACTCCTTGGTCAGTCTGAGTTTAAAAAGTAGCAATTATACAATCCTCACAGAAAATATTGCTACATCTTACTTTCTCTCTACAAGCATTGTTGGAAGGATAACACACACAGAACAAGACCTACTGTACAAATCATTTTCAGATCAAATTTTCCACTTCAGTTGTGAGTGAATGTTTTAGGTGGTACAATGGAAAAAAGGTGAAACTTAGAGACAGACAGACCTGGGTTTTGGTCTCAATTTCGCTGCTCAGCGATCAGGACACAAAAACTCCGGTGTGTTGTGTTCCAAGAAAGTGTGATGATGTATGTACGGTAACTAATGCATCAATATATTCAGGGGATGGCTACCTCTTTTGCTTTCTTCCTAATTTTCCTATTCCTTCTTCTAAAAGGCATGTCACTTTTCTCGGCTGTCAAACTTTCAAAAGATGTTCAGTTAAATGGCTTTTAGTTATTGTAGAAATGTTGGTAGGCAGAGAATAGATTAATAATTAGACTCTGACCATTAAATTCAGTGCAGGTATTAAGCTAGTTAGTATCCTGGCATGAACTGATTTAATCTTTCCTCACTGATGCCTTGCCAAATTTCACATAACTCACAATTGGTGACAGTGGAATTTGAATCCAGGCAGAATCATTCTAGGGCTCTTTCATGGAACTGTATGCCTTTGCTAGATTTTTGTCTGCTTAGGAATTTTTGCTTGATGTGGGGTGGGGAGTATTAGTACTGTTGATGATCTTGGTGGAGAGGTAGGGAATCCCCGGGGAGGTAAGGATTTTGTGTTTATGAGTTCATGGAGGTATGGGCCTGATTTGTGAAAAATAGTTTTCTTTCTTAAGTGCACACCATCTGGGTCACACCTGGAGGTGCTTGGAATTTTCCAGAATATAGATGATTCATACAACTATTTTCTTATAATGTCTAATCTCCCAAAGGAGGGAGTGGAGGGAAAAGTTCATTTATAAAGATCAGTTATGCTTTCAAAGGCATCTTAATTTGGTGATTTGGAGAAAGCCAGGCTGCTAATTGATTAGCTTGTTTTTTGACCCACTAATTGAGCCTTGGTCTTTATTCACATGGCTCCCAGGCAGTTTTGGCTTCAGCTGTGTGTGTCCTGATCTAAGCTTGCCAAAGTCAGATGCTGTAGGGTGTAAAGCTAACAATCTGGCAGAGCATCTGGAGATGTGATGCAGATACTGTTATGGAAAAATGAGGACCTTCCCCACCAATTAGAGAAGATTGCTTTGTTGCTTGCCCTATTGTTAAAAATCTTGTTCTTTTAAATGGCCTCCATCGTTGCAGTTTTAAAATGTGAGTTTTTTTTCCAAAAAGGAAAATTGTACATGCTTAAATATTTATATTACAGATATTTTCTCTCAAGTTAGTGCCGAGTAGTGATGCAGACTCAACACAGTCCATCAGACTAGGCCAAAAAGAGTTAATTTTCACCTGTGTGTTAACTACCTTTTCATAGAAATGGGATGTGTAGCATGGTCTGAAGGGAGGGAAGCAGGGTTGGCAAAAGGATTCCTTACTGTCCATGTACTTCTGCTGAGCTCTTTGATTTCCTATGCCATTCCCACAAGGGTAAGTCATACCCTGTGTTTCCCCCAGTAGCTTCATTCTGGATTCACAATCTTCAGGGTGGTTGACTGCCTAAGTGTATTTAAAGATACTAGCCAAACATAAAACAGTAAACATATGCTTCCCATTCTCAAAGCAATATTGCGACTTTATGAATAGAAGAAAAAGTTATCCTGACCTTGTGAAGTAAGAGCAAACTATCAGGCTTTTTTTTTTTTTTTGATGGGAAAAGTACCCTTTGCCCTGCAAAATTTTGAGGACCAATATGATAACACTGATAAAGCATCAAGCACAGGTCCAGCCTTCAGTGAGTGAGTATCACTGTTAAGTTCATGCTTCAGTGTATTTTCATATACTTTTATGTTTGTCATCTCCTTCGCTCCCTCTGTTCCCCTTTCACATCAGCTATAGACCGCACACACATTGGTAATCATTTATCATATGAAATTTTGTAGAATTCAAAATTCAAATTCAATGTAGATCATTGAAATTGAGCAAACAGGACCCCATTACCCATTTAGGAACGTTTTTAAATGATGAGAACTTATTGCTGTGTTCTTCTGCATAGAGTTAGGAATGGAACTAGATCTATCTCCACTTTCTGTCCTCTTCTGTCCTCTCTGCTTCCTGGTTTTCAAAACAGTCAACAATGAGAAATAGACAAACCAAGGAAATACGTATGTCAAAAGACAGGAAGCACTTTCCCAAGCAGAGTTCTCAGAGACCAACACTATGAACCTAGAAGTGGTTGAGCTCACAGAGAAGTAAAAAATACGGCCAAGACTAGGTCTACCATCTTGCTCCCTGCTGTCTACTTCAACTTTAGATCTCCTATTTGGTTAAAAGGTTAAGTCACAATTCAAATTCAGGAGTCATTTTTGCTCAGAATCATTTTGCTGCTGAAATGAAGGAGTTAGAAGTTGGGATGGGGTGAGATGACCTCTTAATTTTCCTCCAACTCTGTGATTTGTGTGATTTTTATGAGCAGGATGAAAATGATGCCATCATATGGCATTTACTCTTTTGAAATTTTCCCAAGAGCCACACAACTTGAAGTCTATTTATTCAATGCCTTTGAAAGCTGGGTAGTCTTTAAACATGTGTCAAGACAGCCTGGCGTAATGCCTGTATATTTTACAAAGAGGTTGGTGGGCTTATTTGATTTAGCTCATGTGAGAAGTTTAATTGTTTTTTTCTTCCTCTTCCTTGGCTGGCAGTGACTGTATCTAGTAGAATAAAGCTCTCATTCCTAACACACAAGAGATGGCAACTGTGCATGGCTTGTGTTTTCTTGAGGCTCCCAGTGGACCATGTGTTTCGCATCAAGTGAGCAAATACCTTTTCAGCTGAAAACCTTTCAACAGCCTCAAGTTTCCAGACCAGACTCTACCTCTGGGCTCCAAACAGATCCAATTTTACTTCAGATTGGTTCACCCTTAAGACTGGCATAATAGATGCTGATTCATGAGAGTAAGTTCCAAGCCCTGCTTGGGATTATGCCTCAAGTCTTATACCCATTGTTACTACAGGCTATCCAAGTCTTGCCGTCCTGTTTGGGGGAAGCAAGCTTGGGGCATATGATAACCAGAGACCCTGGTACTTTCCAAGAGCCCATCAAAGTAGGCGTGACTAATATTTGTATTTTACAAGTGAGAAGACAGGCTTACAGTGATAGCCACTTGCTTAAAGTAGCAGAGTTACCACTGGAGTCTTTGTTTCTCATGCCAAAGTTGAGGCTCCGAATATACATTCTATACTGTGACTCATTCAGGGATCTTTAAGATCATCTGATCCCTTCCACATGAGCTCAGGGCTTGTGGTGGCAGGTGAGTTGTTCAAGGTTGCATTGCTGGCAACACTAGCCCCAGAACAAAGACCACCAGTGCTCTTTCCAGCACAGAGCACTGGGCAGGGCAACAGTCTGCACTGCACAGGAATAGGATGTCTCTGGCCAAAAGGTAAGGGAGCCAAAATTTTTATTCTAAATCATAAATGAATGGACATATCCTGAAATAAAAACAAATTAAAATCCTGTATGTATATGGGATCCTGAAAGTCTTCCTGGTCTATTTCCTCAGGAAAACACAAACTCCTTTTCCAGATCTTTGGAGCAATTCACCATCTTTCTTGGCATTTCAAGCTTTCCCAGTGCTGGTCTCCTCTGAGTCCTCCAACCCTAGTTCCTTTCTGTTTCTGATTGTTTTGCTGCTCTATTGCCAGCTCCCCCATCTGTCTTTGTAAGTCTGGCCTCCTCTGTGTAGCTCAGTTTAACATCCACCCTCAGTTTTTCCTGACATTCCTTGGTGGACGCATGTCTTATGCCCCCCTTATTGTTTTACTTATTCATTAGTTTACGTGCTTAATACTAATCACTCTTGCTACATGATAAATCTGTGATGTCAGGGCTATGCTTGTGTGGTTCAAGACCTCTACCGTGGCATGTTTGCTGAGCAATTGGTTGGCTGGCTGGTTGACTAGCTGGATAACTGCATGAATACCTTTCTATCTGCCAAACCCCATTTATTCAATCATTAGAACAAGATGGCCTGAAGTTTAAAGTACTAATTTAAATTTCTGCTTAAGTAGTTCATTTAATTTGTACACACTTCATTGTCTTAAGTTTGTTTTCAGGCCAAATATCAGGTCAATTAGCAAAATTTCAAGAAAATGGGGCAGAAAGCAAGCATTATTTTGAGAAAACAAGGTGAAGGACCAAAGATAGTCAGAACCTGGTTTTATTGAAGATGGAAAGGCATGTCTTTGTGGTATCGCAAAAAATTTTCCTTTCCAAATCTTGAGCAATTAAAAAACTAAGTTGAATTAATGCTTACATAATCTGTCAATAAGTTAAAATCCTTCTGTATTGGATCACATTTCACTACCTCCTGATGCCTTGGGTGCCAAGTGCAATGATAGATAACTACACTGATGTTTATAAGACTATCTTCAGACAGGAATTGTGAATATGTATTTTGGTATAGAATTAATTTATATGTATTTTATAAATATAAGATAAGTGATAAATACATCAAGAATGATTATTGAGTGCTTATCATGTGCCAGGCAACATATGGCTCAGTTTTTAATATTATTTAATTCTTACAGTAACTTTGCTTGAAAAAAATATTTTCATTGTGTTTGAAAGGCAGAGAGAAAGAGAACAAATTAGAAATAATATTTTCCTACTTGTACACAATTGCTTGCAACAGCAGTTCGATTTGGATCTACCATGTAGATGGCAGCAGCCCAGCCTCGTCAGTCATCACTTGCTCTCTCTAAGAGTATGCATTCATGGGAAGCTAGAATCAGAAACAGAGCTGCAGCTCTAAGTCAGACACTCTGAAATGAGATATGCGCATGTCAAGTAGCATTTTAACAGCTGTACCAGATGAGATGACTCCCACTATAAGTGACCCTTTAGAAGTAGATACTTTTGCTGTTTCTGTCTTATACATGAGAAAACTTAGGCTAGCCTAATTTTTTAAAAAAAATCAAAAAGCAGAGTCAAAAGAAATGTTCAGATTACTTAAGGTCACATAGCAAATTAGGTGCAGAGCTAGCATTCCAAGCTGGTCTATTGGAGTCCAGAGCTTTTGCATCTAAACTCTGCCCAAAACACAAGTTCGTCTCACCTTCCTTTTTCCTGATGACGTGGGATGGACACTTACAAAGCAAGGCTGGTTTGCCTGGTGGCAGGTTGGAAGTGAGCTACAGTAAGGTAGTCTACCTGCCTTTGGGTAAGCAGGTAACTGCAGGGACTTCACCCTCCTGTAATTCTCTAGCTGTGTGAGTCCTGGGGAACATTGTAGCACTCTTGGGGGACACGGGTGACTTCCAAGAAGAACACAGAATTGAGTGGCTTGCTAGTGTTCACAGCTGCGCGGGAGTGGAAAGAGATCAGATCCATGTGTGGCTCTCAACTTACTGATTTGCTGTTTGAAGGTGCAGCATTGAACCTCCAAGGTCGAATTTGCTCATTTAAGGGCAAGAGGACTGATGACTTAGCTGAGCTGTTTCCAAGAATGAAACAGAATCATGCTTTTGAATGCATTTCCTATACAACACTATTTTATAAGTGCAAAGCTTACTTGGGATGGCCTGTGCAAGTGAAGAATTCAGCACATTTGGAGCCAGGCAAAAGTGATCAGTTGGTATTTGATGACTGACTGGCATTGAGAGCCTGACAGTCCTGAGTTCTGCTGGCTTTGATCCAGGCTTGTGTCAGGGTTGACCCCAGGCTCTTGGTATTGTGATCCTCACTATGCCTTCCATTGATGAGAAAGATAAATGAGGCCAGGTACAATGTTTCCAAACATCTGGAGTGTTTGCCCATCATAGCTTACTGCTGCGGAGCATAAATTGTGTATTTTAGTCCTTTTTACTAGCACATTTGCATTCATTCAAAGCAATGGCCTCAAACATGAAAGTTGTAACAGCAGTAGCTAAATGTTCTGTCCTTTACTGACACTCAGCCAAGCCTTGCATCATGATCACACCGGAAAATTACCATGGAGCAGCAAGTCTGCTTGGGGAAGAGAAGAAACACTCTCCATCATTTCTGAGTCATCTTTCTGACTTACTGGTTTTGTTCCTTCCCATGTGGTACATTTATAGAAATGTTCTTGGCTTGGAGAAACAAGCTTCCCTGAATGGAGAGATGCCTGCCTTCGTTAGGGGTGTTGAGTGGCTCAGGCAAAGCTCTAAAGTGAGAGATGAATGGTTTCGTATTTTGTGGTTCTGAGGGTTGGGGAGTACGACTAGCTTAGAAGGAGAGTTGTGTGAACCAATCGGACTGAACACAGAATGCTTCCCCTTAGCAAGACCAGACCAAATCACTACTGACTTAGTCCTCATGTCACTGTTTATAAAGCTTTTGCATTCCTTGGCAGGAGACTATGTAGGCAAATCACAAAATGAAACAGAAATTACATAAAATCTTTACTCTGGGTGGTGAGAACTCAACTTTTCAGTGAAGTCCTTGGGAGGAGTTGACAATGGCCCTAGGCTTCATCATCATTGTCATAACCACTCTCAGAAATGAAAGGAAGACCCATATCTTGCCACTCAGAGTACTGGGGAGGACAAGTACTCTGCTTCTGTGCACAGGCAAGGCCGTTCATTATCCTATCAGATAACTGTCCTGTTAGACCACTGTACCATCCAAAAGTTGTAAATGCAGAAAGCAAACTGCAACAGAGTAGCCCGTGAAGTGAGCTGCTGGACATGTATCTGGTAACAGTTTGTCTCTAAGTATTGTGTTTATTTTGAATTTCCAAGTTACCCACAGCAAGCTGCCCCTTACACTGAGACAGTGCAGAAGATGTAGGCTCTTACAGGCTATCAAGAATACATTTTCTTCAAAATAAAATGTTTCATCAGTTAATTTCTGGAGTCTGGAGTTTTCTTTCAATGGGGTTTCCAGGGTAACTGAGTCATGTAATCCTTTAACCTACACATTTCATCAGGATCAGCATCATGGGGTTTGCGCACATAGATGTAGGTAATTGTGATCCTGGCTGTTAGGCCAGTGCTTGGAAGATATGAGAGCTGAAGCAACAGATTGGAAATTTGAGAATATGGCTATTTGTGTATACATGTACCTGTGCATAGCATCAAGAACAACTGAATAAAATATAGTAAAATAGGCACTGTGCTATCCATACTGATTGATATATATGTGTATAATATCAAATGTATGACTGAACAACCTATGAGTATTTATGCTGTTTTGAGGTTAAAGTATTATTTATTTGAAAGAGGAAGACATACACAAACAAGAGATTGGGTGTGGGAAGAAACATAGATCTTCCATTCTGCTGATTTGTTCCCAAAAGACCTCAAATGTTAGGCTTGAATTAGACTGTAGCCAGGAGCCTGGAAATTAACCAGGATCTAGGCTAAGTGTAGACACAGCACATTAGTTCTAATTTAGTTTTGTAAAAACATTGTATTTGTTCAAAATTCATAACCCATGTATTTTTTCGTTGGATATGACTGATAACACCTGCAGCATTTTTAGTGCTATTATACCCATGTGACACTCTCACACCAGGGGAAAGGGATGGTACTTGCTTGCTTATTTGGGGAGCAGAATTAAACTCAAAGGGCATTGCCACCCCTCTCCAGATGATTTTTTTTTTCCACAGATTTTGAAAACTTTACGTAGTTCAAATATTGAGCTACAGTTTCAAGGTATTTGTTGAGGAATGAGAGGAGTAATATGCCACTCTGCAAAATGAAACTGTTGCATGCAGTTCTGTGTGTTTTGCTTCCTGAGGCTGTGCACAGATCAGTAGGCATAAAAATGCAATTTGGAGGTCACTAGGAATTCCATGAGGACTTCCTCTTTGTTCCTAGGTCGGCTTTTGGCAGTATCAGTATATGATTATGCAAGCTTTTTATTTTTGGTAGGAATTATTTATAAATTTACATTACTTGAGGCTTAAAATTTTTATTTAATTTTAATTGAAAATCAAAGAGGTGGAGAGACACAGAGAACTCCTCCATTCACTGGTTCATTCTCCAAATGTTTATAATAACTGGAGCCAGGCTAGATTGCAGTAGGAGTGCAGAGCTCAGTCCGAGTCTCCCGGGGCAGTGACAGGCACCTGAGTATTTGATCCTTCACTTCCGCCTTTGAGAGTATACATTAGTAGGAAGCTGAAATCAGCAATAAAGCTGGGACTCATTCATTCTAATTAGGATACAGACACCTTAAGTGACATCTTAATTGATATGCCAAATGCTTGCCCCATTATGACTTCTAATGAAAATCAGGTATTAGTATTTTATCAAAGTGCTGCTATAAATACTTAGTTTTGTGGTCTATTTTAAAAAAGATTTTAAAATTTTTATTGCAAAGTCAGATATATAGAGAGGAGGAGAGACAGAGAGGAAGCTCTTTCATCCATTGATTCACTCCCCAAGTGACCACAATGGTCAGAGCTGCGCCAATCTGATGCCAGGAGCTAGGAGCCTCTTCCGGGTTTCCCATGTGGGTGCAGGGTCCCAAGGCTTTCCCAGGCCACAAGCAGGGAGCTGGATGGGCAGCAGGGATGCTCGAATTAGAACTAGTGCCCATATGGGATCCTGGTGCATTCAAGGCAAAGACTTTAACCTCTAGGGCACCGCGCCTGGTCTGGTCTATGTGGTTTTTAAACACTGGTATCTATAGACAAGATCACAGTATCTGGATTTATTTTGCATTATAAACAAGCAGTGAGCATTTAGTGGGTATAGCGGGCAGTATGAGAAGTTTTACAGTAGTCACCATGAAAACATACAATTCCTGTCCCTAGCAAACTCACAGGCTAGTGGAAGAAAGAGCACAACTACTTATTTCAGAGATGATAAAACCCAATAACTTAGCGAGAGGCCCTGGAGCATGACTGCTTGTATCTGAGCCTTCCCTCTGACGTCACTAGTGCTGTGATCTTGCGTAGGCTTCCTAATGTTGCTGCCTCAGAGAGCGTAACCAGCATCTAGATGAGCATGAACATTGTGCTGCTTTCCAAAGTTATGAATTAGTACACACATGGCAAGTTGACAGCAGTGTCTAGCATACAATAGGAGCTCAATAAATATGAGCTGCTACTATTACCACTCAGAATTATGTGAGTAATAAAGCAAAAGGCTGCATTTGCCTCCGAATCTCTTGAGGGGTGGGAGTAAGATGCAGATTCTTGGACTCCACCTCAGACTTTCTGATTTACTAGGTCTGCGTGGAGCTTTGGGATTCTGCTGTTTCATAAGCACCGTGGATAACTGTGATATAAGACATTCGTGGCTTGCACTCATGGCACTTCTGGCGTGCTGTAAGCAGGGGCAGCACTGCAGGGGAGGGCTAGTTTTTGGTATCCACTTTCGAGTTTTGAAGGGAGAATAGGAGTTCAACAGGCAGAACAATCAATAGCAAAAACACAGACTTACATATTATCATGGTGGATACGGAACATTACTTTTCCATGCCTTTGGGGAAAGACTAAACACATGGGTGGTTGGGAGAAAGTGATTGGTGTTCTGTTTAGAGAGAGGAGGTAATTTTGAGAACATTTGATCATGTAATTAAAAAATTGTAAGTGAATAAATGGATCAAATTATTTTCTGATATCACTTTCTTGAAAATGAGGGGTTTCTAAGAAGTTTAATTTTGAAGTTAGTCATGGTTCTGATAACTGGAAATAGTCCCAACTGGTAACTGTAATGGTCCAGTTCTTTTTTTTTTTTTTTTAAGATTTACTTATTTTTTAATGGAAAGGCAGATTTATAGAGAAGGAGAGACAGAGAAAGATCTTCTGTCTGTTGGTTCATTTCCCAAATGACCACAATGCTGGAGCTGAGCCAACCCAAAGCCTGAACCCAGGAGCTTCTTTTGGGCCTCCCACACTGGCACAGGGTTTTAAGACCTTGGTCCGTCCCGCACTGCTTTCCCAGGCTACAAGCAGTGAGGTGGATGGGAAGAGGAGCAGCCCGTACACAAACTGGAGGCCATATGGGATCCTACTGCTGCAAGGTGAAGACTTTAGCCACTAGGCTACTGCGCCAGGCCCTGTAATGTCCAATTCTACTCTGTATAACCAGTGCTCAACATTTCTAGGGAACTTTAACTTCATTGCTGCTGATAGAGAATATTACAATGCTGAGCTAAGAATAAGGATTTGAGAAACTCTCTTGCCTTGTCATATGACTATCTTCTAGAAAATGCAACTTTGATTCATCTGAGATATTTGACCATCTTGGCTATAGGGATAGTTGAGGAATAAATAGGTAATAAATTTGAGTCCTATTTCATAAAATGAGAAAAAATTGTTTGCAAAATCAAACGTTGTTGCTTTCCCTGTTTTGTCAGTTCCAATAAAATTATGCTATTTGTGACCTAAGATTTTCTTTGCTGATAAATAAGTTTAAAGCAGCATAAATAATTTTTTTCTCTCTGTGGTTTTAAATCCTTAAGTGGCAACAACAGAAAGATGCCATGTGAAGTCTAGCCTAACATTGCTTTAGAGTAAAAAAAGTCCAAGGACAACTGTTTGTGGATTCCACAAATTGTTTAATCCAGTGATGGAAAGGAAGGGGGATCTTTGGGAAACAGTGTTTGTTGGCGTGCAGGGGGTTTTGAAGCAAAGGGAAGGAAGGAAAATGTAACTGGAAACAGATTAATCAACATAGATAGTCAGGGGTCAGTTTTCTTTTTTCTTTCTTTTTAAGAATTGTCCTACAGTTCTGTGGATATTATGTATTTATCATGATATCACTGGAAAATATACTGCCCTAAGAAGCAGTTCCATAATCAGCAAAAAACCGCATCTAATTTCACTGTCCCGGGAAGACTGTTGAGGGTGTCCTGTTCCTTGGCTGTAACTGCTGCTTGAAAGATATGGAAATGGACCTTGGGGAAGGACAGGGAAGCCTCTCTTGCTCCTCGCAAGTAGGTGGGGAATTTGCTCAGAGACACTGTGGGGATCAGACTGGAATGTCTTGTAACATTTGTCCTCTGTGGTACAGTATCCAGAAGGTACTGTGGAAAAATGTCAGTGATTTGGGGCTTATGACTGTTTCTGAGGGAGCCTGTGTTTAGGTAAAGGTAGGAAAGATGCGGCAGGCAGTCATGATGGGCGGCCAAAGCCTTTGAAACACAGGTGGCCTTTTGTAGATCGGAGATTAAATTTTCCTGCATTGTATAAAGAAGTATCAGGAAAACAATACTTCTTTATACAATGCAGGAAAATTTAATCTGAGTTTAGTCATTGACTTAATAAAGGAGGATTTTTCATTAGCTTTTATTAATGAATCACAATTAAGTCACAAATAACAGGCAAATGATTAATTACATGATTTGTGGTCTAAAATGACAACAAATTGTAGAAAATAGTTTGATAAATGGCAAATGCAACACACTAAAACCAAGTGGCTAAATCCTTGCCTTAAATCCACCTGGATTTTATGTGGGCACCGATTTGTTTCCCAGCTGCTCCGCTCCCATCTGGCTCCCTGCTTGTGGCCTGGGAAAGCAGTAGAAGCTGACCCAAAGCCTTGGAACCCTGCACCAGCATGGGAGACCCAGAAGAAGCTCCTGGCTCCCGGCTTCAGATCAGCTCAGCTCCAGCTGTTGGGGCCACTTGGTGAGTGAACCAGCGGACAGAAAATTTTTCTATGTGTTTTTCCTTCTCTCTGTAGATCTGATTGTCTAATAAAAATAAAATAAATCTTAAGTAAAAAACCTGTTGATTATTTATGCCTTGTGTGTGAAGCTGGCTTTCCTTTCCTGTTTGACTGGCAGTGGGCTCTGTCCCGTTCACATAAGAGAAGAAATAGTGCTCAGGTTTTGGCACAATATATTATTATTAGAGTAAACAGTATTATATTCATGGTAAAGTAGATGTTTAGGATTAAGATTTTACTAAGCCTATTGGTGAGTGATAATATTCCACTTGATTAGGAGACACTTTTACAAGAAGCAAACTTTATCGACTTAATTTTGCTACTTTCCATCGTTTTCAACTGAACTGACAATCACAGTGTTGGCACGACTAGGTCTGTAACCCGTTGTTAGAATTAACTTCCAAGTGCGCGCAAGTTGGGTTGAAAACGGAGTGTCTGAAAAATCAAGAGCGCCTATGTAACCGGCAGGGGGCGCTCGAAGACTAGCGACGCAACGCAGGGGCCGTCCTGAGCGGAGGCAACAGCTGTTAGAGACAACCGCCTCTTGGCTTTCTCCTTTTAAGTATGAAAGGAAAACGGAAAGACCTCATGACCAGAAAACAAAGGGTGGCAGAGAACCCAATCTGTGTAGTTGAAGAACTTAAAAATCTTCGGAGAACCCGAGAAGAAGCCGAAGACTACATAGTGTCTTAGTCAATGTTGTTTTGCAGCTGTCCTGACTTCACATTCCCGCCAGCCTCCTCAGGTTTAATCTGATCCTATTTGCCAGCGTCGTAGACTGCCTATGGAAAGACACCTGGCCACTCTGACGTCATCACGCTCCATAGGAAGGATGTATTGTCAGTAGTCCCTGTAGGTGCAAACCCAGGTCCAGGCCAGGGCCCTCCTGTGTGTGACAGGAGAGTACCCCTCACTCCCTTTGCTTGCAGAGAGGGGCTGAAGTCAGGAGGGACGCCTGGTACTCAGCCCAGCGCCACCCCAGAGGCCTGCCGAACTCCTCTGGACTCTCACTGGCCTCCAAGCAGAAAGTTTATTTCTGTTGAGATAATAAGAAACTAGAGGCTAAGGCAGTTAAAACATGTTAATTCCAAAGCAAGATTTTTAGTGCAAAATTTTGAAAGAAATGGGGCAAATGTGTTTTGTCTGTTGTTTCTGAAGTGTGGATTTCTCTGATTAAAAATCTTTCATAGTTCACATAGGTCTTAATATTGGAAAGACCAACAATTTATTGAACTTTTACCCAAAGGTCAATAAAGGAGACTTTATTGGCAGTTTTCTTGTGTTTTATTTTTGTTAATGGCTTATTTAGGAGTTGACAAAAATTTCTCCATCAAGCAAAAATATTGCTTGGAAACTGTCAGATTTTTCTTGTATTGGCCCTTTTGTCTCAGAGTAAAGTTTAAATATGCTTTTCAGGATTAGAGGTTGAATTGGCTGTAATGAGAACCAGGTTGTCCATGAGGATACTACAAAGTGTCAAGCAGAGTCGCATTAATTGTCCTCAGTGATGGGCAGCATTGTACCTTGGCTTAACTAGAAACTAAGAAGGAGCTTCATACAGCAGGAGATTGAAGGTAGGCAGAAAATCAGCCTTAAACTTCCACCTATGCTTTGCTGTGTTCGACTGGAGGCAGAATGAGGGAGGAGCTTCACAGTAGTTATCTCAGCCTCTGGCTCTGGGCAGGGATCTCTCGAGGCAGGGGTTCCCAAAACAGTAGGCGGAGTGGTTAAGAAGTCAGTTATGTCAGATAAAGGAAAGTAGATTGTGCCTCAGGAGATGACAAAGATGTTATTTCAGGGTGCCTAAGTTTTATTTCACACACGAAATGGAATGCTGAACAGATTTATTTTGAGATATCAGTGTGGCCCATTTTTCTCTATGTATCTGTGCAACGATTTCCTAAGTTCCTTGAGGATATGCGTTAACATCGGCTCATTTCCACTGTGCCTCCTTTACATGGCGGCTTCTGCAGTAAGAGGCGGTCAGGCACAGGCGTTCAGCTGAGCAGTCACATCACTTTTCTTCTCTTCAGTGAATCCGCTACAACTATAGAAACAAACAAACCTAAAAAAAAAGTTGCTGCATGAAGTCATAATTTGGCTTACATGAGGCACTGAGTCCATTTCCTGCTCTGATGACTGGATACTCATCACCAACTCGGTCTAGGCTGCTGGGACTGGGCTGCAGCACTGGGAGAGACACTATGCTGTTCAGATCATCCAGCGTGAATGTGCCAAGCACCAAAATTAGCACGTGTCTCTGATGGCTTCTTAGATCCTCTTTTCTGAGTCTCAAGAAAGACTTATTATTAGTGCTAATGCTGCTTTTGGTTGGGAAGAACAGGTCGATGCTAAGGATGAGGACCTGATAGAATTAGCTTTGCACACAGACAGTGCTGCATTTGGAAAGACCTGCTCATTGCTCATGTTGATGGTGGTGTTAGAAGATTACCCGATGTGGTTCGAATCTCTGGTTATCTGCTTATGGTTAATCTCTCTGAGAGTTTGTTTTTAAAAAGTTTCGAAAGATGAATTTGAAAGCCATCAACATGAGCAATGAGCAGGTCCTTCCAAATGCAGCACTGTTTGTGTGTGCAAAGCTATTCTATTAGGTCCTCATCGGACTAAGGGCCACACAGTACGGATCCTCACTCAGGATGTGAAACCTGCTTAGCATAGACCTGGAAGTGATTTAACTCACTGTACCACAGCATCTGTTCCAGAATCTTTGTCTTCATCTGTAAATGAGAACCCTTAACATCTCAAAGCAGGTGATTTGTTATCGAAGTTCTGAAATGCCTCATCTCAAGTATATTTCCAAACAGCTGTTAAAAACCACACTCAGTTTTCAGTGAAGATTGAGATTTTTCTGAATTGCTGAAATAGAAACACTAACCAGCAAATAGCAGCAAAGACACTGGAAACAGACCTTTGTGCTCTTTAACTTTCATTTCTTTTGTTCTTCTCTTCCTGTGTTTTCTCCTTAATTTCTGTTTCCAACGCACCACTTGATAATAGGTTAATATGTTATTCTTTCTGAGAATATTTAATTGTTATTAAGGAGCATATCTATACACTAAGAAATAAAATGTAGAATGGGAATTTCAAGCCTTGGTCAACATTGCGAACATTTTTTCCTGGGTACTATGATCTTTTGCATTTTGTTATGATCAAATTCCTTGGTAGGAGGTAGGAGTAGGCGCTCTGCAGAGTGGTAATCTGCCCGTTGGGTTGCCTGCATCTCATACTGAGCACCTGTTCCAGTTCCAGTTTCCAGCTGGTGCACATTCTAGAAGGCAGCGGGCGATGGCTCAGTGGCTTGGGTTCGTGTCGTTCACAGGGGAGGTATGCGCCGACTTCCCTGGCTCTGACTGCCTGGCTGTTGCAGGCATTTCGAAAGTGAACCTGTTAATGGGACGTATTTTTTTTCTCTCTGCCATTCAAATAAATAACATAAATAAAGATTAAATTTGTTGTTGAAGATAATGCCTATACCCCATTAATCTGTAGAATTTTTAAGTAGTCTACTTCACTGGTTTTATTTGTTTCGAAGGTCTGTAAGGAAAGAAATGTATAGTTACTATACGTTTAACTCAATATTTGTAAGTGATAAATGCTTATGAGCTGAGAACCATTGCTGCCAGAGAGTCAAAATACCCAGAGACAACATCTTTGTTCAGGGGGTTCACAGTCTGTGGCTAGAGTGACAGGTAATCACACACACACACACACACACACACACACACACACACACACACAATCTAGAGGCAAAGGGGCTGACAGAAAAACAGGTTGTTGCCAGCTTGGACTACTTGGTTTTCACAAATCCCACCACTTCCTTCTGGGATGAGAAGACTGCATAGGTCATGCCAAGTGTTTCCCGAGCAGCTAAGAATTTCCTCCAGGGCTACGTATTTGTTGATGGACAATGGGCTAGGTCTGTCTTTTTAGGATGCGGTCAAACCAGAATTATTTTTATAAGCAGGAAATTCTCTGAAAACATGAGCACAATTCTGAAGTCACGGGGGATAATCTTTGTGACCTCTGTTTAACCTTGGGGCTATTTATGATTTTAAACATTTTCATCGCCTAGGTGAATGGGGGAAAGTCTTCAATTTCTGCTCTTATATCCTCCATTATACTAATTGCAGGAAGAAGGCTTCTAACGTCCACCATTAAACACAGTAAAGAAATTCTATCCGTGACATGAAACAGTACACCAGGTCTATGTAAAATTGAGTAACACACTCACAGGATTGTGGCCTTTATTTGAAGTTGTCAGCTGTGCTGTTGTGAGTTAACTGTTCTGAAAGCATAGATTTTCCCCCTAGGTAGTAAAGACATTTCTGCGGTCTTATTTGTTAACTATGCCATCATTAAACAGAGTTTGTGGGTGAAGTTATTATATTTTGGCATTTGTACTTAATATGGATTTCTGTTGAGAAACTTTAAAGAAAACACAGGAACTAGGCAAATATCCTTTCTTTGGAGTATATTCTGTGGGTTCTCATCATGTGATGTTCTGAAACTGTAAGAAGCAATGCAGGCAGGAGACTACATTGAATGACACAGGACTCAAAGCACCATGGGATTCAAATTAACTCCAGCAATTTGGTGGAAAACAAAGTTTAAAACATATCCTGTTTCCTACTTAAGTATTATGAAAAATGTTCATTTACTTTGACCAGGAAGATATTAAGGTGTTCACCCAATGAAACATAGCTCTTATATATGTGGGGGCTCTCGGAATTTTACTGCAAGAATTGTCAAAAACATTTACTTTTGCTGTGTGTATCAGTACTAAAATAGAAGTTTTAAACTTAGGGGTAGGTATTGTGGTATATCAGGTTCAGCCACTGTAGGAATGCCCCCATCTCACACTGGAGTCGTGAGACTGAGTACTGTCTCCAGTTCCAGTACTGCTTCCTGCTAAAGTGCATGCCTGGGAGGCAGAAGGTGATGGCTCGGGTGCTAAGTACTGGCCACCCATGGGAGACACATTCTATGAGAGGTTGAATTGAAGAAAGTTGATGGGGCAAAAATACATATATACCTTCTTTTACCACTTTTAAGAATTTTTTTTGTGCCTTTGTGAAATTGACCTTCAGTTAGGAGTTCCAAATGGACAAAAATTAATAGTATTTATGATTGAGGCCTTTTCTTATTGCCTTCAAATAGGGCTCAGGCTGAGGACAAAGAAACATTAAGCACTTGACATTCTAAAAAGCAGAACTACAAACCAAGACCAGACACATCTTTTAAGTTTCTAGGTGATATAGTTCTTTTTGTGGCTCTACTATCATATGGTTTTTTTTCAAAGTTAGATATACACAGAGGAGGCGAGACAGAGAGGAGTATCTTCGTCTGTCGATTCACTCCCCGGGCAGCTGCAGTGGACAGTGCTGCACCAATCTGAAGCCTGGAGCCCAGAGCTCTTCCAGGTCTCCCACACGGGTGCTGTCCTCAACTGCCATCCCAGCTCACAAGCAGGGAGCTGGATGGGAAGCAGGGCCGCTGGGATTAGAACTGGTGCCTATATGGGATCCGGGCACATGCAAAGCAAGGACTTTAGTCGCTGAGTTAATTCACCAGGCCCTATCAAATTTTTAAGGTAATCTGGTGACATATACCACTTGCAGTCAACTTCCATTGGCCAGAATTAGTCATTTGATTAACCCGAGAAATGTAAAAGAGTTCAAGGGGATTGTGAGAATAATTTATCACTGCAATAGTTGTTGTCATATTTGGATGGGCAGAGGCTTTCCTCACTTTCTCAAAACCAAGTGGTTTAAGGATCTCAGGATTCACTGGCAGTGTCTGATGGAAACAGAAAGGAGGGACGCTAAGTAGGGTAGGTCAGCTGCTTAAGCAGCAGTTCCATTGAAATGTTCCTTGCTTATAAGCAGAGAAAAGACACTACAAAGCGGTGACAGGCCAAGGAGAGGAGAGAGCATTGCGGTATTTCACGCTTGCATTGGTTAAAATGCCAACGATACTGGGGAAACAAGTGGAAACCCAACTGAATACGATAGTAGAAAGCACAGGAAAATGGTGAAGTCTTTCGAAGGAATCTTTGAGGCACTAGAAAAAGTGCTTTATCAGAGCAGAACTAAAGGTAGTAATTGAGGAATAAAGAAAAGCAGTCATGAATTGAAATGCCCACTGAGAAAGGCCCCTTTAGTAAATTGACAGGAGCCTGCAACCTCACTTATTAACATTATTAATTCATGCTTTTGTGAGAGGAAATCAAGGATTTGACTCTGACTTAAAAATTTGAGAGATTGATGTTGTGGAGTCAAGGTAAAATGGGGTTGAGCCTGTGGGACATGAAAGCTGGCAGGAAGTCTCACCTGAACACATTTGGGACTAGTGTTGACACCTGGTTGGCTTAAGATCAAATTGCTGCTCAGTATTAGAATAATCTTGGCAATCTTTGGAGTAGACTTAAAAATAAATTCTCTAATTCTTGTTTTTAAGATATGGGCTACTTATTAATTTAGTTACAAAATAATTAGATTTGCACATAAGACCAACCTTTCTCTGAGATTTAGAGACTACTTTGAAAACAGTGGCTTCAGTTTTCTCCAGCTCTTTTATACCAAGACTGCACATTGATCAGAACTCTCTTTGTAATCAGAGTGCCCTATAATTGTGACTAAAGAACAAAAGAGCTTTTCTGTATATTCTAAACATGGCTGTGCCTCTAGGATTACCTTCTATCACTGCTCCGTTCTCTCCCTTTGAAGCAGGACTTACTCTTTTTTTTTTTTTTTTGTCAAATCTGCAAACTCAAAGCCAATCCAGGTCTCCCAAGCATTAAAGAGTAATTTTACGGAAGATGTCACGGTGTGAGAGAGGACTTGGTGACACTGTATCAACATTTAATAAAATTGTTAAATAATTTGTGCTTTCTGGGGCCCCTTCAGTCATCAACTCTTGCTGCTTTTCACTGCTGGGATCCTCCCAACCTGCATCTTCTATGCAGCACTGGCTGGCTTTTCTCCCCTTCCAATTCCATGACCCCTCCTTGTACAAAGCAAGTGAATTTTTCTCTTAGCATTTTCTACCTTTCATTCTCACACCATTGTCTTGAAGAGGAAGGCTGTACTTTGAAGGCAGTTTGTTTAGAAAGCAGATTTTCAAAATGTAGAAAGAGATTCTAAATAATACATTTTGCCTGAAATAACAGGTTTCCCAATCATACTTGTAGGCTATAGAGTACTGCTCTATTTCAGTTCATCAAAAGCAGTTGATATTGATATATTTCCCTTGCTTCTGGAATTTCAGTCCTTGCCCTCAAGGAGTGGCATCAGCTATGACTTGTAGAGAGCTAAATTGGTGAAGTTGATGGTTCTCTTTGGGCTGATGTTATGTTGAGAGAGCGTCTCCTCCACCATATCAGATTTACATGGGTTACTAGTTTGCCCTGCTAGTAGCTGTAGTCTCTTAGCCAACCTCTCGTGTTGTTGTTGATTTCTCATTACATGAACTGTTTATTGTCTTCTGTAGCTCCCAGAAATCAGTCTTTTTCCCTGTGATTTCTTGAGAATATGACTCCCATTTTAGCCCTGACAGCTGATCTCATTTAGTTGCGTGGTTGAAGGTCTGGAAGAGGGAAGTTGGCAGGTTTCTGCCATTGCTGATCTTCGATGATATCGTAGCAACTTTCATGTACTGACTCACATATACTTCTGTGTCACTACCAGAGGAGAGAGCTGGCAGTTTCTATTTTTAGCAACATCTGTGGTCACATGTTAAGTACCATACACCTTGGTTTTTGCCTGAAGTTTTCCATAAGTGCAGATGGATACGATTCTGTGAAAGTGTCAGTGCTGTGTTTAGCTCATAAAACAGCAGGCGTTTTGATCTCACAGTTTAAAATCATGAGCTCTTGAAGACCTGGGCATTGGTTTTAGTGAATCAGGAATTCTGGGTTCTGGACCCTCTGCTGTTAGCCACAGAGCTGGTGAGGGAGCCAAGGTCACTGCCCAGCAGTAGCCTTTCCATGGACTCGGCTGTTTTTACTCATCACCCTGGGTGTTTTTAAAGGGGCAAATTATATGCTATTCTTGAATTTTGGGATTCTTGTAGATGTTGGGTATTTGTCTAGGTGTTCAAGATCTTACTGTGCTCTTAGGCACTCCCAGGACAGGCTGTTTGTCACATGCTACAAAGGATACCTCCACCCTCTTTGCCTGGAATATATTGATTTATCTGTCTGTCCAGTCTGTAATTAACCTTTCCAAGAAAGAAGGGTAAAACACAGAACCTGAGGTGAGAAAATGGGATGTGAGTCTCAGATGCAAATTTACTCTTTGTTTCCTTGAGAAAGTCATGCTGCTTCTCTAAATGTAATTTTCACTAGCAGTAAAAGAAGAAGGAATGTTTTACGTATGGAGCTGCTCAAAACCTGAAATGAGGGAAGATGCAATCAAGGGCTTCTAAAGTGTAAAATCCTTGCAAATGGGAGCTGATTTGGTTCTCTAGCAATAAACTTATAAGATTGAGAATATAGAATCTGCCCATTTTCAATCCTTTATAAAAAAGGGAGGACAGAAATAATAATTAACACTGGAATTTCCTAATATTTTCTTTTTAAGGTTTAGGTATTTATGGATCAACCTATTATGTTTTGATACATGTATATATTGTATAATGTCCAAACTTATATCTTCTCAAACATTAAACATTTTTAATGACCAGAAGATATTCAGAGGCCTATTATCTAGTTATTTTCATTATATATTATAGAGAAATATATACTACATTAACATTACCTATAATCATCCAACTGTGCAATAAGAACTTTTGAAAAAATCTTTTCCTATTTAGCTGTGGTTTAGTATCTGTTAATCTATCATCCCATAGCTTTCCTCTTCATGACAACTTCTGGTAACATTATACTATTTTACTACTATGAGATGATTTTTTTAAAAACATGGTGAAAACATATATTTAGAATTAGCCAGCAGGACTCAGTTTAGATGGTCCCAGTTTTTTTGCTGACAAAGCAACATAATCAGAAGCTAATCAAACATATATGCTCTCTCCAGCAATCCACATCAAGTTACCCACTTTGGTCACATCAACATCAGCAAGGTTCTTTGATCTGGTGCTTGTTGGCCTTGAGATCCACAATGAACAGGCACGTGTTGTTGTCTTTTGTTTTCTTCCTAAAGATTCTGGTCAGGAGGAACTTGATGATGGCATAATGGTGAAGCTGCTTTCTCCTGAGGGAGTGCTCTTCTGAGAATATTGAGCTGCCAATGGGAATATAGTGTGTTGGGTCACCTGAGTGTGGATAACATGTGGGCTTTCTCTTTTCTTCTCTCTTCTTTTCTTTTCTTTTTTTTCTTTTCTCGCTCTTTCTTTTTCTTCTTTCTCTCTCTCTCTTTTCTCTATTTCTTTTCTTTTCTTTCTTCCTTCCTTCCTTCCTTCCTCCCTCCCAGCCCTCCCTCACTCCCTTCCTCTCTCTCTTTCTCTCTTTTCTTTCTTAGCATTGGATATCTCTCAGAACTTCCTTCTTGGCCTTCAAAGCCTTTTCTTATGCTTTTGGAGGGCACACAAGTTTCCTCTTTTACCTTCCACATCATCTTGATATGAAATTATCTTTTTAAAATTAAAACTCCATATATAAGTTAGATCATATGATACTCCCCCCCTCCCATTCCTGGCTTATCTAACACAATGACCTCTGATTGCATTCATGTTGTTGCAACAAACTTTCTTTCTTTTTATGGCTGAATTGTGTTCCTTCCTATTTATGTGCCACATATTCTTTATCCACTTACCAGCAGATGAACAGTTTAGTTAGTTCCATCTTTTGGCTGTAGTGAATAGTGCTGTGATAATCATGGGAATACAGTTGTCTCTTCAACAGATGCATTTCATTTCCCTTGGGTATAAACCCAGCAGATGGGATTGCTGGATCATATGGTCCTTCTATTTTTTTTTTTTTTTTGAGGAAGCTCCATACTGTTTCTACATGGACTACTTATTTGCACACCTATCAGAGTATGCAAGAGTTTCTTTTTCTTCACAACCTTGCCAACACTTGTTATTTTTATTTATTATTGTTTTTATACTAGCCCATCTAGCTAGAGTGAATGATGACTCATTATGGATTTGACTTGCATTTCCCTGATGATTAGTGTTTTTTTCATATACATATTGTTCATCTATATATCTTCCTGTGAGAAATGTCTTTAGGTCTACTTTCCATTTGCTTATTTGACTTTTTGCCATTGTGTTCCATATTTATGTCTTCTTGAATGTAATTCAGCTCTTTCATTTTGAGGGGACAGAAATTTAAATTTTAGATATTTAAAAATATCATCTTAAACAGGGGAAGTTATCAATCATGGCTATCCAAACAAAAATTGAGTGCTAGGAAATTAACACTATATTATGCAGTACTCACTTGGTCATTCAGTTATTACACTGAGAAACCACTGGTGTTGTATATGTCTCTAAACATTTAAGAGATTAAATTGTGTTCTTACAATCTTATTGGTTACTAGTAGGACAGCCAGTACACATAAAATGATTAGAAACAAGAAGTACTTGTTAAATAGTCAAGAGAATTTGATTAACAAAGCTTAATGGAGAGTACTTTAAAGGCCATCTTCTTTATAAATTCCATGCATTTAAAAACAATATCACCTAAATTTCGTATAATTTAAAAATTCATGCAATTATGATGTACCATTCACAACCCATTCTCTGTTCTCTTTGATCTCTGGTTTTGTCATTAATCTTTACAATGTGAACAAACTTAAAATTTCTGCTTGCCTTATTTATGTTTCATTTTAAAAATCTCCCTCAACTTCAGCTTTTTATCTTATTCATTTTGATATTGAGCTTGAATTCTTAGTTTCACGTCCAAAAAAAAATCAACAAGTAGGGATAAGAAGAATGAGAAGTATGGTCTTAAATTTTGAATTTTCTCTAATTGAAGGCATTTCTTCTTAGCTACTCAAGGAGAGGAAAGGGTTAACAAATTGCCTGGTTCCCTGCTCTTGGCTGAGTTTCCTGTAGTAACCTAAACCCGAAAGAGTCACACAGACCTGTACTCATCTTTTCCATCGTTTATATTTCTGGTGCCTGAAACAATGTCCTTCAAATGAAAGGAGCATTCTTGGCGAAAACAGACACCTGCTGTTTGAACTTGAGAATCCCTTGGTTTGATTTAACAAAATAAATATCTTAGGGAAGAGAAAGTTCCAGGTCTAAAGATGACCTAGGTAGTGCTGGCTCCATGAAGTACTAGCCAAGTCATTCAGTATAATGGAAATAGATGGTCTCTGTAGGAGGGAAGTAGGAAAGAAGTAAGAGGGAAGCTCCGGGTGAGATCATTACTTAAAGTCACTGTGGTTTGGCCTGAGGACCAAGAGCTGGACTCCCTCTCTGGATGCAAGAATGAATATGTGGGTTGCTGCGGTTCACTTTTTGAAAATTATTTCCAAATTCAGTCACTGTTCAGTTTTGCTTCCAGCAAGTATCAGCTATATACCTTTACAAATTAGGACACTCTGCATATAAATAATGTAAGTTGAAAATGCTATCTTACTGTCAAATATAGAGAGGAAGGAAGAATAGAGTATCTGATATTGAGTAATTTATAAAGAAGTTCAAGTTGACTCATACTTCTGGAGGCTGGGAAATGCAAGAGCATAACTCTGATGAGGGTTTTGTTTTGTTTCAACTCATGACAGCAATTTGCAGGGCGAGAGGTCTGACCTACTACAATGGCTAACTCATCCCCTGGTGAAATGCTCCAACACACGGTAAAGATTTCTCCCTCATGACTCAAGCACCTCCTGCTGACTCCTACCTGCAGCAGGGCTGTATTGAGGAGGTCAGTTTCCAACATGTGAACATATGTGGGACACACTCAAACTGCAGCACTAGCTTACTAAGGAAGGAGTTGTTTCAGTGAGACTAAATACATTTCTAAAGGTGACAATACAAGAAATCGGGAAATAAAATTTAAATCCCAACTAGGATGCCTGATTTTACCTTCCAAAGTGGACCGTACACAGTAGCACACTCATGTTCTGTTATAGTTTCTGTCAACATTCTATTTACTAGTGAAGTGGCACTGCCATTCATTAATGGTGAAATAGAGTATTACTTTGAAATTTCATAATGATGAATTAAATGTGATGTGCATTCTTTCAAATTGTGTGCATGAAATCAAATTTTATTACTATTTTGGGTTATAAAATTTTAAATGTAGGCATTTCAGTTCCCATTTAATGTGATTAGCATGTAACACAATATGATGATGGTAGTGACAGAAAAAGCCTAGGTTCTCTGTGTGTGCATGTGTAGATGGGGCAATCAGGGAGAACTGACTGGAGCTGATGGAGAGATATCACAGACAGCAGAAAAGTGTGGAAAGAAGTGAGGGCAAGAAGTAGAATGTGATAATGAAGAAATGAAGATAGCTCATTGTTCCTGGTGGAAATTGAGAGAGAATAAATAGAGCAAAGAGGCTGCAGATGTTAGAAACAGGATTGTTTTTAATCAATGATGCTAAAGAACTTTTGTTTTATTGTGAGGTTGATGGGCTTATTTTCCCTGAAATATCCCCTAAGGCACATCTCTTGTTCTTGGCATTTACTGTTTGCTTAAATATCGCTTCATAAGGCTGTCCTGAATAACCAATATACACTGGAATTTTTATTTCAAAAATAAGTAAGAATATTCATTTAAAAGGCAAATCAACGCACACAGAGAAAAAGAGAGGGGGGAAAGAGAGAGAAGAGTGAGAGAGAGAAAGAAAAGGAGAGGGAGATCTTTTATTTTCTGACTTATTCCCCAAATGCACACACAGACACACACACACACACAAAATATTAAGAAATGAACCAGACTGAAGCCAGGATCCAGGCACTTCATTTAAGTCCCCTGTGTGAGTAACACAGATTCAAGAA
The DNA here is from genome assembly GCF_030435755.1 of Ochotona princeps. Classification (NCBI taxonomy): domain Eukaryota; kingdom Metazoa; phylum Chordata; class Mammalia; order Lagomorpha; family Ochotonidae; genus Ochotona; species Ochotona princeps. Next base: position 27,389,411 of record NC_080841.1, on the reverse strand, counting down.
CTTGAACTTTCATCTGCTGCTTCCTACTGGTAGTAACAGGAAGCTGCATTGACAGTGGAGGTGGGACTTTATCCTTGCAGGTGTCCCAAGTGGCATCTTAATCCCAGAGCACTGCTGTACCCACTTGGGTAATTTACTTATTTGAAAGCAGAGTTCCACAGAGAAAAAGAGAGAAAGACAGATCTTCTATCTTCTAGTTCACTCCCTAAATGTCCATAATGGCTGAGGTTGGGGTTGGGGCTGGGATGATCCAAAGCCAACAGCCGAGAGCTTCTTCCAAGTTTCCCACATGGGTACAGGGTCTCAGTCATTTGGGCCTTCTTCCACTACTTTCCCAGGTACATCGTTTTGGAGTTGCATAGAAGTGGAGCAGCCAGGACATGAAGCAGCATCCACATAAGGATGCTTGCAGGTGGCAGCCTAAACCTATGCCAAATTTGGCCTATGCCAAAATCCCAACCTGTCTAAATTTTTAACTTAAATGATTATTGGTGACACTAACATAGATGATGATGGAGTAATGAACAGTTTATGGGATCTTATGCTCAAATAATTGATATTATGACAACTTTAATATAATCTGGCAGAGATGTCTAGCAACGGAATTGTAGTTATAAGCCTGAAATCTTGGGTTAAAGGGATGATTAAGTAAAGAAATAGAGTTTGAAGCCATTTTTAATCAAGTTAAAGTAGTCATAATACAATATGAAATTGATTTTCAGCATAAAAAGAAAAGCATTTCTAGCAGCAGCCTTGAATATGAATTTCTAGCAGTAACTATGAATCTGAAACCCTGAGTAGGGAAACACTGATAAAGAAATGGACTTTGATACCATTGGTATTCAAGTTGAAGATAGTCTTATTAGAGTGTGAAAGTGGTTTCGACAAATGGCCCAACTTTCATTTAAGAGGGACATTTCTACATGCACATTTAAATAGATTTGAGAAGACAAGAGAATGTCAACCTTTTGAATGTAACAGGGTCCACCAGAGTGAATAGAGTCAACAAGGAGCAGATGTCAACTGTTGTGAAGAGGTTCATAAAACTGTATTTCACAAGAAGGAAGTTGATGAAGGATGGAGGATGATTGTGGCAGTTGGCAGAGGAAGTAGCAAGAGAGCTCCAAACAAGTGAGGGATGACAAGACTCAGAAAACAAGAGATAGGAGTGAGATACAAGTTGCTTTTCAAGGATTAAAGGAATGGGAGGGGGGTTGGAAATTTTTAGCCTCAAGTAATTTACTTTGGTATGCAATATTTTGTTACCAAAATTGACTACATATTTTGGACTGTAGATTTGGCTTAGTCTAGAAGTATGCTGGGAACCTATCTCAGGATGAGGTTTACTTTGGTTCTTTCAAGTGGCCAAATAAGCACAGATTGATTTCAGGCTTCGTAACTGGGAAATTAAAGCAAGCATCTATATTGCAATAATTTATAACTGTAAATTATGAGCATTATGTAACAATTTGTATATCCAGGTAGCTATCTTAACTCCACCTTATCAATGGAGTTATTAGTATTGTTTCAATTCTTCAAAATATGTCTTGTCTTTTAGTATTGTAAAAAGGGGCTTGTGCCATGGCTCAACAGACTAATCCTCTACCCTGTGGCACCAACATGCTATATGGGTGTCAGTTCATGTCCTGGCTGCTCCATTTCTGATCCAGCTGTCTGCTTATGGCCTTGGAAAGCAGCAGAGGTTGGCTCCAGTACTTGGACCCCTGAACCTGCTTGGGAGACCCAAAAGAGGTTCTTGGCTCCTGGCTCCTGGCTTTGGTCAGCTCAGCTCTGGCTGTTGAGGCCATCTGGGAAATGAACCCTCAATCTCTCCCTCTCTTTAAACCTGCCTTTCAAATAAAAATAAAAATATGTATATATATTTCTTATTTTAAAGTGGAAAATAGTGCTGCTTCTGGTGGTGGCAGTGGTAACTGAGATTAAACCAGTATTTGATAATAGTATTGATATAAAATACCCGCTAGCTGGAAAGAAATTATTCTGAACTTTTATTAAACCTTAAAAAGTCAGTTTGTTTTTAAATTTCTCACTCAATTTTATCCCACAGATATAATGTGATACTGACCTAAAACAAGGAAAACTGCAATGATGTTACTACAATGTCCTTAGTGTGTTGTAGACTGCTGTGGATATGGTGGTCTAAATGAACCTTGCCTCCCGGCATTCATGCCTTTCTATATAGCCTCTTCCTACAATGAGTCCGGGCTTAGTCACATAACACGTTGTTCAATAGGATTTTAATGTGATAATGCAGGAATAGACTTGAAAAGTGCTTGCACAGTGGAATTGATCATATTGGACTTCTTCTTCACAAGAGTTAATTACCACACTATGAAGACACTCAGGCTAGCACTAAATAAGAAACTATGTGGAGAGAGATTATGCCATGTGAAGGCAGTGTTGAACAGTCCAGCTGATTGTTCAGACAACTGAAAAAACAGAGGTGACCTTGGATATACCAGATAGGGAAAGACTGCTTTGTTCAGCTCCCTTAAACTTCATAATCATGAAAAATAAGAAACTATTTTCAAATCTACTAAGCTTGAGGCTGCTTAATGATGCAGGAAAAGATAACTGATGGAATCTTTCCATAGATTACCTATGTCATATTATTTTATGAAGATAATCTTTTTAAATTCTACTTTAATATAGTTTATATATTTGGGATACATGCATGTCCTTGTGGGATTCTGATTAGGGTGAGGAGGGTCAGGTATGGAGGAAGGTAGGTGGGACACATGGTTTAGATTTTGTTTTTTGTCCTGTGTCCACATGGGAGAAAGGAGAAAGGGCTGCTCCTTGCTCTCAAACTACATAAGCACCCGGGGATTGGGAACATTCCCCTGATGGTTCCTCAGGGACCCGATGTGGAGAAGAGTGTTCTAAGGGTGTTACTTGAGTTGTCTTCATAGCCCTGAGATGTTGTCAGTCTCGTTGCTGCAGGGTTGAGGAAATCGTTCTAAGGTCTACTGGCTGACAAAGTCTACCTTAGTGCATCCGCAGACCCAGGAACATTATCAAGATAATCTGTGTCTGGGGAATCACTGTGATGTGTCAGCTAAAAAGTGACTCGTTATATGTCTTTTGTTTTAAGGAAAGATTATCTCTTCTTTTTCTTCTGAGGAAGGATGCCAAAAGTGGTTTTTGTTTTTGTTGTTTTGTTTTTCAGAATCACATTCATAGTTTTATTATAACCAGTTTTAATTAATCTTTATATTTATTGTTTTACTACACATTCATATGCCTGGATTTAGTTGTTGTTTCCACAATTGTGTCATGGGATAGTTCTTGGTCAGATGACTACTGTTCAGAAGTGCCAGAAAGATGTTTCCAGCATTATTCTAGGGATTCCCATCAGGTCTCATTTAATGGAACTATGAAAAACAACAAAATGCAAATCCAATATCCTATGACCCAACTATCATAACCCCTCCCCTCTGCCTACCCCTTAACTCTCTTTGCTCTTCCAAGAAGGACAACAAACAGATCAGCCAACATGTGGACCTTATAATCTCTGCTATTTTAACTTTTTAAAGACTCATTGTAACATTGGCAAGCAAGTTAGACTGCAAATGCTGTTCTGATTGCAAAACACACAGGAGCTTACTCCTCACCAGATTACTGTTTTTCCATGCACAATGATTTTTTGCAAAATGGGATTAGGACAAATGTCCGGCACCTAACAAATTCCCATTATTTAGTCCACACTTTTCTTCTCTATAAAAGCAAACCATTTAATAGGAAAAGCTAGACATGGTTAGAGGATTTCTCATTACATCATTGCCAATCTGGTTGAAATATATTTATTAGTAGGCTAACATTTGTTTGAGGCCAAATTGTGACCATTATGCCATGTCATAGAATTTCTTATGTTACAGAAACACTGTATCTTTTCTTTCCCTCAAGATCAGTCTTCTAATAAACTATACTTTTTATGTAAGCCAGTCATTTCAAATTCACCAATATTAGAACAGTGCTCTCTTTTAGGCTTGAAATAATCTGTTACTATTCATTCTGTGTACAACTGACTATTCTTTTTGAGTTATCATTTGTTATAATCTAATTCCAGGGTTTAACCCAAGTGCTTGATTGGTTGCGATAGGCATGGTGAGGATACATTGCTGGCCAGTTTCCCAGATCAACTGTAGTCACAGATCTGGATCCTCTTGGAAAGATATTTGAAAGCCTTCTCTATGATGGTTACCAAAGGCAATGACTGGCTGAGAAGAATTCTTTCATAAATGTTCTTGCATTGTTACCTATGGTTATTTTTCCAGGAATAGAGAAGAAATTACCGTGAACTGTCACCCAGAAGACGATTCATATAAAAACACTGTATAAATAAACACAACTTAATTTCCAAAAAGTTCACCTGCCCTTATATTTAACATAAGCTATTTCTCTTTGTAATTAGTGTTTCAGGAAAAAAAAAACACAAAGGTTCTGAGTGAATGATTCTTTTTGAACTCAATGTGTCATATTTTTTCATAACTCTTAAAATGCTTATTTTGCAAAATTCAATTAACAGAAAATTCTATTGCTTGAGAAAGCAGTCATTCTCCTACTGTACCCCATTATGTTACCATCCCTGGAAGATTCTTGATACCAATTTGAAGAGGAATATCTTGTATTCTTTTGTGTATAATGAGGATGTCCTTTAAACAGTGATTTATAGCAAGACGAAAGCACAACAGTAGGTTTCATGTGAATATAAGCCAAGTGGTATTTCTATTGCAGTGACCTTCGAGGACTTCATGTGACTAAACTTAACAGACTGCAAAACTTGGACTCAAGATATTCAAAGTGGAGCATTGTATAATACATCTGTCATCTATGTTGGAAAGACTTCTCCAACTTTTTTGAGGGCACAGGAAGATAATTTCTAAAGGGTGCACAAACTGCAGAGACTGTTTAGGCTTACTGACATGGAATTTATATTTGATTTCAGTGGGCAATTATAAATTTGTTCCAACTCTAGGAAAATCCAAATTATCCTGATTGACGTGTCTATAAATCTAGAGGTCCCAGAATTTAACAGTTTCTTAAAAACACTCATGGGTCCATCTCATCCATACACAACATGGTAAAGGGTGCTTACCAGCATTTTGAGAGTGTCTGTGTGATTCTGTGGTGCTGAATGATTGACCATGAGGTGATGTATGCCTTCAGTTGCTTACATACATTGTGTGGTTGGCATTCCACTTGAATGGAGTACATCTATTTGCTTGAGGATGGTCATCTGCACTGTTATTGGTTACTGAAGAAGTTATTTAACTTGCTGCTAAACTGAGGCATAATTGGAGCTTTTATTAGGTGTTTGTGATAATATATATATCAACAAATACTATCATGGTTTTAAACAAAGTTTTAATTTCCTAATGGGCTTGACACTGCTTCCTTTAGTAATGTAAAATATCATTTTACATTGCTCTAGCCTAGAGATTGCCAATTGTGTGACTATGGACCCTAGAGAGGCATTTTAGTCATCAAAATGGAGGATGTCCTACTGCCATTTAGTGGGCACAGATCAAGTGGACACTGCAATGTTCAGCACAGCTTTCCCTTCTTTACCTCCCAACGAAGAATAATCTAATCCAAATGTGAATAGTGTCATCAAAGTAGAGAAGCATTGCTCTAGACCTTTAGGAACACAAAGTTGAAGGAAACTAATTAAATTTGATAAACATTTAAGAATTAGAAAGTTTGGGTTTGAGGGCTCAAATAGTCTTGGAAGTCTGTGGAAGGGCAGCTTACTCAAAAAAATGTAACTGTGGCAAGCATTGTGGTGCTGCAGGTTAAACAGCTGTTTGGCAGGTCAATATTCCATATCAGTGAATCCTGTGGGATGGGGTTCTCTCTCGAATTGCAATTCAGCTTCGTGCTGATGTGTCTGGGAGGCAATAGATGATGATCCACATGTATGGGTTCCTTATTCTCACATGGGAGATCTGGGTTGAGTTCCTGGCTTTGGCTTCCTCCAGAAATGACTGTTGAGGCTTTTAATAAATAAACCAGCAGATAGCAGACCTCTCTGTCTCACTCTCTGTGTCATTCAACTGTCAAATAAATAAATAAATAAATAAATAAATCTTAGAAAAATCATAATTTATTTGCGTCCTTTCCTTACAAAGGTGAAATAATCCCTTAGAAATAAAAATAGACCAAAATAACAGGGCTGTTGTTGATTCAGATTTTGTCTCGTGAGTGAGTGGTAAGGGGGCTGGGAAAAGTGTTTTGGTCATTCTTAGCACTCAGAGATAATAATAATCATTTATGTCTTCTTTGGAGGTGTCTAGCTTGAGTAATGAGGAACTGCTTCAGCATTCCTTTTGATAGCTCACTTGGGCTTCAAGGTTCCTTCATGCAGGAATTAATCTTATTCTTGCCATCTTTTTGGGGGGGGGGTGGTGGGAAGGCAAGAGGGAGGGGACTGCAGGGAGGGGAGAGTTCTCTGTGTGTTCAGGAGTGACATTTCCTGCTGATTAAGACCACACAGTCTATTGTTTTGATATTTATAGAATGGTGTCAATATCTCATAGTGACATTCTGAGGGCTGCCAAACAGCGTGGAGCCAGAAACTTGTGCTTGGTGTATGAAACAAGCTGAAGAAACTCTATTCCAATGATGCATATTCAAAATTGAATTTCCTTTATAGTTGGGTGTTAAGATTTAAAAATACAATATCACAGCTTTTCCATAGACATGAATGCCAACTGAAGATCTAGCACAAAGTATGTTTCTTCACATGCAATTTCCTCTTTCTACAGAATCTTAATTTAGTTCTAAAACACAGTTTTTCTCACTAGGTGAGTGGTTGCATGATGGCTGGAGACAGAATTCTTGGTCATATCTAATTTTGTGTCCCCTGAATAATGGACTAAACAGAATATCTGTTGAGAGACAAAAATCATTATTTTATTTTATTTTGGGGGGCAGGCAAAAATAACCATACTGTAAGACATGATCTTCTTATATAAATGAGTTTGAGTTTTAGATAGAAAGACATAATTTTGCAAAGAACCCCCTTCCCGTACCACACATTAACCCAGACAACCTGGCTATACACTTTTCGAGGCATTTTCTTTCTGGACCTCTCAAACATTCCTTGCTTTCAAACAATTTGAATAATTCTTTGCTTGAAGTAATTGCATTCTTACATTAAAAGGTTAAATAATTCTGGATTTCCTGTGAAACATGCTTCTTTTTAGAGGTTCATTTATTTATCTCAAAGTCAAATTTAGAGAGAAGAGGGAGAGAGAGAGCGAGCGAGAGAGAAAGAGAAAGAAACTATCTGATAGTTCACTTCCCAGATGGCCACAACATCCAAGGCTGGGCCGGGCTAAAGCCAGGAGCCTCATTCTGGTCTCCTATGTGACTGGCAAGGGCCCAAACACTCAGTCCACATTCCACTGTTTTTCCTAGGCCATCAGCCAAGAGCTGGATCAGAAATGGAGCAGCTGGGTCAAGAACCAGTGCCCATATGGAATGCCAACATTGTAGAGCTTGGCTTTTCCTGCTGTGTTGCAGTGCCAGCTACAGAAAGCAGAATGTGGTCTGAAAGTCCCCATTATGTTTTACTGAATTGTTTGATTTAGCTCCTACACTTTGGTTGGTTCATTCATGTGAAAATTTTTTAGAAGCACTCTAAGTTCTCTTCTCTGCTCTATTTTCACAGTATCCTGGGTCCATAGCTTATACTTACAGCTTTGTTTTCATTTATTATTCTTAATATGTATTTTCCATGGAATACTATCAAGTGAACGTAAGTAAGAAGGGAGGAACCAATGTTAACCATAATTTTTACTTTTATATCCAGTGTATTTGAATGGGAAAAAATGATTATGTATTTTTTTCTTTCCTTCTTGGCAGGAATTTTAGGCAGACCTTTATGGAAGTGGATCTTTTAACTTCTGGGGAAGCCTCCTCATTCTGTTGATGTTTCTGTAGCTTAGAAGTCTGTGATCTGAATTTGAATGATATTACAATTAAATAAATGTCTCTCTTGCACTTATAATCATTGCAAAATGATTTAACTTTTACTCACTCTTACGTAATTTACATTTTAAATCTCACTGCATTTTATGTAATTCCAAACACTAACACACTTTCTAAAATGTTTTAAACATGTGCATCATTCTTAATATTTCTTACATTTTGCAAAATAAATATCTTTCTACGACCACATCATATTTTTCTAAACTTGTATAAGCCAGGTATGTTTTTTTTTTTTTTTTCTTAGAATTTCTGGCTTTTTACTTACTAGGTAAATCAGCTTGGTCTCTGTGATGTTTTTCTGCTCAAAGTTTTTTTTTTTTTGGAAGATGCAGACAGAGAGTGATGAGGGAAAGGGAGGAACAAGGTAGAAAGAGAGAGATTTCATCTACTGTTCACTTCCCAATATGGCTGCAGTAGCAGGAGCTGCTGGAGCTGAGCTAGTCCAAGGCCAAGGGTCAGCATCTTCTTCTGGGTCTCCCACATGGATGCAGGGGGCCCATGTCTTTGGGTGATCCTTTGCTTCTTTCCCAAGCGTGTTATCTGGGAGCTGGACTGGAACTGGGGAAGCAACAATGCGCACCATGCTCCATGAGAAGCTGGTGTCACAGGTGGCAGCTTTACCCATTATACCAGAGTGCCCTCCCTCTGCTGAATTTTTTTCCTCTGTGTTATTTATAGCACAGGAGGATCTAGAAGCTTGACTTCAAAGCAAGATTCCTTTCTTCTTGGAAGGCAAATGAGATCATGCAAATGTGAGGATGGCAATATAAATATAAATATAGCATGCCATATAAAGCAGCTATAATTCAGAATGATGATTCTTGGTTACTGAGCACAACTGAAATTTAAATAAGAATGATGAACTCTTCTGGTCTTAAAAATGTGTGGCTTAGTCTTCAATCTGTCACTAATCTGATTTCCCCCCAATTTCTCACTTGCTTTCCCACTGCCCTTTATGACCATATGTTTAGGTTGAAACTGCTAGCATATGTTTGGTGCCTCTGTTATTAAGTTTATATTGCCTTCATCATGTTTCGCTCATTGTGTTCTATCCTCCAGTCATTGAATTATGGTTCAACCCATGGATTTCCATCTTTTTTTAACTCTCGGACTTCTTGTATTTATGAAGAAATCGTTTCATTCCATTCTGCGCTATAGAATCAACTCCCATTTCTATAGTAAGTCTTGGTTAGATATTAGTTCTCCCATGAAGTACTTTCTGGCTCTCCTAGACTGAATTAGATAATATTACAAAACATTCTTCTATCATTTTTTATAGTTGTTTGACTTAGGAAATACAAGCTCTAGATTGTTTTGCTCAGTGTTACATTGTACATAGCATGGTATAAATTAGATGCTTAGAACGTATTTGAATTGTGACTGATTGCAGAAATTAATATTGAATATATATATATTAATATATATTAATATGTATTAATCAAGCCAAGATGTCCTGTTCCTCGATTGGAGTGAATCTGAACACTATCCATAGTGAGTTGTGTTTTTGTTCTTCATGATCATCTGACATTTTTTCTATAAGCTACTAATAGGGACTGTGATGACAAAGCTTATCTTTCGTGTTATTGGTTCATTTTTTTATTGCTACAATAAAATGCCTGAGTCTAGATACTGTATGTAAAGAAAATAGGTTTATGTAGCTTACAGTTTTAGAGGCCCAAGAAGGTGTGCCTGTGTTTGGTAGGCCCATAGGAGGTCATTCTGGCCGTAACACAGTGTGGTAGAGGGCAACAGGACAAGAGTGCATGTGAGAAGGAGAGATCATGTCAAGACAGCAGGCAAGAGCGATTCAGAGGAGGTACCAGTTTATCTTAAACACTCTGCCCCTGTGGGACTGCCCACAAGAAAAACCACTCCAATGAGAGCATTAAGTGCTTCCCAAGGCAGTGTCCTCTAACCTAATTACCTTCAATTAGTCCCACCTTTTAAAGGCTCCACCATCTCTGAACATCACACACACTGGGAACTATGGCTGCAGTAGATGGATCATGAGGGCATACACTAAAATCATAGCCCAACCATGGTATGTGCCAAACTTTATCTTGAGTGCTTCACATGAATTACCTTATTTAACATTTATTTTTGGTAGGCTTATAAAGTAGATACTACTACTAATTCCTTATTTTTGAATAAGGAATTTGTTGCTTGGTAGTAGTAGTGGGGCAAAGATTCAACCTAGGATTTTACATTTACATTAACCAGCTTATTTCAATGTATTGGAATTGTTGGAATTATTTGGTGTATTATGATGAAAATTATGATAATTGTGAAATCTCATAATTATATGTAATGTGAAAACATATTAAATTTGCTCTTCAGAATGGCACTGCTAGTAATATAAAGCAGGCTTTACATTTTTTTTAAGACTGCTTGAAAATCTAAGGACAAGCCAGTCAAGTTATATCTGAAATCAACCAGTTAATGAGAAATGACTAGAACTTCAGATCTCAGTTGTCTTGACTTGCTGGACATCTTTGCTGAGATGATTATTTAGCACAATGATTAAAGTGGCTGTTTGGTGTGAGGAGCGGGTGCTAAAGCTGCTCCTGGGACTGGGAGGGGCTGTTGCAAGATGGCTGCTGGCCCAGGGCCAGGAGGCACAGCTGGTCTCCCAGCAGGTAAACAGGAAGTCACAGGGATAGGCTATAGACCCCCCCCCCCCGCCCCCTGCGATTGCTGGCCTATCAGATAGCACCAAGTGGACCCACAGGGAGAAGTGATTGGTGGGGAACTATATAAAGGTAGCCAGTAAAAGCTGGATGGACAGACGAACGGAACAGACCAGGATGAAGAAAGTCTGGGGGGTGACGAGGAGACAGACTGGGGAGCGACCAGGAGACTGGGGGCGATGAGGTGAAAGACTGGGGAATGAAGCAGAGAGTACGGGAAGAAATGTGGGAAGAAGGGTGGTGGAAAATGGGAGGAAGGGTGGCAGAAGAAGTGGAGAGGAAAGCTTAGACAAATGGGGACAGACGCAGCAGAGAGAAGGATTTAAATGCAGCCGCTTTTGGCAATGAGGGATCGAGTTCTGGCGTTTCCCGGACCCTCAAGAGCATGACTGTTTTAGTGTCGCCACTGCTGGGTGGCGGTGACAGTTTGGGATACTGGATTCTATATTTGAGTGCATGGTTCAAGGTCTGGCTGCTCTACTTCACATCCAGCTTCCCACTAAAGCATATGCTGAAAGACAACAGATGACTCTAGTCCTTTGGTCCTTGTCATCCGACGGGGAGAGCAAGATTCATTCAGGTCTCCTAGCTTTAGCCCAGGTAGGCTCCTGTTGGTTAGTTGGGTTGTAACTCAGCAGGAGGAAGATCCCTCTCTCTACTTTTCAAAAAAATAAAAATGAAAATAAGTCAATTTTTTAAAGAAACTCCTGTTGGCTTTCCATGGCATTGAGAATGAGCACCAAAAGACTCATTGAGGCGACTAGAGCTCACCCTTCTTGCCTCATGTCCCTGAGCTTTCCCCAGTGATTTCACCATCAGGCAGACCAGACTACTTGATATTTGTTTTTCACATGCTCAATGTACATTCAGAGCTTAGGTCTGGATTTACAATGTGTTTTGACAGCCAAACAAGGGAGGTCAGATGGATGGCAGGTTTTATAAACAAAGAAACTTTGCCTGGATTAAGTTAGACAAGTGAGATGTACAAGTTGCAATGAAAAAAAATGGAAATTTTCTGTTCTCTGATTCACAGAATCTGAATAGCTTGTTCACTCTACATCTTTATTATTCAGTTTGAATTTACTTATTCTCATAGTTAACACTCCTGAAAGTGACAAAAAGAACAGTAACATTGGGAAAACATAAGGAGTGAAAATAGCTTATTTCTTTGGTCTATAATTGAAACATCCTAACTTCTCAGACACATTAATAGACAACATCTGCTAAAATCAAGAGAAAGAGTGAAAAACAGGATATGAGGCTTTGGGGATTAGAGGGAAGGGTATCCAGCTCGGACGAGGCTCCCATGACTGGGGTGACTGAGGCCAAGTGACTTGGTTAAGCAAAATAAAAACAACTGAAAGAAACCATTGAACTGGAACAGAATTAATTTTACTCACTTTTCATCAGTCTCTTTTAGCTAAACAGATGATATACAGAGACACATAAAATGATTTTGGGTTAAAATGGAGAGTCAGGATACTAGGGAATTCTGTTGAAGAAGGTAGAGTATAATTTTTTCTTAACCTTCCCTCCTTATCATGAAGACTTCTTGAAAATTAAAACAATAAGCAAAAATGAACATGGCTTTTTCACAATCTTTAGATGACTACTAAATCAATGAAGATACTTTAATGATATTTTTATTAGTTCTAAGGAAAAAACACATCAAGAAGTAAGCTATGGTTTCCTTCTTTTAAAAACCAATGTAGATTGAAGTTTTATTTACAGTCTGCAAAGACTGAATCCCCATGACTTTGCCCTTGTGCCAAGATGGTAGAATGGCAGGCTGCTGCTACAGAATATTGGGAATTTATTTAGTAGGTGGAATAATGCCTACATCTTCTAGGAGATACACCTCACTGAAGATCATTTGGAGGAAATTGCTTTCCATTATAAGGAATATTTCTCTCAGCTCCTGAATTATGGTAGCCTTGCTTAGAAGTGTAAAAATGGCTTAAGCAAGTATCAGCAAATTTTTCAAGGGGTTAGATGATAAATATTTTCTGGTGGGTTTTATGGTTTCTTTCTTTCTTTTTAAAGATGTATTTACTTTTATTGGAAAGGCAGGTTTATAGAGAGAAAGAGAGACAGAAAGATCTGTCTGCTAGTTCACTCTGCAAGCGGCCACAAAAGCCAGAGCTTGGCACATGCAAAGCAAGAATTTAGCCACTAGGCCATTGTACCATTGCACTTGGCCCAAGGGTTTTATAGTTTCTGTAACAACTCCCTGGTTTTGTCATTGTGCTGTAAATGCAGTTGTAGAATGTGCTTACCTATTCTCCAAGGAAACTTTATAAAATAGGGCCTTAGGTCAGAACTTGATGACCTTAGGTCTATGCTAAACATTTCCTAATATTTAAATGAAGGAATTAATCTCTCTCTAGGTTCCAACATACTTTCAATTGCTACCCAAACTCATCCAGTCAAGTTTATTGTTTTAAGAGGCTGTCTATTTACAAAGTGGTTAAAATAACTGCTTTCTGATTATAAAATATTTTTTGAGAGAGATGGCTGTTTTGTCCCTTGGCTTTAAAATAAATGCTGCAACCTAGCTATAATGTCTGAACATTGAGTAGAACCCAATCTAAAGCAGGCTGGTCTTGAGAGTTAGGAAGGAAGGGCCAACAATGTTTCATTATAGGGTGGTATTACCTATGAGAAATGAATCTGAAAGGTAGTTTTTGAACAGTAGTGTTCCCAACATAGAGGGCTACTTTCTTAGATGCATGGAATTTGAGGACAACATTATTTTTCTTTCAAATGTTTTTGAATAGAAAAGGGAACTGACTATATTGTATTTCAGAATTTAGCCTGTAATGCTTGGACTCCACCCACATGGTTAATAGTTTCCTGTACTTTCTATAGACGAGTGATCACCTCGTATTTTATTTTTCCCTTAGGGATGGGATTAACCCTGGTTACATTGCTCCTAAATTCTCATGAACATTTGGACCCCTATATGCATTCAGGAGATCAGTAACACTGTAAGTGCTCCCAGGTGAGCTCCCTTTAGCAGGTGTACTTACCTCTGGATACCTGCTACCACAGAAATCTCATTTAAACTTAGAGATATATTTTTCTTGGGAGAAACAGTTTTGAAAGCATTGGCCAAGAGACGTTTTTCTTTTTTCTTTGCCTTCCCCCTTCTCTCATGACTCTGTAACTTGATGGCATCATTCTTCGCTATTACTCACTCTTTCTCCCCATTTCCAATGACAAAATTTTACAAAAAATTAGAAACACAGAGTTCAGCAGATCATTTGTTTTGTGGTTCACATACCACCCTAAGAGTTGTAAATATATTATTAATATTTCAAATTAGAATTTGAACTTCATAGGTTTTCCCAAGTTGGGCATTAAATAAATACTTTACAATACAAATTGTACAGCTGGCTGTGGCTTGCTAATGGTTTACTGTCCTGCCTGTGGCTACATTCCCTCAGGTTATCATTGGCACATCTGCTTGACCTCTCATCATATAGCTGTGGATCCAATCCCTCATTTTCTGGACTCCACTAAGCTTCAAGGTGTGGCTAGTGTTCAGTTGTAGATGACAATGACTGGAATTGGGAGAACAGTTATTCCCTTACTAAGTGCTGTAATAGGTGCTTGGGTGTTTTTTTTTTTTTACTTTTTATCATTTTATTTCTGTGGCTGAGTATCCAAATAATGAAAAAATTGGATGAAGTGACAAACTTTCAAGCTGAACTCTTTAAAAAAAGCTATTTTATTAGATTACAGAATATGCAATGCAATCAGGTGTAAGATCTTAGGACACAAAGATAAAAATGGTTCCTAAAATAGCCTTATTTCTTCTAGAGTTTCTTAAGATTGAATTAACTTTCTTTTTGACCTCCTCCACTTCGATCCCATTGGCCCTTGTTAAAAGGAACATTTCACATATGTAGACTCAGATCTATCAACTGAAAAGACCTTGAGTGTTTTTTACTCAATGTCTGTGAATGACCTGGGAAAATTCATCTGAAAATATCTCTTTGTTGTTTAGTGAAAAATAAATGTCTTATAATTTGCCATGTATCAGCTACTTGGCCACTGCTTTCTTGAGCTGCAAGACACATCATTCTGTGAGCCCTGGGAAATATTTTGTCCCCTAAACTTGGCTCTGATGACTTATAATAATGTCCTTTGGGTCCAGGAGTGGTCTTGGTGTCTTGAAAGTGACTCATCTTATTAAAAGGATTGCAAAAATGTTACAGTTACAGGGCTCCCTCCCTTAGTAGGAAAATGGGCTGATAATCTCTAACCTCAAGGGTAACAGTAGCATGCAAGAGGAAACTCAACATCAGAGCAAGAGAATGGAGCTGACCCAAGAGGACTTACAGTTTGACTGGAAAAATTGTTTTCTTTGATGAAAAATAAGGCCAGGAAAACAGCATGGGATAACCTTCATTATTAGATCATATATTTATGCAAATAAAATACAAAATGCCGATTTTTTCCATCCTGCTAGTATTTGATGTAGCAATAAGTAGATAAGGGTGAAACTAATTTTAGAATAATACAGCAAGTTAATAGAAAACTGTTAAAATCTACCTCTACCTTCTTGTGATCTATAGTTATAGAACCCTAAAGACAGTAATAAACAGCAGCTAAAAATGTGCTGTAATTATTTTATATATGACAAATTCTTTGCCTTTCTCTGTTCTCTTTCTTCTGTGTAGATCTCTGCCATCTTTGGTATTTTTCATCTTTTGTTTGTATAAATGTTTTATTTGGGGATAATTTTGGGCTTACAGAAAAACTGTGATAATAGTACAGAAAATCCCCATGTATTCTATTCTCAGCTTCTCATTTTAGCATTTTGCATAGCCACAGTACATCTATTAAACTAGAAAATTAAATGGTACATTTCTGTTAGTGAAGAATCAAATTTAATTCAGATTTCACCATTTGTTTTTTTTTCCACTAATATCTTCTTTATTTCCAGAATCCAAGTCAAGATGTCATGCTGCATTTGGTGTCTTCCTCAATTGTTTGAATTTTCAGGTCTTTTTTCTTTTTTTCCTAGCTGAGGATGTAGCTGTGCCTCCTTGTTGGAAAGGAGACATCCTGGCTCTTTATAGAAGCAATCTGCTGGATTTCTCCTATCTCATGTTGAGGCACATGCCAAGTGAATCGATGATTTGTTTTTGTCCAAAGTTAATGTCCTCTAATAACTATCTCATATTTTTTCAATTGTAGAGAGTTTCTTTTTTTCTCATATACTTTGCTCTCTATTCTATTCCAAACAGATACTACCTTTTCCTGCTGAGAAAAAAAAAAAACAACAGTCACAAGGAGAAATAAGATAATCTCCAGGGATGCTGAAAACCTAAAACAGCTGGGACAGTGAAAATGAAAGTGGTTGTTACATAACAAGTGAGCGTTTTTGGGTTTGCAATTCACAGAGCACTCATGAAAGCAGGAATCATTGATTCACAGTATGATAAAGAGGCTGAAAGGAGCTGGAGAGAGATCTAATCTGCCTTGGGTGCTTTGTGGAATACGTAGCTGGGGCCAGGGGAGGAATGGCTTTGTCGAAGTGCCAAAGGGCAGAATAAGTTAGAATCCATGTCCTTGCTCCCTGGTCCAGTGCTTCTCACATCACTTTTGCTAATAAAAGCCCTCCCAATGCTGTGGGATTAAGTTTTGACAGGTTAACAAAGTCATTTACAACAGAAGATTATTAAAAATGGTACAAATAGTTTGACTATTTTATTATAAAATACATAAATGAGCATATCATATTTAGAAAGAAATTTATGGACAAGGATAATTTATATTTTCTTAGTATGAGTCCAGGAATTAGAGCTCATGTTGTCGTCTTTGCATAAGCCTTGATTTTCAATTGGATTTTCAAACAGAAAGTTAAGAAAGTTAAGAACAGAAAGTTATTCAAAAAGCTATAAGTGAACAGAACTTCAGATTTTAGGAGAATTACCCGTCGATAGTTTTTCAAATGGAAGAATATTTTAAGGTATTCACCTGTATTAGCTGTTTTCAGGGCATATTCATGCTCTGGAATTTTTTTTCTCTGTAGATGTTCTTTATTTTGCTCACTGTTTCATTAGCTTATATTACATTCAACTGTAAAAACAAATTCATCTTATGTAAATGTGGTTATATCTGGAAATAGATGGTTTACCTGCCTGCAAACTAAAAGTGATCAGCCGCTTCTGGGTGTCAGTGAGTGTCTTACAGAACAAAGAGAGTGTGTAGATTAATTTGGAAAGTCACTTGGATGGAAAATTAGCTGAGATACCTTCAGATTTCCCAAGTTCCTCTTGTCTCCTGCAGAAGACTTCTAGAGCTACTCAAGTCTACAGGTGTAATGTTTTCTGTGATGTCTTTTACACTCTCTGCCTTCTAACACAAGCTTTTTTGTTTGCTTAACAGAACATATGCTTTTCTTCTTTTTAAATATTTATTTTCATTTGAATGTCAGATGTATATATAGAGATAGAATCTTGCATCCACTTGTTTACTCCTCAAGTGGCCACAACAGTCAGAGCTGAGCTGATCCAAAATCAGGAGCCTGGAGTTTCTTCTATGTCTCCCACATGGGTGGAGAGACGCAAGGACTTGAGCCATAAGCAGGAGCTGGGTCAGAAGTTGAGAAGCTGGGACTAGAACTGATGTCCTAATGGGAGGCTACCGATGACATATAAGGATAAGCCTGTTGAGCCATTGCACTAGCCCCAGGCATGTACTGTTCAAGGAGCTTTTCTGTTGAATGGCCCTGAGCTAGGCACATTTAAGAATGGCCTAAGTAGACCCCCCCACTACAACTTTATGAAAGCTGACACCTAACAGAAAAATCAAGGATCACGTGCTGGTATGTTGTGAATCATTCCTGTGGAGAAAAATTTGAACTGAACTTATTGACTTGGGGTCTTTGAAGAGGAATTCTCTAAGGTTTCTAGGCAAAATTCTTTACTACTTGCCTTCTTAATAGGATGAATTTATCTCTCTTAGATTTTTGGGCCTCAAGGCACTAACTGTATTTTAGCTACAAACCTACTTTATTTAAACCATTTGGGAGAGAGAGGTATCTCTTTTCCTATGGGGTATTGCAGGAAAAAGAGACTCTGTAACCTCTCACTATAGATCATCTTACTGCCTTATCACTCAAGCCTTGAAAATGACTTTTGTGCAGTGGTAAACCCTGCGGACATAACTTAAACATCCTTTGGTTGGTTCTCTGTGGACATGGAGCATCATTATTTATGTACTTTATTATTTACTCCTTTTAGAAAGAAATCTCAATGGACTTAAGAGCTATGCTAAATCACTCTCTTTTCTGTGGGTAAAACACCTCTGACTCATTTAACATTTCCCTGCAAGAACTGTTTCCCATCCCTTTTGTCATGCAGTACTACTCTTTTCTAACTAGCAGAGGATGTGCATAGCTGTGTATTAATTCATGCTGAGGTTTGGAAGTCTGTTGATAAACAGGTTGTGTATTGGACACATAGAAATTTCACTTTAGATATTGCAACACATAGTAGTAGATAAGACAATAGAAAAGACTGCAGGATGCTGCATTTACAAAATGTCTTGCAAGAAACTCTGAAAAGGTGTTGTTTTGTAGGCTTAAATTTTGTTTTTAAAAATAGATCAAATGGTTTAAATATAATATACTGTTCCTTTAATTTGCAAAAGCTTAGATTTTCCTCTCAAGTTTAAAATGTTTCCAACATGGAATGTGGTATCATAAAACTGCAGTTTCTAAAAAGCATGCTGACACTATAAAAATTAATAGTTTTCTTGGAAGTAGAATCCTCCCAATTCTCACAGTAGTAAGAAGAAAGAAGAAAAAGGGTCCCTTTCTTTCATCTTGTAAAGTTAATTGACTTTCTTGTCTTAATTTTCCCAAATGGGGCATTTTGGTTAGAGTGCACAGTGAATGCTTACCACTGTACATTCTGTTAGCTTGTTAATCAAACGCCTAATCTGTGTCTTGGAACTCCTGAGGTAGTAACTGCAAGTCCCTTGCTGAAAAAGAAAATGACCAAATATTCAACATTTAGAATAGTTACTTAAAAGCATTTACCCTACTTTTCACATTTTCTTAAATGTCATAGGACATCATGGTCACTATTTTCTTCCACAATTTAATAGTCCTTTCTTGCTATTCAAGGCATTAATGAAAAACCCTGAAAGGAGAAGAGAGATTTGTTCTTAGACATTTTTCTTAGACATTGAAAAAAAAAAGACTTGAAGGGAATGTGCATGAAAGGGAGTTGATTGCAAATTAGCAATATATTTCAAACCCAGGCCTCGATATCTTTGTGTCTTATAGTCTTTCAAAAGATTACTTCTTTATGAGCAAGCACCACTCTGAAAAACAAAACAAAAAAGCCAAGAAAAGTAAGAAAAACAAAGCAGTTGTCAAAATGATGTTGATATATTATTTTTAAAGTAAAACGTTATGGTGGGATGTGGAAGTGTGCCCCTGAACTAGTCCATTGGATGCCCTAGGACCCCAGAACTCATTCACTCTCAGCAGACTGAGCATGCTAGCAGGAAGCAGACTTCCTGCGTGGGACTGTGGCTGCCTCGCTGGCCAAGCATGGCTGGGCTTGAGCAGTGCCTCCCTGTGCTGCCTTCCTCATTAGTTGCTTGTAGTCGAGCATATCCCCTTCCTTTGTTAATTTTTTGACTGTTAGGCTCCATTCTTGAAAAGCATGTTTACTCCTTTGATGCCACGGTGATTATTACTTCATTTCCTTGTCAGCTATCTTTAGAGGGGCTTTCCTTGGTTGCCTAGGGTCCTGGTCCCCTCAGAGGGATCATCCACACTGGGAGCTTCCAAACCAAGCGTTAGTGTTTTTATATGTTAAAATTGGAGGAGCTATTCTTTTTTTTTTTTTAATAATCTATTTTATTGTATTGTTGTTGACAATCTTTACATAGTTAATTACAGTTAAAGAACAAGAAAAAAAAAAGGTTCAGGGGGATAGGGAAGTGGGTAATACTATTATGTCCATATTGTTTCCATCATGTATCTGAGGTAAAGGGGGATATTGAGGGAGAAGCCCCACCCGGTTTCCCGCCCACCCCGAGTCCCGGATGTGGGGCATGCTCTGAGATATGTGCTCGAGTGGTGTTAATAGTTCTCCGGTTATGAATTGCTGCGAGTTTCGCTCGATGAGGTCGTCCAGTGATTGATATGGTCCATTATAAACTCTCCGTTTGCTCTGTCTTCTGTCTTTTCTTGATTAGAGTTCTGAGTCCAGCAATTCGATTGGGGAGATCTCCAAAGAAACTTTGAGGTATTCCCAGACTAGTTTCTTGTATGTTCTAGCAAGCACAGGGCCCGGCACAGTCCATCACCCCGATCAGCTGGTGGTTGCAATTGCTGGGTTGGTTCTGTTTTCGGTCCCGAGTTGCACTGGAACCAATGGGTGTTGCAGTCCAGTCTGGTTCGGCCCTTACATCAACCAGTGGGAGCTGCAGCCTAGTTGGGGCGACCCACAATAACCCCCACCAGGCCTGCCCCCTACCCTGGTTTGCCAGTATGTGTAGCAGAAGACCAGTCTGTCCCCCATCCCCTTTGGCTCTTGTACTTGTCAATGGGTATTAAAGCTTAGTTCTATCTAACCAACTCAACCATCCAGCCCTCATGGGTGTTGTTGAGTGCCTCTCTATCTAGCCATCCCAGCTCCCGTCCTAGTTTTCATGCCTCCCACGGGAATAGTGACCCAAGAAGGGGGAACCCACTTTTTCCCTCTCAGGTCTCTCTGTCCCGGTTTATGCACTCTTTGGATGGTTCTGCGATTTGACTTGACAGAATTAGTCCCCAGTGGCAGCTTCTGCGGCTATGCCCATACATCCCTTACCCACTCTAATTTATGCTTGCACCAGCAGGAATAATCAGCCCAGCCTGGCTTTTCCCTGGTCTAGTCCACATGCAACACACAGGTGATGTAGCCTTGCTTAGTCTGGTCTGTCTCTATCCCAGCCCACGCTTGGAGGAGCTATTCTTAAGAAGATCTGGATAGCCCTTGGTGGAGAAAATAATCAAATCTCATATCTGAAAAATCTGAGGATCGTCTAGGACATAGGACTGATTGAATCTTTTTTTATACATTTTATTATTATTCTTATTATTTTATAGCACAGTTTCATATTCCCTTATCCTCTCCCCAATTCCCTCCCCCCCGTTCCTCTGTATCATTACTAACATATAGTTCTTCATACTCAGTCATATGTCCATCATTGCGGGCCTGGACAATGGCAGAGAGTCCAGAATCCTATTGTCAAGATATAGTAAACAGTTTCATTGTAAGTCCATCTTTGTCTGGAAGCGGAAATGCATACCACACTACATCCTCACATCTGGATGTTAGTCTCCATTTCACAGCTACTGTACATCCCCTTAAATGAAAAGTCATGTTTCAAAATCAACAATAGAAAGAAAAGAGGAAATTTATAATGCCATGAAGTTAAATGACATGTTACTAGATATGACAGTCTCCATTACACAACTACTATACATCCCCTTAAATGAAAAGTCATGATACAAAATCAACAAATAGAAATTTACAATGCCTGAAGTTAAATGACATGTTACTAGATATGACAGTCTCCATTACACAGCTACTATACATCCCCTTAAATGAAGAGCCACAAAACAAAATCAACAACAGGAAGAAAAAAGAAATTAACAACACCAAGAAGTTAAATACCATGCTACTAAATACCTAACGTGTAGCTGAAGAAATGAAAATCAAGCACCTTCTTGAAGAAAATGATGCTACCGTATGATATACGAGTCATTGAATGATTTAATCAGAAGGAAGTGTTTTGAAGAGATGAAACTAACAGAGAATAACAAAACCCATGTGATATAGTTTCCGCTAATCGTTGTTGAAGTGTGTTTCCTCCAGACAATAAGCAGATGGGTTTTGTTTTTTAATCCAGTCTACTACTCTATGATGTTTGATTAAGCTTAAGCCATTTACATTCAGAGTTTAATATACATGGGTGTTACGTTGGTCCTGTCATTTTAGGAATGGATTGTTCATTGGTTAGTCTTCTGTTGTCATTTTCCTGGAATGTTCTTCCCGTTTGCCTTTGGTTTTGGTAGGTGCTATTCCTCTTCTCTGTCAAGAGAACATCTTGAAGTATCATTTGTAGGGCAGGTTTGGAAGAGGCAAATTCTTTTAGCTTTTCTTTACTGTGGAAGAATTTTATTTCATTTTCAAAGACAAAAGAAAGCTTTGCTGGATATGTTATCCTGGGCCGACAATTTTTTTCTTTTAGAATCTGGAATATGTCACTCCATTCTCTTCTGGCCTGTAGAGTTTCCTGTGAGAGATCTCCTGTAAGCTTAATTGGCAATCCTTTATATGTCAATTGATTTTTTTCACGTGCACATTTAAGGAACTTTTCCTTATGTTCAGTTGAAGAGAGCTTGATGATCATATGTCGTGGTGAAGATCGCTTTTGGTCAAGCCTGTTGGAAGTTCTGTGCCCCCTCCTGGAACTTGTTTCCCAATTCTTCCTCTAGATTAGGGAAATTTTCCTTTATTATTTCATTAAATACATTTGCAAACAGCTTCTCTTTCTGCACCTTCTGGGACTCCCATAACTCTTATATTTGGCCTCTTAATAGTGTCTTTCAATTCTTGAATACTTTTTTTGGCCTGATCCAGCTCTGCTTCCAGCTTTTTGTTTGCTTCCCCCTGGTGACAGGAAATACCTTCCAATTCTGAGATTCTTTCTTCTGCTTGCTTCATTCTATTTTGGAGGCTCTCCACTGTACTCTTAATTTGCTCTACTGTGTTCTTCATTTCTGATCTATCAGCCTTGATTTGCTTTATTGCTTCCTTAAATTCTTTGAACTCTTGCATGAGCTTCTCGTTGTTGATCAGAATCTTTAAAATGAGTCTTATGGATTCTGTGTGCCCCATTTTCTCGATGTCTTCCTCAGTTAACTCTGAGATTGGCATGGGGTTTTGCTCCCTTGCAGGAGAGTTTTCGGCAATATTCATTGTGCCTTTGTCTCTTCTTTTGCTCTTGATCATTGTATTTCTGGTTAGCAGCATCTTCTCCTTGGGGCAGGTTTCTAAGCTGTGTCACCCACAGGGCTACAATGCGATTTTACTTATTGCAGTTGGTACACAACTTTTCTTGCAGCCACTTGTGCCACAACCTCCAGCAAGTTCCAGGTTTGGGTTCTTATGTCAGATTTCCACTGTGGTCTCCACAGCCCCAGCTCTTGGCTCACCACTCACCACCTCCTGTGATACCGTGCTGAGGCTGCACTGTTGTCTCTTCAACCTTTCTCCCAATTCCAGTTGGAGCAGGTCCCAGGATTAGGCAGACACAAAGTGTCCTATATAATTAGGTTGTTGGTGGTGCTGATTTTGTTGGAACCTGTTGGACATTAGATCTGGGTGCCACACGGACCTATTTTGACCCGTACGATGCTACAGGCAGTATTATTTTCCTGCGGGACCAGTGCAATCCACTGAACTCAGCAAGTTCTCGCGAGCTCAGCACATGCGCAGTTCACTGTTGTCCCCTGCAGTCCCAAATCTATTGCCACAGTGCCAAAAATGGCGCCTGCCGTATAACCACTAAGGTTCTTGATCTGCTGGCTGTCAGATCCGAGGGCTATCCCAGACCTGCCCTGAGTGGAACCCTAGAATGCCACGTCGTTGCAGTTCACCCAGACAGAAATGAGCTCACTCCCAGCTCAGCGCATGCTCAGTCCTTTCCCTCGCCCTTTTCTCCTTACGCAAAATGGCGCCCAATTCAGCTCAAGGGGGCTGACTGGACTGTGAAATGCACTCTGTTCTCGCACTGCCCATCTGAGATCTGCTGCTCTGTCTCTGCTCCTGGTCAAATCAAACGGACCAGCAGAACGGACAGTTCTTTGTCTGGGTTCACCACCCGAGCTCCCACCTGGTTGCTGGTGGAGTTCCGGCTGCTGTGGCGTTCAGATCCCCGTGCTGGAATATCAGTCTCTGCAACACCACACCGTTGTGTCCGCTGCTTTCCTGTGTCTGTCAGTCTCCAGGTACCCCTCTGCTGTGGTTCTGTCCTTTCCTATTTCCTGAAATATGTCCTCTCTGCTTCATCCTGGTTAAATGTTTTTCCGTCTGTATAAACGTGTCCTTACCCTATTCCGCCATCTTGATTCTCCAGCACTGATTGAATCTAATGATAAAAAGAGTGATGATTGCTTATGCACCTTCTCAAAGACTGCAGGGATGAGAAGCATTAATGCTTAGTTTCCCTAAATTTTCTCATCTTCAAGCTAAGTTACCCAAATTCTTATAATGTCAACACATTTAGATTAGTCCCATCTTCTATTTCTCTCCATTAGAAACCATTTTAGATTATGATGCTGCTTTTAAACTATGTGTGTCTGGTATCAGTAGAACATATTCTGAGATTTTTTTTAAAAGATTTATTTTTATTTGGAGGCAAATTTATGAAGAGAAGTAGAGACAGAGAAGGAAAGATCTTCAATCTGCTGGTTCATTTCCCAAATGGTTGCTGTTAGCTCTTTTGCATAGATCTTAGTACTTTTTTCAGGTCCAGTTTGCCAATATAAGCAAAAATACTGCTCATGGTGAGATACCTAAGGGCTCTTTTATTCCAGCAGTATAGGGAAGGGAGCTGAGGCAGAAAGATGGAGAGAGAAGATAGGGACACATGTGAAGGCCCCTTTTATGCTCTTCAGATGAATCTCGGAGTCTGCCAGTTGGTCGAAAGGGTCTGTGGCTGGGCCCCAAGGGATTGGTGGTTACGTCAGAGCCCCAGGGGATTGGTATGTGGATGGAGATTAGGAAAAGGCCTCTGGAATAGGTGGATGGGGTTGTAAGGTACATGTCATGAGGTTACAGCGTATTGTTGGGGAGGAGGAGGGGGCAGGCTTACACAGTTATAGCAGATTGGTTGGCAACCAGAGCAAACGTGAACTTTGTGAGCTGTGGGAAAGGGAAACAGGAATAACATGAGACCAGGTCCAACATGGCAGGGTCTCATCAATCTCTTGAGCAATAGTTGAGTCACTCCTCACTTGCTAGATGTATCAAGGGATGTCCCTGAAGCAAAGGAAATAGCACTTGCTCTGGATTCTGGATATAACACTACAAAAGAAAGGAAGGCAGGGTCCTTCTCTAGATATTCCCAGAATCCTCCCTGGAGATTCTGAATTGATTGGCTTATAGCTGAACCTCAGAATTTCCCTGCATCAATGATATTATAAAATTCTGTGGCAAGGCTCAAGATCGTATGTGTTTCAAAACTGAGAAGTTCCTTGTGACTAGAGTGTGGGGTATCAGATAGGAATCAGTGGAGATGAGCTGAGCAGGGGCCAAATCAAGGAGAGACTTGGATGTCTCTGATAGTTATGAAAGCCAGGAAACATTTTAGAAAGCAATAATGTGAGTATCATAATTTTTTCTCTGTTTAATTTTTGAGATAATACATTTTTAAGCCACATTATGGTCTAAGGCTTAATGCTCCAGTAAATATAGATTCCAACAAATAAGAGATAAATAGATCATAGTTCATCTGAAATATAGACCAAAGCCATAAACAGTAATCAAATGAAAAGATACCTATTTCACTCACATACAGTGCTTTTAAAAATTAGTCACAGCTCATTGAAATTATTGTACTATATCATTTTAAGCAATTTGCATGACTAAGATTTAAAACAAAGTTTGACAAAATACTGTATTTGTACGAAAACGGATACACATAGGCAACACAGACTTTTTGTTCTGCTTTGTTTTTTGATTTTTTAAAATAGCTTCAATATATAAGTAAGAATATATGGTATTTGTCTTTCTGGTTTATTTTATTCCTTGATGTGATTACTTTGAACATTTACTTGTGGAATTCCAGATGTCCAGGAACAGGTAGGACTGGACACAGAAAGCAGAGATGAGCTAGGGAAATATATATGGTGTTGACCTTCCCTCAAAGATTTATGATAGAGGTAAGCACTTGATGTCATCCTGACACTCATGGTACCTGAATATGCTTGGTCAAATCAGAGCTTTTCCATTTCCTTTTTTCCAACACATTTATTGATCTCCTAATTTGTCAGTTACCTGTGTATGTTCGAATTTAGAGCTGTCAACTTGTCACCTTGCTCCTGTATTCAAGTCCCCAGCTCCTGCCCAATTATCTGGCTCTGCCTACATTTCTGCTCTGTGTTTTGCTCACCCCGACTAGGCTAACACTGTGATCCCCAGCAAAGGCTGTGATCACTTTAATGGGGAGAGACAGAGAGCAAGAAAGACAATGAGAGAGAAAGAAAGAATTTTTCTTCTGTTGTTTCACTGTTAGTGAACTGTTAGGGCTAACTGTTGGTTAGTGAACTGTTAGTGCTGGGCCATGCTGAAGCCAAGAACCTAGAATTATAGCTGGCTGTCTCAAATGGCTGGCAGAAGCCTAAGCACTTGGGCCATCTTCTATTACTTTCCGAGGCGCATCGTCAGGGAGTTGGATTAGAAGTAGGGACCCATTGTGAGATGCCAGGGTTATTGATAACAACTTAACTGGCTGCTCTACAAAGCCAGCCTTATTGTTGCCTTCTTATCCCATATACTGGATTAGTATTTGACTATGGGGAAAGATAAATGTCTACTCATCTACGTATCTGTACTTCCCTACAGAAAAATGGAAATTCAGCTCCCCTTTGTGGTGGAAGTTTCAGTTAGCTATAATGGAATCTCATAAGTTTAGTACATTTAAGAGGATAGTTTTGAGTATCTTCTGGGATTTGGAATTTAGGATAAGAAGGGGTCATTTGGAAAATCAGCCTGCCTGTTCTTCTTCTCCTGTGTGATCTTCATGTTTGAAATCAGAATTTTGCATTAGAGACCCAATTTCTATGGATTTGATGTTGTTTTTTAGGTCTTAATAATTGGCTAATGGGTTTCAAAGAACAGTTCTCCATAGGGTATTGGAAGCAAATTGAATGACTATTATTTTATTCTTACTGTTCCTTTAAGCTAAGTTCTCAGGTTAGTTTTTGATTCTGTCTATAAGTATGTTCCCTACTTTCCACATATTTTGAGATAATAAAAAGGCTGTTAGTCACTTTTAGCCTCAAGTGACATAGTTAAACTGTGCTATCCAATTTAAGACTCAGCAGGACAATAGGAAGAACAGTATTGTTGTAGTCTGCAAAGACAACAGGGCAGGAGTCATTTAGCTTGAATTGCTGCTTCCACATTGAATTGTCCTCTCTGGGGAGGACTGAGCTTTCTGTGTGGTCTGAGGATCCACTGCTGCAGATTGAATTGGGGAAGAGATGCTCTATCCCTCATCCTCAACAAAGGCACTTTCTAGAGAAAAATCTCTTTTTCTTTTAACTTCAAACATTTTATATGCTTAAGGTTGGTAGTGTGTTGAAGCTGAGCTGGCAAGTTTCAAAACCACATAAGCTATTTAGCTTCTCATGGTCCACTTAATGGTGGTGGTGTGAAGGGGGTTGGACATAGGGGAGAAGTGATGATTTGTCCTTTATCTAGCATCTGCTGTTTTCTTCTTGGTCTATTTTGGGAAGCACTGTGAAAGGTATTCATAAGATTCTGTTAACAAATTACTTTTGGCCAATGCTAAATACGAAGTATTTTTATAGATGTGAATTTATTTACTTTATAGAAATTTCATGAAAAAAGCAAAATAAAAACTGGAACACAGGTAAACTGGCATGTAATGTGTGAGGCCAGAAGGAGATTACTGGTGGAGTCTGGACGAAACTCAAATCTCCTGGCTTTTGCCTGATTTAGGACTTAGGCTGCTGGAATGGGAGAATAATTAATTCTAAAGTGGACACAAAGCCAGCTTTACTCACTCATTGCTACCTTGTGACTTCTAACTAAATTTTTACCTTTCTGATCTAATTTCCTGTATAGAATGGAGGAAATACCATCAATTCTGAATTAATTTCTTTTTAAAAGATTCACTTATTTATTTCAAAGTAGGAGAGAGAAAGAGAGAGAGAGAGAAAGAGAATTTGCTTCCTGTGGGTTCACACCACAGATGGCCGCAATGATTGAGCCTGGGCAAGGCTGAACCAGGAAGTAGGAGCATCTTCTGGGTCTCCCATCTGGGTGGGAGGGGCCCAAGCACAAGAGATGCTGATGGCACTGATTTGTGGGCACCATGAATGACAAGGACATTAGTATATTCTAATGCCTGGTAGATATACTTTCATTCCTTTCCCTTTCCTGAGAAGTCTATCCCCTCTGTTCTGATTAGATTTTAGGGCTGTAAATATAACAGCTTGTTCTTTGGCAGCTAATTGGGGATCACAGAGAAAACAGCTACCTCCTGTCATCATCTGTGTGTCAGCAGAGAGTAGATGTAGTCGGGTTACAATTCTGGCTCTCAGTGATATGATAGCTGACACCAATGTGAGTTAAAAATACCTTGGACAGAAGAAAGGCCTCGTGCTACATTCCTGAGCAATCATTTTAGCTTCACTGAACTAGGAAATAAGTGGATGTTGCAAAAAAAATTTTTTGACAGATGCTTTTTCAGAGTTATTTTAAAGAAAAGAGCTGATTATCACAGACATGGAGATATCTCATGACCATTGTACAAGATGGCCTATATCCATAACCAGTTATACTTTTGAAGATAGTCATCTTGTTATGATGTTAAGAGAAAGGCAAAGATGTTTTCTAATGCAAACCATGAATTTCACTTCTGAGCACCTGTCTTTGAATGCTGCTACTTCTCATTTATGCTCCCTGATCTTTAGGAAGGTGTAACAGAATTGTGAAAAGATTTTTCTTTCCAACCAAGGACTGTCATTTGTTCCTTCAGTGCTGACTACGTGCCCTTTGGTGATAATCCAGTATTTTCAACACCATTTCAAAAAGGAACATCTAATGTTGAGACAGGGACATTTCTTTAATTCTGTGCGTATTATTGGTTGCACGTTTTATGCTTATTTGCAATATTTATTTTCACTCATTATTAAAAATATTTTGACTACTGATACTCTGGACATGGTTGAGATAAATTAGAATGAATTCCTTCTGTAGGTGGGCCAGATCAGGGGCTCACTTCCTTTTCGCTTGGTTCACATGGATTGCAGTGTGTGGGAGGGCACTTTAACATAATGGACATAGGCAAAGGTAAAAAAGACCAATAAGCATAGAGTAGTTTGTGGTTTAAGAAGGAACATTTT
Source organism: Ochotona princeps (assembly GCF_030435755.1). Lineage (NCBI taxonomy): Eukaryota > Metazoa > Chordata > Mammalia > Lagomorpha > Ochotonidae > Ochotona > Ochotona princeps. The sequence goes on along the minus strand of NC_080841.1, from coordinate 27,360,527 downwards.
GTTTATTAATAGATAAGACTAGATTATGTGGCAGTTTTCTTGCAAAATAACAGAAATTTATAGAAATTAGAAGAGTACAACAGGACAATTGTACTGAAGTTTTTTCATTACCAATAAATGTAGACCATAATCACATGCTTGCCAGATTTTTTCATCACAAACATACTACTTCTAAAGCAATTTTTGGAAATTTGGAAAGCTAGTGAAAATATAGCTACATTTTAAAACAGCAACCAGCTTTAGCATTTCGCAATTTTTTTCTCCTTTTTTTCTGCCAAAAAAAAAAATCAGTTTGGCCAGAATTGTGTGGGTTGATGTCCTCAGTACCACTAAGAAATGATGTAATAACTGCCCTTATAAGACAATGCTGCGTACTTCTAGTTTCTAAAGAAGGTAGAGTGTCAACAGAGAGATTCTGAATGTTTTAAGCTCCAAAGTGTCCCCCTTTTACAAGTCAATCCTGTTTGATAGACTTACTCTGAGATTCCCCCTACTATGTTTTATGGCTCCCTCTTTTAAAATAGCCTTCTTGAAGTTTCCCTTCTTGAGTCCGCACACTGGCTCCCTTCTAACCCCTGCGGAATATCATGAAATATCCCCTGCATGCTCCTTTAATAGGAGAAACCTCCTGCCTCCTGACCACACACACAACCAATTTTTGGAAGGGTCCTAATTTGAACTCTTGAATGCAAGCAAACCTATAATTTTCATGAATTAAAGAACTGGTAATCCCCAGCCTCTGACTGGTGAGCACTGCCTTCCTTCCTGCAAGACTGACTTCATAAACAAAAAGGTCACGTTCTAAAAATTCTAGGTTTATGGTTTGTGTTCTACAGAAAACCTAAGATGCCATATTGAAGAGTCAGTTATATCACACTCTTAAAATTAATATTTAGTTACCTTGATATGTGAATTTTATAAAACTTTGTGATTTAAGCAAGTTACTAATTATATCTTATGAGTGTTGTTGGAGGCTTTGGATTTTAGTTTCATTGACTCCACTGAGGTTAAAATGTACACGTAGTACGCCCAGCTGGATGGGCTTAGGTGTGTCTGTGCTCCTGTGTCACCAACCCTACCATATTCAAACTGCAGAACATTTCCAGTCACTCAAATTTCCCTCAGATCTCTTTGAAGTCAGTCTTCACCTATAACCCATCTTAATACTGGACAATTACTTATCTTCACTGTGTCACTATATATCTGTTTTGTCTCTTCAGGAACATTTTATGAATGCAATTATCTAGTTTAGACTCTCATGCATTTAAAAAATTCCATATAATATTTAAGAAACATTTTGTCACAAGAAATTATGGGGTATCGTGTAATGTTTTGATTTTATGCATACTTTATGTAATGTACAGTCAGGGTAAATATATATAGCTGCTCAAACATGTAATTCTTATATATAGTGAAAACATTAAAATTCTAATAATTTTTAGAATAGGAAACTATACAGTACAGTAACATTATCTATAGTGGCCCTGCTATGAGTAGAGCACCTGAGTTTGTAATTCCTATAGGTCTGTCAGTAGCCATTAGTAAACCTTTCCTGGTTCCTCCCCTTCTTCTTCTGCCTCTAGAAACCACTATTTATACCTTTAACTTCTGTGAAATTGCTCTTTTCAAGTAATTTTTTTCATATAAATGAGATCATGCAATTCTTGTCTTTCTGTGTTTTATTTATTTCACTGAACATAATGAACTGCAATTCCATAAGTGCTGTATCAAATGACCAAATTTCACTTTTTAAGACAGAATGGTATTTCATTGTATATATATGGCACATTTTTTATCAATGTACCCAATAGACTAATTTTGTTAACCTTCTATAAGGAATTTCTCATCAATGTGGTAGTTCTATTAGAAGAAAAAGATTTGTTCACATGAATGGTAGAGTGAAAGGGGCGGAGGGAGGGAGAGAGAGAGAGAGAAAATCATTTATCTGCTGGCTTTTTCTCCCAAAATGCCCTCAACAGCCAGAGATGGGCAGAAGGTAGCAGCCAGAAACTCTGTCCTAGTCTCCCAGTTGGGGCCCAAACACCAGAACCCTCATGGGCTGCCTTCCTGCATTAGTAGGAAAGTGGGTCAGAAGCAGAGGAGCTGGAACACAAGTAGGTGCTCTTATGTGGGATGGCAGTGTTGGAAGTGGTGCTGTAATTTGCTGCACACAACACTGGTTCCTCAGATTTTTGTTTTCCAAGGAACCTCTATACTATTTTCCAGAAAGACTGTGATAATTTACCTTCCTATCAACAGTGTACGAATGTTCCTTGCCACCATTTGTTACTTTGTATATTTGATATAAGCAAAGCTAACTGGAGTGAGGTGACGTATTAATCTTCTGAGTTGCATTATTCTGATAATTTATGATGTTGAGCATCTTTTCATGCTACTGTTGGCAATCTGAATGTCACTTTGGGAAAGGTCTGTTTAGATCAACTGTGCATTTAATATATGTATAAATATATATTAAAACTTTTAAGTGCTATGTCATATTTCTGGATTAAAAGATTTATCATTGTTTTTTTTGTGGCTCGTATTTTTTTAATTATTTATTATTTTTACTTCATTAATTACATTGTATTATGCGACACAGTTACATAGGTACTTGGGTTCTCCCCACCCCTCCCCAAAAGATTTATCATTGTAATGTAATACCCTTTCTAGTTTCTTTTTACTGTTTTTTCCTGGGGAAATTTCCTGCCAGCAGGCCACAAGGGCACTAAAGGGTGAGGCAATGATGTTCTTTGCCCGCAGAACCACTGGGGACAACTGATGGAGTATATCCCTTAATTGTAAAGTGAGTACAAATTTATATAGAATAGGCAAAAGGACAGCCACCGACAGTCATCCCACCCAACAATGACATTGTAATTGGGTAGAAGGCACATCTATTGCTTTAAAGCCTCCAGACATGTCACAGGTCACATTTCACATGCAGACTGGAAGCTGTATCTCAGGTCATGAGCAGGAAAGCCACGAGTCATTCCCACCAGATAACAGGCAGAGATCCAGAGGTGATCTCCCACAGGTTTTGATTTAAAAATCTGTTGTATCTGATACAAATGCGATCACTCATAATTTCTATTGAGCTCTGATTGTGAGGAATATCTCATTCCATATTTTCACTTTGTCTATGGTGTCCTTAGAGGTGAAATGAATTTTGGTTTTATTTGTGTATTCATTTGGTTCCTACATATAGTTTAACTGGAGAATTAAGTCTATTTCTATAAAAGATAGTTATTGATAGGTAAAGTCTTATTGCTACTATCTTGATTGTTTTTCTAAGTTGTGATTTTTTTCGTTCTCAAAATCCTATTTATGGCTAAGTGATTTTCTACAGAGTACATTTTGATATTTTACTTATTACTTTTTTTTCAAATATGTTACAGGTTTTTGGCTTTGTGGTTATCATGAGCTTGCAAAACTTTCTTTTGATTATAAAATGCTACCTTGGAATGATGAAAACTTAAATTTTGTTACAAATATAGAAAAAAGTATAGGAAATACTAATAAAGAATTCTTAACTCAGTTTCTACTCATGTTTAGCATTTCAAAGGTTCCATTTTGCCTCTCTCTGTGTGGCCTGTCTCTCAGTGTTATAATATAGTTGAGATTACTAATTGTTTTCTTTTCATGCTTCATATTCAATCTACAGTTTATGCACCAAGTTTACTACTTTAGAGTGCTTTGAATTTGTATAGTTTCTCTCATAAGTGAATGTTCTACCTTAAAATATTTTTTTATTAATCATATCACCTATTTATTTCAGTTTTAAGAACTCCCCTTTAGCATGTCTTGTAAGACAGATCTGATGGTGAAAAGCTGTCTTTTGTTAGAGAGTTTCTTCATCTCTCTTTTGTAACTGAAGGAGATCTAAGGCAAGATCCTAAACTCCTTCTCATGCTGTACTCTGAAGAGGTTGGAGTCCTGGTCTTTTGTCTCCTAGAGATTGGGTGAGCGCTGATGCTCTGATCAACTTGCTATGGAGGCTCCAAATACCCGGATTATAGGTATAGATCTAGAGGGAAAACCCTAGGGGTCCTGTCTGACTTGGAATTTTATTGCAGTGAGCCTGACACATCAAGTCTAAGGACTGTACTTATTTTTCCTCTCTCTCTGAAGCAGGAGGCATCTCTTTCCTATGCTGTGCAACTTGAAACTAGGGGAAGGGGAGCACACAGTGTTTTCCTCCCTGCTTTCCTCCAATGTGACTTTGCTACCATACTAAGACTAAGTACTGCAGTTTTTCACCTTGTTTCCAGAACTTTTGTAAAGGTTACTAGGTGTGTGAATAGCTGTTCAAACTAGTGACTTGGTATGCAAATGATCACTACCATGTTTTAATTTAGCTGTGTTCATACTGTGCTTCCACAGTCATTGCATTTCGGGGACTCTTCTGTGCTGTTGTGTTGCAGAGGATCAGGTGTTGCTTTTCATTGCTGAATAACAGCTTATTGTACATGCTATGCTATAATGTCCCTATTCATTAATCTGTAAACACTTGGTTAATTTCCAACTTGGCTTTTTATGATTAAAGCTGCTATGACTGTGTGTGTAAGTCTTCCAGTGGGAATATGTATTCATCTTTCTTGAACATATACTTGAAAGTGGAATCTGTTATTTATAATTCCTTTTTGGTGAAAAGTCTCAATGGTATGATTTTCTTTCCACTTTTAAATTAGGTTGAATTTTTTAAGCTATTGAATCTTGAGTGTCATTTATATATGCTAGATATTACTCTTGTGTTGTTTGCAAAAATTCTTTTCCTGGTATTTAGCTTGTTTTTCATAATTCAAATGATTTTTATTTCAGTCAAGTCAAATTTATCAGTATTTCTCTTTATAGGTTGTGTTCTTAAATTCCTAATGAGTTTTGATAGCCTTAATATGGAAGTTTTTTTCTATTTAAAAAAAACAATTTGTAGTTTTACATTGTGCTTGTATGTATTTGTTCTGTTTTAATGTTTTACTATGTGTGAACTTACATCAGTGTTTTTGCCTATTTATGTTTGATTACTCCAGCACTTTCTTTTGAAAATACAGTCCAAATGTGTGGTACTATTTCTGGGTTCCTTTTAAATTATTACTCCATTGATTTATGTGTCTGTCCCTCTGATTATACCACACAGATTTGATTTCTGTGGCTGTGAAGTAAATTTTGAAATCTGTTCCCTTAAACTAGTTTATTATTCTTTGTAAAAACTGTTTTATCTGTTCTAATTCTGTTTCCTTTTTTACAAAATTTAGAGTAGTCATATATATCTACAGCAAATCTTGCTGGAATTTGATAGGATTATATTAAGCTGGAATATGGAATTGTGGAAAATTGTTTTTAATTAATGAAGATGATAAATTATTCCATTTATTAATTTTTTGATGTGATTCATAAGCATTTATAGTTTTAAGTATATAAATCATGTACTTTTTAAAAAGATGTATTTATTTTTATTTGAAAGGCAGATATACAGAGAGGAAGAGAGACAGAGAGAAAGATCTTCTGTCCAATGATTCACTCCCCAAGTGACCGCAACAGCCGGTACTGTGCCAATCTGAAACTGGGAGCCAGGAACCTCTTCCAGGTCTCCCACGTGGGTGCAGGGTCTCAAAGCTTTGGGCCGTCCTCAACTGCTTTCCCAGGCCACAAGCAGGGAGCTGGATGGGAAGCAGGGCCGCTGGGATTAGAACTGGCACCCATATGGGATCCCGGGCTTGCAAGGCGAGGACTTTAGCCACTATGCTATCGCACCAGGGCCCAATCATGTACTTTTTTAAAGCTACTTCCAAATGTTCAATTTTTTTCAGTTATTATTATTTATTCTTTTTATCATAATGTTTATGTGTCCATGGCTGGTATTTAGAAATAAAATTACTTTTTGTATGTTTGTCATGTTTATCGTAGCCTTGCTAAATTCACTTGTTAGCCCTAACAATTTTCTCATAGATTAATTTAAATTTTGTGTTTGGTTAAAGTACATGATCTACACATAAAGAAACTTGTCTTTGTATTTGAACTTACCTCTATTTCCCTTCTTTTAAAGATTTATTTTTATTTTATTTGATAGATTCACGGAGAGAAAAGAAGAGATAGAGATCTTCCATTTACTTTCATTCCCCCAAGTGTTTGCAATGTCCAGAGCTGAGCAGATCTGAAGCCAGGAGCCACGACCCAGTAACTTCTTCTGGGTCTCCTGTAGGGGTTGTAGGAGCCCAAGGACATGGGCCATCTCCCACTGCTTTCCCAGGCTATAAACAGGGAGCTAGATTGGAAGTGGAGCGTTTGGAACTCAAATCGGGGTTCCAGTGCCACGGGTGAAGGATTAGCATGCCCGTACATGTTTCCCTTCTTTACCTGGTTGCAGTGGTAAATACCTCCAACCTTATGTTGAAGACAAGGGAGCATACCCTTAATTTCAGCCTTATGGAGAAATCATGCTTCTATGATTCAGTATGATGTTCACTCTCAATTTGCATAGATCTCTATTTTTCTGAGATTTTTAAAGTCCTGAATAGTCATTGATAGAGATGATCAACTGAAAGAATGTTAGTGCTAATTCTTCTGTGTGCACTTCATAAAACTCTCCAGTGAAGCTGTCTGAGCCTAGAGATTTGTTTTATGGGCGATTTTAAATTAAAAATTCATTCTTGGGCCCGGCTGCGTGGCCTAGTGGCTAAAGTCCTCGCCTTGAAGGCGCCGGGATCCCATATGGGCGCCAGTTCTAATCCCGGCGGCCCCTCTTCCCATCCAGCTCCCTGCTTGTGGCCTGGGAAAGCAGTTGAGGTCGGCCCAAGGCTTTGGGACACTGCACCCGCGTGGGAGACCCGGAAGAGGTTCCTGGTTCCTGGCTTTGGATCGGCGTGCACCGGCCCATTGCGGCTCACTTGGGGAGTGAATCATTGGATGGAAGATCTTTCTCTCTGTCTCTCCCTCTTCTGTATATCCGGCTTTCCAATAAATAATAAATAAATCTTTAAAAAAATTCATTCTTAACAGTGATGTAAACACTCAAATTATTTGCTTCATGTTAAGTAGGTTGTGGAACTATTTTCTGAGAAATTGTCCATATTACATAAGTTGTAAAATTTATGAATGTAAAGTTGTTCATAATATTATTTCAGTGTCTTCAGGTTTTTTGGTATTCAGTATTTCGTTTTTTACTTCCTATTTCCTAATATTAGTATTTTGCATGATGACTCTTCTCTTCTGTCTTACTAAAAATTTGTGAATTTTAGCAGTTATTTTGAAGAAGCATTTTCTTTAACAGTTCAATATTTTCCTTAAAATTCTTGTGCATATCTGTAACAATGGCTTTAAAATTCTTGTCTGTAGGAACAGAGGGTGGGTGGTACAGTAATATAGGAAGCTTAATCCTCCTTCTGTAGCACTGGCATCCCGTATGGGTACCAGTTCTAATTCTAGCTGCTGCACTTTTCATCCAGCTCCCTGCTTGTGACAGGGAAGGGAGAGGAGGATTGCCCAAGTTTTGGGGCCCCTGCACCTACATGGAGACCCACAGGGAGGCTCCTGGTTCTTGGCTCCAGATTGGCTCAGCTTTTGATGTTTGGCCATCTGGGGAGTGGATCTGTGGACAGAAGATCTATCCCTCTTTCCTCTTATCTCTGTAAATCTGCCTTTCAAATAAAAATAAACAAATCTTTTTAAAAAAAATTTTGTCTGCTGATTTCATTACCTCTGTTTTTCTGTGGGTATATTGAATTATATTCCTCCTTGTTGTGGCTCATACATCCTTGATGGTTCATGTTTTTTTCAAAGATTTATTTTTTATTCAAAGTCACATATACAGAGAGGAGGAGAAATAGAGAGGAAGGTCTTCTGTCTGATGGTTCACTCCCCAAGTGACCACAACAGCTGGTGCTGTGCCAGTGCAAAGCCAGGAGCCAGGAACCTCTTCCAGGTCTCCCACGTGGGTGCAGGGTCCCAATGCATTGGTCCGTCCTCAACTGCTTTCCCAGGCCACAGGCAGGGAGCTGGTTGGGAAGTGGAGCTGCCGGGATTAGAACCGGCACCCATATGGGATCCTGGCACGTTCAAGGCGAGGACTTTAGCCACTAGACCATGCCGCCGGCCCGATGGTTTATGTTTTAAAATAATTTTTATTAGGAATGGATGCTGATATTCATCGAAAGTCTATAGTTTATAGTCTTTCTTCAGAAAGTTTGGTCCTTTTGACAGAATTGTTATTTTCAATTCAATCTGATTCTCTTGAAACTTGTCTATAAACTCTTTTTAGGGTGAGTCTAGAATAATTTTTCTTTAAAACCAATTTAATTCTTCTTATGAAGTGTACTTCCTCAGGAAGCCTTGGTAAATAGTCATGTGGTTAGTAATGGCTCTGCTTTCTGGCCAGCAGCAACTCAATCCCTCATTCATAGATTCCAGGAACTATTTAGTCTTTTACATAGCTAGCCTAATGTGCAAGTTAGCCTAGTACACATTTATTTTAAAAGACAAACAATCAAGAAAATGTGATTCCTAACTAACATCTAGGTAAATCATATGTAGGTTTCTGGAGTCCTCTCTGTACACCGCTCTTCACATTTGGTCTTCAGCATCTTTGAACTCTGACTTCTGTCTTCTGAGTTTGGTGAGATAGTTGTGTTCTGCCATATCATTCCATTTGCTTTGCCTGGGAAGCCACCAGCCAGAAAGATAAATGGATCAGAGAACATACCTCATTTCTTTCCATGGTTTCAGGACTCATAGTTCTGTGCTGTGTTTTCTTATGTATGAAAATAGTTTTACGCAGGACAAATTTGATTCCAGTTATTCCACAACCATCAGAAGTGGTGGTTCCTAGATAAACTCCAAACATGATAGATTGAATCATCCTACTTGCCCTTTTCTTCTTACAGTTTCCCTTGGCTTTCCAGAACTTAACCCTCTCAAATACATCCACAAACCTTTTGGAATATTTTGAGTGGTAGATAAAGATCATTTCTCCTCTTTTATCACCATAATCACTTTCCTCCCTAAGTTAGTTGGCCATATCTTCCCGAGGCTGTGGTTTCAATAGGTAATGTAAAAGATTATATCATTTCCCTCTCATTTGAGGGGATAAAAGTCATGTGACTTTTCTCACTGTAGTACCTCGTGTTTCCCAATACAACCATAGGTAACTCTAATCTCTCTCACTCTCCTTGCTCCATGCCATGAATGTATGTGGGTTAATTGAATAAAGGGCCTGTTACATCACGTCTTGCTGGGCAAGTGAAAAATGACATTCTCACCAGATGTTTTAAATCTCCAAAATATTTCACTTGGGCTTTGTGGGCATTTTAATACTGTATCAATAAACTTAATCATGTGGTATGACCTTGGTATTTATCAAAAAGGGACTTGAGTTAGCATGTTATGAGTTGATCAGTATCTGGAGTGAGAGAGGTCTCTCAGAAGAATGCCCCCCTATCTGTCAGAAATGCAAATCCTTCAGATTGAAGTGAATATTCAAGGAATAGTTCAGTGTTGCAAAAGCTGGTGCCAAGGGGAACATGCTTCGTTTTCTAGCTCTCTCATGCCTACTGCTTTGAATTTTTCCCTGAGGCTGCTTAGCAAAACTGGAATTGATAAAGTGGTCTAGTTTAAGTTGTATGTCATCATTGAAAGAGGCAAGTTGCTCACTAATGATTATTCTGGTAAATCAACCCGTGAAGTCTTGGAGCAGGGTCTCAAGTCTTAAACAAATTAAAGGCTGACACAAAGTATGAAAGAAAAGTTTAAAGAAAGTTTAAGGAAGGTGTTGCTTAAGTTTCAAGCTGGATAATACAATAATGATAGTTGGGTTAATCAAGCCTTCTGGGGTTTGATTAGAAAATACAAGGAAGCTAATAATTTATAAGAACAAAATTATGCAGAATAAATGAGAATCTCATTGAAATCTATTGCTTTTAAAAATTATAATAAAGTAATGTTGAGTTGGAAGTATTTTAGCAGGAAATATAACACAAATGTTGTAAGATAGCTCTTTTGTTTGATTTTTCAAATAAATAAAGGGTGTTGTTGATTTTATCAAGACAACTTTGCCTGTAGGACAATAACAAGCATGTGTTTTACCTCCATGAACATATGTTTGCAATTGCAACCATGCAGTTTCTCAAGAGGGAAAGTTTACAGGCCTATGCATTGAGATTAGTACTTTCATAGCAGAAGCCAAGCCAATAAGACAGAAAGCACCTAGAGCCTTCTGAAAGAAGCAGCTAATGGACCAGTCATGCATGGTGGGAAGCATGGGGAACCTAGACTTGTCACATCTTACTTCAAATGTTCTCAGAAAAGCATTATTATTTTGACTGCTAAGGTTAGATATCTCACAAAAGTCTTGCCTTTAGAAACATTCAGTGCATCAGCCCTGGCCAAGGACCTCTCCCTGCCTCTCAGGCTGACAGCCTCGGCACCAATGGTGCCAGGCAAAGCCCTGGGGGTACCTGGCAGCACGCTCTGAGGACTTGGGGGTTTGAGCTTACAGGTGGCCTGGGGGATGGCTCAGGGGAAGGCAAATGGGGAGCTGAGGGTTCATGTCCAGGTGAGGAATTACTACTGAGGGACTTCCATAGACAAGAGCACTGTACATGCAGGTAAGTGAGTCGGCTGAGACTGAGCAGTTTGGAGGGGGAAATGGGTGGAACTTTAAGGGTCAGACCAAAGTACCAGCACATAGCTATGGTAGTTAACTTTGAACATTACCAAACATCACTCACTGCCACACACTAAAGGTAGGAAGGCAGAGATACCTGGCAGGGCAAGACCACAGTATCCACCAGTGAGAGTTGGAACAGGGAATGGGTGATGTTAGGTTGGGCCATGACAATAACCAGCACATGAGAGAATCAGGTCTCGGTGCAGAATCTCTGGGAGATATGTGGACTCACCTCTGTGGAACTGCAATCTCTGTTTGCATGTGCAAGAGCTGTGGCTGGGAACAGCCTGGTTAGGGAGCTAAGGGGACATACCAGCTGGGTTGGGTTTCCCACTGAAGAGTGTGAGAGTAAGAATGGAGCAGCAGGCTGGTTTGGCTAGACATGGCTGCAGCCTCCCTTGGCATGGGTGTGGACGGGGTCTGGGAAGCGCCAGACTGGACTAGAATCCAGTACTCGCTGGTACTCATGAGAGTCAGGGTGGGTGTAAAATGGACTGGGCTAGGTCTTGGCTCCCACTGAGCCTTGTGAAAGCTGTGTCTGAGTGTGGACCAGATGTGGCTGGGTTATAATACCCAACAGTAGGAACTGTGGGTTTGGGCCAGTTGGGTAAGGCCACTGCTCCTGCAAAAACAAGAGGTGCACAGAGTCAATCTAGGTGAAGGACTCATGGTGTGCGTGAGATCTCCTACTGGGCAGAGGCCTGATAGAGGAACTTGGGAAATTCCTTTGTTGGGATGCAGGTGAATCCATGAACCAAGGCAAGGAGCAGCACAGAATTTGCCAGGTTACACAACCTGTCAGCATACGTGTGGGTCAGGTGTGTGGGCTGACTAGGCTGGCCCAGTTTATAACATCCACTAGCAGATCTGAAAACCAGGAAAGGGTGTAGGAGGGGCTGGGTTGGGCCACAACACCAGGTGGTTCACATTAAGGCCTAGACAAGGGATCTGGCTGGACTGGGGTAGGCTATAGCACCCACCAGCAGGAGCTGGAAGTGGGGGCAGGCTGTACTGAGCCAGGCTGCACTACATGCTGGTGGATGCTGAAATGAGGTGATCCATGTGAGTCTGGCTGCAGGCAGTGGTGCTGGGTCCGCAGGCCCTGGGGATGGGAGACCTGGTGGTCCCAGGTCGCCTGACCCAGATCCTTTGGCCTACCTGCGCAGTGGATGTCGGGTCCGTGAGCCCTGGAAGTGGGGGTTCTGGTTGGTCCCAGATATCCTGAGATGTCCTTGGGCCTGACTGCACAGTGTGTGCCAGTTACATAAGCCCCAGGTGTGGGGGTTCTGGCAGGACCCTTGTCACTTAGCCTAGGTCCTTGGGCCCACCTGTGAGAACAAGTCCTCCTCATGGAAAAGACAAAGCAATGTTTGACAGATCCTGATGCATGTGGAGAATATAGCAGCTCATTAGGCCTGCAGAGAACATCTGGTACCATAGCAAAGGAAGAACAGAATAAATTGGACAGCTACCCCAGTCAAATGATTGTGGATCGCTCCTGGATCCCCGCTTGCCTAGCCCACATGGGAGGCCATAGGCACATGGCACACTGTGCTCTTGGCTAACTGAGACTCCAAGATGGCCTGTTCGCTTGGACATGCAGCAAGAGTGATGATCTACACCCCAGTCTCTTCCCTGTCGTTTGACCTGTGCTAGGACTTCCTTTGTAAACAACTTTAGGAAGTTAAATGTTATATTGATCTTGCTCTTTAGCAGGTAACAAGCTTGCCCTAAGACACAGCTTCCTATGCTTCCTGTACTTCTTGGCTCTAACTTCATTGGAGGGTCCAAAGAGATAGACATACCTACTAGCCTGTCACAATGTTGTTGAGTGGAAGTCCTGCTGGGACTGCCCTTCTGCCTGCCCAGTGTTTCTGCTGCAGAAGAGCACTGCCATCTCACCCCTTGGTGGGCTTGGGTCCTGCTAGACAGAAGACACCTGAGAAACTATGACAGCAAAAATCTGGGCGAATGGAGACTCTGAGGCCGACTATGTCAAACAATGGACATCGGGAGTGTTTCCTCATCCTTGAATGGGTGAAATCGACAGCATTTCACAACTATCCAAACCATTTGAGCAGAATGCTTGGAACATGCACCACATCAGGCTCCTGGGTTCACATTGGGTGGCCATTCCCTATCCCCTGGTAATGGGACAGTAGGAAGGCCGGGTATGACTTCTCCCCTTATCTTCCCTCTTCCTCCAGAAATAGGAAGAAATAAAAAATTTGGAAACCACCCTCCCAAAAGGAACATTCAAACTTGATTTTACCTACAACACTTAAATTGTGTTTTTGCATAAGTATTTTAATGAGCATCTGTTTTCATCTCAGTTAGAAGCAGCCAACTTTTCAGGTGAAAATTCAGCAATTATCCTGTATATGTTATTATGTGTTAATTTCCCTTGCTTCATGCTGCCTATGTAGCACCGAGTGCTATTGACTTTACTTCCAAACACATGCAGCCACCTCTCTTCCTTTTATAGCCCCTGCCCAAATCAAGTGCATCAACATTTTTTTGCCTGGAAAATTAATTAGCTAGGATCAGCAGTGGGAGGCAAAACCCTACTTGTGGTGCTGAAATTCCTCATATGCAATGGTTTGTATCCAGATTGATCCACTCTGATTCAGCTCCCTGTTAGTGGACTGGGAACTGTAGCAGACGATGGCCCAACTGCTTTGGTCCCAACTGCTTATATGGAAGATTCAAAAGAAGCTCCAAGTTCCTGGTTTTGGCTTGGCTTAGCCCTGATTCACCCCTGACCATTGCAGAGGAGTGAACCAGCAGATGGAAGATTCTCTCTTTCTGCCTGTGTCTCTCGTCTTTTCTATAATTCTGACTTTCAAACAAATTAATGTCTTTTTTTAAAGATTTATTTTATTTTTATTGGAAAGGCAGGTATACAGAGAGAAGAAACAGAGTAAGATCTTCCATCCATTGGTTCACTCCTCAAACAGCCACAACTGAACTGATCGAAAGCCAGGAACCCGGAGCCTCCTCTGGATCTCCCACGTAGGTGCAGGATCCCAAGGGTTTGGGCCATCCTTGACTGATTTCCAAGGCTACAATCAGGGAACTGATGGGAAATGGATCAGCTGGGACACAAACTGGTGCCCATATGGGATCCTGATGGATGCAAAGTAAGAATGCAAAGCCATGAGGTTATTGTGCTGGGCCCAAATGAATAAATCTTTTAAAAAATTCCTACTCCCATTAGTACTGTTAGAGTTTCTATTGCTTCATTAAAAAAAGTAAAAGAAAAAGAGAAAATTCATTAGCTTCTAAACAATTTCCACATTAGTCTTCTTCCCTTCATTTTTGCCTTATCTTGTTTGACTAGCAAATTCATCCTTTCAACATGCATGGAATCATACCACTGTCATACCACCATCTCTCTAGTTCCTTCCATTGTTTGGAGTACTGTGAAAACTCTTTATCATGCCCTTCAGGATGCAATGTGACATTGTGCTTTCTGCTACTACCTAATCTGCGATCTCCACTGGCCCTTGTTTTCTACACCCTACTCATTCTTACTAAGTCAATTCTTACTCTTTTGCAAGCAGTTCATTTGCAAGTTCATTCATTCCCAAAAGGATGTCTCCATTTCTTAAGGCATTTCCCTGTTTCTATTGACTTATTATACAAGCTGCAGGAGAGTATTTCAAGAGCTTAATGGAAGATGAAATTAGAAGATAATTTTATTTGATATTAAAATTCTAAAATCCACACATACAATTTTTAAATATTTATTTGGGAGTCTAAGTTACAGAGAAGGAGGGAGGGAGGGATGCAGGGAGGCGGAGAGAGAGAGAGAGAGAGAGAGAGAGAGAGAAAGAGAGAGAGAGAGAGAAATCTTTCACCTTCTGGCTTACTCCCCAGAGAACTGCAATGGTTAAACTTGGGTCTAAGTGAAACCAGGAGCCAGGAGCTTCTGTCATGTCTTCCACATGGGTGGCAGGGGCCCAAGTATTTGGACTGTTTTCCACTGCATTTCCCAGGCCCTTACTAGGGGGCTGAATTCAAAGTGGAGCACCTGGGATATGGAGTAGTGCCCAGACATGGGATACTGGAATATAGGCAGCAACTTTTATTGCTATACCACAATGTAACCACCCTATGCCCACATGGATTTTTAAAATGTGCACTTTCTGTGAGCTTTTTTGAGGAACTTTGCTGTCTCTAGCTCAAATATTAGTGCCTCAAAGATGTTTTTGCCACCGTATCTAGAGTAACTGCCTTATTCTATATCTCCTTGTTTCACTTTATTTACTTCATGGCAATAACACCATCTGAAATTGTGCTATTTTAAAAATCCCCTTTCTTCCTTATTAGCATCTCTAAGGATGGACTTTGTCTTATTATAATATTCCATGATAAAATACTATCATACAAGGAAGAAATAAGAGAATCCATGGGAAGCATAAAATAGTAAAATTTCTCCTTAACTGTGTATCCCAAAGCAGAAATCAGTGTTGATAGTATTACCTGATTTGACAAATAAAAATGTGGGGTACCTAATAAAATTTGAATTTTAGAAGAGAGATTTCTAGTGTACAAATTTTTTATGCTGGAGTATGTTTGAATGTGCTTATTTTATAAGAGTACTATTTATTTCAAATTCGAATTTATCTAGGAATGATACATCTTATTTGCTAACCCTTGTAAGATAAGATCAGTGACATTCTTTTTGTTATCACCTGCCTTTTTGTTGAGGCTGCCATGTTCATGGTATCAATGAAATATAGCAAAATTATTCAGATTGTTTGAGATTTCACATGATGTCCCAAATAATAAGAATACTTAGTGTATTCATTCCCTTTTATCTACTTGTCCTTAATATGTTTTTTATTTGCATAATTTTAAATGGGAAAGAGACTGATTTTCACATGAGGCTTGGGAAGGTTTCCCATCATTTGTATGGTGAACTTGATCACTGGTGATCAATTGCTTCTCCTAAGATTTCTGTCTTCTAGGCTCAAGGTTCTAGATGAACTTTCTGTTTATTGATTTGTTGCCTATTTTACTGTTTATTGCCTATTGTTGCTTATTGCTCTAGGGCTGTCTATTGCGTTGATACTTCTGAGGCCTGTTCTTGGTTTTATATCTTTCTCTAAAAAAAGGTTCTTCCAAAATGATGTAAGTTTCAGGCTCCAAAGAAATCAGGATCAAACCACATTGAAAGCACTGTATGGTGCTATCATTCACACAGCCCAACTCTGGTATAAGGTGGAGGGAACAACTCTGCAATATCCGGTCTGGAAGGTGAGATCATTAATGGTCATCTTGGAGACTTCCTACAATTGATCCAATTGATTTATGTTGTGAATTCTATTTTAAAAATTATATTAATGTTTACTTTTTACTTACATATGTATACAACTTACATATTTTTAAACTATTACTCTATTTTAGCCAAATATAGATTTTATTTATTTAATCTGAAATTCTTCAGGTTTTTGCAGGAAGATGACATTTATATTTTATTCCTAATATATGGCTTTATTTCTCTTGGTTTCAAAAACATTGATGATTATATTTTTGTTTATTAAGATGAAGTCCCAAATAGGAATTTAAATTCCACCCATAGCATCAAGGAACATTTCTCTTAATTGGAATATAATAGACAGTGAGTTTTTAAACTCAATGCTGTGTGTAGGTAGATTGCCAACTGGAAAGGAATGATGCTGATGTGCTAGGGGAGGCAACTCTAGGATACCTCCAAATCATCTCTTGAATTGTTTGAAACTTCTTGAGTTTCTTGTTGAGCGTTTATTCCATATTTTGAGGCTGGACAATTTTTTTCCTCCTCTCCAGATCATTACAATTTAAACAAATAATTTTAAGTTCCCACTTATTTTTTTCCATCTCCCTCACTCCGTCCTCCTTTTGCCTCTCAATAAGGCTATATCTCATGGATTTCCTACCTCTTTGTGATGCCTGTTAGTAATATACAGTACAATTAAATCAGCACAGATTGTGCTGTATCACAAAAGGAGGTCAGTGAAGGAGATGAGGAAAATGTGACAGGCCAAGAAAGGAAATAACTAGAAAGGTTTAGTAGGAAAAGAGAATATGAGAGTAAAATCTGATCAGACTAAAGTAATGAGGAATCGTTTGGGTTAAGAGTCATCTGTGGTTAAATGCTGAACCAAAAAAAGCAATCTAAAAAATAAAAGAATAAACAAAAGCAATCTATTCTTGATCAGGATGAGATACGCAGGAAACTTAAGAGTCTTCTGAGATGGGTGTCCAGCCGTGTGACCAGTTGAGCCACCAAATGCAGCAGCAGGGTTCTGTGGCATGAAGGAATCTACAAAGATACTGCAGGAGGAAGATAGTGAGTGCCACTTAAAGCCTCAGAATCTGGTATAGGAACAGGGGCTACCTTTTGTCCCACTCACTTCCCTTTTATTAGCTTTCCCTAGATATAGATGGCTTCCAGTTCAGTGGATAAACTGGTCCCTGAATGTATGAATGAAAGAGGAAACAAGTACCACCAGGGTGCATTGCAGTGCACCCAGAGATGAGTGCCCTAGATTCCTTCACGGATGGACATGTTCCCAGCTACTGAGAATGCAGTCAGCAGCAGGGCCCTCATGCTTAATCTCTTTGGGATGATCTCAGCTGCAGAGAGCATCCTTCACTTAAAAACGCAGTTTTGTAGATGGCCCATATGCAATGATTGATGGAGCATCATTTTGCCCCAAATACAACAGTTGTCATGGGGATGTGCAACCTGAGCTCTCCCTGTGAAGCTGGCTGATGCTGCAACCTATCGTAAATGTAAATGTAACTTATCCCTTGGCTTGGTCCTGTTTTCCTTCTCTTTGTCATGGTGTTGATCTCAAGGGAATGCCCTACATAGTTGTTGTTGTTGCAGGTCTGCTTCTGGACAAACCAGTGATGGCATTGTTGTGTTAGACTAGAGGGATTTTTGTGGTGTTTAAACTGGTAAAGAATATAAAAGCTTGTGAATTTTCTTTTTTTAGCAGATGCAGTATTCTGAGAAAGGGATTAACATCATTAAAAATGGTGGCCAAGAAATATGATTCTTGTTGTTGTGTTGGAAACCCTGGAAGTGTAAGAGGCTAAAATATAAAACAGACTGGGAATTCATTTCAGGAGTCTATGAATGAAATCCACAGGCTAACACACACTTGTAGTTGGCAGGGAAATATGCTTGTTATTTTTCTAGAGAGAATTGGAAAGATGTAGTGTCAACCTGGATGTGAGGGTGAAGAGAAGCCAGCTGAGTAAACACTGATTCTCAGGTTGAGAGCAGGGAAATCTGAGTGCCATAAATGGTAATGGATTAAATGGGAAAAGGCTCAGTGAAGAAGTTGCTATCCTCCAGCTTTGACATCTCTAATTAAAAATGTTGATAAGCAATTTAAGAGGAAATTTTTTCATCTTGGGAGCCATCTTAATTGTCCAACCATATGAAGGGCTGGCATGTTCAGTAGAGCAGGCTGCCATAAGCCCATGGCATCATGCCAGTGTAGATGAAGGCTGGGCCCTAAGCTATATGAAGCTGCAGATGAAGGCCAGACTATAGGCTGTATGTGGCTGCACTGGACAAGAAGAAGGGGTGCCTTTCCAAACTAGCACAAAAGTGTTTTGAGAGCTAATAGTTCTGTGGCCAGAGCTTAAAATCAGGGAAAGATGTGAGGTATTTGGTGAAATGAATGAATTTGGCTTAGACCAAAGTGGAAAGTTCATGAAGGGGTAAAGAGTTTCATAAGTTAAATGTCTTTAGGGTTAGAGTGTAGGGAAGTTACTTAATTCTTCTGAGTCCCCTTTTCCTTATTTGGGTAGTGGTATAATTTTCTTCTCTCCACTTTCTCACAGTCACCTATACCAAGATAGAGTAATTGCAGTAGATATTTTTCAAAGTAGAGAAAGGAGATAGTAATACCTAACATTATGATGTGCTGGAATTATGCTAAGCAGTGATTAGATTTGGCAGTAGAAATGTTTACCATGTGGCTATTTCACTCTGAACCTGGATAAGGCAGATTCCCTCTCCTCACCCTGCCTCTTTTCTCTCCTTCCATCTTTGCATGGGTAGGCTCTAATTATTCTGACATCATCACAGAAAGAAAGCCAGATGGAGCACAGAAAGTAAGGTTGTCTTCAAGAGAAACAAAGGGGATCATGGAAATACCAAGGAATAAGAAGTACAGATTAATGAGTTTGGTTTGTAAATGTGGTCTAAAATGTTTCAGGGAGGCTCATGCCCTCTTGTTGGCATTGCTGGTTGTTAACACTGACATGGATGGTTTGCACCTGATTTTGTCCAGTCCATAACTCTACTGTTAGAAATGATTACATGGCAGGAACGTACTTTAATGAAAAGCAGGAAACCAGACATGGTATCCATTGGGGGTTGACTGATTGTACATGCCCCATGCTCTAGTCAGTAGTTCTTGCTTCCAGTAACAAGGTCCAGTTAAGGTTCTTCCAAGAGAACAATTATAGTGTGAACCTGGGCTCTGTAGGCCTCTTGTTGTGAGGCACATCCTCGCTCGTAACTGTTGCTACATGTATTTAGTAGGCCATTGGTTCCGAAGAATAGGTTGAGAATCTCTAATCAGAAAATCTGAAATGCTCCAAAATCCAAAATTTTTTGAGGGCTTACATGATACTAGAAATAGAAAACTCTGTACTTGACTTTGTATGAGAGGTAACAGAAAAAATGCAGATACACTAAAATTACTATATCAAATGATCTGTGGATTATGTGTATAGGAAGTATATGAAACATAAGGGAAAAATAATTTTATGCTTAGACTTAGATTCCCTCTCTAAGTATCTTGAGCAAAATTCTCCCAAACTGAAAAAAAATCACAAATTGCAAAGACATCTGGTAGCAAGAAGTTGGGTAAGTGATACTCAGCTTGTATTATCAGGTTTAGTCCTGTGAATCAGTTACTATCATTAGTGTACAACATAAATTATAAAATTAACATAAATTCTGCCAGACTTACCTTGCCATAGCTGAGGTAGATGTAATTGTTTTTGGTAAGTTCTCTTCCTTCTAAATTCAACTTGTTAATTTGTTTCTATTTTCCTCAGAGATTCTAGTTCTCCTTGCTGATTGGATGTAGGAAAGAATCATCCTAAAATGCATTTTTGATTGTATGGATTTGGAAAATGTGGGAGAGCACAAAGGAAATGAAAATACCTTGCAATACCACTTAGTAATGATGACAAATTATCAAGAAATTTTTACAAATTGGATTTTATTCTATAAGTAAAATTTGAATGTTCTCTCTCTCAGCTCAGTATTTTATAACTCTTGATGCACAGAGATCCTGGTGTGGACCACACAAGCTGGCAGACATGCTAATAGTTATAGCATCAGTGTTCCGAATGGAAGGATGATATTGGTGGGTGTAAAAAGTGTTGTAGGCTCAAATCTGTTTTTACTGCTTTGAAGACAAAGCACTGTACATTCAACTTTGGTTTGTAAATATACATGCAATGGAATTTTTCAAAACCTTGGCTTTAGCCTAAACAACAAGGGAAGCTGACAACAGATAGAGTTTTCACACAAATTATTTAATCTGAATAGTGCTTTTATAAAATTGGTGTAGTTATCTACATGGTACTGAGAAGAGAACTAAGTCAGAAGACGCTAAGTATCTTGAGTAGTCCCGTTCTGCCTTTGAAAAATACTTTGCCATTGACGCCATCATCACAGTCACCACTGCCTCTGTCTGCATCACCATAATCTCTTGTTTGACTTACTGTACAACTCCTTCACTGCAACCTCCACCGTGGCCCTGTTATAGTAGCCAAAGTGAGTTTTCAAAAATGTAATGCAAATCTTGTTATTGCTTTGCTTAAACCTTTCACTGATATGCTCCTTGCAGTAAAATCTAATGTAATTCGTACAGCTGATAAAAGCCTATTTGATCTCTCTCCTCTCTATTCCCAATTATCATGTTCTCTCTTACCTTTGACCTTCTTACTCCCTGAACTTAGTGCCTTTATTTTCCAAACATGTTTTATGTGTTCTTATTCCCATTTCTGCTCAGATATTACCTGCTTAGAGATTATCTCTGTTCACTCTGTATAAAATAGTGTTTCCACAGGCCTTCTTTTTCTTTTCTTTTTTTTTAAAAGATTTATTCATTTTATTACAGCCAGATATACACAGAGGAGAGACAGAGAGGAAGATCTTCCGTCTGATGATTCACTCCCCAAGTGAGCCGCAATGGGCCGATGCGCGCCGATCCGAAGCCGGGAACCTGGAACCTCTTCCGGGTCTCCCACGCGGGTGCAGTGTCCCAATGCATTGGGCCGTCCTGGACTGCTTTCCCAGGCCACAAGCAGGGAGCTGGATGGGAAGTGGAGCCTCCGGGATTAGAACCGGCGCCCATATGGGATCCCGGGGCTTTCAAGGCGAGGACTTTAGCCACTAGGCCACGCCGCCGGGCCCAACAGGCCTTCTTTTTCCTGCCTTAGTTGTTTTCATAGTCTTTATTGTTGTCTGATGTTTATTTACTTGTTCATTTTGTGTCTTTTCCTGTAAAAAGCAGAGCTATACAACAATAAGGACTGTGTTTTTTATTTGTTGTTGTGTGAACATCCCCGAACAGAGTCAGGCTCTCTAGGGAAATTTTGTTAATGGATGATGGAAGGAAAGGAGCCAGAATTCCAATGCCTGGCTTCATCCCAGATATAGGCACCTTTTCCTCTCTTAGGCAAGCAGGGAAAGAGCATCTATAATAGTGAATTCACAACAATGAGGTGAAGAGGCTGTCTTAAGCATAAATAACCTAGATGTTGGGTCAAACGATCCTGGCTGTTCCTACTGTGTAACTTACAGTTTGATTTTTCTCATTTCTAAGATGGAGTTCAGGATCTTTTCTTCAGAATTCTATAGAAGAGTTAGATTCTCTAAGTTAAAAAAAGGTGAAGGACCTATTTTCTTCACAGGGTGAAGACCTAATCATAATATTTTTGGAAATCAAACTAGTACCATATAGTTTTAAGAGATCTGAAGTGAAAGACAGGGGTAGGCATTCCACCTAGCGTTAAGATGCCTCTGTCTCAGGAAACAGTCAGCGTGGATGCACGTATACCTCACTGGGTGGGACACAAAGATGAGTTACTCCTCACTAGGGTATTGAAGATTTCTCTGCACACCCCTCCTAAAACTGTTCACCTAAACTGTTGACATATGTCTTGTTAGAGTTATAGAGTTAGACTACCCGAAAAACAGCCAGGTTCAGCAAAATCATGCTTCAATGCTATAAACTGCTAAATACTAAAATGAAAATAGACACGAGACAGCTGAATAATACCCTATAGCCATTTTAAGGTGTATAGAACCTGGTTGTATATAAACTAATAATTGAATGAAGAAGTCACAGGATGTGGTTCAGAACTTGCATTCTTTTTTTTTTTTTTAACATATTGGTTACTCAATACCATGCCAATTAATTCCTTAACATTATAAACTGTTACTGATGTTATGTCGGGGCTTTTATTGATCGGGATGATACTCTGGCGGCTCTACCTTCAGACCAGAGATGGTCTCCCCAAAAAACCGTTGAACTTATCTGGACAATAAGATGCTGGACTTTATGCTTGGTAAATGCTTGCAATGAAAGAATCTCAACTGAATTTGAACTGTGATAATGCAACAAGGTGGAGGAATCCACCTTGGGGGGGCAGGGTTTGGAGAGGAGTGGGGGGAATCCCAGTGCTTATCAAACTGTGCCACATAATGCAATGCAATCAATAAAAAGAAAAAAAGTAAAAAAAAAAAAGATTAAAAAAAAAAAGATGCTTCTGTCTCCCACCAGAGTGTGTGGGTTCAGTTCCTGTCACTGGCTGCTGATTCAACTCTGCTAATGTAAATTCTGGTTTGAGCTGAAGTAATAGCACTGTTGCCACCCATGTGGCTCTGGCTCCAAGCCCAGTCCTTTCTGTTGGCAAGCATATGGGAAGTAAACTGACAGATGGGGGCTCTTTTGGTTTGTTTCTCTATTGTGTCTTTCTTTTACCTCTCTTATTTTAAAAAGTCACACACAAAAAAAGCAGAAGTTTAGCACCATAGATTAGGACTCTGCATCATCAGGGAGTGGTCAACTTCTGCTGATACATCCTTGTAGCTTCAGTGGTACTACTGGCACTCTGATATGGCTGGTCCTAGTACCAGGTGGCAGTGAGAGAAATTCGCACAACTTCAGAAGCAATGAAGGTAGCTGTTTGAAGCTGTCCTTTCCTCTACCCTTCTTCCTTATCTTCATGTAGCCATGAGATTCATGTCTTGAATTTAGCTTATGATGGTTGGAAAAGAGACATGGATGATGAACAATATTGCACATAATTTCTAAACACATACATGTCAGAT
The DNA here is from genome assembly GCF_030435755.1 of Ochotona princeps. Classification (NCBI taxonomy): domain Eukaryota; kingdom Metazoa; phylum Chordata; class Mammalia; order Lagomorpha; family Ochotonidae; genus Ochotona; species Ochotona princeps. Next base: position 27,337,503 of record NC_080841.1, on the reverse strand, counting down.
ACTGCAGTTAATTACACACTAATTTCATTGTGAGTTAGTACCCAACTCTGTTGCAGTGGTGGGACATAAGACATAAAGAGAAAAATAACGATTCACAACTCATAAGTGATGGCACGAGGATTTGTATCCATGTCTATGTGACTCCAAGAAACTTGCTTTGTGATCACACAAATCAAAATGATGGGATAAGTATGCTTTATTGACTGGATGTGGTTCAGGATATGGAGATGTGGGGAGAAGAAAGAATCTAGAATGATTCCCAGGTTTCTTTCTTTAGTGGAATGCTGCAACATTAGAACTTTGCAGACAATAGGGACAATATTACACCAAGAAACAGTTCCAGGTTTTAATTAGTGTTAAGATCATTTTTTTAGATTGAAAAAAAAAGCTTGAGTTGGAATTACAGGAATTCTCTTTTTAATCCTTTGCTTGGTTTTGCCTATAATAATCCAGCTAAATTGTTGCTAAGAGAACTATTAATTCAAAATTGTCTTGAATTCAAAATAGTCAAACTATTAAGCTAATGAATGAGCAGCATTTCTTTTACTCCTATATTCATTGCCCCAGAGTTTTTCCCCAGTGGTCACCATGTATCAAGTTTTAGTAGTGAAAGCTTTTAGGTGGTGGTTACAGAAAGTCAGAAATGTAGGCAAGTCAAGCATGCCGAAGGAGTCCTGCCCTATTAAGGAGAGAGAGGTCTGTTTCTGATTACTGATAATTATAGATAAGCTGGAGCCGACAGTCATTTTCTGACCACAAACTCAAATCAATCAATTAAAAACTGCATGTAGCTGTACCACGGCTAATCATTCCCAGGCACTTGAGGATGATCCATTAAGTCCTACTTCTACTATGTCATGGTTGCTGTGTTCCATCTGTGCCTCTGACAGTAGATCAAGTACACACCTCATTTTATACTCTCCAACTAATCAAGAATGTTCACAGTGTTAGCCTTCCATGCACTTACTGAAATCACCAGCCTTGTAGAAGAAGCTTGGCAATTGAGTCATCGTTTCCTTTTTGGGACCCAGGTATGCAAAACCAAGAAAAGTAATTACTGGCAAAGAGAAGCAGTCATCTCTGAAATGTCCGAAGCATTTTGCTCATGTTACTACTCGCTGATGAAAACAGATTGATAGTTGAGGGAGGGTTCTCCTTGTAGTGGACAACTGTAACCCTGCGAGACATAAAAGCTATATTGTAGAGAGGGTGTTGAAGGTGTTTGGGCCCAGTAGCCTCCAAAACAGGAGATATTTGGGGCAATGTGAACTGACTCCAAAATAAGATATATGGAAGAGGATAGTGATTCTTGGTCCCTCCAGATATATGAGATTCCTAATGAAATAGATTTCAACACAGTTTACTTCAACTTTTATTCAGAAGTTGCAAACTGGTAACACAGGTTAAAACATGCTAGCAATTGTGGCTTGTTGGTATCACAGAATATTTAAAACAAATTTGAATGAGTTGCTAACATTTAAGAATCAAGGAATAGTACATTTTAGATTTCCACCCTTAAAAATAACAAAAAAGGAAAGATTCAACAACACTGAGCTCCAGCATTCCTGACCTGGATACTATTTCCTTTGGAAAAGAAATATACTTTCCAGTTCAGCACATTCCTTGTACCTGTCTTTGGAACTGCATCAGCATCTTTTCTTCATGTATGTTACTTCCTGGCTCCTGCAGCTCTTTTGAGTTTATGGCCTGTGCTAACTATTAAAGTACCTTATGAAGCAATGAGCATCTTGATGGGTTCCAACAGTTCAGGAGACATTTTGACTGGATATAAAATTATGTCTTTGGACGCTGGCAACTGGGCCTTTCCTCTAGGGAAAGTTCTTTAAAGAACCCTGCTTTGGTTGTCTTCCAGTTGTGTCCCACCCACGGAGAGAGCAGACTGTGGAGTCCACGAGACAAATCTTCTCAGATACTATGCGCTCTAGAAATTCAGTACTTGCTCCAGATACTGAAGGTTTCCCACTTAATTGTCCTTGTGAAGATGGGCTGTGTTTTGGTGTGTACACCTCTTTAGATAGGTAGGATGGACATAGGGTGACCATCAGGTAGGCTGAATGCTTCTGGTGCTTAGATATATGAGGTTTTGAGACATGCATACATGACCCCTTGTGATTCAGGAAAGGAATTAGGCTGGGAAAAAAGTTGGATGAGGAGCTTTTGTATTCCTTTCAGGACTTGTCCTGAACTTGCAGTCTTAAATGCCATGACTCTAGCATTCTGCATGTTTCAGTAATGGTATGAATCATATACTTTGGAAAATCCTGTTCAGAAAATAGTTGGTCCCAAGAGAGGAAGGTACATAGCAATCTAAAATACAGTATCTTTTATTTCAAGAAGAAACAAAGAGATGCTTTAGAACACTGAATGTTAATTCTCCTTGTTGGGAAACAGTGCGTCCTAGAATGTGGTATTGCAGCACCTATACTAGAATATATAAGCACAGAAAACATACTATTCCAGCCTGCTTGTGAACTGTTGTTCATTTGTTTTTATTTTATCTATTTTCTGTAATCTTAGATATCTAGGTGGTAACTATTTCATAGTTGTTTTACTTTCTGTTGCTGAGCACCCTTATGATTGATAACTTTATCTTTAGGACTAGAAGAACTGTTTGCAAGAAGAATCTTTGATATTATATGGTTTCCTCTGCTCCTAGTCTTTAAGCAAAAAAAAAAAAAATAATCCTGTGATACAACATTGTTTTACAGATACGTATAAAATTCTCATCTAAAGACTGTCCCATTACAAAATGGTGATATTATGATAGTATATCCTTTTTGATGACCTTTGTATCATTCTCAAAAGACACTAGTCAACTGGAAGAACAGATCTGATTACAGTTATTTAGATGATATTCACCTTCAGGCAAACTGATGAACTGAATGAATTGGCCAGCTCTTAATTCAGCCAAATATGGCCAAACTAGCTGGAACTCTAAACATAACCACAGGCAATCAGCATCACACTGTTACTTACAACTTCCAAAAATGAGTGCTATGCTCCCACGCCTTCAAAAATGCCCTTTTTCAACACTTTTCCTTGATCTCTGATCATTTGGCCATGTTTAAAATCACCACACCATCAAGTAAACTTGAATATTTGGCTACAAATCACAGAGTTGTGGAAATCTTAATAGCAAATGGACAGTCTTCAGTGTCCATAATTACAGTAACACAAAACAGATATCTGAAAGTCATTTCTTGGATCTCAAACTTATACATGTCATCTCATATGACCTTGGGAAAAATACCACCCTGCTTATGGTGATATTGACTTATTCATCTGTTGAAAGAACTGAAACTTGTTATGAATACACAATTTACACTTGGGCGTTTACTGCAAGTCACTCTTGAAAGACTTATTCAATCAAGATTTCAAAAAGAAATTATGATAATTTACTATTGTTTTTCTTGTTCATTATTATCCCAAAAGCTGATGTCTTTGGAAAACATGTTAGAAATCCATCCAGCTCTTTCCATCATTTTGTAGAAACAGGGAATTCCTCTAAAAACTGCGGAAGGCTAGCACTTCCATCTTGTTTCATGCATGGATTCTTGTTTGGGCTGCACATGGAAAACTATCTGGGACATTTTTTTAAATACTAGAAATCTGAATTCACTTGTCTGCATGTGGCATGGGCGCCAGAGTTTTGAGATGCTCTCCAGGGTCAGTGGAGTGCTTCTTAAAACTGATTGCTGGACTGCTTATTTAGAAAATCTGAAGTGGACAGATGAATTTGCTTGTTGATTCAGTTTCCAGGTGAGTTGGTAGGGCTCATATTGTGAGTAACACTGTGGTCGTTTTGGCATTTTTCTCTTTTGTGAACAGAGCAGGCAAAAAATACTGAGAACAAGTGAACTGTGAAATGCTCACCTGAGTCTTCTAAAGAGGACAGCAGACCTTATAAGAGAATGAGTCACAAATGCCGGGCTCTATTGAAGAAGGTGCCAAACCAGTAAACAATTTCTCTTGCCAAGCCAGTAAACAAACTCCTGAAACCCTATGGGATTGTTTTAGTAACTGAGATGTCAGCACAAAGCTTAATTTATGTAGGACAAAAATTAGAAATGAGCAAAAATGGAAAATCTGATCACATGGACTTTAAATATTTAAATTGGATTTGCAGTTCGATGGCAACTAGAAACAGGCAGAAAAAAGGGACAAAATTAAGAACCTTAAGGGAGTAACATGTTTATTATCTAATCATATGGGGATCTTGGTCTCAGTGTATCCACACTTGAACTGTGGTGCTAAAAAGATTTATAGTTTCATTTTTGCTCTGAGGTTGTTCGTTTGGTGACACTGTGAGGTGACCAGTTAAATCCACTTGCTGAGGAATCTGTTTCAGCACTGAAAAGTCTGCCTCCTGGAAAACCCCTCAGCCACTTATAAGCTGATCATCTCGAAAATGGTCAAGAAACAATCTGTTTAGCCCATGTTCTGCACCTATGAAATGTGAACAACACTTACCTCCAAGAGTTGCTGAGAGCATTAAAAGCAATAAAGTAAGGGGCACTTTAAAGACTTTGGTGCAGCACATCTCACCAACAAAGCAGAAACTATATCATGGATTTCATGTTTTTGTTTTTATTTTAATTTCTTCAAAACACTTTTTTCCCCTCATATTACATTCTTCACTGACTCAGGCTAGAGTTGCATCATTTTCTTCAAGAGTTCTTGATTTTCTTTTTCAGATCTTCAGCAACACATTAGTTATTCAGTAGCATGTTATTTAAGTTCATGGCATTGTAAATTTCTATTTTTCTTCCTGTTGCTGATTTTGTATTGTGGCTTGTCAAATAAGGGAATGTGTAGTAACTGTGTAATGGAGACTATCATATCCAGATGTGAGGATACAATGCAGTATCAATGCAGTCTACTTCCAGACAAAGATGGACTCCCAATGAAACTGGTAACTATTTCTTGACAATAGGATGCGGGACTGTCTGCCATTGTCTATGCTTGTAATAATGGACTTATGACTGCTTATGAAGAACTAATACTATTGTAATAATATGGGGGAAATCAGTAGGTGGGGCTTAGGGAGGCAGAAAGAGAAATCCCAGAGGCTGTATAATCAAATAATAATAATTAAAAATGGAAAAAAAGAAACTTCTGTTGATTATTGACATGGCTTCTTTTAGTTTGGATACTTCCAGCACATATTTGATGGTTATTAGAAACTTGCCACTCCCTTCTCAAATGCTTCACCTTAGGAAGGGAACATTCTCTTCTAAAGAGATAGGTAAGGCAATACTGAAAAAAGAGAGCTGCAAGGGATGATTTCTAACAGGTACTCATGATGCAATCACTCACCAAAACAATTCTGAAGACCTGTGGTGTAGGCTATAATGGGATTCTACCTGTATTTGATCTTGCAACCCTAAGTAAGCAGCTAATTAGACTGCATATTTATCCTTTTCTCCTTCTAAGTGCCTATTAACACTCAGCTGCCCACACAAAAAAGGCCTATGCAAACAGCATGCCTGTCCCTTCTGGTGGCTTTCCAGACCTCCCTCACACAATTTTCTTAATTATATCTTCCACTATCCCCAGCTGTACCCCTGGAGCAGCTGCCACTAATCCTAAATAAATATTTCCTGTTCTCCTTAGAAACAATTAAACCTAGCCTTTAGCAAACCTTTGGCATCTGAGGCTCACATGGGGGACAGTGTAGCAGTGCTTTTCATCCTTTAGACTGAGCAGAAACTGATGTTATTTTGTTCTTATTCAAGTGCTTTTCCTTGAAGCAGAATCACTAGCATTGAACCCTCTAGGCAACACTAAGCAGAACAGATCTGTTCCAACACATGTGTGTCAGTTCTGGGTTGAGTGATGTCCCTAGGCTGTGTTTCTAGAGGCCACAGATCTGGAGCTGAGGAGGGCTGTGCAGTACCTGAGTTTTCTCCACGATTCTACTTTTCTAGTAGACACTGATCGTCTAAAGCATTGGTTATTAATCTTTTTTTTTTATTGTATTGTTGTTGACAATCTTACATAGTTAATTACAGTTAAAGAAAAAAAAAGGAAAAAAAAGGTTCAAGGGGATAGGGAAGTGGGTAATACTATTATGTCCATATTGTTTTCATCATGTATCTGAGGTAAAGGGGGATATTGAGGGAGAAGCCCCACCCGGTTTCCCACCCACTCCGAGTCCCGGATGTGGGGCATGCTCTGAGATATGTGCTCGAGTGGTGTTAATAGTTCTCCGGTTATGAATCGCTGCCAGTTTCGCTCGATGAGGTTGTCCACTGATTGATATGGTCCATTATAAAGTCTCCGTTTGCCCCATATTTCGCTGCCAACATATAGCTGATATGAATGATTGACCTGTTCTGTCTTCTGTTTTTTCTTGATTAGAGTTCTGAGTCCAGCAGTTCGATTGGGGAGATCTCCAAAGAAACTTTGAGGTAGTCCCAGACTAGTTTCTTGTATGTTCTAGCAAGCACAGGGCCCGGCACAGTCCATCACCCCGATCAGCTGGTGGTTGCAATTGCTGGGTTGGTTCTGTTTTCAGTCCCGAGTTGCACTGGAACCAATGGGTGTTGCAGTCCAGTCTGGTTCGGCCTTTACATCAACCAGTGGGAGCTGCAGCCTAGTTGGGGCGACCCACAATAACCCCCACCAGGCCCGCCCCCTACCCTGGTTTGCCAGTATGTGTAGCAGAAGACCAGTCTGTCCCCCATCCCCTTTGGCTCTTGTACGTGTCAATGGGTATTAAAGCTTAGTTCTATCTAACCAACTCAACCATCCAGCCCTCACGGGTGTTGTTGAGTGCCTCTCTATCTAGCCATCCCAGCCCCCGTCCTAGTTTTCATGCCCTCCCACGGGAATAGTGACCCAAGAAGGGGGAACCCACTTTTTCCCTCTCAGGTCTCTCTGTCCCCGTTTATGCACTCTTTATGTGGTTCTGTGATTTGACTTGACAGAATTAGTCCCCAGTGCCAGCTTTTGCGGCTATGCCCATACATCCCTCACCCACTCTAGTTTATGCTTGCACCAGCAGGAATAATCAGCCCAGCCTGGCTTTTCCCTGGTCTAATCCACATGCAGCTCACAGGTGATGTAGCCTTGCTTAGTCTGGTCTGTCTCTATCCCAGCCCACGCTCTCCAGTGGGAGTAGCTGTCCAGCGAGGGGACCAGCCCCTTAATCCCCCTGCCGGTTCTGCCCCTCCCTTCCTGGATCTCACGTGTGCTGGTTGGATGCTGCATTCATATCCAGTACAGGCAACCACGCCCTGGCATTCCATAATGTGTACTGGTTTTGTCGCGACCAAACCCAGCTCATCCCACACTCTGATCTGGTGATCGGATTTGCCAGTGGGTGACATGAACTGATTCAGCCTGGTCTGCTCCTGACCCATGCTGAATGTGTGCCAGTGGGAAACTTTCCATGGCCTATTCTGGGCTGTTTCCTATCATGCTTCTTGCGCTAACCTGCAGGGACTGTGTTCTGCCAGAGGAGTTGCCCAGGCTCCTCCATCAGAACCCCTCCCAATGGCAGATTTTGCGCATGCCAGGGGGTCCTTGAGCCAACCCTACCCAGTTCACCTCCTGTCCTAGCAGGAACAGTGGCTTTTCCTGGCTGGCTTTCACCCCATTCTGGTTCTTGTTGTTGGATGTTTCAGCCCGGCCATGGCTCGTCCATACCCACATACAGCTCACACATGGCTCAAGAGGGGATTGGGACCCAGCCTAATCAGTCCCACATCTACCCTCTGGTTCTTCATGACACCAGATGGTGTAGGGATCTGAACTGGCCTGGTGCATCCAATCCCAGCCCACACAAGTGCCTCGGGTGACTACAACTGTTTCCTAGATAGAATGCAGCCCCCATTCCAGCACACGCACCCCTTGGTGGGAACCTCAACCCAGTTAAGGTGTCCCCATGCCTTCCCAACTGGGCCTGTTCGTAGCCGTAGTTCATGCGCCTGCCAGTGGTTGCTCTGACTCAGCTTATCTCAGTCCCTCACTTGTCCTGGCCTCTGCCTTAGTCAGTGTGACTTAGCGTCCTTGACTCAGCTAGCTACCTAAGCAGCGATTCAGACAACCAATACCCCAGAGCTTGCTGGCCCTGGGGGAGGCCGAGGACTTGTTCACTGCCTTGCGGCAGTGTCTTTGGCGTGAGCCCCCAGCATTGGGTCCGACCCGGCAGGGGCACCCCCCACAGCTGCCACACTGTGAGGAGCGGCACTTGCCCCCGAATCCTAAGGCCCGAACCGGTTATTAATCTTGGCTACACATTACAATTAAAAAATGCTGATACCTACATTTACTCCCAAGCTGATTGGATTTATTATAGAGATATGGTCATTTGAAACTATTAAAATCTCCTAGGTAGGGTCTGGTGTTGTAGGCTAGCGGCCAAAGTCCTCACCTTGCACACACTGGGATACCATATGGCTGCCAATTCTAATCTCAGTGGCCCCACTTCCCATCCAGCTCCCTGCTTGTGGCCTGGGAAAGCAGTTGAGGATGGCCCAAAGCCTTGGGACCCTGCATGTGGGGGACCCGGAAGAAGATCTTGGCTCCTGGCTTCGAATCAGCTCAGCTCAGTTCAGCTCTGGTTAATGCGGCCACTTGGGGAGTGAATCAACAGACAGAAGATCTTCATCTCAGTCTCTCCTCTCTGTGTATCTGACTTTCCAATAAAAAGTAAATAAATCTTAAAAAAAAATCTCAGGTATTCTGAAAGTAACAAAATCTATGTGTGATATATGGACTCTTCTCACTCATCTTCTGATTTTCTGTCTTGGCCCATTTTCCCTCTCTTGTTCCCTGATTGTTAGCAAGGACATGGCAGAAGAGACCAGATCACCCTTGGTTGTTGGCCTGCCTCTGTTTCAAGTTCAGCAATAGCCCAGAGGAAGAGAATCTTGAATTACCCCCATCTGCCAACTTGATCTGTATGAGCCTTTGCTTGAAGACTATGGCACACCTCAGTACTTCCAAAAAAGCATTCTGACCTTGAAGGGATTCCCATGCTGGCAAGAAACGCCAATGTTTCTATAGTCTCAAATGCAATTTCTAAAATATAATCTTGAGAAGTCATTAGAAATTAATATTATTCAGCACCCTGTCACATGTTCACATGGTGGAGACCTAAATGAGGCATTGCCCACAGGTCCATGATGCCTTCGTATATCTGACCCATCATAGATTTTCCCCAGCAGCCTCTCAATTCATTCTCTGAAGCCTCCCTTGCTGTGCTCCAGGGCCAACTTTCAGAGGTGTTTTACTTTTTCCCCTATCAATAGGAAGGCAGTGGACCCAGTGGGGTACACATCTGCATTGTCTGTAAGTGCTGGGAAGCTATGTTTAGGTAGTTCTGGGCAGTTTCTCTCCCATCATATCTTTTAAAAAAAAAATTATTCATTTTATTACAGCCAGATACACAGAGGAGGAGAGACAGGGAGGAAGATCTTCCGTCCTATGTTTTCACTCCCCAAGTGAGCCGCAACAGGCCGATGCGCGCTGATCCGAAGCCGGGAACCTGGAACCTCTTCCAGGTCTCCCACACGGGTGCAGTGTCCCAATGCATTGGGCCGTCCTGGACTGCTTTCCCAGGCCACAAGCAGGGAGCTGGATGGGAAGTGGAGCTGCCGGGATTAGAACCGGCGCCCATATGGGATCCCGGGGCTTTCAAGGCGAGGACTTTAGCTGCTAGGCCACGCCGCCGGGCCCTCTCCCATCATATCTTAAAGGCCTCTGAGCCAGAGGCTTTATTATTATTTTATTTAAAAGGCAGAGACACAGAGTTCTCCCATTTGCAAGTTCACTCCTTATCCACAACAGTCAAGACCGGGCCAGTTCAAAAACAGGGGTCTGGACCTCAACCTGGGTCTCCCTTGGGGTGGCAAAGTCCCAATTATTGAAATTGTGGGGAGCGGAGTGCTGGAGCTGCCCCCATGAATATAAAAGGCCGTCACAGGATGGCAGCTGGCCCAGGGCCAGGAAGCAGAGTTGGTCTCCCCAGCAGGTAAATAGGAAGTCACAGGGATAGGCTGATGCCCTCACTGAGATTATGTCATTGCTATTGGCCTATCAGGTAGTGCTGAGTGGACCCATGGGGAGAAGCGATTCGTGGAGAGAGGTATAAAAAGCAGCCGCTAAAAGCAGTAAGACCGAGGGGGAGAAGAATGGGCAGCAGAGAGGGGTACAAAAGGAAAAGCAGTGGAGAGAGGGAAAAGCAGCGGAGAGAGGGGTATAAAAGCAGGGAGAAAAGCTAAGACCTACGGGGAGAAAGGCAGGAGAGAGGGGTACAAAAGTAGTAAGACCTATGGGGAGAAGAAAGAGGAGAAAAGCAGCAGAGAGGGGAGAAAGCTAAGAAGAACGGGGAGAAAATCAGCGGAAAGAGGGGTATAAGACCTACGGGTAGAAAAGCAGGGAGAAAAGCAGAAGAGCAGCGGAGAAGGGGTAGAAAAGCAGCTGCTTTTTGGCAATAAGGGGTCCGGTTGCGGTTCCTGTTTTTCCAGACCCTCAAGAGTGTGCCTCGTCATTAGTCTTGCTGCTGGTCGGCGACAGAAATCATTTTCTGTTCTCTCAAGGTGTACATCAGCAGATACCTGCTTTGGAAGCAAAGGAGAGAAAGCTCAAATCAAGCATTCTAATATGGGGTATGGGTGTCCTAAATAATGTTACTGCTGCACCAGTAAAACGCTCACCTTTCCCCCTCTAATTCTAGCCAGTTTTTGAAAGGTGCCCTTAAAAAGAAATATCAAATGGTTTCAGTTCTCTCAGTGGCTGCTCATCCATCATTTTGACTTTGTTCCATTTACAATAAGCACATTCAATTTTCCCTTTAATTAAGGAGTTGAAAAGCATGTGATGCGGTAGAAATACAGCCCAGTAGGAATTCCAGGCAAAAATGTATGTGTCCCTGACAAAACAGCAACTCAACTATTTGTTTTTTCCCAGTGTTCCTATGTGTGGTCTAGGGCAATATTTTCAGGAATCACAGGTTGGTAACTGTTGAGCCAAATAGTTCTCCATGTCTCCTGGAGTTGGGGCTGTCAGTCAGTCAACAGCATTTATTGAACCACACTTCTTTCTGAGCTGTGGAAAGCTTCAAAATAAGTCAACAACACCTGCAGTAGTGTGCACCATCATTCCTTTGAGCTAATGTGAGTGTGTGGGTGTCTATATTCCATTAAACATGTATGCTTCATGCATCAACTGATTCCACTACCCACTATTGTGCCTCTGCTAGTGCAAATCCCTTTGAAGAATCTAAAGGAGTTTCAGAAATGAACAAAACACTCTGTATTTACAGACCTTGCATTATACCAAATAGGGGAAAGAGGAAGCAAGCAATTTTAGTAGAAGCTCAATACATGCCATGTAATATTTAGGCATTTTACATTGTTTGGGTTTTAAAAAAAAAACTGCACAGCAACCCTTTGAAGTAGATGTTTTACATGCATTTCTGTTTTTTGCAACTGAGTGGTTAAGGGGTTTAAGGTTAAAAACCTGAGTAACCTAAGGAGATACTGCTTGAAGTGGTGAAAATGGGTCTGGCGTTTTCTATCCCATTAGTGGTCAGATGCTTCTACAGGACCTAAGATAGACAGAAAGAGAGAATACAAGTGTCTGAAGGCTTTCTTATAGACCAAGAAACCCAAACTCTTGTTAACTTTCATTAATTGTTCATTCAGTAGCTCTGAAATGCCTAATGTAAAACAGGTGGGGTCCTGCAAATGCAAGAGGAAAATAAGGGAACTAAGAAAGGAAAAATAAAACATCTGAGATATCACATGTTGAAGGTGGGCTGGCAGCCACTGCACCTGTGTGCTTGGCTGCTCCCTTCTAAAAAGTTGCTTAGCACACCCAAGTGGATTTTTTCCCCGTTACCCATTAAAACCTGCTCTTAATCTTTCAGTCAGTTTACAAAACACTCTAATAACACGGCTGATAAAGAAACTTCTTTTCTGAGACTACTGAAAGAGTTTGAGGCATGTTTTGCATGCTTGCTCCTTCTCAGATCTTTGAAGACAACACCTAGGAATTCCCCACAGGAATGGGGAAGGCCTCCCCACCATTTTTTTCAGAGCTCACCAAAATGTCCTAGAGCAAAGACACACATGGGATTTCTCTAGATAGATTTGTTACTTTCCGTTATGACCATATTGGAAAACAAAACCTCCTCATGGTTGTGTTTTTTGGTTTGGAATCAGAATGTGTTTTTATGATCCTGAGTTCAAGCCAATAATATAAATACACACATATCTAAGTTCATTTTGAACGGCAATTTTCATTTACAGTTAGCAAGGAGATTCAAACCCTCAATGACCTAACCCCCTACATCCTTGTGCAAAAATGACTTCCTTACCCTACATATGCTCCATGTGCATCCCATGTACTGAGCACTTCCTTTATGACCTCTGTTTTTAATTACTTTTCTTTTGCTGTCTGTAATCCAGGTTTTTGTCTCCTTTCTGTCCCATGTATACTCCAGGCGTGTTCCCTCAGGGACTCTTGCTAGCTATCCCCTTCTCAAGTGCTCCTACCTCGAATATTCATCTGCCTCTCTCAGTTTCCTTAGTCGTTCTCAGAGAAGGCTTCCTCTGATTTCACTATTTAAAATGATGCATTTCCTTCCTCCCTATTCTCTTTAAGGCATTACTTTCCAAAGGGCCCATCACCTTCTAACAACCTGGTTTATCTATTATTTATTCAATTATTTTGAATAAAATGTAAGTTCCATGAAGGAAAACCTTAGGTATCTTATTCATGGATAGATGGATGCTGAATAAACACTTTTGAAAAATTTTTTGATATTAAAAAATACCCAAGTCACTTGAGTAACAGTGCACTTTGCATACAGATCCTTGTTTTTTATTTTCTCCCTATTCCCATGTTATTTCTCCAGTGATTTGTCTGATTCTCCCCTTTCCTCATCTCTATTCATCTATCTACTTATTTGGTTGATTAATAAAAAATGTATGTATTTATGATAGAAAGCTTCATGATATGAAATATGTAGACCTTGTGGAAAGACTAAATAAATCTAATTAACACATACATTGCCCTACATAATTATCATTTATTTGTAATCAGAACACAAACATTAATTTTCTTAGGGATTTTCAAATATAGGATACATTGTTCTTAACTATAGTTACCATATTGCATAATATATTTCTTGAATTTTTTCCCCTGTTTAACTGGAATTTTATATTCTTTGAACATCTCTAGTTTACAACCATTATCCATTTCATATAATTCCTAATAACCACTATTCTATGCTCTTCTTCTTCATTTTTATTGGCGAAGGAGAGACAAAGAACTTCATCCTCTGGTTCACTCCTCAAATGCCTGCAATGGCCAGAGCTGAGCTGATCTGAAGCCAGGAGTCAGGAGCCAGGAGCCAGAAGCTTCTTCCAGGTCTCCCACATGGGTGCAGGGTCCCAAGGTTTTGGATTATCCTCAGCTGTTTTCCCAGGCCATAAGCTGGTAGCTGCATGGGAAGTGGAGCAGCCAGGGCATGAATTGACAGTCATATGAGCACATAGCTGTGTTAGCACATTTTGTGCTGAAATGGCAGAATACTTAAGATTGGATAATTTATAATGAGCAAGAATCTACTTGCTCAGAGTTGAAGAGATTAGGAGGCCCAAGCTAAAGGACCTGGGTGCAATCTAGTGGAGGCCTTCCTGTTACCCTTTAGTGGAAGGCAAAACAGCAATAGAGGATGAGAGAGGGAGGGAGAAGTAGTGACAAAAAGAAGGCCACTTTTGCCCTATGATTAGGAACACACTCTTACAGTAATGAACTTACTCTTGAGGGCGGATTCCTTTTAAAGGCCTTGGTTTTGTACTTTCTTGGGTATACATTCAAACCATGACATTCCATTCCTGGCCTCAGAAACTCAGGTCCTTCCAAACATAAAATACTCTAATTCTATCCTACTGCTCCCCATCCCTAAAGTCTTAACTCTTTTCTGTATCAACTTCAGAGTGTAGAGTCTCATCTGTGAGATGTATATGAGAATCAAGAATCATGCTGAGGCAAGTTCCTCAATAGCTGGGAGCCTATGTGATTAACAAAGTACATGCTTCCAAGATACAGTGATGGGACAGGAATAAGTTACACATCCCTCCTCCAGGAGGAAGAAATACACAGGAAGAAAAGGGTAACTAGCCCCAATACATCCAAAGCCTAAAAGGATGAACAACATTAAAACTTCAGCTTCAGAATAATTTTCCTTGGCTCCATCTCCTGCCTCCTGCACAGTCTGAAGTAGAATTTGGACCCTAAGTCCTTGGGGAGCTCTGTCTCCATGGCTTTTGGGGGCTTGGCCTATGCAGCATCTCACATGGGATGGAATCTTGTGTTCACAGTACTTTCAGGCTGGGGCTGCACACTGGGGACTACATAGTTCTGAAGTCCCAATCATGATCTCTCTCTTATGGCTTCAATAGACATTACCTTAGTGATGACTGCCTGTGGTAGTTCTGTCCCCTGACAGGTTTTTGCCTGAGTCTCTAACCAATGCATGTAGCCTTTCAAATCTGGTTAGAGGTGGCCATGTGTCCACAGCTTGTGAGCTTGGTGCACCTGCAAAAGCCACACTAACAGAGATGCTGCCAAAGTTTATGAGTTACACTCTCCATTATACAGGTAAGCGCTACACTTGGGACCATTGTAGCCCCAGCTGATGATGAGGTGGGGAGTCCAAGGGATGTAGTACAGAGCTCAGGGAGTACACACTTGAGGCAGTACAGGACAGTGAGTGCCAAGCTTTCTTGAACACCAACTTAGAGTCTAGCTTGTCTTGAACATTAATGAAATGGTTTGAGGTCTTTCTCCTATTGTCTTAATGAAGAACACCTGGTTCATGTCTAGCCATGCTAATTTTTTGCAGTCTCTTGGCCATACCCTTGATAATTTTCTCCCAAACAAACTTCATTATCTTTTGCACAGCCATACAGGTGATGTTTCAAATTTTTGTGTTCCACTTTCCTTTTTTTTTCTTTAAAGATTTGTTTATTTATTTATTTAACCATGTATTTATTTATTTTTTAATAATCTTACTTAGTTGATTAGGGTACCAAGGGCCAGGGGCTACAGGAAAGTGGGTAATCCCATTGTTTCCACACTAATATCATTTTTTCCCTGTATCTGGGGTCAGGGGAGAAACAAAGGGAAAAGTCCCACCCAGCCTCCCACCCATCTCAGGTCCCCTATGTGAGGCACATTCCAAGGGTCCTGCTCAAGCAGTTTTGATAGTTCAACAGGTCTGAATTGCTGCCAATCTCGCCGTTCCAATAGCAATGAAACCTATTCAGAATCCACTGGCTGACATAGTCTCTTCATGGTTGGGATTCTGAGATCAGCAATTCAGTTGGAAGGAACTCCAAAGAAACTTCATCTGAGATGATCCCAGACCTGATTCTTGTGTGAGTTTGCCAGTACAGGGTCTGGCACAGTCCGTCGCCCCAATCAGCTTATGCACATGCTGGGTCAGTTCTGTTTCCATCCCTGTCTTCCACTTGAACCAATGGGTGTTGTAGTCCAGCTCAATCCTACCCACTTCATACTCGGTCCTCACACAAACCAGTGGGAGTTGCAGCCTAGCTGGGGCAACTCCCCATAATCCCCACCAGGCCTACTCCCTACCCTGGTTCCCATGCATGCCAGTATGAACTGCAGGATTGTTCAATCTGTCCCAAATCCCATTTAGCTCTGGTACTTGTCGATGGGCATTGAAGCCTAGTTCGGCCCAGCCAACCTACTATCCAGCCCACACACATACTGGGGACTAATTCTGTTAAGTTAAATGCCAGAACCACCTGGAGAGTGCGTAATCCGGAAATTGGAGTGCCTAGTAGGGAGACAGTGGGCACCTCCCTCATGGGTAACCATTCCCACTGGAGAGCACGAAAACCAGGACAGGGGCAGGAGTGGCTAGACAGAAAGGCACCTGCCAGTATGTTTGTTTATTTTTTAATTGGAAAGCAGATGTACAGAGAGAAGGAGAAACAGAGAGAAATAGATCTTCCATCCACTAGTTTACTTCCCAAATGGTTGCAATGGTTGGAGCTGAACTGATTCAAAGCTGGGATCCAGGAGCTTTCTTCAAGTCTTCCATATGAGTGCAGGATCCCAACGCTTTGCCCCGTCCTCCACTGCTTTCCAAGGCCACAAGTTGTGAGCTGGATGGGAAGTGGAGCAGTGGACATGAACTGGAGCCAATAACTATGGGATGCCAGCAATTGCAGGAGGACCAGCCAGTGAGCCATTGACCACCCCCTGCTTTCCTTTTAATTATAAATGCATGTTTAAATAATTTCCTTCTGTACTCATTTACTGTACAGGAAAAATAAGTCATGTAGTTCCTTTGATATTTTTCTTTAAAATTCCTTCTGTAGCATAGCCCAGATCATTACTCTCAAATTCTGCTCTCTGTAAAGCTATAGAACATGGGCAAAATTAAGCAGAGTTCCTTTGTCACTTTATAGCAGTGGTGTCCAATATCTTACTCCTTATTTCTGATATCCAAAAGAATTTCCTTAATCATGTGAACCTCTACCAAAATTCTGATCACAACTACTTAAGTAATCTCTAGCTTCAGATATGTTCCAAGGCTTTCCTCTCCTGAGTCTTAACCAGAATTACCCATAATGATCAATTCACAGTAGTACAGGTTTTTTTCTTGCTGACTTACCAAAATTTCCAACCTCTTCCATGTTCAAAGCCACATGTACACTTTTGGATATTTGTGATAGCAACACCACACTCTGCTAACAGTTTTCTGTCTGAGTCTGTGTGATGCTATAATAACAGTATACCTGAGAGTACAAAATTCTTAATGAACAGAAATGTATTGGCTCATAGTTCAAGAAGTTAGGAAGTGCAAGAAAGGTCAAGGGCCCCATGTCTTGATGCTGCTGTTTCTGCCTTATCGCATGGTACAAATGGAAATAAAGAGATTATCACATGGCTGGGAAACAAGAGATTTACCTCATCCTTTTATAAGGAATACACTTTCCCTGAAATGAATCTCCTCTTGAAAAAATATGGCATTAATTCATTTGTTGTCTAACAGCTTTTGAAGTTTCCACAATGTAACACTGTTGCATTGGGGATTAAATTTCCAAGATGTTATTTTGGGGGACAAATTAAATAAGAGAAGTTGTAGATACACAGGCTGAGTTTAGAATATCTTGTAGTGCAATGAGGCAAGGAAGTATTAAAAGAGCTAAAATAGTCAGTAATCAGCCAAACAAAATAAAAAATATTTTCCCCAACAAAAATTCTACATTGATAGGGCATGTCAAAGGAATACAGAAACCAACTGGTAAAGCTCCCATTGGCCAAAACTGAAGCATTTGAAAAGAAAAAAAAACGGCACTATTAAATTACAACACAAAATGCAAAATAAGTATCCATGAGTCCGTACTAATACAAGCAAATCACTAAAAAAATAAATAAGAAGAGACAAATTTACCTTGCAGAGAATTTCAAATATCTTATGTAGATAATTCTGTCTTCAAGCAAGAAATACTTTTTCTGCTACTTAAGTGTGGGTTGCACACAACAATTTCCTTCCAGAGAGTATGGCTTGGAAGGGAGGAGGGGGAGAGTAACTACAGTGGAGCAACTTGACAAACATGACTCTAACTTGGTGCCCAAAATCAACATCAAGTCATAAATCTTGGTGATAGTATGTGCTTGTGGCATGATGTGATGAGAATGGCACTTTACCTCTGTGGTCTTCTCCAAAACCCACAACCACTGTCTAACCAGGAGAAAAACATCAGACAAATCCCAGTTGAGAGTTGTTCTATAAATTACTAAACCAGTAGTCTTTAAAACTGCCAAAATCATTAAGAAAAAGAAGGAAAATCTGAGAAACTGTCACAAGCAAGAGGAGCCCAACGAGACAACAAGACAGACCAGCTAAGTGCAATGTGGTCTCCTATGTGGATCCTAGGACAGAAAGCACCACTAAGTTAAAAGCTGAGGACATTGGAAGAAGCATGGATTTTGGTTAATAATCTACCCAAACAAATTCATTAGTTATCACAACTGTACTATACTAAAACAAGATATTAATAGTCAGGGAAATGTTAAGGGGAAAACGTGGTGTGGTGTAGGTGGGAATCTTTTGTACTATCTACGATTTTTTCTGTAAATTGCCAAATGTTAAAAAAAAAAACCAACCTACTTAAAAATACAGAGCCAATCCCAAATTAGAAATGCAGAAAACCATTATCGTATCTTGAATGTCAGTTCCAATTGGAAATGTGCCAACTTTCTGAAACTGATTACACTGACAGTTATATTAATCTCTGGATACCAGTAAGAGCAGAGCTCCTTGACATTTAGAAGTAAAGTAAATGATCGTTTTCCTTCTACCATGTTTTCCTTTGCTTTTGATATCACAGCCTCAAGATACTCTTTAGTAGCACATTTATTTTCCAGAGAGTAGAATATTTAAAAATTCTACATCCTCTTAAACTTGGTATTACTTTTTAAAATAACCGTTATCAACAATTTATTTTAAAAATGTTTTTTTCAGTTGGCTGTAAAATTCTTATTCCAATTTTTTGGAAGAGTCGATTGCCTCTATATGACCCATAATTTGCACTTAGGTGTAATTTTAACCTAGCACATTTGAAGCAAATTGTCTATAATTTCCTAGGTGAAGTTTGTTCAGAGAATATTAGTAGTAACATGGAAGCCTGCAGTCTTCCCTACAGTGCACATTCTAAGTTGGAACAAAAGTCATCAATTGAAAAACAGAATTGAGTGAAAATTAATAATTAGTTTGTTATGCTTTAAACGCTGGAAAAAAATTCACATCCAAAAAAAATTGTTCTATTACTTAGCATGTGACTGTGGCTCAGTTGTTCTCCTTTGATCTCCTATCCTTAGTACTTTGTTTTTCTGGAAAAACAGTAACAAATGAGTGTTAACAATATGAGGTTCAGCCAGGCTGAGACTCTTTTTAACCATCTATTTTAACTTTACCTGAGGAAAGCAACTGTGGGCTTGCTTGACTTTTCCAGGATGTGTAAATATTATGAAATAAAAATACGGGACTCTAAGTGCAGGATCCTGTTAGGGTTTCATGCGTGAACTCCTGAACCTTTTAACCCAAGTCAGGACATTTAACTGATTCAAACCCTCATTTTTTATTTTGTAAAATAATTATGATACTGTCTTTCTTGAGTACGTCCTGTTTGTTGGGAGGAAAAAATAAGATTAATTCAATAAGTAAAATTCAATATAAACCACAAAAGGTAAACAATAAGTGAATGGCTGTAATGATTTCAGTTATTAGAATATAACTTTCCTTGCAGTTTTAAAAATAGTCACATCTACAAAATTATTTCAGTTATTTTAATCAGTTTAGAATATCTGTGTCCATTGTATCTTGTTTACTATTTCATCTCTTCTCCCACTACTGGTCCTTCTCATACTCCTAGATTGCCTTCCTGTCTATGTAATACCTTATTTTTTCTCAATTTCTTTTGACCATTAATTCTTTCGGTCTGTCGAACTGCTTAAAAAAAATCTGTTTTAAAGTTAGATACTGACTTTATCTTCCCGAGGTTAAACTTCCTTATCAACCAATGAAGATATATAGGAATCAACCAATGAAGATATATAGGAATGCTGACCTTATTGAATCAGTTGGGTGGTTAAATATTATCTCATTGGAGAATTGGAATATTAATAAGCTTCTCATTCTCATTGAAGCCTTAATAAGAATCCAAATCATATTTGTGTGATCAGTGAATGGGCTTTCTTCAAAGGCCTCCCAGGTGCCGTGTGCTTTCTTGACTGCTTCTTGGACAAGTTCTGGTTATGAATCTAGTTGTTTCTTTCTGTTGTTATTTTGCTTGTCTGTTTTTCATCTCAGAGAAGAAGTGCCCTGGACCTGGGAGTGTGGAGATAGAGATCATATAAGGCAGCCATTTTGATGATGGAGAGGGAAGAAAATATTCATTTGGATCAATTCTTGTTGAAATCTTTTTTTTTTTTTTTTTTTTGGTTAGGCTTAGATTGGCCCATGCAGAAAGAGCATTTCATAAGAACAGTGGAATTGGGGTCCGGGGAACTGTCCATTTTCGAACCTCTCCTGGGCTGTGTTAAGCCCGCAGGCAGCCTGTGTAGCTGGCTGGGCATGGCTGACAGAGGCTGCTGGACATCATGGCTTGTCAGTGCCTCTTAGATCCTGTGGAGAGGACTGGCTTTCTTGAGGGCTCTGCTGCAAAAGCTCCTATCTGTCTCACTTGCTGAGGATTTTCAGAACAATAGTTTTTAGAAGAAGACTTTTCAGTAACTGTCTGTCGAAATGAGGCCTGTGTGTGACAGCCAAGTCCCAGAGATCAAGGTGGAGTAGAAGTCGTTACTTACTTGCCGGAGGAAAGGAAACTAGTAGGGGTGAGAGGAGAGGAGAGAAGAAATGGCAAATGAACATTTTCTGAATGTGTGATAATGTGCCAAATACTAGAGTAGGAAATCCTTACTGTTACCTTTGGTTCTTTGATTTTCTTATGAGTTATTTCTGCTTCCTCATAGGAAGGCAAGGGCAGGTCTTTAAGCTACTATTTGTTTGTTTGTTTGTTATTTCCTGTGGAATTTTGTAGATAAGGTACACAATACCTACTCAAGAACTTAGAAAAACCATTGAAGACAAAGTGAAGGATGCACAGCTATTGCTTAATGAATTCCAGAGCTTCTACTGTGTCGAGAACATCCATGCTCCCTCTTGGGCAGGGGAACCTTAAAAAAATTGTAGCATCCTTTTATAAAACTGGCAATTGTGGTGGACATTTCTGGAGCCTCTAAGAAGTGCTTCTGGATGAGAAGATCTTTGAAATATTGTCTCCTTCAACTATCTCTGCCTGTTGAGGGCTATAATAACGTTTTCTCTGCTGTGTTCTTTTCAATATCTCATTCTTCTTGATAAGGGGAAGTCAGGAGTGTTATTCATCTATGGATATCTTTGGACGTATTTGTGGTCAAGTTTTAGTTTCTAAGATATTTACATTTTTAACCTGTTTAGTAGACACCAATGTGACTATTTTTAGGTTGTCTCAAGGTGGGGAGTCTGTGACATGCATCAGTACCTGCACATTATTTGCATTATATGTGTGTTTAATTTATTTCTCTGGAATGCTCCATGCTTATCCAATGAGGTACCATAAATCTCTTCCAGAATGTCATAGCTTGGGTCAAGTTCAGGACTATTGGACTCTAAGGACTATGCAGATCAGCCAGACACTGTACTTTGTCCTTCTACACCAACTCAACCAGGAGTCTGCTGCAATTTAAAAACACACCCTGCTTCTCATTATTCTCCTGGTTTTCTGTCTTCATTTTTGGTACTCTGGGGAGCAGTAGGGAGCAGTGATTGGGAGGAACATGAGGAAGCCTGAGAAATCTCTCCATAAGCGAGATGAGACACAGAGCTAACCTGGACAAGAACTTTTAGAACGTCAAACAGAGTTGCATATAAAGATCAATGTTTGTAAAGTCAAAAGCCATTTTCTTTTAGAAATTTCAAAGCATCCAGTAACCAAAAGGTGGCACTCCTCATCCACTATTTATTTCACTGTAAAGTGAGGCCATCTCAATGTGTTCTTCTGTTCCTTCTATTAGTTGTTTCATAATAAAATATTATACCCTCATCTTCTCATGGTAAAACACAGCAATAAAATAGGCCTTATTCTCTGGGTTGATCTGTGTTTTGATATATGCCAGTCCTTATCCCTCTGGGTGGACAAAATATAAGGTAAACTGTTTGTGTTTTCAGCAGAACTTGGCTTATAGCTCTGGGTGTATCTGTAGACTCTACCATATAAGTGAACACCTTTACAATAAAATCATCTCTAACCAGATCCAAGGTTTTAATTTGTCTCTAGAGTTTGCTTCTCTCAATTTCATAAACCATGAAAACACAGCTGGAGCAATTTACAGACTGTGGAAAAACTCTTGAGTATTTTTGCTGAAGTACTAATTCAAGGATCATGCTTTGTTATTTCCTGTTTCACTGTTGTTTGTGCAGCTAGTTAATGGGCAATGGGCTGTTTCAAATTTGCCTGGCCCCTCAGAACAGTTGCGTGCCTCTCTTGTCAGGGCATGACATGGATTGGGTGCAAGCGTGACAGCAAAACGGCATTGCTTTGAGTAGACACACATCACTGAGAATGAAGTCAGAACAGTTTAGAGAGATCTGGATTTGTGCTCTTTGAATTGTGTGAAGGCAGGGCCTGAGGCTTTTAAAAAAAGTCAGATCCCATTCTGCTAGAATTTTCCAGCAATTCAAAATATGTTTGAGATATACTTTCAAATTCAGAACTGTGCTAGTTACCATGAAGTAAGGAAGAGACTGATGGTTTGTAAGGCATTAACTACAAAGACACAAAATGTGATGGAGAACAATGTTCCAGCACTGAGCAAGGATATAAAATGAGAACAACTTCAGTGATGCTCTGCTAACCCAGGCGCTGGTAATTGAGAACACTCTGTCATTTAGAACACGGGTATCAGATCATATTTAAGTTAAAAGTTTCAGAGCAACATGGGAAGTATAAATATTTGTTACAAAGTGTGAGAACTTAGAAAAATCATTTATTTGAAAGGGAGAGTAACACAGAGAAGGGAGGAGGGGAACAAGCTTTTTCATTTACCGATTTACCCCTCAAATGGCTTCAATGGTCAGAAATGGGCCAAGCCAAAGTCAGAAGCTCAAATATCATCTAGGTCTTCCACATTGATAGCATAGACCCAGGTACTTTAGGAAACTTCTGTTGCTTTCCCAGGGTCATTAGTGGAAAGCTGAATTAGAAGTGATGGAGTCTCAGTTGTCGTCTACAGCCAAACCACCCCGAATGCGCCTGATCTCAGAAGTCATGTAGTCTGGACTTAAACCAGAGCTCCCATAAGAGATTACGGATATCCGTAGAAGTGGGTTAACACACTGAACCATGACACCAGTCCTTGGCAAGGTGCAAACATGTTTATCTATGTTAAAAGCTACAGGAGTCTTAGGACTTCAGTTTTATGGTATAACATAGTGTTGTGCTCAAAAATCTTTATACACTGTGAGGATGATGAGTGGAGAGAGGTGAGACGCGAGGGAAGCAGGCTCACTGAGCTTGCTGTGATGCAGTCGACGTAACTCCACAGGCGTTATCAATATGCATACTCACAGGACTAAAGTTTTCTCTGTCATTTTGATTTACTGATAAAATAGAATAGAATTACTGATAAAATAGAATAGAATTTTACTGATAAAATAGAATAGAATTATATGTAAAATGATCTGTTCATTGAGCTGAGGCCAGCAGTACATTCAGAAAGATAGTTGTTGTTCAGTTAAAAATTACAATTACATAAGGAAGAATACATTCTGGTTTCCATTGTATGGTAGAATGACTATTTCAAAATTGATGGAAAAGATCTGAAATGTTCTTGTCATAAAGAGATGGTAAATATGTGAGATAATGGGTGTTCCAAACACTTTCAATTTGGTTATTGCACAACATATACATGTATGAAAACATTGAATTGTAACCCATAATTACATATGGTTATTTGTTGTTAATTTAAAAATCAAAAGAAAAGACTTTTAAAATTGATTACATTAAAAACAAAGTCATATTGGGAAAAGGACAAGATTGGCTTATTTTGAATATCTACCACTTGCAAGGAACTGAACTATATCTAGAATGTAGTAATGAGTAAGTATTCCATTAGATTATGTATTTCATACCTTTGATGGTGAAAAATATGTGAAATACTAACATCTTACTATATATTTGCAAATTTTAACAAAACTGATCTGAAAAACTTAGATTTTGTTTAAGATCAAGGCCTCTGTAAAGAAGTTACTAATGGGACCCAGTGCAGTGGCCTAGCGGCTGGCAGCTCCACTTCCCATCCAGCTCCCTGCTTGTGGCCTGGGAAAGCAGTCGAAGACGGCCCAAAGCTTTGGGCCCCTGCACTCAGGTGGGAGACCCAGAAGGAAGTTCCAGGCTCCCGGCTTCGGATCAACGCAGTACCGGCTGTTGCGGTCACTTGGAGAGTGAATCATCGGATGGAAGCTCTTCCTCTCTGTCTCTCCTCCTATCTGTATATTTGACTTTGTAATAAAAAACAAATAAATCTTTTAAAAAAAAGAAGTTACTAATGAAAAATATGCAGCACAGCAAGGTCGATTTGTTTGGATTTTTTGTGTTTATAAACTTTGGATTTGGTCGAATTTTGGTAGTGGATAGTGGATTAAAGAATCAGGCAGAATATTGAAAGGCTATGCCCTTCATCTCTCTTTCTAGAGCATAACTGTACCATGAAAATTATCTTTCAGACACCTTATCAACCTATGACTTCCAGGAGCGTTAGGTTGGGGAAGGAAATGAAGGAAATTTCATTCATCTTGATGTGTAAAGGAGAGAAAAAAAGGATGAATCGAGTTGCTCTTGTCTAAAATGTTTTTCATATGTTTTAGGAGATATTACTGGAAAGATTCTGCTGGTACAAATTTGATCCCAAGTTTTGTAGTTTTTTCCCCCCTCTTTGCATGTATGGTAGCACAATTATACCTGCTTTAGTCTTCAACATATTCACCCATCAATTTCTTCAGTATTCTTAGTGCATTTGTCATCTTTATTTTTTCCATTGCATTTTATATATAAAGTTAGGTTTTAGCTTAAAGAGTTGGCTTCTTTGGTCAAACTACATAGAATCTCAGGGTGGGGCTGGGGTGTTGTATGTCTTCAGAATGCACATTGCTGGATCTCAGTTCTTGGCATGTGCTACAGAGTGCACAAGGTTTCAGAGTAGGGGATGTTCTTTAATACACTGGGTGAGAGCTTTAAATACAGTTTCTTTCCCCTTTTGTATGAGCTGATGTTGAATTTTCAGAATTCCCTTAAAGTGAAAATGCCTGGATCTCTCCAACATGAACATATCCAAGTGTTACAGAAATAGAAAAGCAACTGCTCAGTGAAGGTTTTTTACTTTTCAGTCAGTTTTCATAATCGTTATAAAATCTAGCCTAATCTCAGGGCACCTCTGATAGGTAAAGGATTAATGTTATTCCTGCATGGCAACCCTTGTTCATGCCTCGTTTCCAGCCGTTCCAACTCAGTGAGATTTAAGAAAGAAATTCCCATATTCATGCCACCACATGAAGTCCCAATTATGCCTCTCTGTCCCTCTACTAAGTTTTTTCTTCTCTATTTTTTTAACTTCACATTGACAACCATAGATTTCAGCAAACACAGCGGTCACTCTGAGTTATATTTTGAAATTATATACTGCTCAAAAGATTAATGAAGTGCCAAAGCTGAGCCAAAAGAATCTTAAGCCAAACCTAGTTAACAAAGTCAGCCTGCTTTCAAAAAACTCACACATTGATTAGAAAACTTAAACAGAAAATTATTTCTGGATGACCTATTCTATTAGTTAAATTTTGTTGGTGATCATGATTAAGAGTCTACTATAGGTATTTTTCCAAGCCAGTAGTCTGCCTACATTGTCTGATTGTTTTTAAAACTATGGAAATTTCCACCCAGGGTGCATTTTCCATGTTTGCTTCCATCAACATTTCTCTGCCCAAATAGTTTCTTCTGTGGTTCAATTTTTCCATCTTTTTAATGTAGTGGGTTGATCCCAGCTGTAATTGTGCATAGTTATATACTGACAACCCACATAAACAAACATCAATAAACACAGTCCTTTGATAGAGTGATGTCATCACAGTTGGGGTTTCAAAAGCAAATGCAAGTGGGCAACTTGGACACCTGTGTCAGCTCTTAGTCCTCCCTCCTTTTTCCCTAGATGATGAAAGAATTATCTGTACTGAAGGTGAAATGCTCTGTTGACACCAGCTCCCCTAGTCCCAAGCCTGGAAGATCGATTTCATGTCAACTTGTTTAGATTGATCCTGAGGCCACCTGGGCATCGGCTGTCAGGAAGCTCAGTGCTTAGCTTAAGCAGTAGGCAGCTACCAAAATAAGAAAAACAGAGAGAGGGAAGGAGGAAAAGCAAGGGAGAAAGAGGCAGAGCAGTCAGACAAAGACTATTGGACTTAATATTGGCACATATTAAAGAGCTACAGAACTCTCTTAGGTTGGCTAATGATGCTATTACCATTTGTCAGGTGTATATTCAATCTGGAGGGATAATGGGGCCTCTGTACGATCTTGAATTGATATTCTGAACAATTCAGCCGCTGTTCCCAAGTTAGATCATACCCTTCTCTTTTATCCACCACCCTTCTCCAATCTCTTCTCAAATAAACCACAGTTCCTTCCATCTCCCATGAACATTACATAAATCATTTTTCCATTTTTCCTCATTGTGACAGCTGGTTGAGTGACACCATGCGATTGTCTGTTTAGCAGCTCATGTATAGAAGCAGCTGTTGGAATGATGTCTCACATTGTTCAAACTTGTTTTTAGTATCAGAGGATTTGGAGTTTGGATTTTGTGTGTTTTACATTTATTTATTATTTTGTAATCAAAGCAGTTTTTAAAATTTTATACAGGGAACAAACTTTATGCATATCATCACAGGTGCAGTTCCAAGAAGACAATCCTTACTCCTCTAGTCCCCTGCATTTCCCTGCCCCACTCCTGGGCTCTTCAACAGCAGTTTCACAGACATAATTTTGACTGCTCAGTATTTACAAGTATAATTGGTAATCATAATAGTTAATATGTAGAAAGGAAAAAGGATAACAAAACTATATTTCACTGCATATAGCATTGGTTAAAAATGAGTTATGTCCTAAAGTGACTATTTCATTCATATACTTTTTTGTGCATCGTTTATTAGTTGCCACATATCAGAGAAAGCATATATTTGTTATTTTAAAACTTTCTTCTTTGGCTAAGCATAAATGGCTTCCAACTGCATCCATTTTGTTGACAAAAGACAAGATTTCATATATTTTATGGCTCAGAAGTATTCCATAGTATATATGTACCACATTCTCTTTCTCTTTCTTCCTTTTAATAGAAAGTGGATGACAGTTGTGATATTTTAAAGTGTGTGCATAAGAAGAGGGTGGCAAACATAATTTGTTTCTGAGTTTATAAAGCAAATTTTCTAATAATTTTCACTCTAGTATTAATAATGACACCTCTCCCATGTTCCTTTCTCATAGAGAGATAAATCCAAGCTATGCTATGATGAGTTGGTTTTGCTTGTTGATGGCTATTGACTAACCTAAGGCCCTGGGCCTTGCTGTGGTTCTTCACTCTGTTCTGTCTCATTTCTGTCCATATTCTCTTTCCTTTTGCTTCTCACAAATCTACTGTATCTTCTTGAAATCACCAACCCATGTCCACAAATTTCCGGAAATGATTTATTTTCCCCTTTGTTAGCTGTGGGATGTAACTAAAGAGCAGTGTAAATGCTTAAAACTTTATCTTCTTGCTCATTGCACTTGAGGGGCTGTCATATTGGAAATTCAGCTATATGATTGAATATATCAAATGACAGTAACCTGGGATTAACATTAGACTAATTAAACCAAAACCATGTCTTTTTGTTGTTCTGTATGAATTTCAGGAAAAATTATATGGGGTTTTCAGATCTTCCCAGAATCCAGAAGATACCTTAATACGGTTTCATATTCAGAAAACTTAGAACTTCACAAAATTTAGATGACTCTTCTGTCCTTTATGAAGAGTACTGAATTGTTTAAGAGAAGAAAACATGTAGGTCTTTAATGATGTTACTTCCCCCGTTACTTTCTTGATGCATCCAATTTTTGTAAAAATGATAGATTTTTAAATTTTTTTTATTTCTTTCTATTATTATCATTTTATGATGCAGTTCCATAGGCCTTAGGATTCCCCTTATCCCCTCCCCAATTCCCTCCGCCCTCACTGAGTTCCTCTATATCATTACTATAGTACAGTTCTTCATACACAGTCATATGTCCATCATTGCGGGCATGGACAGTGGCAGAGTCCAGCATCCTATTGTCAACATACAGCAAACAGTTTCATTAGGAGTCCATCTTTGTCTGAAAGTAGAGATGCATACTGCATTGTATCCTCACATCTGGATAGTAATGATAATATCCATTACACAGTTACTATACATCCCCTTAAATGAAAAGCTTCAAAACAAAATAAACACCATGAAGAAAAAAAAATTAACAACACCATGAAGTTAAGTAACATGCTATTAAAGGACTAATGTGTCGCTGAAGAAATGAAAATGAAAATCAAGGACATTCTTTGAAGAAAATGATGCTACTGTATGATCTATGAGTCGTTGAAGAATTTAATCAGAAGAACATGTTTTGAAGAGATGAAACTAAAAAAAAAAATCAAAATCCATGAGATACAATTTCCGTTGATCTTTGTTGGTGAGATATATCTCCTGTAGGCAACAAATAGATGGGTTTTGTTTTTTGTTTCAGTCTACTAATCTATGATGTTTGATGAATTTAAGTTGTTTACACTCAGGGTTAATACAAATAGGTGATAATTTGGTTCTATAATTTTAGCAATGGGTTGTTCATTGATTTAGTGTTCTGTTGTTACTGTACTGGGATGTTCTTTGCATTTGCCTTTGGTTTTAGTGGGCGATATTCCTTTTCTCTGTTAAGAGAACATCTTTAAGTATCATCTGTAGGGCAGGTTTGGAAGAGGCATATTCTTTCAACTTTTCTTTACTGAGGAAGATTTTTATTTCATTTTGAAAGGCAAAAGAAAGTTCTGCTAGGTACATTATGCTGAGCTGACAATTTTTTGCTTTTATAATTTGAAATATGTCACTCCATTCTCTTCTTGCCTGTAGAGTTTCCTGTCAGAGGTCTCCTGGGAGTTTAATTGGCAATCCTTTATATGACAATTGATTTTTTTCACGTGTACATTTAAGGATCTTTTCCTTATGTTCGATTGAAGAGAGCTTGATGATCATGTGTCTTGGTGAAGATCACTTTTGATCTAGCCTGTTGGGAGTTCTGTGCCCCTCCTGGATGTTGTTTCCCGATTCTTTCTCTAGATTAAGTACGTTTTCCCTTATTATTTCATTAAATACATTTGTAAACCCAGCTTCTCTTTCTGCACCTTCTGGGACTCCCATAACTCTTATATTTGGCCCTTTAACAGTGTTTTTCAATTTTGAATACTTTTTTGGCGTGATCCAGCTCTGCTTCCAGCCTTTTGTTTGTTTTCCTATGGTGATAGGAAGTATCTTCTAATTTTGAGATTCCTTCTTCTGCTTGCTTCATTCTATTTTGGAGACTCTCCACTGTACTTTTAGTTTGCTCCACTGTATTCGTATTCTTAATTTCTGGTATATCAGTTTTCATTTGATTCATTTCTAATGTGAAATATTCTTTGAATTTCTTGAACGCCCGATTTATGTGCTTCTCATTGTTGATAGGAAGTTTTATAACAAGTGTTTGAATTGTGTATCTCACATTTTCTTGATGTCTTCCTCAGTTAACTCTGAGTTTGGCAAAGGGTTTTGCTCCTTTGCAGGGGAGTCTTCAGTAATATTCATTGTCTCTTCTTTTGCTTTTGGTAATTGTGTTTCTGGTTATCAGATTCTTCTCCTTCGGGCATGTTTCTAAGCTGTATCACCCACAGGTCTGCAGTTCGATTTTACTTGTTGTGGTTGGTTTATGGTTATTTGTTGGCAGTGAGTTGGGCCACTCCCTCCATTTAATTCCAGGTCTGGGTTCTTATGTCAGATTTCCACCGTGGTCTCTGTAGCCTCAGCTCCTGGCTCACCACAATCCATCTCCTGTGATTCCATGCTGAGACTGCACCATTGTCTGTACAACCTTTCTCCAAATTCCATTTCGAGCAGTCCCCAAGATTAGGGAGACACCAGGTGTCCTATTTAGCTAGCTTGTTGGTGGTGCTGATCTTGCTGGAACTGTTTTCTGCTAGGTCTGAGGGCCACATGGGACTATTTTGACCTGTACAATGCCGTAGTCATTATATTTTCCTGTGGGGCCAGTGTAATGCACTGACCTCAGAGAGTTCTTGTGAGCTTAATGTATGCATAGCTCACTGTTGTCCCTTGCAGTTTGAAATTCTTTGCCACACTGTACAAAATGACACCTGATGTACCACTACTAGAGTTCTTGGTGTGTTGGCTGTCAGATCTGAGTGCTACCAGGACCTATCTTTGGTGAAACCTGTAGGATGTCACGTTGTTGCAATTCACTGAGCCAGAAATGATTTAACTCCCAGCTCAGTTCATGTGCAGTACTGTCCATAGCCCTTGTCTCCTTAAACAAAATGGTGCCCAGTACAGTTCTAGGGGTGCAGACTGGGCTGTGAAATCCACTCTGTTCCCGCATTGCCCATCTGGGATCTGCTGCTTTGTCTCTGCTCCTGGTCAAGTCAAACAGAGAAGCATGAAGGGCAGTTCTTTGTCTGATTTCACCTTCTGAGCTACCCCGGTATAATCCCTTCCCACCTGGTTGTTGCTGCTGCAATTCAAGTTGACCCTCGCTGAATGCCGCTGGAATATCCATCACTGCAACAAAGCACCATTGTGTTGCTTCTTTCCTGTGTCTGTCAGTCTCTAGGTATCCCTCTGCTGTTGTTCCATCCTCTCCTGTTTCCTGGAATCTACCCCTCTGGTTCACACTGGCTAATGGTTCTATGTCTGTTTAAATGTGTCCTTACCCTATTCTGCTATCTTGATTCTGGTCAGGATAGATTGTTTTAAAGTTTTTCCTTGCGTGTTTAGACATTGTTGACAAGTATTATCCTGAAAAAGTCATCTGATTATCCAGAACTCATATAGGAGCATGCGTTTCACCTCTCCATTAGAAGATAAATTTGGAGACACTGGATCACATAATGTATGCTGTGCATGTGCACAGCTTTTGCCCACGGCCAGCACTGTGGTGGTGGGAACAAGCATCATAGTAAAAGATGGCTTTGTGTGGTAGCTTGAAAGGAATTTTACAAATAAGACCTAAGGCACTCAAAGAAATCTCCATTGAAGAATACCTCAATATATCTGTTTTATAGTAGCACCCAGAAACAAAATTAAGCTTATTCACGTAGGATCTGGCTAACATAGATCTTAGATCCTTTCAAATATAATTACATTGTTATTTGTGTGACTTAGCAGCTGGATGTTTCAGTATATCCACTTCGTGAACACAATTGAGGGTGACATATGTATGCAACAATGGAAAAAAGCTGCTTGCTGTGCTAAATAGGTAATTCTCTTTAATTTTGTTTTGCCATACTCTCTCAGGTTTGTTTTGTTTTGTTTTGTTTTGCCAAATGTCATTGCCTTCCTAGAAAGAGGACCCAAAATGTTGTAATTTGCAGATACTTGTTCAAATTCCCCCAGTGCACATATAGGTAGAATGAATATTAGGGGAAAGGACGGAGAGAGAACTTGATTCATTATATAGATTGTTGGGGGTCCCTTGATGTTTATTTGTTGTGAGGACTAGAAAAAAACCTCATTCTAAACTTTCTACTTCCTGGTAGACTTTTGAAAACTGGGGTTTCCCTGTTCATTGTACATGTATTTTAATCATATATTTGATTTTTCAATATCAAGCCATTTCACAAAGAAGAACATATTTATTTTGAATAATTACCTGTGATTACCTTTTGTTCATAACCATGTGAGTGCTCTGTATGTGCTACACATTAAGTCCTTTCCACTCCCCAAGACTGTCTTTATTCCTTGCTAAGCTTTCCTTTTTGCCTGTTTACTGGCAGGTTTGCAGAGAGACATACAGCTGTGAACATGTGATATGTCATGTTCATTTTCAAACAAAGAATAAGTTTTCTTCTCCCAGTGCCTGAAGATTTTCTCCAATGATGCCTGTAAATTAAATGATTTGTTTTTAATGGTCTCAGTGGCCATATTTCCATTAAGTAGAATTATGTTTTTGAAAAGAGTCATAGACTAATTTCAGTGGAATGAGTGATTATTTTGAAAATAGTTAGTTCTATTGCTATTTTTCTTGTCAAACTGGGTTTAGAACTCCAGAACAGCATAGGCATGGAATGATTCGGAAAATTCTGTAAGGGCAGCATTGGCTTTCTCATCGTTCTGTTTCTATAGCTGAACACTGAGTCAGAATCATAACAGGCTAAGAGCCTGGTACATAAATATAAGTGTAGATAAAGAAATAATGTTGAAAATCATATGTTAGCTGAGTTGCAATCATCTAGAGAAAAAGGGCATAATTTCGCCATTTCTTCTGCTTTCTTTGGGTCTTTTCCATCTACTTTGGAGCAGTAGGCAACAGCATAATTTTCTTTCATTTCTGTTATCTTATGGAAAATGATTAAAGAACTAAGCTAATACAAAACATGTATAAAAATCAACCTTAGTACTTACAAAAAGCCATCAATTGTAAAACAACGCTGCCAATGTGAAATAGTGAATGCCATTTGTATGTTAAAAATTGAATATTCCTCCAGGTTGTTTAGAGCTCCCTACTCCAAAATACTTGTTTGTAGGAGGTACATGTTTTTCAACACTGCCTTTCCAATAAAATTCCCAAAAACAACAACAAAAAATTCATGATTCTTACTCAATGTTCATCAAATCCAGAAACATAAAAATAGAAAAATGAATATCACCCATTTTCCAACCATCCATGAATTACTGCCAGCACTTTGCATGCCTGTCCTTCTAGTTTTATCCTGTAGACAAACATAAGCATCTATCTACTTTTTTATCATTATCTCTTCTAGCCAACATACTATGCACATACTTTTTGACTTCATACCCCCAGCAATGTATACATTTGCCTCAATATTTTAATGACTTTTAAAATATTTCCATATATGACTATTATAATTCAGTTAATTAACCCTCTATATTGGTAGACATCTGGATGGTTCCAGTACTCATACAATTTTAATATTTTTTAAACATTTGGAGGAATTCCAGACAGCACAAGCAGGAATCGATTGTCTGAATCAGAGACTCAAGGAACCATTGATAATTTGATTTGATGCATTATACATTAGAAAATTAAAATACAGTAATTTGAAACATATGAAACTTCCAAAAAAAAATAGGTTTGTCATACATAAATTAGAAATTTAGATTAGTTATTTATCTGTTATCTAGATATCTAAGTACTTCTAAAAATATAATTATAAAATATACAAATTATGTAAGAGCTACAAAGGAAAGAAATGTGGCTCAAAAGCCACACAGTACATATTTAGGAAAATAACCTGGGAATCACAACTTTGGGCTTAAGTCTATGATTATAAATTCAGAAATCTGCTCTGAAGAGCTTAGATTAGTTATTGCCACTTAAATTTATTTTAAGGACTGGTGATACATTTTCCAATGTTCTCCATTATGCATGGTTGGGGAGGTTGTATACTGCATTTGGATACCAGAGTTCATGTGGATTCTAGTAATGTCCTAGACAGTGGAGACTTTTATGTCTATTATGATGAATCCTAACAGATGGTGATATATTATGATGTTACAACAGACAGAAATACAGTGTATTTTAGTAAGGGACATCTATCTCCAAATGGTAGTATCTCTGAATATTTCCCAAGCCCATGTCCCTTATTTCTATCTTATTGAAATTGTGTGTGTCAAGTAGTGTTTTTAAAAATAATTTTTTCATATAATGTGAGCAATTTTTATGTATTTCACAATACAACTTTAGGATTATAGTGATACTTTTCCCCCTGCTCTCTTTCTTATCCTTGTTCTCCGCCTCCCCGCTTGTTCCTTCTTTTCCGCCTAGGTTTTTACCTTGACATATCTTTTAGTTCACTTCTCAATCACAGGGTTAACATTACATTAGGTAAAGAATTCAACAACTAACAAATGAAAGGAAAATGATCTTATGTTGTTCCTCTAGAGTATGGACAAAGGCCTTAAGTAATAGTTCTCAAAATGTCAATCTCACTTGTATAGATACCATTTTTTGTCTTCTTGGTATTTATTACCACAGATCAAAGAAAGCAAATGATATTTATTATTTTGGGACTGATTTATTTCACAAAACATAATGGCTTCTAGTTGCATCATTTTGTCACACAAGAGAGGATTAATTCTTCATTATGGCTGAGTAGTATTCTATAATGTATGTGTCGCATTTTCTTTTTTTTTTAAAAGATTTATTTATTTTCATTGGAAAGTCAGGTATACAGAGAAGAGGAGAGGCAGAGAGTAAGATCTTCCGTCTGCTGATTCACTTCCTAATGGCCACAACGGCCGGAGCTGTGCTGATCCAGAGCCAGGAACCAGGAGCTTCTTCCAGGTCTCTTATGCAGGTGCAGGGTCCCAAGGCTTTGGGCCATCCTTTACTGCTTTCCCAGGCCACAAGCAGGGAGCTGGCTGGGAAGCAGAACCACTGGGATTAGAACCGACACCCATGTGGGATCCTGATGCATGCAAGACAAGGACTTTAGCCACTAGGCTACAGTGATGGGCTCTCTTTTCTTTGTTGAATAGATGTGTCATATCTCGTATCCTACTCTTATTGAGGAAGATGAAAAACATAAGGGATATAGAAACCACTGATAATTTGTGTTTCAAATAAGCACATATATGAAATCATCACAATCAGTTTTGGTCATATAATGTGGTTGCATATTTCTGCAATTTTGTTTTCCTCTCCATGGCATAGGGAAACATTTCCATATTTATTTGTTTGTTTGAAAGGCAGACTTACACACACGCACACACACTCTTTTGCATTTGTTGGGTCTCGTTTCAATTGGCTATAATGGCCAGGGCTGGACCAGGCTTTCGCCAGGATCCAGGAACTCCATTTGAGTCTCTCAGGGACTCTGCTCAGGCCTCCCCTGAAGGGAACCAAACACTTGTGCTATTTTCCACTGCCTTCCCAGAATCATTAGTAGGGAATTGATTCTGAAATGGAGCCCGTGTCCCTATGTGATAAAGACATCATAGGCAGTGATAGCTTAACCACTGAGCTAATATGGCAGCTGTACTTACTAAAATTATTTTCAGTTCTCAAAGATTGTTTCATTCAAGATTGTTGCAGTGTGAAATGTCCTTTGAAAATTGTTAATCTCTTTGCTCCTATGTATAATGACTATTAGAATGGATTAAGTTACATATGCATGTGGGTCTTTACAACATTCAGAGTATCATTCAGTAATCTTCATATTTGAACGTGGTAATTACAATACTGCAAAGCCAGAAACATCAGTTACCCAGTTAATGTGTTGAAGAAACAATAGCTTAAAGAGGTCAAGCATCTTGTCAAGTGCTGGTAGTCATGAAGATGTAGAGTCAGAGTAGGCAGTCACCCTGTCAGTGACCATTGAAGGGTCCCGCAGTGGCCTTGGTGGTGGGGATAATCAGAAACCACCATTTCTGATTGTTCAAGCCAAATGGAAATTTGCTCTGCTTTTGAAACTACAGGAACACATCAGTATGTCCGATGAGATCAATGTTTTCGTTTTTGTTAGAGTGGTCCCTAGTCCATTCTTCTGAATCCATGTTTGGACTCTCTTCCTCCTTTGTTCTCAGATGTTTTGGGAATGCATATGTTTCCATTTTCTGTCCCATCTCCCCAATTTCCTTCTCGAATGCACACACACATACACACATGTAAGCACATGCATTAAAGCTGAATGAGTCTGCCTTTAATTTCAGTGATTTGAATTAAGATCATTGAACAGTAGTCGACTAATTAGCATTATTAAATAAGACACCTCTTTCCTCTAAGTATTTCTATTGTGCCTCTCTATTGTAGTCTAGACCAACTTTATATTATAGTGCTTTACATCTAGGAGAATTGTAAAATTCACAAAGAAAAAGCATATCCCTTCATTAACATGTAAAATAATTTCTTGTTGGATAGGGTCAATGAAAATTTAGCCAAAGGTATTGCATGGGAAACAGGCACTGTGGTGTAACAGGTATGGCCGCCACTGGGATACTGGCATCTTGCATGCACCGCAATTGGAGTCCTGCTGTTCATCTTCTGAAGCTCCCTACAAACAAGCCTGGGAAAGCAACAGAGGAGCGCCTAACACACAGGTGACCCAGAAGAATCACCTGGCTCCTGGCTTTGGGCTAACTGAGCTTTAGCCATAGTAGCCACTTGGAGAGTGAATCAGTGGAAGATCTTTTCTTTACCTCTCTCTAGCTCTGTCATTCTAATAAATAAATAAGTAAATCTTTAAAAAAAGAAAGTAGAAAGTCACTTGATTTCAGCTTTCTGGGGGCTGGCCAGATGGCCACATAATGTGGAGCCAAACCATTTTTATAATGTGAAATATAATGACATTCTATTAGATCACGATGGTTCACTAACCTGTCAATACTGGTGGTAACGAAACACAAAGTCTTCTTCCTTTTACATAATAATAAAAAATGATTGGTTGAATCTTTCTGTTGGGAGCTGGTGGAGGAGAGGAGTGTGCTTATTTACATGTTAGCATTACATGGTAAAGAATGAAGGACTGGTCAACGCCAATGCAGCAGACTGTGGCAGTCTGCAAGGATTAACAAACCCATTTGCTATTTTTATCCATTGCAGCTTTATTCTTTGCCTTGGAAATGTGAGGGTTATTTCAGCCCTTAAAAGTTCCAGAGCAGGGCTGTTCATTCAGCTTTCTGAATGGCTACATAGAACAATAAGGTTGTGCAACAACTGGGACACGTCAGTGGCTTCATCAGGGGATAATGTCAGCTATAGAAAGCTCTTTTCATCTTTTAGCAAGGCCCATTATTCCCATGCATCTCTCCTCTATGCTTTATGAAAAGGTTTGTACAGTAAATAATGACTGACTATGTAGTAGTTCTTTCTTCTTTTGCCAAGCTCTTTTTATTTTTGGCAGCAATTTTGTTTTCCCTGTCATCATCTAATATCTATTTATTTTACATTGCTACAAAGCCAGTGAAATTCCCTTATAAATTCCAGGTCTTGAAGATGAAGCAGCAACTTGACTCCTTTTTATTAAATGTCTCCAGTGTCCTCTGGTTTTTCGAATTACGTTCAAAGTGGTCAGTCGTTTGAGGAGCCTCTGGACAGGAATCAAATCTGTTGGAACGATGCATTCTGAAAGGCTGTGACATATGAGATCCTTAGATTTAATTAGGAAACAGGTATCAAAACTCAGGTACTCTCTGGGTGCATTCAGGGGCCTCACAAGTTTCTGCTCCTATCCAGGCAACTTGACCAGATTCCTCCTTCCCTCTGGCTCCTTCTCCCACCACACATACAATAGGCATTAGGTATTCAGAGCCTAGGGCTATTACTCACTGCTGGTTCTGCCTTGCAGCAGTTTTCATTGTCAGCACTGCCACTGCATGAAGGTGAGAACAAGAAGCTGTGAAACTGAAGGGAAAAGATAAAAGGATAAGTGTGCAGCCGAAAACCAAGGCTCTTTAACTGCTCTGTCAACTCAATTTCTCTCTCTCCTCAGCTGCAGGAGTGTTTTGAAGATCGATGGGCATAGGTACTGCTAGTACAAGCGAGCAGCTGTGGTTTCCATCTGGGTACCATTTATTAGCAGATAGATTTTTCAGGCTAAAGTCTCCTCCAATTGTTGTGGTTAGAGAGGGAAAGTGAGAGGCCTGCTGTGTTTGCTTCCACCTCAGATGTTATTGTTCCAAACCAGGGCTTTGCCAGGGTTGGCTCCCTATCAAAGAGAAGGGAATTGATTGTGGGGTGAGTTGGGTGGGGAAGTAAGTTGATGAGAGCTGGTGGAGTTCAGATACAAAGCATCTCATGGAACACATTAAACTTTTGATTTACCTAACGCATGCTTCTCTTGTTGCCTGTCATCCCTCTCCTTCCAAACTATAGGACCAGCAAGAAAGAGGGTGCTCTTTGGAGAAGTGATATGAACATTTCTCTCTGCATGGGTGCTAAAGTAGCTGGTTGAATTGTAAAATAACTAGCATTTTTAAAAAAAAGTTATTTATTTATCTTTACTTTAGTTGAAAGAGAGACAGAGAAAGAAGGATGCCAAGAGAGCGCCTACCCACTGATTCATTCCCCAAATGTCCGCAACAACCAGGACTGGGCCAGGCTGGAGACTGCAGCCCAGAATGCAGACTCCCACTTAGGTGACAGAAATCCAAGTACTTGAGCCATCACTTCTGCCACCTGTGGTACCTGTCAACATTAAGCTGGAAGCTGGAATCGGATCCAGAACCTGGACTTGAGCTTCAAGAAGGAATGTGGGCATCTCTGGTTGTGCCTTGCCAGCCATAGCAAAGGCTGACTCATGAAGCTCATTTTTAATTGTGCCTATGTCCCTTTCACTTCTGCAGCAAAGTTGACAGTGATGTGCATGTAATAAGTCAGCAACCATTGCCACCAACAGGATTCTTCTAGACAACACATTCTGAAATGTTGCATCTCCAAAAAGATCTTAAGCAGACTATTTGGTAAAAATCTTTTGAAAACAGTTTACTAATTTTCAAAAATTGTACATTCCTGCTTTTTAGTGCTGAACGATTTAGATTATTGTGTTGGAATGGATTTGCCTAATTCTTTGCTGGTCTGTAATTTTTCAACCCAGTGGTAGAAGCATATATACTGTTTGTAGTATTGGAAGATTATTTGGAACTGAAATCTGGTGATTTTTCATATGGTAAAAATGTTGTTCCTCAAAGAAGAAACAGCAGCAATGGTGTACTCAAGGGCCATTTCTACATATTCTTTAGATTTGAAACTTGAGGTATTTCACAAGTATCTGTAAGAACTACTAAATTGATTGAAAGGAGATTGTGACATCTTTTCTGGCAAGGGAAATTCTTTTGTTCTTGCCAATATGGAGATTTGGCCCAGATTCTTTCATTTTCTTAACGTACTCAAGGTCAGTGGTTTTTTTTTTAAGATTTATTTTTATTGAAAAGTCAGATATACAGAAAGGAGGAGAGACAGAGAGGAAGATCTTCCATCTGATGATTCACTCCCCAAGTGAGCGCAATGGTCGGTGCTACTTCAATCTGAAGCCAGGATCCAGGAACTTCTTCCAGGTCTCCCACGCGGGTGCAGAGTCCCAAGGCTTTGGGATGTCCTCGACTGCTTTCCTAGGCCACAAGCAGGGAGCTGGATGGGAAGTGGAGCTGCTGGGATTAGAACCGGCACCCATATGGGATCCCGGTGTGTTCAAGGTGAGGACTTTAGCCGCTAGGCCACTGCTGGTCCAAGGACAGTGTTTTTCTCCTGAAGGAGAAGCCATTTCTGAGAGCCATGATCAAGGTTGATTTTATTTTGTCCTTATTTCCCCTTCACATAAAAAAAAAAAAAAACTAACACTAAAACTTGTTGGTGCTTATCATGAATGTGCTTGTGTATTTGATTGTAGCCTGGGGTTTTGAATGAAGAATTCCCAGGGGTGGGAAGGGTGTTGTGATGGGATAAATTTGAGGGAGTAGCAGAGACATAAACAGACCACCAGGGACTGTGCAGCCCGATGGAGAGATCCCATGTGCTGTATATATATATATATTTTCTGTTTTTAAAGTAACTGCACTAAAATAAGTAAAAAGAAACTGGTACAATTAATTTCAGTAGCATAACCTGTATCTAATATATCCAACACAATATCATTTTACTTATAAGTAAGATAAAATTGTTAAAAGGCTATTTATCTTATTCCATTGTGCTAAATCTTCAAACTGGTATATTTTGTTCCAGCACTTCTCTGTTCAAACTAGGCATATTTCAAGTGCTAAGCTTTGTGAGGCAAATGACTGAAAAATATCAATCTGGAGTAAAACGGTAAAGAGGCTTTTACTGAGCATTTTCTATATGAAAGGAATTGTGGTGGCAATTAATAATCATTGTGGCTAGCCTTCATAACAATTCTTTATGATCACTATTATTTTAATTTTATAGAAAAGTAGAGTTGACCATAAAATTTATTGTCTAAACTGTGGCTCTTTTAGAGTTATTGACCAGCTTTTATTAATTATCAAGGGACAACCAATATATCCTTGAGCTGACTAGGAAAAATAGAATGAATGGTTACCCTGGATGGGAAAACAGTCTAGAATAAGTTATCTAATTACCTCAAAGATCACAAAACTAATAAATAGCAACATGATCTAAGATTTAAAGTCAGGTCTGTTTGCCTGAAGAGTTCAGGCTTGGAGTGTGTTCCAACAGATGTATTAGAATCCTCCCTTGATAGTTTGGTTAACCATTCTAACTTGGAAGCGTTGGTCTCAAAATCTGTTTGGCAGCATGGTTTCATGTCAAGCGAAAACACCTCTAAGCCAACTTCTGTTCTTAGAAAGGCCCTTTTGGGGGTGCAAAAACATACATGGAGAATGACTACGTACCCACTATTTTTAGTGGCAGTGGAACCCAGTTTAGGCTCTTTAGCTGTGTCTGCTTGGTTTCAGGTGGCCAGTTTGGGGTGGAGAATGGGAGATGGGGAATTACAGGATTCCAGCAGTATTCTATGAATACTTTGGTTGATCGTGCTGTTTTCTTTGTTCAGAAACATATTGGAATCTGTTTGAAGATGAGATGTCCAGAAGTGAACAGAAGAAATGACAATATTGTTTGCTACTCTGGGAACATATTCATAACACTTATTCATAACACATCTAACACCATTCTACATCCTTTGGGTTAACAGAATACATTATATAAGTTGCATAACTATTTTTCTTCCTTTAGCAGTAGAACACAAAAATGTGACCAAACATTAAAAAATACCAATATTCTTCTACTTTGGTTCCCAGGAATCAAAGCTGAAGACCCAAGTGACTCTCCTTTTGCTGCTGGAGTAGTGTATTCTAGGACTCTAAAGAGAGATCTGAGCAGAATGGTGTAAAGCAAGCTTATTGTTTATGTTGGACATATTTCAGAACAGCCTATGACTTTCACATGAGTGGTGTAGTATCAAGTTTTGTATTCTAATTGGCACTTAAAAATTTGGTTTTTCCCTAAGCTGAAACAGCCAAGATTCTATCTGTTCTTTGTGTTAATTATTGATAATGAGTATAAGAACCACAAGGGCCAACACTGACCAAATTCAGATTGTCCCCTGATAGAGTGGGGCTGGGTCTCCATTAGACTGGAAAACTAGATTAGATTCACTGACAAGCAGCAGCTGGTAGGGTGTTCCCAAGTTATGCTCAAAGGTGGGCCTGCAAAATGTTATTGCCAAGTACCCCTTGGAAAAGAAATGAAATAATCTTCATCATGTTCAGTCTTTGTAGCAACTCTTGGGCTGGGGGAAAAAATAAAATAAAAATTGCATTTATAGGCTTGGAAAAAATAGGGGAGGATTATCTCCCTCATAAAACCAACTTCTAAACCTGAAACTGTATTTCTTCCAGACTAATATTTTAGTTTATCTTTGATCATTATAAATTATTCTTTTTTTCCCTTTCTTTTTAAAAGCAGTTGGCAGTCTGTTCCATTGGAGCTTAAATGGGCTTATTTATTGAAAAATACTCAAAAGTAAAAATCTAGAGTGCTTCTCCTTACACTCATCTGAACCCACCAAGATCGTTGCATGTAGCTGTCTGTGTAGAATTACGGGCAGAGTCCAGGAACCAACTCTGGCTTCAGATTCAACTTTCCATGGCTCTTTGTGCCAAATACGTTGCTTACTCAGATTTTCACTTGAATCATAAGTGTGTGTGTTTGTGTGTGTGTGTGTGTGTGTGTGTGTGTGTATTTTGATGATTCCCAGTTACGAGGACTTGGTTGGGAAATTTCAGTGGGAGGTGCCAGAGAGAAGGTCACAGGAAGGGGATTAGAGGAGTGGGAGGGCAGGTGGTCGGCCTGTGGAACCATCCTTCCGTGTCTGGAGAGAGGTTCTTCTTGGTGGAATACCTGGAGAACTCCACTGTCAGTCTCCTCTCAAAATATGGATACATAGGGTGTGATGATGAAGGGTAATTTCAGCGGGAGAGTTATTTCTAGAATCAGCCTGGGTCCTTATGAGTTCTCAAAACATGACAATTCTTTCTAGAGACTAGAACTGTGGTGGATAATATCTCTCTTCCCTGCTTTTCCTACAGCATCTCACGCCATACCTTTCTGGGGTATGGTAGCCAGAATTAGAGGGTTAGCTTAAGAAACCTAACAACTCACTTGAGTAGTAATAGTAATGATAGTAACAAAGTGCCAACAATGATAGAATGCTCACTAACATTTAAGGATTTATGATTTGCAGAATATTTTCTCATTCATTATCTCATCTGAGATAATGGATATTCTCTGTCACAATCCCTCTGCCCTAGAGAGGACTTGCAGTGCACTCATTCTCAGATCAAAAGAGGGATTTTCCTCCACCCCTTGAGGTAAGGGTGAAATGAATCTCCAAAGGGATTAGCCTAGCCACCCTGGGAGAGAGAAGAATCAAGGGGAAAACAATGGAGATGACACCATTTTGTGATGGAGCTTGGCTTCTTCCCCACGTATTTTTAATTGTACCATTGGGACTTGCGGAGGTGGTTGGATGATTACAAGCCCTTTGAATGCTGTATTGTGTCAGAAACATAAAGCTGCTTCTTGAAAAGTTTGTATTGTGAAATGTCAAATTTTTGGCATGGATAATAATTTGTCAAATGGGGTTATGTAAGCTGAGCTTTCCAGCATGGCCTCCTCTTGTCTCACACTGGAGAAAGCACAGGCCATCCACATCTGGGTTGTGCTTGGTTTCCAAAGAAGGGAACAATCATGCAAAGAAGAAATGCTTGGGCAGAGAAATTATACCATCACAGAAACCACAGCAGGACATGTGGTAATTGACTATGCTCCTAGACTACCAAAAAGAAAAAAGAAGTTGATCGTTAATTGTCTGTTAATCTAGCGAGGGAATGGTTAGACCATTTTTATGTCTTGTAGATGGTGCATTAGTTGATTAACTGCATTCCTTATTGTAGCTATCTCCTTTTTCCTTTCAACCGAAGTATTCTGTCATTTGTTGAATAAGTAAATATCCCAGGCAGAGCTTCTGTGCTGAACTAGTGAGAAGACTAAGTGATGTAGAAAACATAGTAAAATCAGGTAGACCTAAGGAGCAAGTACCTGGAGGCTGGTTTGTGTTGAGTTTAGTGAAAGTAGGACAATAATAAAGTGAGAAAAGTCATGGGCACACTTTAAAAAATATTTTATTTTATTTTTATTGGAAAGGCAGATTTACAGA
The DNA here is from genome assembly GCF_030435755.1 of Ochotona princeps. Lineage (NCBI taxonomy): Eukaryota > Metazoa > Chordata > Mammalia > Lagomorpha > Ochotonidae > Ochotona > Ochotona princeps. The sequence goes on along the minus strand of NC_080841.1, from coordinate 27,294,411 downwards.
GAGAAGGAGATAAAAATATTCTCTCTCCACTGGTTCACTCCTCAAGAGGTTGTAGCCAGGAGCCAGGAGCTTCTTTTAGATCTCCCATGTGGGCTCAAGGGTTCCAAGGCCTTAGGCCATCCTTCACTGCCCTTCCAAGACACAAGCAATGAGCTGGATGGAAGTAGAGCAGTTGGGGCACAACCAGCATTTGCATGGGATCCTAGTGCATGTAAGGCAAGGATTTAGCCACTGAGCCAGTATGCTGGGTCCTATATATACACTTTTACAAGGGACCACAGTTGGTCTTTTACCAGAGTATATGCAAAAATAAATTCCTAGTTATTTTTGGTTGCATTGTTCCCAGAAGTACACAGAGTAGAAATGGGCTTCTGATATTGTTCCTTGGGGGTAATTTCATCCATCAAAATAATCTAGGAGCCTTCTAAAAGGTATTATTGCTTTCTAATCATGTTGATTCATCTTTTATTTTTCATTTTTCATTTTTTTTAGATTTTTATTGGAAAGGCAGAAGTACAAAGACAAAGAGAGATAGACAGAAAGATTTTCCATCCACTGGATCACTCCCCAAATGGTAGCACAGCTGGAGCTGAGCCGATCCAAAACTAGAAGCCAGGAGCTTTGTCCATGTCTCCTACATGGGTGCAGAGTCCTAAGGTTTTGGAGCATTCTCTGCAGCTTTCCCAAGCCATAAGCTGGCAGCTGGATGGGAAATGGAGCATCTGGGACATAAACTCATATGGGATGTCAGTGCCGGTAGGTAGAGTATTAGCCAGTTGAGCAAAAACCCTGGCCCCAACTTTTTTTTTTAAATGTATTTATTTTTATTTGGAAGGTAGTGATGGGAAAGGGTTGATGGGGAAACAGAAATCTTCTGTTTCAGAAATTTCTCCCAGTTACCCAGGAGCCAAGAGCTCCATCTGGGTCTCCCATCTGGGTGCCAGGATCCTGCCAAACACTGCACTATCATCTGCTGCCCTCCCTGGCACATTAGCAAAAATTTGGTTCAGAAGTGGAGGAGTTGGGACTCTGATTTTGGCAAACCAAAATGGATGCCAACATCCTATTCCACAGCCTAACCCACTGTGCCTCCAAGCCCACCCGACTCCTGTTACATTTTTCTGCCTTAATCATTTCTTCAAATCTAATTCTGTCTTTGGTTGGGCCTTCCCAGTTGCTAACTTGGCTGCTCATTGTTTTGTATTCACCCTCTCATCTAGATTTACCTGCTGTTACTTGCTGTGGGGCTTCCTGCAGCCTCCATTTGCATAAAACTTGCTCAGGCTACCCTCCTCTCCCAGCAGCTGGCCTCTGCCTGAGCTGAGCCTGAATGCTCTGGTGGCAGCTGAAGCTACTCTATCCTGAATCACAGATTTCTGTCAGTCACTGTGTCCCTCTCTCCACCATAAAGGGAAGGATAAAGAAAAGATGCCAGCTGTCAATTTTTAAGTGACTGGCAAAACATGAAGTCATAAAAGAAAATGTCTGTTTTCTAGTCACAGTTATTCAATCTGTTTTTGTTTGTTTATTGCTTGAATAATAATAAAAATGATAAATAAATTCATCATGGAGTTAGAATCATATATACAGAGTTGGCACTTTATAAAGAGTGAAGTTTTACTTAATCTAATAGAAACAAAAGAGAGGCAAGCTAAAAAAAAAAAAAGGCCTGGGAACAGAGTAAAAGCAAAAACCACAACTGTGTACACTGAGAAAGGTGGATTTGGGTTAGAGCTCGCGCTGTTGGAGGCAGATCAACAACAGTGAAGCAATGCTCCCCGGCAGATGACCGACTTGAGATGTGTTTTGAAATGAGTGGTGTGATTTGGCAAACACAAAGTCTCGTGCACAATCTAAAAATCCATTCCACATTCTCAGTGCCTTTTACAGGGTGTTCGTACTAAAACTGGTGGGGTGTATTTATTTTCAAGCAAAATTCAATTTAAAAGCAGCAATAATTGAAAACATCATTTTGAATGACGTGGTTCTAAAATCAGAAAAAAAAATGTTGACAGCCCATCTGATTTTTTGCCATTCACTCCTCCTTTGCTTCAGAGTAACCTCTGAAGAATAAAGTTTCTTTTTTATTTGAGACACTTCGTAAGTCCCCTTAAAAGCGTGCCTGGCATGATAGCCTAGGGGACCAAATTCACTTGCATGCTCTGTGATCCCATACGGGTACTGGTTTTGTACCCTAGCTGCTCCACTTCTTATCCAGCTCGCTGCTTGCGGCCTGGAAAAGCCAACTGCTCTACTAGGACAGCCCAGAGTCTTGGGAACTTGCACCTGTGTGGGAGAACCAGAAGATGCTCTGGGCTCCTGGCTTTGGATATACTCAACTCCAGTCTTTGCAGCCACTTGGGGAGTGAACTAGCAGATAGAAGATTTTTTCCTATGTCTTTCTGTAAAATCTGCCTTTTTAATAAAAATAAATAAATCTTAAAAAAAAATGAAGAGTGTGCTTGCATGTTCAACTAAGCCTTGGGGGCCAGAGTCCCACCTGTCTACAAATGATTCTATGCTGACAATCAGTTGAAGGCCCACTCATCAAGAAATTTCTTCCAAGATGCTAGCCATTCAAGACATCAAGAGGCAGCGGTACTGCCTTGTTCTCATCCTCATAGAACTTTAGTTGCCCTATCTATGTGTAACAGATAAGAAAACATCCTTGCAGTAATCCTCACCTCAGTGGATTTAGGACATAAATTGTCTGCCTAGATTGTGAACTTTGTCCTCGTATTTCCTAACTTGATTTGTAAAATGTCTGCGTCTTTACCTAAGTTACCTTTCTTGTCAGGATAACAGCTGGCATTCTCATGGATCGTGCAATTATCCAATTGTTCTTGCTGTAAAACTTGGATTCAACCATGACCTCTTTCTCCCCCAAATTAGGTCTGGACAATTAAATTCTGTTTGTCCTATCTTCTTCCTAGCTCTTAAAGTCATCCCTCCTTTCATCAGCATTTATGCTGTCTTTCTCTTGGATTGCTCAAATTACCTTCAAATTGGATTCTTTCTTCTGCAGCTCTGATCCAGTTCCCTGCTTATGACCTGGCAAAGTAGTGGAGGAAATCTCAAATTCCTGGGCCCCTGCATCCTTGTGGGAGACCGATTCTGGCTGTTGTGGCCATTTTGGGGGTGAACCAGTGGATGAAATATTATCTCTGTCTCTTTTTCTGTCTCCACTCTGTGACTCTTTCAGATACAAATAAAATAAATCTTGAAAAATCTTCATAAAGCTTGTGAGCTTCCCTTCTATCATATTGATAGACCATTTTTACTCTCAATGAAGGGGGTGATATAGGCCTTACACTTCAGAGGACAAGAACCTCAGGAATCATCTTAGAAGTCTTCCTACCACAGGCTTGATATAGTCATGCCATTAAAAAGTGGAAACTCTAGGAATTTGTTATCTAGTCATAGGATGTGACACTGAAAAACTATCATTAGCTCTTTGATTAATTTTGGATAGTTTTATGCTGAAAGAAGAATCATTATTGTGTCTTCTGTGAGTAGTTTTTATTCTGGGTAACTATCATCTATTGTAATTCATGACCTATGGAGTGAGAGTAAGTGGAAACCATCTTAGTTGTGCCTAGAGTCCTTTCAAATAGGTAGTACCTAAATGAGTCCCAGAAGAGCTACTTTTTTTTTCTTTATGATGATTACATGTTTGATCAGGGTGGGAAGGATTGAGAGTTAGGGGGAAAGTGGGTGAAATAATTCTTTTCAAAATTTCTGTTTCTTCTTTTTGCCTCTGGGGGAAGGGGAGAGATAAGGGGGAAGCCACACCCAGTCTCCTGCATGACCCAGGGATGGGAATGGCCACCCGATATTGACCCAGGTTCCTGTTGTGGTACGTGTTCCAAGGATTATACCCAAGTGATTTAGATAGTTCTGAAATGCTGTCGATTTCACTGATCCAAGGGTGAGGAAGCTCTTCTAATATCCATTGACTGACTTAGTCTATCTCAGGTCCCCATTCACCCAGGCTTTTGCTGTCATTGTTTGGCTGGGGTAGTTGTCCAGTTTGTTCAGTTCTTTCCTCTGCTATGGTATCCAATGAACTGCCATATTCTTCGTGTGCATCAGGGTCTACATCCAGTGCTATACCTTTTCTACTTGTAGGAGGGGTCCTAGGACCCAGACTAGGCAAACTGAGTCCCACTGGATCCCCTACCCTTGGGGCTCATGAGTCTGGCACCGACCTCAGGGACAGGCCCAAGAATCCGGTCTCCAGGTGACCTGAGGCCTGCTGGATTCCGTGCCTCCAGGGCTCACGAACCTAGCACCTACCTCACAGGTGGGCCCAAGGACCTGTACCAGGTGACATGAGCCCTGCTGGATCTCCTGCCCCTGGGCTCATTATCCCAGTACCCACTGACTGCAGGCTGGCATGGCCCGCCTCACCTCAGCACTCTATCATGTTGTGCAGCCTGGCTCAGTCCAGTCTGCCTCCAATTCCAGTTCCTGCTAGTGGGTGCCACAGCCTATCCCAGTCCAGCCAGAAATGTGAACTGGCTGGTTTTGTGGCCTAACCTGGCCATCCCACCCCCCACGCCTGTCCTGGTTCTCAGATATTCCAGTAGATGTTATGAACTAGCCCAGCCTGGTCTGTCCCCAGACCTGACCCACATGTATGCCAGCGGGTACTATAACTTGGCATGGTCTGGGCTGTTCCTTGCCTTGGTTCTTGCGCTCACCTGTAGGGACTGAGTGCCGAAAAAGGAGTTTCCCAAGCTCCTCTGTTCAGATTTCTCCCGGTGGCAGATCTTAAGCACAACACTGGATCCTTGGCTCAGGTTGACTTTGTCTACCTCTTGTTTTAGCAGGAACAGTGACCTGGCACAACTGGTGCACACCCATTCTGGTTCTTACTGTTGAGTATTGCAGCCAAGTCACACCTGGTCCATGCCCAGACACAGCTTTCAAGTGGTTCAGCAGGAGTCAAGACCTAGCCCAGGCCATTTTACACCCACCCTGCCTCTCACAGGCACCAGTGGGTGCTGAAGTGTAGCCCAGTCTGTTGCTCCCAAGATCCCATTTTCACCCATGCTGAGGGAGGCTGTAGCCATATCCAGCCCAGACTTAGCTGGGACGTCCCCTTTTCTGCCTGGTAGGGCCTATTCCCATCCACAGTTCTTGGGCATGCCAGTAGAGATTGCAGCTCCACAGGGGAGAGCCCACATATCCCCCAGAGATTCTGCTATCAGACCTGATTCTTTCACATGCAAGTTATTGTCGTGGCCTATCCTAACATCACTCGTCACCTGTTCTGCTTCTCACTGGTGAGTACTGTGACCTTGCCCTGCCAGGTGGATCTCAGCTTTAGCTTTAGCGTTTGCCAATGAGTGTCGCTCTGTGATAGTTGATGCTGATTATCGCAGCTCAGGTCTTCTATATGTGCTGGTACTTTGGCCTGACCTTTAAAGGTCCTTCTGTTCCCCCCCACCTTCCAAACCATTTGGTCTCAACCTCTTGCTTACCTGCACAGTGGCCTTATTCATGGATGACCCTCAGTAGTAATTCTCACCGGGGTACGAGCCCAAGGGCATTGCTCACCCCCATCTACCCTGCAAATCTACACTCCCAAACCCCAGAGTATGCTGTGGGTAGCCTGAGGGCTTCACCTAGCGCCACTGCTGCCTGGGTCACCCAAACAGCCACCTGGCCCAGATGGGAGAGGTCTCTGGCCTGCCTGGCAGCCAGAGGCCACTGGAGCCAAAAGCAAGATTTTGAAATATCAACTTTTCAGGGTTTTCTTGAGCAGGCCTTAGCAGAAGAAGCACTAATGGTCACTCCAAGGCTAGCGCGTTGAATGGAAACCTTTACTAGGTAAAATGTGTCAATCCCAAAATGGATTATGTCACTCAATGGGCCCAAATTCACTGCAGAATACTCCAAACATCTACAATTTCCAGTTCTTTGGTATTATGTTCCAAGTGGAAGGCAATTGGGCATTTATATATTTGCCTTTGAGCAATTTGTACCTTCTGTACTTCTGTGAGTAAAAAAAAAAATCGTATTGCTTGTTTTTTCCAGCATAGATTGATGTTTTGCTCTATGGTGGTGAATGGATAAAGCAGTAACATAGCACTTTGTAGCTGCTCTCCTGAATCTGTGCCTAAGGATAAAGACCCTTAAGTATGAAACAGAGTGAGAGCTTCTTCTCTTTCTACAGTTCAACTAATACATCTTTGCTTACAAAAAATCAAAGATGTTATTGTTTAATTTCTTTCATCAGAAAGCTCACCAAATGTTTTGGCCCTAATTTCTCTATTCTTTAGAGCCAGCTAGAAAACACCACATGCTACAAAGAAACACTAAACCACTAAATTATTCACAGAAATAGATTTAAGTACAATTTTTCTCTTAACCCAATTCTTTGTTTGCCCCCTTTATTCTACCTAATCAGATTTTATTTGTCTTAGAAAATGAAAACTTTTAAATGTTTGTGCTTGTTGATATTTCCCTTTAAGATTTTATCCACTATGTCATGCCAAGAGACACTGTTACTGAATGCTGCATGTGTAAGCATTTCAGTATACATAATACTGGGTTCAAATGCAGATCACCTAGTTCAACTCTGGAAATTTTGATCAGAACACCTCTGAATTAGAATGAGTTACCTATCTAGAGTATCATATTGAGAAATGGCTTGCTGAGAAAATTAATAGTGATTGTAGAAGATAAATAACTAGCACTTATTGATTATTTACTTTGTTAGGTGTTCTACCCAGCAGTTTTCATACATTATTACATTTTAACTGTATACCTTCTAAGAAGTAGGAACTATCTTTTCCATCCCTAAGTAAATAAGTTTTTAACGTATCCTTATGCACTTGAAAAGTCAATATATTATTTTTGTGTGATAGTTGTAAGCATATCCACTCTTTACTACAGGTCTCGGAAGGTTTTCCATGTTAGAAGGTGCTCCGTGAACCACAGATTTCCTTGCACAGTTGGTTGGAACATACTGCAAATGAATCCATTTTTAATTTTCTGTTTTGATTAGATTTTATCTTTTCTACACCTATATAAAATCCAGCATTCCAACAATCATCAATTGGGCTTCCATGGTCCTTTGTATAGTGAGTTGGAAGGGTTTCAGCAGTGTCTGGTTCTGCCTTTCTCTGATAAATTCATGCCAAAAAGTTCTATGGTTATCCAAATTTAATTGAAATAACAGAAAGTGCAGGACTCTATTTCATTATAAAGGCTTTGTATGAAACTAAGGTTTGCTATTCTTTGTAATAATCATAAATGTGTCCTTTAAAATTCTTGGCCTGAATTTTTCTTTCTACTACTATTTTTTTAAAGATTTATTTATTTTTATTGGAAAGGCAGATATACAGAGAGGAGGAAAGACAGAGAGGAAGATCTTCTGTCTGATGGTTCACCCCACAAAGGCTGGTGCTATGCCAATCCAAAGCCAGGAGCCTGGAGCTTCTTCCAGGTCTCCCACGTGGGTGCAGGGTCCCAAGGCTTTGGGCCATCCTTGACTGCTTTCCCAGGCCACAAGCAGGAAACGGGATGGGAAGCAGAGCTGCCAGGATTAGAACCAGTGCCCATAAGGGATCCCGGCACGTTCAAGGCAAGGACCGTAACCTTTAGGTTATTGTGGTGGGCCCATCTTCTGTATTTGAATGTTCCGTTTCTAAAGATAGGCATCATTCTCTCTGATCTCTACTACATTACCCATCTAGTTTAAGTGGTGTAAATTCATCCTTGGCACTAAGAAAATATGTTTAAGTTGAACTTCTTCTGATGGCCAATCAGTGGCAGCAATGTTTATGTGAAGGAGAACACATGACTTAGAAAACTCCCTTTGCCTTTAAGAAAATTAGGAGTTAAAATATTTTCACTGCTTCATTTTGCCATTTTGTAGTAAGCTAACGAGGTGGTCTTTAAGCTGATGGTGGAGTATATGTGTGGAGTTCAAGGATGGAAGACTAGAATGGGTGGAGGAGTATTAGGGATCAAGAGGTAAAGTGATTGAATCGGAGGGATTTTATATCTCTGATATGTGACATGGAAGAATCTCCCGGAACTCAAAAGTTCTACACAAACAAATGAATATTTCCCAATGGGGGTGACAACAGCAGGAGTTCTTCCAAAAAAATTGTAAAGTATCCCCTGGGAAGTGCCATCAGCCCCACAGCTTCTTGCTTCTCCACCCTTTGGGCTCACAGAACTGAATTTGTGTTGTGTAATTATTTGCTGGATTGAAGGATATGAACCCTGGTGAATTCCATCAGGAATTTCCTAAAGGTCATTATTAGGACTCTGTAATAACCAGGAATACCACCCAATCATGCATAGTATTTGTGTATTCAATTTGCATTCATTTGGTTACCAGAAAATGTGTACTTATGTGTATATGCATGTGCATGTGTGTATGTGTTTGGTGGAAAACAAGATACAGGGGTAGGTACACATGTGATGATGAAACATTGTAAAGATCTACCAAATGTCCAGGAAGAAGTTTTATGGAAGTAAATATGGGCGAAGACACAGTTCTCAACTTCTGTTATTCTGCTGATCAGCTGAGAGATCTTTAAAAAATCACTTTTCTTCTTTGAGTCATAATTTGTTCATTTTGTAAAAATAAGAATTGAAAATTCTCTGAGGTTCCTTCCAGTGCTAAAGAGAGCTAAGTTTTATTCTGAATGGTTTATAAAATCCTGACAGTATAGATAATACTTACAACTTATTTCTCTTCCAAAATCCAGGGCATGGGAAGTAGAGCCTGACTCTAGTAACTATTGATTCTTTTTTAATCAATAATTTATTTTATGATACAGATCCAAAGTTCCTGGGACTTCCCCTCATTCCCTCCACTGATTTCTCCTATTTTATTACAATAATATAGTCCTTCAGAAGACAAAATGTATTGATTCTTTGTACCTTAATGTAGATGGGATTTTATTATTTTTAATTTTTCTATTATTTGTTCTGCTTCTTCTTGTGGCTTTAAATTTTCCTGTACCTGTCTTTTTTTCTGTACTCTCTTGACTTTCTGAGACCTTGGTATCAGTAGGTATTACTTGCCATTCTGTGTGATCAGGGACATTTGGGGGAAAAAGTCATTAACAAACTTATAAATATCTATTTGATTGCTGTTTATTTTGTAGCCTAAACTGCTTAGTTTTTCTGTATGGAGGGATAGGTCAGTGAGAATGTACTCTGCTCCACTTTTGTGAATATAAAATTGTTGTGTCAGAAGAAAAGGAATACAGCATATTTAAGAGTAGCAGAGTTTCCAATAGTGAAATCATCATCCCATCCAACAGAGCCAGTTGGGTGTGTTTGTGCTCACAGCACTTGGGCCTGCTAGTTTCTTCAGTTCGTGTGTGGGTGAAAGCTGCACAGGCTTTGTACTGCAGTTATTTATGTATCTTTCAGAATCCATCAAAATTTCACTGAACTAATAAACTCAAGGCAGACATACTGTAGGATTTGTGAGGCTATGAATAGCACCCTTTGAAAACTCCAACCTGTTTTGCAGACTGCCCAGGGTGGTCGAAGGTTGTCCAGATCATATGTGTGAGAATAGTACTTTCGATGGACCAAATTTTGCTCTGAGGAAATATAGACTACCTCATTGGGTAATTAGTGTCATTCCCAGGAAGGGAAGAATTTTAGTTCAAATGCATCATTCCATATTTGATTCAAGTAATGACTTGGCGCATTTAAATGAAGAAAAAAAATCTCTTTTTTGATAACAAAGTTATCTTGCATATGAATATGAACACGAAGCTTAGGTGTCCAATAAAGAAAATTATTTACCAGAATGTCAGCAATTGTATTCATCAAAGAATATGTGTCTGTTTAATACCCTTTAAGGGCAATGCATGGGCCCGGCAGCGTGGCCTAGCGGCTTAAGTCCTCACCTTGAGCTCGCCCTGGGATCCCATATGGGTGCTGGTTCTAGTTCTGGCAGCTCCACTTCCCATCCAGCTCCCTGCTTGTGGCCTGGGAAAAGCAGTTGAGGAAGGCCCAATGCTTTGGGACCCTGCACCCGCATAGGAGACCCAGAAGAGGTTCCAGGTTCCCGGCTTTGGATCGGATCAGCACTGGCCGTTGCGGTCACTTGGGGAGTGAATCATCGGACAGAAAATCTTCCTCTCTGTCTCTCCTCCTCTCTGTATATCTGGCTTTGTAATAAAAATAAATAAATCTTAAAAAAAAGGGGGGCCATGCATGGGCAAAAAAATTCTTCGTTTTATAAAGATGAGAACTTTTAAGTTACTAGTTACTAATTGTAGAAGTTTGCAAATTTGGCTTTATATTTTTTTGGCTCTGGTGAGCTCAGAATTTATTCACAAAATATCAATACTCTGTCATGTATTTATAATTAGTGTTTGATATGTCATGCATTTTTAATTAGTTGTTTGATATGCACAAAAATTGCCTTCTTGGCAAGACTACAAGTGGCTTGAGGGTTTTATTCTCATTTTCCTATTTTAACAGCTGCTGATTTTGGCTACCTCTGGACACTGAAGAGTTTGGTTTCAAGAAGCTGGGGTGCTAACTGTGGCTAGGTTTCCAGACTTCTGAAGGTGCATGCTCTCCGGGGTCAGCAGCTAAGCTGAAGACACAGCTCCTCAGAACAGAAAAGATCAGGGCAGAATGCAGGTATCCAAGGTAAGATACACCTTAATTCTAGTGGATTGGCATTATCAAAAAATGAAAAGAATTAAGAAAGAAAGAAGGGAGAGAATGGATAAATGAAGGGAGGGAAAATGAAGCTTTAATTATCAGGAAATAGGAAATGCTCTGAAAGTTTTCTGACCTTCTAGTACCCATGAGAATCAGGGAGGATTTTCAGTTATCCCACCTGACCACTATGGTACCTACCATTTTCCAGTAGCACATCTCCCATGGAAAATGATAAACAAACCTTGTTGCTAGAAGTAACTGTTTTCTTACTCATCAAAGAGCTCCTCTGCTCAGGAAGTTGCCTGCAAACAACATGAATAGCATTTGAAACTCAAAAATCTAACAAAACAGATACCAGGAACTTTGTTTTCCCTAAGAAAAACAAATGTTTGGAACAGAATTCCTGGCCTGACTGTAAGCAGCACAGAAGCAATTAGATGCTGCCCTAGGGGGAAAAAAGAGCTTATTGGAGAAGAATGGCCTCAATGGACCCCACTGACCTTCTCCTGTTCGCTGAGTTTCTTACCATCATATGAATACTGAGTGAACTTGAGACCAGTATCCACCAGGGCATAGCTCTGAGCTTTTTAATGTTCTTCGTTTGCTACTTCCATATGGTAGAATAATTCTCCAAATATTTAGCCCTGGTATATTAACTGGCCATTTTGGGTGGGAAGGGAATATGAGGTTTATAAAGCAGTTGCTTAGAAAAAAGCCTTACCCCATGCTTAAACACAATATACTTTTCACAGCCTGGTAGAAGCATAAGGCATTACCGAGGTACTGCCTGCTTTAAAAGCAAAGCTGGACTAACTGCCAACACCAGGTGTAGCGTTGTAGATTTTGTCTTACATTTCTAGAACAGATATCATGATCATTACAACTTTAGGGTGTAAGGTTTTTTTCTATGTTTTCTCTCCTAGTAAAGAATAAAATCTGTTAAGATGTAAATTCTAAGCCAGCTGGGTGCCCCACTCCTGCCCTGGGTTCTGAGATTCAATATCCAGACCAGAGGTCCGTTTTCCAGGATGCTAAGCCCCCGGCAGAGTCTGACTTACAGCGAGATGACACGACCTTATTACACAGAATCAATCGGCCTTTCCTCCTCATTGTAATGAAGCTGCTTAACTCTCCAGGCAGAAATTATCATTCCTATCCTCCAGAAGTTTCTAGTAGCAAACTAGGCTTATTGGTATTTTTTCAAAATGACAGGACATGGATCTTTTCTATTGCCCCTGAGAAAATGAAAAATAGGATGGTCTATTGACCTTACCCATGAAAGTCTTGCCCTGCTAATTTTTATATTGTACATACAGAGAAAAGCCATAAAGACAGATACAATTTCTATCACTCAGGAAGTTCATTTTGTCATTATCTTATCCAAATGCATTTTATATTTACTGTTTTTTTGGCTTATGACATTGACTGAGGTTTAAGACTGAATGCAGTATCGGGAGTCAGATTCTATCCTGTTGAAACTTGGTGTTTCAGTAATTCAGTTATATTTGATGAAGGGATTAACCTCTCCAAGTTTGGAATTTGCCTATGTTGTATGAACTAACCCTTGCAGAGAGTTTTCATAATTTACTGAACACAATCTCTGGAAACACAGCAATCTGCTGATAATCCATGCTGGCTACTTACAGTTTAAAAAGAACAAAAATCAGGTTGAGTAACTTGTCTAAATTCATACAGTAAATTTGCATTTGAGCTGATAAGAGAAAGCTAGATTTTTTTAATATTTTCACTGTGCCAAATGTTGAAATGATTGGCTCTAGCAGTGAGAGGCAGGACCAGACAGAATGGATTACACAGAGGTGCCAGCAAGGCAGCAGGCTGGGCTTTGGATCTGGAAAGTAATGAAATAGTTGAGTAGCAGGGTTCCTCCAAGGCTTAATCCAAAAGGACAACCAGGAATTGTTCTGAGGGTCACCAGAAATGTGAGCTCTGAGGGCAGAGCTGTGTGGGAAACTGGAAAGCACTGGAATCCAGAGAAGTGACTCAGTCTCAGGTTGGTTCACGTTTCACTCACTGTGTTCTTGCTGATGAGGTTTTTTTGTGTTAACCCTGCCAGTGATCATTTTTATGATTTTTACTTATTTGTTTTCATTGTGTTTCAAAAGCATTGAGGCAGAGATGGAGAGACAGACAGACATTTTCCATCCACGGTTTACAGGACTCATCCAGGCTGCAGTCAAGAGCTCTTACTATTTTTAGTCTTTCATGTGTGTAATATGGTACCAAGTACTGGAGCCAACACCTGATGCCCCCAGTATGTGCATTAAAGGCAAGCTGAATTAAAAATGGAGGCAGGGTTTGAACTCAAGCACTCTGATATGGGTTATGGTATTCCAAGCAGTGTCTCAACTGCTGTATTTAATGTTCATTCCTGACCCAATCAGTTTGGTTAGTGAACTGGATCCAGGGCACATCAGAAAACTTTGACAAAATCCTAGGAATGATTTCCTATGTACTCTTGAAATAAAATTATATTCTGCACAAAGATCATTATAAAGCAGGTATGAAAGAAAAGTTAGTGATCAGGAACTAGCATGGTGGCAAAGCTAATTTTCCACCTTTGGTGCTTGCATCCCATATGGGTGCCAGTTCTAGTCCTGGCTGTTGCCCTTCTGACCCAGCTCCCAGCTGTGGCCTGTGGAAGCAATGGAGGATGCCTCAAGTTGTTAGACCCCTGCACCTATATGGGAGACTAAAGGAGGTTCCTGGCTCCTAGCTTTTTGACTAGCCCACATCTGGCTGTGTGGCCATCTGGAAAGTGAACCATTGGATGAAAGATCCTCTCTCTCTCTGTCTGTCTTTCCCCTGCCCCCTAATAATTCTATTAAAAATAAATAAAATAAATCTTAGAAAAGAAGGAAAGTTAGAAATTAAAACTTTGACATTTGATTGCATTTATGGTGATGTGACTTCTGTTTCCAACACCTCTTAAAAAACAAACGCAGGAGCACAAGAAAGCTCATCGTTGTTGTCTTTCTAAGTCTGCTGTTATTGAGTCATCATCTTGTTGAAGATCTTTGCTCTGGGAAAAGAATAGAAGGAGGTCCTTAGAGATTTTTTTGTGTTCCTAAACAGTTGAAATGTTTATGTGCTGTGTTGATATTATATATAGTAGAGGCTGCTGAATGTAGTCAGTCTCATATTTTATACTTCCACAAGCATGTTAGATTTTTCCTCCTATGTCAGTATTTTCTTAGATGTGAACATACTGAAATTCAAAGAGAGTATACTATTGTCTGAGATTCCACAATAAATTGCTTTCCCCATATTATGTAAAACTTCAGTTCAACTGTAGGATTAGGCATTGTTCTAGTTAGGCAGGGAATCTCCAGGGAGGCTCCTTGAAAACTTAATCTGTGTGCTAATAGCCTCTTCAACTATTGTTGAACTTCAACTATTGTTCATACACTCTGAGATCTGAGTAAATGGATAAGATTGATAGTATTTCAGAACTGGAGTGGGTGGGTGTTATTTAGAATCACATTGGAATAAAGCAGGAACGAAACTTCTGAAGAAAATATTTTTGAACCAGTGCAGTGGATATGCTGATCTTTTTGTTACAGCCTTGGCTATGGAGAGAAAAATTAATTCATAAGTGATGCAGTTGAATGAACCATGGAGGAAGCCCCATGGGAAGTGGGTGTGGAACTTGCAAGGAAGTGCTTTTCGTAAATTAAAAGAGAGGGAATATTTCATCACATGATAGGTTTTCTATTAAGCACACTACATAATTTGTTTCAGTTCACTCTTTTGGCACCCAATTGACTCTTCCTCCCCATCTCTAGGGGCTGTAAAGATCACAGTTTCCAAAAACCACGTGGACTTTCTTCAAAGTCATACCAAAAAGCAAGTAAAAAAAGGAGTGATTTTCTTTTTGGCTTTAAAAGATGATGAAATGCATAGAATTTCCTAAGTGCTTAATTCATCATCAGCTGTGGTCTGAACGTGGACTCCTTAGATAAAGTGTTGTTAAGAAGAAAGATGATGGATGGCAATGGGTATTACAGTGTATTTTTTCCATGTGCAGATCCGTAAGATACAGGTTAGATTTCTGCAGTGTGTCTGTGAATGCATGTATGTACTTTTGGATTTGATTATTTTAGACTTTTTACTTAATTATCATGTCATAAACTATTAAGCATCATATTATAGCTGATTTTTAAAAAGAGCATTGTAGATCTATTTAAAATTTCTTTAACAGTTGCATAGCAGGTGGTTTCAAATACAGCAGAGATTATGGTAAAAATCTAAATTTCGCACCATGACTTAAGTCTTGATGATTCATGCCTGGATTAGGTCTCCATTCTCACCTCCCATCAGCACCCTTCTTCCTTACTCCTTAACTTCTCTGGGATCCTTGCTGTCCTTCTTCTCTACTTTTCATACCTTAACTTTGGAACTCCTCATCGTGCCTTTTTTCTTGCTAATTAAGAAACTAAATTAGGAGATTAATAGTTCAGTAAGGCCCTCCTTACAAGTCCCTCCTAACTTCTCTCAAATATTTTATGTTCCACTACCCTTATTTTTTTCTCTCTAGTACTGATCATTATGTGACCAGCTTTTGATTATCTGTTGACATGTTTGTTGTTTGTCTCTTCTATCAGAGTGTAAGTCCTATGAAAGCAGAGGCTGTGCCTACAGTTTCTGAAACAGAAGTTCAGTGAACAAATGAATAGAAGAAAAGGAAAAAGAAATAAAAAGATGAGAAATTGAAGGAGAAACAGCAGAGCTATTTTAATAATACATAGCCACTTTGTATCCTGCAATGCTCAGAAGGGTTCTAGTTAGCCTAGTTGACCTCTTTTCTTTTTTTTTTTATTGCATTTCATTTTTTTAATTAATTAAATTGTATTATGTGATACATTTTTTATGCACTGGGATTCCCCCGCCCCTCCCTCCACCCTCCCCCCACGGCGGATTGCTCCACCTTGTTGCATTTCCATAGTTCAAATTCAGTTGACATTCTTTCATTGGAGGTATTTACCAAGCATGAAGTCCAGCATCTTATTGTCCTGGTAAGTTCGATGATTTCTTGGTGAGAACATCTCTGGTCTGAAGGTAGAACCGGCAGAGTATCATCCCAATCAATTAAAAGCCCCAACATAGTATTTCCAACCATTTACAACATTGTGGCATTAATTGACATGGTATTGATTAACCAATATGTTAATAGGAAAATGCAGGTTCTCAACCACAACCTGTGACTTCTTCATAGACATTTCAATTTTGGTTTATATTCATCCGTGTTCTATACACCTTAAAATGGTTTAAATTGCTATTCAGCTGTCTCATGCCTATCTTAATTTTAGTATTTAGCAGTTTATAGCATTGAAGCACGTTTTCGCTGAACCTGGCTGTTTTTCAGGTGGTCTAACTCTATAATTCTAACAGGATATATGTCAACTGTTTAGGTGAGCATGTGTAGGAGGGGTGTGCAGAGAAATCTTCCATACCCCAGTGAAGAGTAACTCATCTTTGTGTCCCACCCAGTGAGTTATAAGTGCGTCCCCGCTGACCGTTTCCTGTCTGTTTCTAAGCTTTCCTTGTTGTTCTCTATCTATTCTAGTTTTGTTTGTTTGTTTGTTTGTTTTGAGGGGTTTCTGGAGCTCTCCTGATGGTTATTACGAGAGGGGGTGGGGACCCAAAATTGGAAGCAGACAAGGACCAGAGAAAGCTCCTCTCCCTAGTCCCGAAGGAAGTTTACTGTTCTTCTGTTTCTGCGGACCACTAAGGGCTCCTGGTTGTTGTTCCGATGACCTTGGATCCTGCAGGGCAGGATTTGGGCTTCTTCCATCCCATGTGGTAGATCCAATTGGGGGTGGGTGACCTCAGAGTTCTTGTTGACCTCTTTTCATCTTGGTTTCTAGAGTAATTGAGTTATTTCTATCTCTCCTTTCTCTGCTTCAGTATATTTACTCAACTAGTATTGAGAAGTATTTTGTTTTCCTCAGAAGCATCAGCTTGCTTTGTTCACAAGTATCGATTTGTTCGTTAATTATATGTTTTTTTTCTTTCATTAAATTTTCTCATATTTATTAATCTACTCTGAATCTGTTTGTATTGATATCCAAAGTACAGCATATTCATGGGTTTGGACATAAAAATTTGAGAAAAATTGCTAAGAATAGTGAAAGTGTTCTGAATAACAAGTAGGCTGGTGAGAGAGAAGGAGGATGTGGTGAAAGGGGAAGGAGAGATGACTGGAGGCCATGTGACCCCTTCCTTTCCCTTTCCCTTGATCCCCTGATCTTCAGTAGAGCCGGTAGTACTCAGAAAAGTTTCTATGGAAGTAGGGGAAGAAGCTAACGTATCTGTTTTGATGTTTTGTGGGAAGCAAGATACCATAAAGGGAGTTTATGTGTGAAGGAGATAACTAGGCAAACATAAATTCCTGGACATCTTCAGAAATATTATGGGTACAGTGGGACAGGACAATCAGAGAGAGTGAGAGAGAGCTAGATCAATCTTCCATCTACTCACTTACTTCTCAAATACTTGCAACTCTCAGGTTTGGGCCCAGGCTGAAGCCAGGGGCCTGAAACTCAATCCAGGTCTCCTGTATGGGTTGCAGGAACCTAAATATTTGAACCATGATATATTGCCTCCCAAGGTGAGCATAAGAAGAAAGCTGGAATCAGACACATGGCTGAAACCTGAACCCAGCATCCCCCACCCCCGAAATTTGGGATGTGAATGTTCCCAGAGGCAATTTAATCTGTTGTACCAAAAGCCAGTCCATGAGTTATATATAAGTAGATCAACACAAAACAATTGAAGAAAACTGAAATTTATGCTCTCAGTAATTTAGTGGCTAAAGGAAATCTTCCTCCTTGCCTTTAGTAGGTTTGCTGAAATAAATTCACAGTAAATTAATAGAAGAAAAGGCATATTAATTTATTAACATGCATAATGGCATTCCAAGAAGTGAAGTGATCTATAATTCAGTGAGATTCAGAGACTTTTATTCTTTGATTTATAGAAGACAAGGAAGTAGGAGTGTTGGCAATTTTAGAGAGGAAGTAAATTATTTTTAGATTCAATGAATAGATTCAGATAGTAGAGAATGTCCTGGGACATAGTTCCTCTGGAATCTAGGGGAGGAGATCACAGATTCCAGGAAGGTGAGAGGTAGAATTTTATTGTGAAGGATTGTTTTAGTATGCAGATAAAATCTCCTAGGTCATGTCAGAACTTCTCAGAGAAGAATAAATGAGAATTCTATCTGAGCATGACGATGACTCTCAGTCTCTTCTTTGCTCAGATGGTTCGCCTTTCCTGCTTACATTGTGAATTTCATAGGGAGGGAATCTGAGACAATTATATTTATTTTGGAAGAGGTTTCCACAGCCAGGTAGGGGGATTCTAGCCTAGGCAGATCCCCTCTCTGGTTTGGGGGATAAAACAAGAAAATGTTAGAAAGTCATTTGTTATGAAGGATCTTCTGAAGTGTTCCAAAGTCTTTGTATTGAAAGATGACCATCAAGCTAAAGCACTGTATTTTGGATGTGGTTTTATGATCTCCAATACTGTTAAGTGATAATTTAAAAATCAGAATAATGTCTCTCCTCATTCATTTCTGTTTCCTATGTTTAGATCCTTGAAAATGGGTAAAGAGATTTTTGCTTAGGCTTTTTGTTTTGGTACCAAAGGGGTTAATAAAATTCCATCATCATAGAAGAGAACTTGAATGGAGGCTTATATGTGGTCTGATTATTACTGATATTATTTTGACTCTGGCAGCCATGTCTCTTCTTCCTCCAGCCAGTTGAGTAACAGAAAACAAATCTGTTACTCCATGACTGGCAGAGTCCTCAAAAGCAGCTGATGAATCTACTTGGTGCCTGTTTAGACCATGACAAGCCAGAGTGAATTGCCACTAATTGACTTTTTTGCCATTAGATCGCTTGAATATGTATTAGTATTTTATAAAATGTATTTTCTGCAACAGAGATCATATTTCTAGACCCTCCTGTCTACTGTGGGCATTTTCTACTGTCTTGCTTCACTAGGGAGCTCTACTGATCCCAGTGGTGCCTTCCAGAATTTCATTGTTTTTCTGTTTTTTGTCCAGACTAAATGTGTAATTGGATATGAGATCATTCTTACAGGTTGATTCTTACCTGTCTTTTTAAAAGGCTTTATTATGATCAGGAGTCTGGATTCTCACGAAACATTCACATCATGTAATCATGCATAAAAAAAATCAAAGAAGGGGAGAATCTATGAGCTCTGAGTATACACCACGTTTTAGGGAACTCAGACAGAGAGAAATTAAGGCCATATAGTTAGTGAAGTCTCCAGAGTTCAAACCCAGATTTGCTCTTTTCTTGCCTTCTGTTGTGTCTTTTGAACCACCTGTCTCATTTAATCCCAAATCATGTAACTTCTCTAGATTTTACATTATCATTTTAAAAATGAATAAAGTAGGACTGGATATAGGATATGTATATTCTCTTCCAATTAATAGGAAATATTCTAATTAATACTCTAGTTAGAAAAAATAAATATTCTAAGTATATTTACAAATACTTTTTAGAGAGTTATTTACTTTTTTTAATCGGAAAGACAGATATACAGAGAGGAGAGACAGAGAGGAAGATCTCCGTCCTATGGTTCACTCCCCAAGCGGCCGCAACGGCTGGAGCTGAGCCAATCCGAAGCCAGGAGCCTCCTCCAGGTCTCCCATGAGGGTGCAGGGTCCCAAAGTCTTGGGCCATCCTCGACTGCATTTCCAGGCCAAGGCAGGGAGATGGATGGGAAGCGGGGCTGCCGGGATTAGAACCAGCACCCATATGGGATCCCAGTTCGTTCAAGGTGAGGACTTAAACCACTACACTATTGCACTGGGCCCCTATATTTACAAATATTGAGACTGTAAAGTCTAATATTTTGTGGTTATTTGTTTATTAATAATCCACAGACCCTCTCCACACAAAGCTGAGGAGAAGACAGACAGAATCCAAAATCAATACAGGCATATTAGCCAAAAAGCAGTTTATTATAGGGATTTATGTGCTTACACAATTAGCAGAAAGACTAAAGGTGGTAGTGGGTCAAGATCTACCATAGGAGTATTCCCAGTTGTGGCCAATGCTTCTGAAAGCTACTCTTTCCATATCTGCTCCTTGAAATTAATTATTGGTTATCTGACACTGAAACTCCATGTGTAACCACCAAAATGATCTCTTAATAACAGCATTATGATAGACTGGCTTGTTATCAGGGAAATCTATATAAAAATAACATTCTGTATCTAGTATGTCTACCTGGCAGAATCTACCTAATCTGTATCTGAAACCCTGGTTACCAACGATTGTGTGTAGACCTCAGTTTGCCTTGCTGTGTAGAATAGA
This sequence comes from Ochotona princeps, assembly GCF_030435755.1. NCBI lineage: Eukaryota > Metazoa > Chordata > Mammalia > Lagomorpha > Ochotonidae > Ochotona > Ochotona princeps. The sequence goes on along the minus strand of NC_080841.1, from coordinate 27,274,378 downwards.
AGGACTTAATGGAGGATATGGTGCAAAGACATGCTTGCTCTTACTTCCCTTAACTTCCAAATGTCACCTGCCTGTCTGCTATTCAACCTACCACAACCAACTCTGAGACTTCTGTCAACTTTCAAACTCCTCATTGTTTGATTTGCTATGGAGCATTATTAGCAAAAGTAATTTTTCTTTCCTAGATAGACTAACCTAAAAAAAAAAAAAGACTAGCCTGTTCCATGGCAGGTAAACAGAAAACTCAGGTTTTTGGAAAGATGTGGTAACTTCACATTGTGACTATACAGCAGGAAACAAATTTGAAATGTGATCATCCATGAATATCACTGGTTATATTTGCTGTATTATACCATCTTAAAAATTCAAGTTTTAGCAAATTTAGGAATATAGAGAGTTCTGGAGAATTTTCACCTGAGGAAGAGAATTTGAAGATAGACTTCCTTCTTGGGTGGAGAATAAGCTGTTCTGACCCTGACATGTGGGCTATGTTACAAAGCATAGTTGTTCAGTCCTGCTGGAAGAAAAATGCTGATTCTGCAACTGAGTGTGGCCCGCAAGAGCTTGTCCATGTGGAAGACACAAGCTTACTGCTTAACCACTTTTCGCTTTGCACAGCCGTATTCTCCAAGAGGCCACAAGTACAGCATGTTAATTCAAACTTTCAAAACCATGAAACCACTGAATATCTCAATATCCGCGTATGGACTCTCATTTGCCTACCCTGTGCTAACAGAGAAACATTTGGTTTTAAACAAGACTTTATTTAAGGGGAAAAAGTGTATAGGATTACATTAGAAAATGTAATTACTGAAAAGATAAACCATATGTTGTAGTCTTTGTTTTACCTTCTTTTCACTAAAGCTTGCCTACAAGAGTTCATTTGGAGGTATGTGGAAATTCTACTAACCCTGCTGGATATGCCAAATGTGGCTTGTTCACCAGTCACATGTTCATATTTTGATGTTGATGCTGGCAATATATTGTGTAGTCCAATGGGCGATTTTTACTAAAAATGAACACAAAATATTAACTCAGGGAAACAGCCTGAGTCTCCATGCTTGTCTCCTTTTCTTACTGTCACCTTTCAAGAGATTGAAGAAAGAGGAATTTTGCAGAAGGATTTAGAGACCTGGAATTGGAAGTGGAAATAAATAAAGAGTAACAATTGTGTTTTCTGGTTTCTTTGACTTTAGATTAAATAGTTCCTGTCCATACTACAGAATGTAAATAACAAGATTCAGCTCTCAATGATGCTGAATCAAAAGGAATAAAAATATTTTACAAATGTTTATTTTGAAATTCTGTAAACGGAATTAATAACCTTCTCCCAAAGGAGAAAAAGAAAGTCTAACAACGACACTCATTTCCTAATGTTGCAAATTTACCTGGTAATTTAAATATTTGAGTTGGATTAGAGCTACTATTCTCCTACAAGTATCAAGGTCATAATGAAAGCAAGCTGTTTGCAAGTTTCATCATATGAATGGACATTTATAAACACATCTTTATGAACAAGCAAACATACAATCTATTCTGTAAGCATAGTTGAAGCATAGAAAATGATTCCCCAAAGTATGGCATCTTGGTATTTGAATACTTTAAACCAAACATGGCTCAATGGCCTCTGAATCAAAAGCTCTCTGACATTCTCTCACTCTCCTCTTTTTGTGTCATTTCTTCTCCAGAATTAGTCCATGGAAACTAGAGTCCCTCTTCCCAAGTAAAGATCACAGGAACTAGAACTCCTTTCTCCCAAAGCACACCAGGATGAAAGGTCATTCTATCCCTTTTTTTTTTTCTTTTCTCTTTGACTACCTCATTCCAGATGGTCCCTGCTTCATTTCCAGGGGAAAAAGTAGTGCTCTACAGAGAAGCGAAGAAGCAGCCAAATCAATAGGTCTTACTGTGTCCACTTCACCCTACTTCCACCAAATCATCCCCTTTTATCTAATCACATTTCAGTGTATGCCACACACACACATGTACAGCTTTCCTTGGCTCTTTAGGTCTTCATTTCTGAAGGTTCCTCTGTCATGAGAAAGATTGATTTAAATGCAGTTACTATTTTTTTATTGTTAACTGTTCTTTAGTTCTTTTGAATTTTATTTATTTTGAAAAGAGAGAGAAGAGAGAACGAGAAAGAAAGCGGTATTTCCCATATTTTGATTGAGTTTTTAATGGATCACAACCCTGAGGCTGGAGCAAGCTGAAGCTGGGATCCTGTAACTCGATTTGGACCTCCCAGGGAGTGGCAGAGCTCTAGACATTGAGCTATGCTCTGCTGCCTCCCAACAGTGCTTTAAGAAAAAGCTGAAATTGGAAGCGGAGCTGATGCTTGAACCCAGACACTCTGATAGGAGATGCAAGAGTCTTAAGCAGAATCTTCTTTGCTGTACGAAATGCCTGCTTCAACTGGTCTCTGTTTAATAGGAGTTTTGTCTGAGATCCCTGCTTGAGTGTGGAGGACTAATGCACCTTTTTGCTGGTACATACTCCAGTTTCTCTTCAAATCGTATACATCTTTCGCTCATTACCTTTTTGCTGGTATAGCTCAGTGTGGTTTTCAGTTTGCACTAATCATCTCAACACATCCTGCAGGAAAGCTTAGCCCAAAAAAGAGGAAGCAATGTCCATGTCAGGCTTCTGCTATGTGTTTAGCAGCAACTAGAAATCCTACTAAGTCAGTGCTTGGAAATAGGACTCTTGTAAGGCAAAATTGTTAAGAGACTTTTCTTTTCTACATTTTGTTTATTTATTTGAAAAGGAAGAGAGAAAGAAAGTGAGTGAGAGAGAGATCACAATTGGTTCACTCCCCAAATGGCTGAAATGGCTCAAACAGGTGAGCCAGGCAGAAGTCAGGAGCCTGGAGCTCCTTCTGGGTCTCCCATATGGATAACAGGGATCTAAGCACTTGAGCTACTTTCTGCTGCTTTCCTAGGTGCATTAACAGGGAGCTAGATCCAAACTGGAGCGACTGAAACTAGAACCAGTAACCACACATGATGCTGGTTTTATAGGCAGAGGCTTAAATCGCTACACCATGACACTGGTCCTGTGTGAAAATCTTTTTAAACAGATTAAAATCTTACTAGTAATTTTTATTAAAAAATATATATTTTACTTGGAGATATCCTTTCTGATTGATTTGTGGAGTGTTCCATTGTCTTTGAGCTATTTTATGCTTCTGTAGATATAAACAAACTTACAGAAAACTGAAGGTAATTCCCATAATTCTTGTATATATAAATGAAAACAAGTTTTTCTACTGAAGGTCCAGCTGATTTCTCTTTCCTACCAATGGGTTTTTATATTTATCTGTTCTCAGAGGTATCTTTTGAAAACATGGTAACTTCTTTTTTGGATTTCTTGTAAATTAATGAGTCAATATTCTTTAATATTTCTTATCATCTTACATTCAAAAGTGTCATGATTGTGCCTGTTTTTAGTGTATCCCCATTTCACTGGATTCTTATTAGATGAATAAATCAATAATATGTATCCAACTTCCCATCTATATATCTTAAATATTTTTACTTCCATGAAGCATTTGATTTATTCACTGTATCTCACGTGTACTTAAAATTCACTAACATGGGCCTAATTTTAATGTTCACCATTTTAAATACTGATTCTGGCATATTGATTCTAATTATCAAGGCCTCAGGGGTCGATCAAGTCACCAATACTTTCTTTAAGTGCTTGTGGTAGCCAAGTGTGTTCTTTCAGATATGATACTGGTTGGATTTTCAGAGTATACATTTTCAGTCTGAGGAATTGACTTCCCATAGGGCTCAAGATTAAATTAAATAATACATAGATAATGTCATAATGTCTATGATAAAATAATTTTTGAAGATTTATTTATTAATTTGAAATAGCGTTACAGAGAGGGAGAGCTTGAGGCAGAGAGATAGAAGTCTTCTTTCTGCTAGCTCACACCCTAAACAACTAGAGCTGCGCCTGGCTGCTGCTAGGAGACAGAAACATTATCCACATCTCCCACATGGGTTCAGGGGCACAAGGACTTGGGCCATTATCTGATGCTTTCCCAGGCACATAGTAAGGAACTGGATTGAAAGTGAAGCAGCCAGGACTTGAACTGACACCCATATGGGATGCCAGCACTGCGGACGATAGTTTTGCACACTACACCACAGTACAGGACTCTGATAAAGTATTTTAACATAAATTAGAAATAGCATACCATTGGCCTTTCAAAGTATCAAAAATTCTTTAAAGTTGAAGATTTCAAATAATAATAATATATCAGGTCACATGGTGTTTAAGCACAAAGCAGATGTTCATGTTGCTAGATGAACAATTGATGAAATCAGGTTGGAATTAGTTCTGATAACATGTTTTATAGTTATTCAAAGAAATATGCAGAAACACTTTATAAATGTTAATATAAATGTGTGTGTGTGTGTGTGTGTGTGTGTGTGTGTGTTGAGAAGGAAAGAATGACACAAGGTAGATGGTAGGTAACTTACATTTATTGAGACTGCTTACCCGTTTAGACTTCAAGTGAATTTGTGAATCAGTCAATCACAGTGGGCCCAAAACAGCCAAACAATATTTCCAGCCAGGTTAGCAAAGAGAAAAGATCAAGGGCGGGTAATTATCTCTTTCAATGGATCTTCTGCGGAGTGATTAGTATGATAAGTGGGGAGGAGACATTTACACAAAGGATATTTGAGTAATGGAGAGACCACAGCTTGCCTACAGCCACTGAGAAATTAATCAGCATATGGGCAGAGTTTCCCATCCAAAGCCATGAGATGGTCACCATTTTTTTTTTTTTTTTGAGAAAAACATCATGTCTCACAGAATTAATATTGGGATTATGTAAAATAAAACCCAGGAAATTCTTACCATCTACAAAAGCCATATCATTGGTATTTTGTCCTCCCTGAAACTCACGTTGAAAACTACCCCTGCTCCTGCTCCCAGTGTGTTGATGAAAATTGGACGTGAAGCCTTTGGAAGGTAATTGAAAGTCCTCAGGGTGGGGTCTTCATGAAGGGATTGTTTTTGTAAGCAGAGGGAGGCTCTAGCTGACAATGTTTGCTTTGGACATCACTAAGTGGATGTTCTCTGCCATATTATGATGCAGAAAGCAAGCCCTCACCAGAAGTCTGTGCCATGCTACTGGACCTTCCAGCCTCCACAGCAATGAACTAAATGAAACCTGATCCTTTACAAACCACCCAGCCTCAGGGGTGTGTATGTGTGTGTATGTGTGTGATGTTTTTCCAACAGAATATGAGTTATGATAAACAGTGAATGTTCTATTGCAACTCTTAAGGAAGTTAAGGCCAAAGTCCTGTATTTTAAGTTAGGTGTTTTGTCTAGTTGCAGACATTGAGAACTGACCATTCTCTGAGGAAAGATGTCCAGTCAGCTTGATTCATTGAGAATTGTAGCATGAGCCGGATTTGAGGCAGTATTTAGACAATAGATATAAGAAATGGGGTAAAAGTCGTATCTTGGGAGTTTGGCCAACAGGTTTGTGCATGCTCTAAAAAGGGTGCTTAAGTACAAGGTTCTTTTGTCTGCAAGTAATTTGCAATTTGTTGTAGAAATTTATTCTTGTACTGCCAGAAGTTCATGTTATACTAGAATTTTTTTAGTTTATATAGAATTTGAAAAAGATAATCAAGTTAAAGAAAAGCAGTCTTTGTTCATGTTAAGAAGTACTTGAATAGAAGAAATTGATAGACATTTACTGTCTTCACAGATCTATCAAGTACCCATCCTAAATGTGATTATTACAGGGCTGTTTCACTGATCAGTCAACTCTTCATTCCACTCTATCTTCTTTAACCTCTGTCTTTTAGATATGTTTCCCGTGGGTTTGGAGGTATACGTTCTAAGCCAGAAGTAGTACCTCACTCCTGCTATCACCAAATACCATGTTAACCTCTGTTCATCCCTTCAGACTTTACCATTCAGTTCTTACTGGAAGCCTTTACTAATCTACAGCTATGTGCCACTTTGTACATATTTCTATGAGGGACTTATTGCATGGTATATAACCTTCTATTTTTTAGCCAATTTTGTGAACTCTTTGTGGGGAGGAGCTATGTTTTATTTTTAGCACCTTGCACTATGTGTCTGGAACATACTCTCCCAGCAAACATAGACTGGAAAACGGAAGATGTGGACTGTAATTTAGGGCTCCTCTAATTCAAATTTCCTTCCTGTATGGTGCCAGATAGAAGAATTTTGCTCAAGTACACTTAAAAATGGCATAGGAAATATCACTAAGATTATCTCTTGTGTGCAGACTAACTTGCAATTACCAGTGTCTAAATTAAAACGGAAAATGAAGATCATGAGGAAGGAGCCATCAAGGGTGCTGCCATTGTATGTTTCCTACTCCAATGCCGGTTTTGAGCATGTAGGTCAGGTGGGCACACAGCCATGGGCAAGGCAGGGGAGTTAGGTTGTTTGAAGGATGCTTTCTTTTTCACCTGTGAAATAGTGACCTAGGAAGAAATATTCAAAAGAGTTGAGAAATAAACTTGTCATTTATACCTGGATAGGAAAGACTATTCCTTTGAGAACTTACAATATACATTTGCTCTCCTATAGTTTTATGGCCAATTCAGTACTTTTTGTCTGGCCTGCAACCCAATCTAAGGTATAAATATGTTAGCCTAAGCATACAGAGAACCGACATTATTATAAATTCCAACTTCAATCCAGCTCTGATTCCCAGTTGTCAGAGATGAACACAGCTTGAGTGAAGAGTGACACACAGTGTAGGTTTAGCTAACATATAGAGGAACAAATATCCATGGAACAGATTATTTGGATAAAGGCTATAAAATGAGTACGTCTGAAATGTCGAAAGATAAGTGAGCCCAACTTCCATTAAAGAAGACCCAGCAAATGGGTCGCAAAAACTGAGGGTTTATTCTGTTTGGAACTGATCAACATAATTTGCAAGGTCCAGTACAAAATGAAAACCTGCAGCTCTTTTTTCAGGGGAAAATGTTATTAAATGTATTAAAACAAAAGAGCTTTTAATTTAATTTTTCTACTTGAAAACATTATAGGGTTGATTTTAATCTGTAACAATATAAACCTATAAATTGCATTAATACCTTAATCTCATAATTTTAAAAGAATACCATTTTATTAATGTGATAACTTGGTTAATCGTATTTTTTTCCAACTCAATTTTATGCAAATATTTATTAGGTCATCAAAGTTTGTACTTTCAGCAATTTCAGTTTCAAATGACATATTTGAAAGCAATAGTAGTTCTTTTGGCAGATGCAAGATTATTAGTAATTCTAAAAGTTCAACTTCAAAAAGAATCTTCATGCTGCTGCAGCTGTTACAAGAACTTATACAAGGTGTGCAAACATTGAGATAATTTTCTGATATATAGTTCAAATATATATTTTATTACATTTAGAACTCACGATTCTTAAAGGAGTTTTTTCTTCTAAGAAAATTTATCTCTTTCAAAAAAAAGATTTACTTTTTATTTGAAAGGCAGACTTATAGAGAGAGGAGAGAGACAGATATAGAGATCTTCCATCTATTTGTTTTCTCCCCAAATGGCTACAATGGCCGGAACTGGCAGATTCAAAGCAAAGGGTATTGAGCTTCTTCTGGGTCTCCCATGTGAGTGCAAAGGCTCAAGGACTTGGGCCATCTTTGGCTGCCATCTCAGCTACATTAGCAGGGAGTTTGATGGGAAATGGAGTATCTGGGAGTTGAACTGGTGCAAATATGGGATGTTGGCAGCATAGGCGGAAACTTAGTACATTATGCCACAGCACTGGCCGCAGAAAATTGATCTATTTGTTCAATTTCATGGAAGTCTGAGTTTAATTTTAGGTGTAAATTTATGCAATGACATGTCAGTTTTCCCCCTAACATTTCCTGTAACTTGGGGAGGTCATACAAATGCTACAGATGACTTCACGATATTCATACTGTTCAGAACAGTTGTTATGAATTATGCTGCAGCACACTCAGTTATAGAGAAAAATCAACTTTACCATCACCGTCCTTGTTAATAATTAGTGTATTCTAAGCTTCACATAAGAATAAGAATAATATACTTGTGGTTGGCACAGTTACATAGCAGGTTAATCCTTCATGTGTACCCCTGGCATCACATGAAACACTGGTTAGGGTCTTGGCTGCTCCACTAACAATATAGCTCCCTGCTAATGGCATGGAAAAGCAGCAAAGGATGGCTCAAGTCTTTGGGCCCCTGCATGTATGTGAGGGACCTGGAAGAAGCCCCAGGCCCCCAACTTCAATTAACTTAGCTCTGGCCATGACTAGCATTTGGGAAGTGAAGCAGCAGATGGGATATTTCACTGTCTCTTCCTCTCTGTGTCTGTAATTCTGACATTCACATAAAATAAATAAATATTTTTAAAAAGCACAATATCTTTTTACTGTTGAATATGCTAAGTTTCAAGTTTAGTTTCTATCTCTAGGTCTATGGATATTTGCTCCAAAATATTGTGGAATTTTCAAAACCAGATAAGTTAAAGTTTTGAAAAATTTCAAGAACTCCTCGAGTACTTATTATTTATTGCATTGCATGTGTACAGTTTTGTATTGTAGCCTACCCACAGGCAAATACTGTCCTCGTGCTCAGACTGATACAAATGCCGCAGAGACAGGCTTTGGACACAGCTCTGGTCTTGGCAGTGCCGCCTTGCAAAGCCCTCATCTTCCTTGTGGGCAGTGGAAGCTGCTGCCATATTTGATTCTCACTTTTCCAAGAACCTCAACCTGCACAAATGTGCTTACACCTGCCATATCTGTTCTACTCATGAACTATTTATTGTACCATTAAGTTTCACTAAGGACAAGATCAAAGATACAATTGTTTAAGACTTCGAGTCAATGACAGCATATTCTTCAGCTAAGGATATGGCCCTTGGGGGATTGGACCTTATACAGCTGTGCTGATGTGCACCCATAAAACTGAAATTTTAGTCTTCCAATCATTTTCAGAAGTAGGTAGAATAAATATAATTTACCTTGGTAGATGTTTGAAAATCATTGTATTGAATGATTAGTTTATTGGCCTAACCCCAAATTAAAGAGCAGCAAAGGTAAATGTGCTGATAGATCATTTGACCTTAAGTTGAGATTGTTTTAGATTATTTAGGCATTTCCAGTATTGCCAGAAAGAGCACAGTTTTTTATTTTTAAAACTTTTGGTGTCTGTCAAAGTTACCTTAAGCCTACTATGGATTCTATATGTGATAGATGGAAAAACAGACATTCTAGGGATTCAATTCAGCCTCAAGTGCAGCCCTGAAAAAACACCACTTCATATATGATGCATATGATGAAACTGAAAGATAATGTGTTATTCACCATGATGATATGTTTTATGCAGAAACTAAATAATATTAGACAAGTCTTTTGTCACAAATATGTACAGTTATGGAATTATGAGTGCATATATAATATATGAATATGTAACATTTTAGATAACACATTTTTGGTATGTCAGTTGAAAAGAATATGTATTTCATATAATCTTTTTTTAAGATTTATTTATTTTTGTTGCAAAGTCAGATATACAGATAGGAGGAGACAGAGAGAAAAATCTTCCGTCTGATGATTTACTCCCCAAGTGAGCGCAACGGCCTGTGCTGTGCCGATCCGAAGCCAGGAGCCAGGAACTTCCTCCAGGTCTCCCACACAGGTGCAGGGTCTCCAGGTTTTGGGCCATTCTCGACTGCTGTCGCAGGCCACAAGCAGGGAGCTGAATGGGAAGTGGAGCTGCCAGGATTAGAACCGGTGCCCATATGGAATCCCAGTGCTTTCAAGGCAAGGACTTTACCCACTAGGCCACTGCGCTGGTCCCTATTTCATATAATCTTTATGTAAATGTGGAAAGATCTAATATGTAGGCTGGTAAATATTTACAACTTATTTATACAGTTGGTCTTCAACCAGCTTTATAATGGATCACTATCCAACCTGCCTGTTTCTATCATTAGTTGACACTACCAAATCTGGGGTTGGGGAAGGAGTGAGTTACATGGAAACATTTTAGATTTTACTCCTCAAGGTGATTTCATTAAAAAGTACATTAGAAATGGCTTTTGAGAATCCGGATGATTGAAACGATATTCTAACAGCACTGCTGAAGGCTTTGGATGGAGCTAAGTGAAGCCAGTTGGATGAAGAGTAAACTAAACTCATTCTTTCCAAAGCTTCATCTATCAGGATAGAAAACAAAAGGGCTATGTCTTCATTTTAAATATGAGATGATAAACATAGGAAAGGAACAGCATTGATTTTGTTTAATATTCCATGAAGGTATTTGAGCAGTGCAGTGTTCTATTGTTTGTCTATGAAGTTTCACAATGAAGTATGTCAAGAAATGATCGTTGCTTGGGAAAGTGGAGTTTGAAGAACATGCTTTTGCTAATAAATCATAAAATGTAACAAAATATGGTATGACTAAGTTAAACAAATATTTACATTAGTAAACAGCATTCGAGCCAAAAGAGAAACATACACTCTTGTTTTGTGTTGCGTCCTACCCCATATTCACGTAAACACACATGCTCAGACAAACTTCACACATATATAACGGATCATGCTTGAAGAACAGGAACACATTGCTTCATGTCTTAGAGGATTAGACTAGGGGGAAGTGCAGTTATTAAGATTAGGCTACTCAAGCAGGTGTACAGAATAAAAGTTAAGATACTGCTTGTGATAGCCACATTTCTTATCCAAGAACCTAACTCAAGTTCTAGTTATTCCATGCTTCCTATTCCACTTCATGCTAATGTGCCTGGGATGCAGCACATGGTTTAGATCATTGCCACCTATGTGGGAGAATGAATGGAGCTGCTGGGTTTGACCTGGAGGCATTTGAGATTTAATCCAGCAGATGGCAGATCTCCTTCCTTCCCTTGCTCTCTCAGCCATTCTGCCTTTCAAGTAAAAATGTTTTCTAAAAGTCCATGAATGCTATCTATCTATCTATCTATCTATCTATCTATCTATCTATCTATCTATCTATCATCTAAAATTATTGTTTTTACCTTTGTTCTTGTGATGCTATAAGATGACAGTTCCTACGGATGAATGAAGTCAACTCAATACTGTAGATATTGTGAAGGCACATCAGGTTAGTGAGGAAAGGTTTCTAGAGCATAAGCACTTTGACACCTTCTCAATGGGTCTAATAATGTAGATGGCTACTGAATAAAGAGCGAGTATCATATACAGTGTGGATATGCTGGAAAAAGTATGATTCATGCCCTGGGCAGATGGAGGGAGATGGTATAAGATTTCATCATGCTACTCTGAATGGTGCGCAATTTAAAGCTTACAGATTGCTTTTTTCCCCCTGGAATTTTCCATCTCATATTTCCAGAGTGTGGTTTTCTTCTGGTAACAGAAACTGATAGGAACAATATCACAGGAGGAGATGGCTACATTAGTGTTCTTTACACAGTGAGTAGTTGGATGTGTGTTCCAAGTAAATATACTGAAATTTCTTTCTAGAAAGCAATCTAAGCATTTCTTTCTCTTCTTTCCTCTTTGGACACTTGTCAGAACAGACACTCAAAGAGGTGTAGTCAGTTGTTTTTTTCTCCTAGTGGTGAACGTCTGAGGATTACCAGGTCATTTTCATGGTTTTGTGCCTTTGATTCTGAACCTACTTTCTTTCAGGTCTGAGTGGGCTATTGAGATGTGGAATGGGGTCGGGTCTGGGCAGATCACACCTGGTAGCTCAACAGCATTTTCTTTGAGTGCTGTTGGCAAGACCTTATCTCAGATGACGTGGTAAATTAGTAAACTGCCCAGAAGAAGTATAATTTTGTAAAATTAGATCATGTATGAAGGAACGCAATTAATTCCAGACTCTCAGGCAGGAATGATGAAGTAAATTGAGTCATTGTTCTCTTTGAATATCAGATATATCATCTGTTTTTTGAGCAATGTCAGGCATGGTCAGTCTGTCAGTTGATACTCCAGGTAAATACTTGCAAGGTCAATAAGGCCACCAAATAGTTATATTTTTTTAAAGGAGAAAAAGAAGTGATTTACCCTTCAGACATCTATTTTGTCTTATTAATCTTAAACCCCATTGCCACACTTAAAAAATAATTACAGAGTAGTTATGACCACTTTTTCCCTTCTTCTCACTCTATACCAAAAATTAGCCAAATATATTCACAATGAAAGACCCAGAAGGAAAATGGAAACACATTTTAGGTTCTTGAAATCGTATTTTATGGGAAGGTGCTAGAAAGATTTTAACATAGTAGAAACCAAGAGAAATCTTTTTATTTGTTCAACTTGCTGAGAACATGCTAAGAAAAGAGGAAAAAAATGAACAAAAGGAAAGACGTAGCGTTACGTGAACTGATGCCCATGTTCCACAGGCTCAGCCTTATGCAAGAACATCATAAATGCTATGTTACAGATATAATGAGATTCACTTTCCCATCGTTGTTGGATCTCAGTTCTCCTTGCATTTCCTAAAATAAGCTCCCAGGCTAGTCAACAACAGGTCTCTCTAATTCTTTGCTCTGAAAGTACTACTTGCTTCATGTACGTATATTAACCCACAAAGTTTTTCATTTTCAAAAAGATTCATTTATTTGAAAGGCAGAGGGTATGGGAGATGGGGCTAGGTGTGGAGAGTGTTTTCATTTGCTGGTCTAATCTCCAAATGTCTGAATAGACAAGCTGGAACCAGGAACTTGGACTACCATTGGGATTTCCTATATGGTGACTGGAACTCAAGCACTGGGGCCATCTTCTGCTGCTTTCTCAGGCACATTAGCAGGGTGCTGAGTGAAAGTGGAGTGGCCTGGACACACACTGTTACTGGTGTGGGATTCCACTGTTGCAGGTTTGGCTTAACCTGCTATGCCATAACACCAGTCTAGGTCTTTTAAATATAGTAACTTAAGAAAATGGATTAAGAGTTAAAGGGATGAGGGCCCGGCGGCGTGGCCTAGCGGCTAAAGTCCTCACCTTGCACGCCCCGGGAACCCATATGGGCGCCGGTTCTAATCCCAGCAGCTCCACTTCCCATCCAGCTTCCTGCTTGTGGCCTACGACAGCAGTAGAGGACGGCCCAGTGCTTTGGGACCCTGCACCTGCGTGGGAGACCTGGAAGAGGTTCCTGGTTTCCGGCATCGGATCAGCGCGCACCGGCCGATTGCGGCTCACTTGGGGAGTGATTCATCGGACGGAAGATCTTCCTCTCTGTCTCTCCTCCTCTCTGTATATCCAGCTTTCCAATAATAATAAAAAAAATCTTAAAAAAATAAAAAAAAGAGTTAAAGGGATGAGCTGGAGAAGTTAAATATGGATCAAACTCTCAAACAACGCTATAGTCCACCTTTTTGGTAACTTTGAAAATTTCTTCAGTGGCACTTGTTAAGAGAAAAAAGTTAAAATGGGAGAAAATGGATGTACATCATCATCATTATTAGGAAAATGACTTTGTCTCTGGATAGATGCATTATGTTAAAAAGGAAGACTCACTGCAAGTTTACTGTATTAAAGAGTGGAGTTCAACAATATGACATCTCAGAAAATTGCATAAAAACATAGCAACTAATACTTTGTCCACATAAGCAATATTGGTTGAATATCCATATATGGCAGATAGAGTTCTGAGCACTGATATAGCAAAAGGCTTCTTACATGGAAGAAACATGAAGTGCATGTGTAAACAGAGAGTAGAGGCAGCTATTTTATTTGCATGGAGTAAGAAATCCCTCTGAAGGAGAAAGTGAATGGCTGTTAAGAATCAGTCAGTTACGTGAAGACCAGAGAAAATGGCTGATCAGATTGGGCAGAACAGCCCAATCACAGGTCTTGTAGAACAAACAAGTTTGACGTGTTTGAACAAACTGAAGGCAGCAGTGTAAGTGAAGTGAGTCAGTCACACAGAGAATGCACTTAGATGAGTGTGGGATCAAAGTATAACTATGTGAGAAGGACCTGGTTAGCATTTTGGTTTCAATTTTAGTTGAAGTTGAAAGTTCTTCAAGAATTATAATCAAGGTATCACAGGATTTATATTTTAAGATGTTCATGCTCTGTGAGAGTTTATGCACAGAGTTGAAGCAGTAAGACAAACTATGAATATTGAAATGGTCAAGAATATAGGGCCCAGCGTGATAGCATAGTGGCTAAATTGTTGCCTTGCATGTGCTGGTATCCCATATGGGTGCCGGCTCATATCCCAGCTACTCCACTTCCCATCCAGTTCCCTGCTTGTGGCCTGAGAAAGCAGTTGAGGATGGCCCAAAGACATGGGACCACACCTTTGGGAGACCCAGAAGAGGTTCCTGGATCCTGGTTTCAGATTGGCTCAGCTCCAGCTGTTGGCAGCCACTCAGGGAGTGAACCAGCTGACTGAAGATATTTCTGTTTGTATCTCCTTATCTCTGTGTATCTGCCTTGCCAATAAAAAATAAATATATCTTAAAAAAAAAGAAAAATAGGCAAGGCTATGGATTTTGTGGAGTGGGATTTGAGAAGCAATTGTAAGAAACACATGTAAAATGTTTACATGTTAACACTCTCTCAAGCTGCATATTTAAAATATGTCTCTATTTTGCAGAATAGCAACTCAGTGAAACCTTATAACAACTCAATCATGATATCATTTTATAGTTGAGATGATTGAAGCATGGGAAGTTTGAATGATTTGTCCTTAAAAATTAAGTCGCTGACTTGAATTTCTATCAGCCACCCTGGCTCTAGAATCTGTTCTCGAAACTGTTGTTCAGCTATGGTAGAAGCCGTGGAGATGGGGAAGTCTGGATAATGTGTTAGTGCCTTATCACCACTGTAACAAGTGACCACACGTCTAGGGTCTTATATTTCATGAGTTTATTACAAATAGTTCTTAAGATCTGGAGTCTGAATTTAGTTTTATTGGTCTAAAACCAAGGCCTTGATGGTCTGGACTTTTATGGGAGAGAAAAATAAATAGTGTTATTGAGGCTCTTTGGTATTTATATACTCTATTATTTTCCTAGCTATATTTTAGTTAATTTGTGATATAATTTCAAATTAAATTTGACTAGAAGCTGCCTCTGTACTTTGAATTCATGTGTAGTGAACTACAACTTAAAATGAGTATATTTTTATGGCAAGTAGATGAGACCCAATAAACCACAGTATATTGAATTGTCAATCACAGGTTGCCAGTGATGAGAGTCTAGTCTATACACCATGTCCACATAAGGTAAATGCTGACTGTAACCAATTAAGATATTTCTGTAGTTTTAAAAATATCTATATTTAATTTATTTAATTTGAAAGGAGAGAGAGAGAAAAAGGAGACATAGTCCATCTGCAGGTACACTTCCAAAATCCTAATAACAGTCCGTGGCACCAGGCTGAAGCTGGGAGCCCAGAACTCAGTGCAGGTCTCCCACAGGGGCTCAAGTGCTTGAGCCATCACCTGTTGCCTCTGAGGCAATGCTAGAGGGAGCTGAATAGGGAATGAGATGGGACTTGAGCCCAGGCATTCTGATATGGGTTATAGGTATCCCAAGCAATCTCTTCTACAACAAATGTCTGCCTCTCAATCATCCTATTAGATGCTGGAAGTGAGATTCTTCCAAACTAAGCAAACATACATGCCACTGGCTTAGCATTAGGCAGCAGTAGATCTGCACACACTAGAAAGTGTATGACCTTTGTGTTTATTTGTATATATAATGTAAATATATTAAATATATATTAAATATTAAATTTAATATATTACAATAACATGTTAACACTATATAAATAACATGTAAATATATATTATATATAAGTAAACATATATATATTATGGTACAGTTCCATAGGTGCAAGGATTTCCCCTCCCCCCCAATCCTCACCTCCCATTGATTCCTCCCATATAATTACAATAGTATAGTCCTTCAACAGCAGTCACAAGACCAGCATTCTGCTATTTAAATGTATCTTAACATTGTAGGTATGGAGAATGGTAGAGAATCCAGCATCCTATTGTCAAGATATATTTAACAATTTCTTTGGTAGCCCATCTTGTATTTGGGAGTAGAAACGTATACGGTAATGTATCTTCAGTTCTTGGTATGCTAGTCTCCATTATACAGTTAGACTAGATGAATATATGTATAAACATGTTTATACACACAGACACACATATCTTATTTTGCATGAATTTTGCCTTATATCAGAGTGAACATGTGATATTTGTCCTTTTGGGATTGATTAATGTTCTCTGGTTAGGACATTTTGTTGCAAATGGTAGAATTTCATTTCCTTGTAATGACTGAGTAGTATCCTATGGAGTGGATGTGCCACAGTTTCTTTATCCTCTCCTCTTTGGATAGGCTTCTGGGTTTTCTGTGTCTTTACTATTGTAGATTTTGCTGCTTGTAGTTAAAGGAGTAGAGGTCATGTTCTCATATGGAAATCTCATTTCCTTTGCATGTATTTCCAGAAGTGGGATAGATAAGTCATATGACAGATTTATTTTCAGGTATCTTAGTACTCTCCATTGTGACTTCCATAGCAGTTGTACTAGCCTACACTTCCACCAGCAGTGAAGGAGGTAGGTACCTCCCTTTCCACATCCACGCCAGCAGGTGTTGTTAGTAGAGTTCTGAATGTAGGGCAATCTCACTGGAGTTAGGCAAAACCTCAATGTAGTTTTTGTTTGTATTTCCCTGATAGCTAGGGAACATGAGCATAAGCAAATATCCCTGTGAAGAAATGGATAAAGGAAATCAACAGACATTTTTCAAAAAACAAATTCAAGTGGCCACTAGCTTATGACCTTTGTAATACTATGATAAAACCAAAGCTTTGTCCTTAACAACTTGTGTGCCTGTGTTGGCAGAGAATACAAGTTAAAAAAAAAAAAAGGATGCAAATGGAAGGACCCAGAGTGTCTGTATATTTTTAGTTGTTCTAGGAGGGCATTTCAAAAAACATGTCATCATAGAAAAAAATATTTGTTAAATTGGAAACAGAAGAAATAGAGATTGTTCATAAATTTGTAGTTTCTTTTATTTAGTGAAGCTAATTCTTTCTCTACCTCAACAGAAAGAAGTAAGGTAGTTGTTGCATTGAATCTTGAAACGAAAACTCTCCAGGGAGGCATGACCTGGGCAAACAATAAGCCAGGGTCTGGCCTTCTCACCTGGGCTATTGCTTTAAGAGATCTTAAAGTAGCTATCATTCAAGGAGGAGGCATATGTCAATTAGGAAACAATGAAAGACAGCAAGAACAGGAGTGTTTGGTTACTGATATATGGAAACAACTGGAAGTAGAAACATCTTATGCTTACTGAGTTTTGAAGGAACTGTATACTTAAAACAATCATCTGAGCTGTTTGATAGAGCATCAAAATTAAACCAGCAGGAAGCAGAGCATGAAAATTACACAGTTGCTAAGACACCATGGTTCCCATTATTTACTTTAGATGAGATCTTGAATCTTAATAGACTAATAAGATTTTTCTAGAGTACATTGTCAGTGGAATCAAAGACCATGATGTGCAGTTCCTCCTAGGCAGCAGCACTAACAAAATTCAGGGATTCTTCATTTGCCAGAACAGCATATTGAAAATTCTGCCCATCAGAATTCCATGATTCCTATGGTCCAGTAGCTGAAGTATATCTCTCATCCTTCCTCTTTGATCATTATTATGACTTTTTATTACAAAATGATTTTAAACATCCAAACACAGAGTTCTCTTATAGTATGCACTCAGCTTCCCATAAAGTTAACATTTTGTATAGCTGTAAGAAAATAACAAAACCTAAAAATGAACATTGGTATAATAGTACTGAATCTGAATCCTGCTTCCTATTTAGTTCTCATGTTGCCTTTTGTCTTCTTTGAATCTATGAAATTATTCAGTGTTGTCCTCATGCCCTTAATTTTTTTCTGAAGAGTATTTGTTAGTGAACTTTTGTTTGGATCTGTCTAATGTATTTTTTCAAGAGTAGAGTGTGGCAATGCTGCTTGGCAAGAATGCCATAAAAATTATGTAATCTTTGCCAAACCTATCAGTGATATATGAAATAAATGTTTCGTTACTGGTGTGGAAGCCTTGATCCTATAATTATTGCGGGCAGCTGGGATATTACTGGTGCCTATATGGGTTGCAGGAGTCACAGGCAGTGATTACCCACTAAGCCATGAGCTTGGTCCCTGTATATTTTTTTCTTATTTAATCTGCTAGCATAATGAGGTGCATTGATTAATTAAAAATTTTTGAAGTATTCTTTTATTCTTTTTTTTACTTTTTTTTAATTATTATGATACAGTTCCATAGGCCCTGGAATTTTCCTTACCTCCTTCCCAAGCTCTCTGCTCCCCTCCACTGAATTACCCTAATTTATTATTATAGTATAGTTCTTCATAAAAGGTCACATGTCCATCATTGCAGGCATGGAAAATGGCATAGAGTTCAGCATTCTACTGTGAGGATATAGTTAACAATTTCATTGGGAGTCCATCTTTGATCTGGAAGTACATACTACATTGTATCCTCATATCTGGATATGATAGTCTCCATTACACAGTTACTACACATGCCTTTAAATGAAAAGCCACAATACAAAATCAACAACCGAAAGAAAAAAATAAATAAAAACACCACGAAGTTAAATAACATGCTACTGGATATGATAGTCTCCATTGCACAGTTATTCTACATCCCTTTAAATGAAAAACCACAAAATAAAATCAACAACAGGAAGAAAAATAGAAACTAAAAATGCCATGAAGTTAAATAACATGCTACTGAGACTAATATGTCGCTGAAGAAATGAAAATGAAAACCAAGAATCTTCTTTTTTTTTTTGTTAAAGATTTATTGTATTTTTATTACAAAGTCAGATATACTGAGAGGAGGAGAGATAGAGAGGAAGTGGAGCTGCTGGGATTAGAACCACCGGCCATATGGGATCAAGGCGAGGACCTTAGCCACTAGGCCACGCTGCCGAGCCCAAACCAAGAATCTTCTTAAAGAAAATAATGCTACTGTATCATCTGTGAGTCAGTGAAGAATTTAATGAGAAAGAAATTGTTTTGAAGAGATGAAACAAACAAAACCATGAAAATCCATGAGATAAAACTTCTACTGATCCTTGTTGGTGAGATATGTCTCCTGTAGGCAACAAATAATAGGTTGTGTTTTTTAATCCAGTATACTAATCTGTGACTGTTGATGGATGAGTTTAAGCCATTTACATTTAGGGTTAATGTGAATGGGTGGTAATATGGTCCTGTCATTTTAGCAATGGGTTGTTAATTTAA
Source organism: Ochotona princeps (assembly GCF_030435755.1). Taxonomy (NCBI): domain Eukaryota; kingdom Metazoa; phylum Chordata; class Mammalia; order Lagomorpha; family Ochotonidae; genus Ochotona; species Ochotona princeps. Next base: position 27,255,078 of record NC_080841.1, on the reverse strand, counting down.
TTTTCTGTTGTTACTTTATTGGGATATTCTTCTCATTTGCCTTTTGTTTTGGTGGGTACAGATAAAATTGCTTTTATCTGTCGAAAGAACATCTTTAAGTATCATTTGTAGGGCAGATTTGGAAGAGGCATATTCTTTCAACTTTTCTTTACTGAGGAAGAATTTTATTTCATTTTCAAAGACAAAAGAAAGCTTTGCTAGGTACCTTATTCTGAGCTGGCAATTTTTTTTGCTTTTATAATCTGGAATATGTCACTCCATTCTCTTCTGACTCCTAGTAGAGTTTCCTCTGAGCGGTGAGCTGTGAGTCTGATTGCCATTCCTCTGTACAATTGATTCTTTTCACGTGTACATTTAGGGATATTTTCCTTACGTTCGACTGAAGAGAGCTTGATGATCATGTGTCTTGGTGAAGATGGTTTTGGTCAAGTCTGTTTGGAGTTCTGTGTCCCTCCTGGATGTTATCTCCCAATTCTTCTTTCTCTTGATTAAGTAAGTTTTCACTTATTATTTCATAACATACATTTGTAAACCCAGGTTCTCTTTCTGCACCTTCTGGGACTCCCATAACTCTTATATTTGGCCCTTTAACAGTGTTTTTCAATTTTGAATACTTTTTTGGCCTGATCCAGCTCTGCTTCCAGCCTTTTGTTTGTTTCCCTGTGGTGACAGGAAGTATCTTCTAATTTTGAGATTCTTTCTTTTGTTTGCTGCATTCTATTTTGGAGACTCTCCACTGTACTTTTAGTTTGCTCCACTGTATTCTTCTTATTCTTAATTTCTGATATATCAGTTTCCATTTGATTCATTTCTAATGTGAAATATTTCCTTGAGTTTCTTGAATGCCTGATTTATGTGCTTCTCATTGTTGATAAGAAGTTTTATAACAAATGTTTTGAATTCTGTGTCCCCCATTTTCTCGGTGTCTTCCCCAGTTAACTCTGAATTTGGCAAAGGGTTTTTCTACTTTGCAGGGGAGTCCTCAGTAATATTCATTGTGCCTTTGTCTCTTGGTAATTGTATTTCTGATGATCAGAATCTTGTCCTTGGGGCATGTTTCTAAGCTGTGTTACCCCCAGGTCTACAATTAAATTTTACTTATTGCAGTTGGTACATGGCACTTTGTTCACAGTGAGTTGGGCCACTCCCTCCAGTGAGTTCCAGGTCTGGGTTCTTATCTTAGACTGCTACCATGTTCTCAGTAGCCCCAGCTCTTGGCTTACCAGACTCCATCTCCTGTGATTCCACACAGAGGCTTCACCATTGTCTGTACAACCTTTCTCCGAATTCCATTTCGAGCAGTCCCCAAGATTAGGGAGACACCAGCTGTCCTATATAGCTAAGTTGTTGGTGGTACTGATCTTGCTGGAACTGTTGTCTGTTAGGTCTGAGGGCCACACAGACCTAGTTTGACCCTTGTGATGGCAAAGTTGATGCACTGATCTCAGTGGGTTTGCTCCCTCTTTAGCACATGTGCAGCTTACTGTTGTCCCTGCAGTCTTAAAGCCTTTGCCACACTGTACAAAATGGTGCCTTATGGTCCACTACTAGAGTTCTTGATGTGCTTGCTGAGGACTATCTGGTCCTAACTTTGTGGTAAGGAATACTTGGTTGTGACATGCCAGCTCCTTTACGTATTGCTAGAATTTTTATGTCTGTGTTAAGGAGAAATATTGTTGGCTTGTTTGGTTTTGATTTTAGATAATACTGTCTTTATAAATGAATTGAAGAGTGTTTATTCCTTTTCTGTTTTTGTGTAAAGATGTTGCAAAAGTGGTATTTCCTTAAGTGTTTTATGAATTACTTGTATAAAACTTTATAAATAAAGCAGAATGTATGTAATAGAGGCAGGATTATTCAAGTTAGTTATTTTTTCTCAAATGAATTTTGCCAGTTTCTGTACTTCTGAAAATCAATCCATTTTTCTGCATTATTTAATTCATGGTTATAGAGGAATTTGAAGGGGTTTTTTTCCTTACCATTACTTTCTAACTTTATTCTGATCAACTCTTTGAATTAAGAATTATTTAGGAATCTGTTATTTAACTTCTAAATACTTAAGGGGTTATCACATATGTATTTATATATTATATACATTTTTTCTATTGATAAATAGTTTAAAGCGTGTAATTCAAAAATGTACTTTTTGCATTATTTTATTGTTTTTCATTGGTTATTGTCTTACGGCTGAGAATAAGTCTGTGTTGCTTAATGTTCTGAGTGTTATTGAAATAATTTTAATGTAAGTTTTAAGTATTACACAGATTATTATTGAAAGTCTTTCTGAGGTTTATATTGTTCATGATTTTAGTAGAGAAAACCGTAAGGAATATATTTTGGTTAATGCTATGGCTAGTGAAACAAGCCAGCGTAACTAAAGAAGGAATGCTATAATTTGGAGAAAATGGAAGATTTCTGCTTCAACAGGTTTCTTTTACAGTTTCAGTGTGGCTCTGTCAGGTTTTGACTCCTTTCTACACAGATCCCCGCTCTTTTTTTTTTTTTTTTATTCAACTGGGGATACTCAATCTTGACCTGACACTGAGTCTTGTACGGGCCCTCAGAATTGATTTTGAGTTAGAAAAATGGTGAGATTTAAACAATATTTATCCATCACTATATTGAACCTAAGATCCCCATCACTGTGATTCCAGGAACCCTATGTTTGGGTGTACTTCCACTTTGCTGAGAATCTGCAGTCACAGAATACTGTAGCAGGACCCATAGTCAATGTGAATGATATATGTACTCCCAGGAATATTCTGCACTCAGAAACTGCAATGTTTTGAATCAAGTGGTTGAATTGGCAAAGTCTTCTGTGCTCTAAATAACAGCAGCATCTCTGAACAGCAAACATTTTGGAGTGATCCATCTGGGAAGCTCCCAGCACAAAAATACATCTGTTTCCGTTGTTTTAGAAAGATAAACCAGACCAGAGTCAAGACACTGTGGGAGAAAAATTACTTGCTTTGGCCTCCTTACTGTTTCCAGCCTTTCTGGAGGAAGAAATGTCACAAATGTGTCAAATGGTGAGGACAGACTGGGATACAGTGTGGAATCATATTAAATGTTTTTGGTAAAGAATAAAAAGGAACTTTATCAACATTACTGAAAGATACTCAGCTGATTATTTATTTGCTTTTAAAAAGATTAATATTTATTGAAAGGCAAAGTTACCGAAAGAGAGGGTGAAAGAGAGAAAGAGAGAGGTTATCTATCACTGGTTTGCTCCCTTGGACGGCCACAATGACTGGGGGCCAAAATCTACTTACTTCTTGTTGTCTATAGTATAAAATTCAAAAAAAAAAAACAACAACTCACATTTGCTTTGTGTGCTTGCTCTTTGGAATTTTTCATGTATAATACGGTAATTGTCCTTGGTATTAGTCTTGTAATGGGGCACAAACATTGATGGCTTGCAAAGGCTTATCAGGTTAGCTGACAGCAGACAAGGCTTGGAAATAGAGTTCCTGCATCCTGCTCTTGCTACCTCCTCTGGCACCATTCAAGTTAATTGAAGGTGTGAAAAGTGTACCCCGCCCCTCCTGTCTTCCCCACCATTCACAACTGACACAGTGAAAATTACTCCAAAGGCTTCGTGCACCTGGCCCCTCATGCCTGCTATTGTATTGGATTAGGTCACCTGTAGAAAAATTTTGGGCTCTGGTAACTCCCTTCTGCCTGAAGTCTGTTTGTACTGCATGGCTCTCAATCTGACTGGAGGATGAGAGCTTAAAAATCTCTGACTTTGGCAGCTGGGCTCAGTGGCTCCTGAAGTGTGGCAGGAGCTGCTGTCACCAAGCTTGGGAAATAAAGACTCCTCCTAACATCGTACACTTGGGTCCAGTATGATCTCTCTCACACTCTGCAACAGTCTAGTCACGAATTTTTTAGAATATGCTAGCTTTTGGGCCCGGCAGCGTGGCCTAACGGCTAAAGTCCTCACCTTGAAAGCCCCGGGATCCCATATGGGCGCCGGTTCTAATCCCAGCAGCTCCACTTCCCATCCAGCTCCCTGCTTGTGGCCTGGGAAAGCAGTAGGGGACGGCCCAAAGCTTTGGGACACTGCACCCACGTGGGAGACGTGGAAGAGGTTCCTGGTTCCCGGCTTCGGATTGGCGTAGCACCGGCCCATTGCGGCTCACTTGGGGAGTGAAACATCGGATGGAAGATCTTCCTCTCTGTCTCTCCTCCTCTCTGTATATCCGGCTTTCCAATAATAATAAAATCTTAAAAAAGAAAAAAAGAATATGCTAGCTTTTCCATAATAAACTATGTTAGGTTGATTAACAATAATTGATAATTTGGTATTTTCAACATACACACTTTCTTGAAGACCATTTGCTATTTGAAAAAATATTTGCTATTACTTCCCTGAAAATAGATTGTCTCAGTGGATTTTTAACTGAATCAACTGGAAAATTTGGCGTGATAAAGTCAGAAGTTTCCAGACAATCTACAAGAGTAATGTTATTTTTTCCTTATGGAGTAAAATTATGAACTTCCAGGCTACAAGTAATCTTTCAAATCATTTTAGCCAAGAGCAATCAGATAAATGGAGATCCTGGTTGACATTGGACCTTTTTGGAAGAAAGAGTGAACCTTTCTTACTGTTAACTCTGCTGACTGCACATTGGCCAAGTCCACATTGAAGCCCTATTAGTCATATCTGACAGGAAAGCACACACTGTAGCCTTGGCTTTCAGGGTGATGTATGGGCATCTGATATGCTATTTATTTCCCTTGACAATTCCCAGCACCTACTTTCCACTCAGTATCAAATAATCAAGGATCCACAGGATGGGGGGGTGCCTGTTTATTCAAGTGATGGATTTGTGTTAAACCCCAGGATCAGTGGGAACTAATGAATCAGCCAGTGGAGGCATACCCCAGCCAGAGCAGCCTCTGGCTGCCAACAAAACCAAACCACGTGCTGTTCCTCTTACCTAAACAGCAGGGCTTTGGGTAAAGGCCTTGTAAAACCTGGAGATGGCTAGACCCAGGGAGTTATGTGTGTTTGAAGGCACTCCGAATCATCTCTCTCCTTTTTAAACTGTTCAGCATTGTGCTCCTCCCTTTCTTTGAGCCAGGGATTCAAAAGAGATGAAAGCCTGTGAATTTTTGACTAGCAGGGAAAATGAATGAGGACTCCACTTGGGAAAAAAAAGACAGACTCACTTAGCTTTTCCAGCAAAGCTGTTGGGCTTTGTGTATTAAGCTACAAGAGGTTGCAAATGGCACAGAATAAATATGATCAAGATGCTCCTAGGCTAGCTGGATTCCCTTGATATGCATGGAAAGGTTAGTATCAAAGCTTTGCTAGAGGAGAAAGCCTTCTCAAATAGACTCAAATTCCCTGTCCTATGGCATGAAACCTTTTAATATATATATCCTTATATTTACTTATTTGTGGGGCATGCTGAAACCACAGAGTTCCTGTTTGCTCTGTTTCTTAGGGATAAAGTTATTCTGTGGTCAGAGACACCTAAGACCATTAGGCACGCACACTACAGATCTGAAGAAACTCTATTTACCTGGGCTTCCAGGAAAAATATTGACCAGGCAGTAAAAATACTTTCCTTGATTACTCAACCTTGCATTTTAAACCTAAAATTACAGGAACTTTTCTTTTAGTCATTTATTTTTAGCTCCCCTATTTTTCTGCCTTGTTGGTTTTTTGGGGGGGCTCACTTTTTAAAGCATGATCTATTTATACTGACTGTGCAAATCGAGGAATAGCAAGGCCTTTAAAGTATTACCACTGTTACCTCTGACTAGTTTTCAAGCTATATGGGGACAAGGGAATCTCAACTTCTGGGGATAAATGGGAAAAGGAACATTTATTTTGAAGTGAAAGAAACTTAAAAAATTCCTCTAGCGTTGGCATTCGGGAAAGCCACCTTGTTAACCATTCTGTATTGCCTTACGCTTTGATCAAAGGTCAAAATTAGTTGCAAATTGGGGGTGGGGAGGACAGGGTCTGACCATATCACTCTCATACCGAGAGCCTTCATTAGTCCCCTTCAAAGTTCTAGAAACAAGAGATGCATACCATTAATTCTCCCCTGACCACTTGCTATAATCTTCTTCCTCATTACCCCCAACCCTTATTCAGTCTCCTTTTTCATTCTTTGCATTCTTTCTAAAATTGTGCTACAGTAGCTTGGTACATGACAAAGACATTGCCTTGGATACCTGTCTCCCATATCAGAGAGCCTGGATTCAAGTGCTAATTATGCTGCTGATACAGCTTCCTTTCATTGCACACCTAAGAGGAAGCAGATGTTGGTTTAAGTGCTTCCCATACATAGAGATCTGAATTCCTGGCTTTGGCTTGACCTTGGCTATTGTGGGTATTTGGGAACATTTGTTGGGAAGTAAGATAGCAAATTAAAAATGTCTGCCTCTCTGTTCTTTAAATAAAAATAACTAAATAATTAAATGGAATCTTATATTTACTTAATTGCTTATTCATATTTTTAATTTAACCAGATTATAAACTGCAGGAATTCAGAGGTTTCTCATTATAGTACTGGCATGCAGAATAGGGGCAGGGCATAGGCTAGGTACTCAAGGTTGATTTTATTGCTGATTGAATAAGTTCAAGTTCTATCCATTGACTGGTATTTGTATTGTTCTAATTATACATTCACTACAGTGCTAATTTTTTGTTAGGCATAAAATCAGATGACACTCACCACATTTTGAGAAAATTGCTTGCTGACATTATCAGTGATGTTGAAACCAATCTCCAAAAAGAACCATACGGTTGTCTGATGAAATGAATGAATTATGCCAGTACTTTCAGTTTTTGATGGGTCCTTTCATAGTTCAGTAATTTTCTTTAGCACTTCTGCCCAAGGGCCCCCCACAGTGTTTCTGGTTCTTTAGCCTGCTGGTTTGGATTTTATATATCACTGCATTTGCCTGCTTTATATCCTGTCATAAAAATGCATATACTTCAGGCTAAGCAGCCATCCAGAGCAGGCAGAGGGCCTTGACTAAGATAAAAAGAACTACTGGGCCATCTGGCTGTGAAACATTGCTGCTTGCTTCTGGAATGAATAAATGAACCTCAAGAGAGAGAAAAATGGATAGTTGGGTTATGAGGAAAAATGTTGCTAGTTAGCCTTAGAAACTTCAAGGAAAAGCCTGCACAAAGTAGGCCAATGCCCTATTATCTACGTGGGGTTTAATTAAATTGTAGATTACTCATCTGAAATTTATTCTCTGGATCATATAATCTCAAATTTGGAAGAGTCCCAAAAGGTCTGATAACCTTTTCCGTAACATTTAACACATTTTTTGGACTTTCTCCTCTCATTGACAGTTTTGGAAAAAAAACAAACATGGGCCACATTATTAAGAAAGCAAATCTATATCAGGGATTAAATGGCAGCTTTTAATTCACTCCAGTGATATCTGCCTTTGTAACCCTGGGTATATCTGTTTAGTTACTCTCAAGTGAAGCAAACATGAGAAATAATGACCAATACTGAAATGATAGGGACATTCATGGATCATTCACTATGTTTCATATTCTACACTCAGTTTCCTTTGCTTTCTTCAATACTACAGCCAGCCAGATAAACACTCTTATTATTGTTCCAATATACAACAGAGGGAACAAAGTTTGGATAATTAATTCTGACCTGTTCACCAGAACTTGAAGACAAACCTCTAGAGTCCATCCTAGATGTTTCCAGGCCTAACAATGCCTGGGAAGTTGTTTATAGGGCTTACAAAATACCATTACCAAAATGAGTCATTCTCATTCAGCTTCTAAGACTTGGCCACCTCTCTATTTTCAAATCCACAAATGTTATAATTTCCACGAGAAACCTCAGAGGTCCCATTTCTGGCTCAGGAGAGGGTTAATACACTACACCCAAGAGTCTCCCAGTACTGGGCTTCATTCATTTTCCAAAATATAGCATGTTCTGTTTATTAGTCTGCTCCACATCGTTAAAGCAAACCCACACAACAACAGTTAGCTGAATCCCAGCCATGTGGTGTTGCTATGACCTTGACCTCATCTCCCTTTCAAGCTCTTGGATTTGGTCAATTCCCAGACCAAAGTTCTGTATAGAGGAGTCTCAGTAAAAACAAATGAGGGTGTTTCAGTGGCCTGCTTCCACAAGAAATTAAGTGCTCTTTTCTGATATGTCTCTTGACATCTGTTCACTAAGCATTAAAAACAAAGTTTTCCAGGAGAAAATGAGTGGAGTTTTGAAGTAGCCAAATTTATTTGTTAAGGGGTGAGGAGTTAGGCCTAGTAGTTAGGCCACTGGTCAGGACATCCAGATCTTTTATTGAAGTGCGTGGGTTCAAGTTCCAGCTATAACTCCTGATTCTAGTTTCTGCTAGTCCAGGCCCTGGATAGTAGCAGGTAATGGCTTGGTGGGAGACCTGGATTGTGTTTCTGACTCCTTGTTTTAGTCTGTTCCTGCCACTGCTGCTGTAGACATTTGGCTGTGTGCAATGCACTGGTGGATCGAAGATCTGTCCGCTTTTCAGATAGAAAGGTTTCAATATGCAAACAAGGCTGCATCCTGTTACTTGAGGCATGCCAGAGTGAATCCTTAATCTTGTGTATCTCCCTTGTACTTATGTCTGTTTACATTACAGATTCATACCTTTAAGATCATTCTACTTCTGTTCTTAGAATCAAATCGCAGATGGCCTTGGTGAGGTAACGCAGGGAATATCACATTCTGCTGTCACTCACTAGCATGCTTTTTTGACCAGTTAGTTAATCATTTGAGAAGCTGTATCTTAGAATCAGTAAAATTTGATTTGGAAAGAGGACAGATGTGAGAGTATATTTGACTCAAAGGAGCCAAGTTAGTGGAAATGCTCTGGTAGAATGGGTTTATGGCGACAAGAGATAATTGGCACCTCTAAGGTGGGCACTGCATTTTGCAAAGAAAACGTTCTGGATTCTCTGGCTTTAGAGCCCTTCTGGAAGTTTCTTTATTCTTCCCAATTTCAATCGGCCTAGGGACTAAATGCATGCAAGTTATGACTTTCAACATTGGACAATAGGAAGGTGATCCTAAAAATCCATTAAATATAAGAGAGAAATGGGTAAATGGTGTGTTCCAGGAGTACATTAGGTCTCTCACCTGGATGGCAGAAACCAAATATCTTAAGTATCGTTGCTGCCTTAAAGTATTTGCCTTAGAAGAAAGTTAGAGTAAGGAGCTGGAGCTGGGACTTGAACCCAGACATTATAATGTGAAATTCAAGTGTCTTAACTGCTAGGCGAAATGAACACTTCTACAATGCCCTATTTAACCAAGAAAACTAGCTACAGACACCATTAAACAAAAGGAAAAAATGTACAAGTGCATAACACTTATTTTTTGAAAAGTGCCCTGATATTCTCTGCCTTGTCTGATATTCACATGAAACCCTTAAGAAAGAGATGCTTTTTAAAATCTAAATGCAACATTTATTTGGTATCATTGATATAGAATTTTCACACTCTTGAGTGTATGGAAAAAGACTTTTGACAAGTATGTAATCCACACTTGAATCAAGGTAAATTATTCCCTTTCCAGAATGATGTCTCATGTCTTTCAGTTATTACACGCCACCGGGCAACCCAGGCAGCTATAAAGCTTCCACTGCAATAAGACACTTTCATCTTTTCTTGAATTTTGTAACGTGATGCACTCTCCTTTTTTCACTTGCAGTTACTTTCCCTTGGTAGGGTGAATGCATGATTCATCCATGCTGTTGCACCAGTCAGCATTTCTCTGGGGAATGAACTACGTTTTTCCATTTTACTGAGAAACTAACTAAGAGAGATGGGTAAATTATCTGAATGTCTTGGTTCACATGTAGCCTTGACTCCCACACAGATTTTATGCATCTTATCTTGCTTACCATGATGCTGCTCTTGGTGCTGAACTAAAAGGAAAAGAATACTTGATCCTACGCTGCTAAACATGAACTGCATAACACATCAAGTGGAGCTCTGAACTGGGAGTATGGCAGAGGGAAAAACCTTTTCTGCTGTAAAAGTTGTGAGGTGCGAGTTTAGATGGGGTCATGTTTGTTGCCCTGTGGAGGAAATTAGAGGAAAAGAAAGAAAGAAAGAAAGAAAACAAAGAAGCCCAAATCTAGAGAAAAAGTAAAGGTAAGAGTCACAGAAGGAAGTCCCATCCATTTGAAACTCTAGTTCCTTTTTAAGAACTTACATATTTGTTTGAAGTACAGAGTGATAGAAAGAGGAGAGAGAGAGAGAGAGAGAGAGAGAAATTTTCCCAGTTACTGTTTTAATCCACAAATGAGTATAAAAGTCAGTGTTGGCCTAGGATGGAGCCAGGAGTCTTAAAACCCATTTCTGATCCCTGACAAAGTAGCTGGCACCAAAGTTGGCTGCTGGGGTCTGCATTGTTGGGAAGCTGGGGTCAGGAACGGGAGCTGAAAGTTAAACACAAGGTCTCCATAACTGGGATGAGGTGTCTTAATCCAAGTTCAAGTGCTTCCACCCTTGTTTGATTTCCAGGGCAAGCAGCACCCTTGTCCTAATTGTAATGCTTTTTAATCTTTCATTTGATGATTTCAGGTCTACCATTAATTTGCCTCTACGTTTATTCGAATTGGATTTCTTTAATTTGTTATCATAAGTAACAGATGGCATCTAAAAAAAACTTAAGTGGAATTAATTATTTATATAAAGTTACCACGTCTTGTAAATGACCCCCAGTTTTATTAGCATCTTTAGCTGAATATTCTGCAAAGTCTTGTGCTAGGAAGAATGACAAAACTTAGTTGCTTTTTCTATAATCTTTGTTTCCATTTAGCATATATGCAGTTTGAAATAGTAACAGTGTGCTCCAATCTAGCTCTATAAGTGATAACACATATAATGTTAATACTCTATATTCATAATCAGCACGTTTTATACATTTTTTTCCTTTGGGGAAGTACTCATTTTTATGAAAAATAACCTGACCCACTAAAACAAATTTGAATGAAACTTCTGGGGATAGTGTAATAGCTCTACCTACCAAATACAGTGGTTAATAATGTTTTGCATATGATAAGATTCCATTTTCAGAAGTAAAAAGCCCCCATTTTTTGGACACCAATCCTTACACATGCCACAAATATGGCCACAAGAGGAGCAGGAATCAATCTTTGATTTAAATACTTATTTTTAAGATTAATTTGCATTACTTGGAATGGGGGAGAGGAAGAGAGAGAGAGAAAGAGAGAGAGAGAGAGAGAGAGAAGAATCTTTTATCTGATGATTCACACCCCAAATGACCGCTGCAACTGCCAACACTGAGTCAGGCCAATGCCAGGAGCTTCATCTGGGTCTCCCCCATGAGTGGAAGGCCCCAAGCACTTGGGCCATTTTCTGCTGCTTTTCTCAGGCCATTAGCAGGGATCTGGATCAGAAGTGGAGCAGCTGAGACATGGATGGTGGAAATGTAGTATGCCAGCATCTCAGGCAGCAGCTTTACTTGCTATGCCAAAATACTATCCCTAGGATTCCTTTGATGTGCTTTTGCTACTCTAATTCTTTTTGAGTTTAGCCTTGAGTTTGTTTAGCTGATTTTATTTGATTGTTGCTTCCAATTCTCTTCCTTCTTATTTCCCCAAGACTTTTTTTTTTAAAGATTTATTCAGTTTATTACAAAGTCAGATATACAGAGAGGAGGAGAGACAGAGAGGAAGATCTTCCGTCCAATGATTCATTCCCCAAGTGAGCCACAACGGCCGGTGCGTGCCGATCCGAAGCCGGAAACCTGGAACCTCTTCCAGGTCTCCCACACAGGTACGGGGTCCCAATGCATTGGGCCGTCCTCGACTGCTTTCCCAAGCCACAAGCAGGGAGCTGGATGGGAAGTGGAGCTGCCGGGGTTAGAACCGGCGCCCATATGGGATCCCGGGGCGTTCAAGGCGAGGACTTTAGCCACTAGGCCACGCTGCCGGGCCCTCCCCAAGACTTTTGAGAGTAGAACCTCTACATTCTTCTTTATTACACCCATTTGTGAGCAGACAGGAGTGACCTTGACACTCATCCACAAGCAGGAGTGTCCCATAATTTCCAGTTTGCAGTTCTATGCTCCAGTGTTCAGATGTGCAGAGGGTACACACATGAGAAACAGAGGATAATTGAATTACAGATTTCTATTGTGTTCAAGATGTTCGCTCTTTCACTCATGTAACAGTTCTTGATTGCTTAAGAGGTCCCTGGTGTGTTTTTGGCAAGTGAAAACCTTTACATGTGTCTGGATCTGGTCCAAGTGGCATGCCAAGTTCTGGGATTGCTTAACGACTCATCTGCCTGTGCTTTATTCCAATTCCTTAGAAAGAAAATTGAAAGCAAGGATTAAGAAAGAAAATGGGTCTTGACCTTGGTGACCAAAGTAATTCTTTTTAGATAAATTCCAAGATAAATTTCAACATTGAAAAGATAAGATATTCTCAATAGAGTATTTGCATAAAACATGAGCCACCACATATTTTCTTTCAAAAATCAGATCTAAAAAACACATACACTCTGTGCTTTGACAATGTGTATGTATGTGTAGGTTTGATTTCATTTTGTGAACCTAATAATTTTTAATGAGCTTCAAATCTGTGATGAGGATCTAAGGGAAAGTTAATCCAGAATAGAAGATGATTTCATGTAATATAATGACTCAATTAAAGTGACACTTGTGAACCAAAAAAGAGTTTTTAAAAAGGGTGCTATGCAAAATATTGAAAATCACCGTTAAAAACATTTGTCACTTATGAAATGCCATGCCTACTATTTTTAAAGATTTTTTAAAAAATTGTTATTAAGTTGGTAAGAGAGAAAGATAATGAATGAGTGAATGAATGAGTGAATGAATCTTCTGTTTGTTGGTGTGTTTCCCAAAATGCCTGGAAAGCTGGGCTGGGTCAGATTAAAACCAGAAACCTGGAATGCCTTCCAAGTCTAGCATGTGGGTAGCAGGGATTGGAGTACTTGAGTCATTATCGCTTCCTTCTCAAAAAACATTAACAAGGAGCTCAGAACCAGATCTCTAATCGCCATTCTCATATGGGATGTCAGTATCCCAAGTTGCAGCTTAACTCACTATAATATGGGTTAAGACTGAGCCCCATGCTTAATGTTCTAAAAAACATATATTATTCATTCATCAGAGAGCAGGAGAAGGAGGGAAAGAAGGAAGATGTGGAGAAGGAGGAAGAGAAGAAAACAGAGGGAGAAACAATTCATATCTGTTAGTTCACTCTACAAATGCTGATATGCTTGGCACCAGGTTGCAGCCAAAGCCAGGAGAGGGAAAATTAATGTAGGCCTTGCATGTAAGCGTCAGGAACCTAGTTATGCAAGGTATCACTGTTACCTCTCCTAGTCTACATTGGTATAAAACTGGAGCCAGGAACTTTAGCAGTTGAGTCCAAAAACCCCCATGTGGGATGCTGTGTGTTAACTGACATTTTGACATCTGAGCCAAATTCCTCCTGCCCACCTCCACCCCATCTTTAATGTCCATTACACACAGCCAAGACAGGGACCTGGAGTTCCAACAGAAGCAAGGAAAACCAGAAACAGAGAAAGTACCCTGAGGATTTGCATGCTGGGGAATCCAAGCTTACCTTCTTCTACAGGAATAGTTATTGTCTTTCATTTTCTAGAAGGTATTCAAAGGTTTCTCCCAGGGACAAGTAAATCCTATTTTTAGTCCTGGGAAGTGTAACAACTATCATATTCCCTTGTTTAGGGCTGACTGCTCTGTAGAAAGTGTGATTGCCTCTTCTCCTAACCATAATATCACATATCAAACTGAGCAACTTATAGATCAAACTCTATGACACACACATCTCTGAATTCTTTGTTCTCAGAATCTGTTCATAATGTTACCTGATTCGTTCTGCTCTGATGAAAGAATTGAACCCTGATCTAGCAAATCTTTAGTACTGTTGTCTTCTAGCATAAATTCAGAGCTTTTTCCTTTCAGCAATTAAAAAAAAAAACAAACAACTCTAAACAGAAAGGGGCAAGAACATCAATGGAACTTGGAGGTAAGTGAAAATGGGTTGCTATTTTGGCCAGTCTTCTCATGCTGAGAAAGAAACCTCTCTTTTCTTCTTCCTTTGCTTAACCTTCGTGACCCTATCATCTGATGCAAGGTAAGGTTATAGTTCTAGAATGGAATGCGCTGTTTCAAATCTTTTATGTTCATGGAAAATTTGATACAGCTAACCATCCTTGATAGGTCTGAAGAAGGAAGGGATAAAAAAGAGACTTTCTTAAGTATACTTCAAACACTGCATTAACTGGGTCACCTGGTGATTTTATTCTTAACAACTAGCTGATAGACACTAAAGAAACGCAAGTGTTTGCAGGCAAAGTCAATGTGGTAATTTTTTATCACAGAGTCCATCATGGGAGTATGGTGTTAAGTGGATGGTGAAAGGTTTCAAAATGGTTTTTGGTATCTGAACATAAAGGAAGAGACAAGGACATTAGGAACACAGTGAAGGGGAAGAAAATAAAAAGGGAAGCAAAAGAAAAGCTCATCAGGAGAGATGATTAAGGGTCCTTCTAAAACATACTCTCCCCCAGCTATCATTGCTATCAGAGCAGCTATAAAACTATTCTTTGCTTCACATAATTTCTCTTTTATCTTTCCTGTGATATTGAACTCTAAGGATTTGGCCTGGCCATGTGCTACATGCCTTTTGTTTTCAGCTATCACCTCCCTCAACACAATGCCAGGGGCAAAAATCAGTACCCCATAAACATTCTTTATTGAAGTCCTGACTAGGGTGACTGGAGGATCAAAATAAAGATCGAGAAAGCTGGAAAGCATCAAAATGATGCATTTTGGAGAAACCACTTTTCCTTTATCATTTCTTTCCAGGCAATTTTCATTCTATGATTATTATTTCTAGAGATGTTCAAGTAGAAAGACAAAGAGGTAAAACTAATTCTCCTACTCCACTCCTCTGAGTCTCTAGAAATTGTCACCAATACAATCAAGTCCTTAGGTAAAATTATTTCTCAGAGTCACTTTGGCCCTCCCATTTGCATTTGGACTTGACATTTTTCTTGAATCCTTGCCCTTTGACAATCATAAGTTCAGGACAGAACAAAGCACCATTGGATTGAGACTCAAACTGCCAAAAGGGAGACATTAGACATGGGGTGTCTGATCTGTTTTCTCCACATGAGAGTTTAAAAAGTACGTGATATTGGTATGAACTGAGATAAGAAAAAAAGCCAGGTTTTAAAAGCATCACTTCTAACAAGTGGTAAAAATTGAGTTTGATCCTCAGAAGAACACTGAGGCAACAGATTGGGACAAAGTGCAGTGGAAGCCAACCCTGAGCATGATAGTTACATGAGACTTTCTCATCAGCCACCAAGAAGTTTATGGAGCAGCAAACTTTCCTAGCGGTGGGGGCGACAGACTGGAGGGCACCAAGTAAAGGTTTATGGGAGCCACAGAGAAAAATAGCGTTGAAATTTTTCTTTCTCCCCTTATTCCCCCCTCCTCCTCTTCTTGTTTAGCTTAGCTGGTTCTGAAGCCTGCCATAGAAAAGGCCTTGATTATCAAATGTAATATTCACATAAGATTTTGGCCACTCACCCTCACGTTGTGGACTATACAGGGCTTCAGTGTTCCTTAATAAATTACCTCTTCGTGTAGCAATTAACCCCCTTCTGTGAGGTTCAGTGTTTCCTTGGTCCTGTGCCAGTGCTAACAGCTTTGGCTTAGCATTCTTTTTAATGGGCTGCATTTACTGCTGAGAGCAGGGAAACATAAAATATTAACACTTAAGCATCTTTTACACCTCTTTGAAAGTTAGATTACGTTGAAAATGTAACTGAGTTTTCATTCTTAAACCTGATATTTGCTTAGAATTCCACTGGACCCATGAAAATGTTTCAGTAAGTGGTTTCTGTTGATTTATGAAGTCCCATGAAAGCCTGATGGAAATCCCTTGCCACCAAATATTTAATATGTTTTATGCATGCTTACAAAAGTCTTGTTTACCAACTCAATGGCTTTCCCACATTTTAAAGAAGACAAATGATTTGGAGCACAGCATGATGTGAGTCTCATTTGCCCATCATCCCCCTGCCTCCCACCTCTGTGCCATCTCCTGGGAATGCAGAACCATGAAATCAAATCACTCAACTGATAGGTACTGTTGCATTTGAATTGGGCTTAACATCACAGATGTAGTCACTGTTACCTCCACTAAGAGAATTTTTTATATTACCTTTTGATGTGAAGATTTAATGAGATAAGTGAAGTAGAAATATTTGTGATTTATGCTTTACTTTCTATTCTCTACAAAGATTATAGATGTAATAACACTATATGCAGCATGTAAACACTGTATATAGTGTATATACACACATCAATGTACATCGCATACACAAGAATGCTTCAAATGTTCACAGAAAGTGAAATTCATAGATAAATTTGTCTTAGTTAAAAATTTTGAAATCCTACTTAGTTTTAATTGTATGACGTTCTAAAAGATCTCTTATATAATATACAGAGAAAATGAAGTAATAAACACTATTGCCTACAGCTATTTTAATGTCTGCTTGCTAAAACTATAGAATAAAGGAGCTGCAACTAATTATAGGAGGTCATAAGCATTCATTCCATGATTTTAGGTGCTTAAAGTCTAAATCCATGTAACTTTCTATTTTCTTCTTTTCTGTTTCTATTATGGTTATTATAGCAAAGAAACGTTCAAAAATAATCATAGTAACTTCTTGTGAATGAAATAAATTTAATCTTCCAATATTTTTAATCTTTTTATTTCATTTTCTTCTTTATCTTTGTATTTATCTTTTTTCCATGGTTTCTGTCATCTGTGGTATACTTCCTTTTAAAATCTGACAATCCTTAAATTTTATGTCTGTTTTGGTCATTACTCCTGTAGTTGAACTGGATTAGTAAGGTCCAGACAAACCTCTTCCTACGTATTGTGTAATTCTCCACTTATGCTCCTTTGGTTGTCCCCTGACTTAAATTGCCATTGTTATCCATATGTAGATCAGTCTGACATGCATCATGATGTAAATTAACAACTCTTTTTCTCAAGAAACCTGTTGTCACTGCAGGTATAATGAACAAAAATCAAGAGCCATAGTATATGCAAACAGCCCCAGGATGGAAAAAGATCTAACCAGCAGGGTACCATTCAAAATAACAGAGAAGAAAATGAAATATCTAGGAATTAACCTAACTAAAAATGTAGAAGACCTCTTTGAAGAAAATTACAAAAAACTTAAAAAAGAAATTGAGGGAGATCTCAAAAGATGGAAACATACCATGCTCCTGGATCGGTAAAATCAATATCATTAAAATGTCCATATTACCAAAAGCAATATATACATTCAATGCAATCCCAATCAAATTACCCAAAACATTCTTCATAGAACTGGAAAAAATTATACAAGGGCTCATCTGGAAACACACAAAAAAAAACACAAATAGCTAGAACCATCCTGAAGAATAGGAAGTTAACAGGGGGTATCATAATTCCAGACCTCTGGACATACTATAGGGAAATGGTTATCAAAACAGCTTAGAAAAGAAAAAAAACAAAAAAACAAAAAACAGCTTGGTACTGGCACAAAGATAGAAATGAGGATCAGTGGAGTAGAATAGAAGCAACAAGAGGGAACCCACACAGATACAGCCAAATAACCTTTGACAAAAAAAACAGATGACAATCCATACAAATGGGAGGGTCTCATTAATAAATGCTGTTGTGACAATAGGCTGATAGGCTGCAGAAACAAGAAGATAGACCCACATCTTTCACCCTACACTAAGATCAAATCTAAATGGATAAAAGACCTAAATCTACATCCAGAAACCTTCAAACTTTTGCAAGAAAATGTTGGAAACACCCTGCAAGATTTAGGTGTAGGCCCTGATTTCCTAAAAACAAAACAAAACAAAACAAAACAAAACAAAAAACAAAAACGCCAAAAGCGATAGCAATTAAGACCAAAATAAATCAACGGAACTACATCCAATTAAAAAGCTTCTGTAGGGCCCGGCGGCGTGGCCTAGCGGCTAAAGTCCTCGCCTTGAAAGCCCCGGGATCCCATATGTGTGCCGGTTCTAATCCCGGCAGCTCCACTTCCCATCCAGCTCCCTGCTTGTGGCCTGGGAAAGCAGTTGAGGACGGCCCAATGCATTGGGACCCTGCACCCGCGTGGGAGACCCGGAAGAGGTTCCAGGTTCCCGGCTTTGGATCAGCGCGCATCGGCCCGTTGCGGCTCACTTGGGGAGTGAATCATCGGACGGAAGATCTTCCTCTCTGTCTCTCCTCTGTATATATCTGGCTGTAATAAAATGAATAAATCTTTAAAAAAAAAAAAAGCTTCTGTACAACAAGGGAAGCAATCTACAAAGTAAAAAAGCAACCCACAGAATAGGAGAAGACCTTTGCACACTACATAGGTGATAGGGGGCTAATCTCCAGAGTATACAAAGATCTCCAGAACAACTAAAACACCAAAACAAACAAACTACTCAAGAAATGGGTGCAGGAAATGGGCAGACACTTCACAAAGGAACAAACCCAAATAGTAAACAAACATATGAAAAAATGCTCAAGTTCCCTGGCAATAAGGGAAATCCAAATTAAGACATCAATGAGGTACCACGTAACACTAGAAAAGAATGGCTCACGTACAAAAAACCACCAACAACACTTGCTGGCAAGGATGTGGGGAAAAGGGAACCCTACTCCACTGTTGGAGCTGGTGGGGCTGCAGGTTGGTACAGCCTCTATGGAAATCAGTATGGAGAACACTCAAACAACTGAAAATCTGCATACCATATAATCCAGCAATAGCACTTCTAGGAATATACCCAAAACACCTGTTTTGCCAGAAACCTACATGCACCCCTATGTTCATAGCAGCACAATCAATAATTGCAAAAACTTGAAAGCAACCAAAATGCCCATCAACAGAAGACTGGAAAAGAAAGCTATGGTTCATCTACTCCATGGAATACTACTCAGCTATTAAAAAAAACGAAATGCAGTTCTTTGTGGCCAAATGGGCCCAACTGGAAACCATTATGCTAAGGGAAATGAGCCAATCCCAAAAGGTTAGATACCACATGTTTGCCTTAATTTAAGATGAAATGATGTCAATCCGAAAAACAATACCTGTAAACTGTAATATTATTTCAACCCCAACAGCCTGTATCTCATGCAATAAGATATTGTGATGTAACCAATAAACAACAATCAATGTGAGTCAGACTGCTTATGATCTACATCAAAGAACTGTAAAACCTGATATGCTTTTAATACCCTATGCTATTCTGTAATGAATTGGGAGAGTAGAGAAATCCTCCACCTTCTTGGAATATGTGAGGAAGATGTTAAGTATAACTTATCAAGAATATAACAGGCAACTTATAGATAGCAGACTCGAATCAGCATTACACATTAGCAAAACTATAAAGATATACAGTGGGAACTATGAGCGATCCTGACAGCCTCTTAACAGGAGGTCTGCACAGAGCAGGGTGGGGGGACCCCAGAGTGGAACAGGAGGACAGGGGGAGGCTTGTATCCCAACCCTGGAGATTCCTGAATCCTCACCTAGGACTATCAGTATGGGCACCAAGGGCTATATCCCAATTGCCAAGGAGACCACTGGGAATTGGAGTGCCCTCATATGCCAAGAACTCTGAGGTCATCCACTCCATTTCAGATCTCCCAGACAGAATGGAAGAAGCCCAGATCCTTCCTCACAGGATCTAATGTCATTGGAATAACAGCCAGGAGCCCTTAGTGGTCCTCAGAAACAGAAGAACAGTAAACTTCCTTCGGGTCCCGGGAGAGGAGCTTTCTCTGGTCCTTACTTAGTTCCAACTTTGGATCCCCACCCTCTCTGGCAATGACCATAAGGGTTGCTCTGAAGTCCCCTCAACCCCCCAAAATTAGATTACATAGACAGAGACCAATAAGGAAAGGTTAGAATAGACAAGAAACATTCAGCTTGGACTCCCATATGCCTTACTAGGTAGGACACAAAGATTAGTTACTCCTCACTAAGGTATTGAAGATTTCTCTGTACACCCATCCTAAAACTGTTCTGCGCCTCAACTGTCAACATTGTCTTATTAGAATTATAAACCTGTTTGAACTATCCTAAAATTTGCCAAGTTCAGTTAAATCATGTTTTAATACTATAAGCTGCTAAATATAAAAATGAAAATAGATATGAGACAGCTGAATAGTACCCTATAACCATTTTAAGGAGTATAGTAGCCAGTTGTGTATAAACTAAAATTGAAATGTCAATGAAGTAGTCACAGGATGTGGTTAAGAACTTGGATTTTCTAATATATTGGTCACTCAATACCATGTCAATTAACTCCATAATGTTGTAAATTATTGTTGATGTTATGTTGTGGCTTTTAGTTGATTGGGATGATATTCTGCCTTCAGGCCAGAGATGGTCTCCCAAGGAAACTGTTGAAGCTCTCTGGACAATAAGAGGTTGGACTTTATGCATGGTACATGCTCGCAATGAAGGAATCAGGACTGGATATGAACTGTACTACTGCAACAATGTGGAGGAATCCAACATAGGCAGAAGGCATGGGAGAGGTTAGGGGAATTCCAGAGCCTATGAAACCATGTCATAAAAAGAAATAAAAAAAAAAGAGAGAGAGAGAGAGAGAATATCTCTAAGCGTAATTGGTAGGGCAGGTGTAGAGTAGGTGAATTTTTTGAGATTTTCTTTACTGTGGAAGAATTTTATTTCATTTTCAAAGACAAAAGAAAGCTTTGCTGGACAAGTTATTCTGGGCTGATGATTTTTTTTCCCTTTAAGATATGGAATATGAGGCCTAGCGCATTAGGCTAGCAGTGGAAATCCTTGCCTTGCATGTGCCGGGATCCCATATGGGTGCCAGTCCTAATCTTGGCAGCCCTGTGTCCCATCCAATTCCCTGCTTTGACCTGGGAAAGCAGTCAAAGATGGCCCACAACCTTGGGACCCTGCACCTGCATGGGAGACTTGGAAGAAGCTCCTGACTCCTGCCTTTGTATTGGATTAGCTCTGACTGTTGTGGCTGGTTGGGGAGTGACTCAATGAACGGAAGATTTTCCTCTCTGTCTTGCCTCCTCCCTGCATATCCGACTATCCAATAATAAAAATAAAACAACTATTTTTTTTTAAATGTGGAATATGTCACCCCATTCTCTTCTGGCCTGTAACATTTCCTATGAGAAGTCAGCTGTGAGTCTGATTAGGGCTTCTTTAAATGTTAATTGATTATGTTTACATGCAGATTTAAGGATCCTTTCCCTGTGTTTGGCTGAAGAAACCTTGATTATCATGTGTCATGGTGAAGATTGCTATTGGTCAACTCTTTTGGGAGTTCTGTGACCCTCCTTTATGTTCTTTCCTAATTCTCCAAATTAGGGAAGTTGTCCTTTATTATTTCATTGAATACATCTTTAAACCCAGCATCTCTTTCTGCGCCTTCTGGAATTGTCATAACTCTTATATATAGTGTAACTTTTAATAGTGTCTCTTAATTCTTGAATACTTTTTTCAGCTTGATCAAGCTCCACTTCCAGCTTTTTTGATTGTTTCTCCATTGTGGTATGAAATATCTCCCAATTCTGAGATTGTTTCTTCTGCCTCTCTCATTCTATTAGTGAGACTTTCCACTGAATTTTTAATTTGTTTCATTGTATTCATAATTTTCTAACATATGCATTTTCATTTAATGCACTGTTGCTATTTCCTGTTTAACATTTTCCTTAAATTCTTTGGACTCCTACATGTTATTCTCATTGTTGATAGAAATCTTTGTAACAAGTTTTAAAATTCATTTTCCCACATTTTTTCAATTTTTTTCTTGTTTCAATTTTTTTCCTGTTGACAATTACTTTTGCTCCTTTGTGGGGGAGGGATAAGTAATATTTATTGTGCCTTTGCCTCTTCTTTTGCTCTTGCTTATTGCTATTCTGGTTAGCAAATTCCTCTCCTTAGGGTCAGTTTCTAAACTGTGTTGACCAATGGACTATAGGTCGATTTTATGGATTGCGTTTGGTACCTGGTTCTTCATTTGCAGTCATTGTGCTACTCCCTCCATCAAGTTTCAGACCAGGGTTCTTGTGCTAAGCTTCTACCACAATGTCTGTAGCACCAGCTCCTGGTTCACCAATATCCACCCACTGTGATTCCACTCTGTGGCCACACCGTTACCTGCACAGCCTTTCTCCCACTCCCAGCTTGAGCAATGCCTGGGATTAGGGAGATGCCAGCTGTCCTTATTCACTGAGTACTGGTCTTCCCTGAACATACTGGCCATTAGATCTGAGAGCCACCCAGACCTATTTTGGTGGGAGTCTGTAGGATACCAAGTTGGCTCTATTTTCCCTGTGGGACCAGTGCAATGTGCCAAGTCAGATTTGAGTTCACTTATGGCTTAGCGTATATGCAGCTCACTGTTGTAGCTCTGGTCCTACATTTTGTAATAGTACACAAAATTGTGCCCAAAGTGGCACTGGTGGGTAGAAGGGTCTGCTGGCCATTTGTTTTGGGGGCTTCCCAGACCTATTTTGGTGGGAACCCATAGGATGCCATGTCAGTACTGTTTTCCTGTGAGCCCTGTGCAATGTACTGAGCCAGAGTTGAGTTTGCTCCTGGCTTAGTGCATTTGCAGCTCATTGTTGTCCCTTTGGTCCTGCAGCGTTTGCCACAGTGCAAAACATGGTGCCTGATGTGGTAGTGGTAGGAGCGTGCCCCCGTTTTCACAAAAACCCTATGAAATCTGATTGAGTTGCAATGTATTCTCTGCACTTTCTTTACCATAAGCCAAGTCGTTTAAATATTCCTTTGAATTCAGAATGGGCGTTTGTGAATGCCAAGGAAAGCAGCTAGAGGAAAAGAACAACCAGCCAGTAGCTAGAGGCTGAACAACTACTGCAGTCTACATAGGAAGATGGGTTTGAGTTTAGCTTAGTCACTGTGGAAAGACCTCATTAAATACCTGAGGCGTTCCATAGAGACCCCAGGAATGTCATAACTCAGGAACAGTGTCCAACTGGTTACTCAGTACTTAACACAAAAAAGCTTAATAGCAAGAGGTAAAAAGAACCAAGCTAATTCATAAGTAGTTTAAATGCTACTGGTTTGAAGTTTAATCAGTGCTCTCTAAAGGAAGACAACAAAATGAAAAATTAACAATCAGACGAATTAAACTGTTTTTGATGAACAATGAAACAAAAATATGACCTATAATAAGAAAAAATAGTATGTAGCAGCATAGTTTAACAAGACAGAAATGTTGAAATTAATAATTTAAAACTATATAAATATGAAAGAAGTGAAACTAGGAAATGAACCAAAGGAACTTGTAGAAATGAAAGAAACAATATCTGGAAGGAGGAGTCTTCTAGATGGGCTTACCAGTAGAACTGCTAGTACAGGAGATAGGATCAGTGATGTTGGGAACATAACCACAGATGTTCTCAATGTGATTTCCATGGAGAAAAAGACTAAAAAAAAAAAAATAGCAGAAACTCAATTCCCCTTGGGTAAATATAAAACATCTAAGAAATGCATGAATTGTAGTCACAGGAAAAGAGAAGAGTACAAAAAACATTTGAATAAAAAACATCACTGAACAATTTCCTAACTTTATGAAAAGTATAAACACAAATACACAAGAAGCCATTGAACTCCAACCAATCCAAATACACATAAAACTACAAAAAGTCACAGTATAATAAAACTCCTGAAGCAAATGAGAAAGAGGAAAACTTCATAAGCCGTAAGCAGGAAAACCACAATGCAGGCTAGAAGCAGCGTTGACCATAGCTATTGATTTCATTAGAAATCAGGTAAGCCAGAAGTTGAAGAATGACAGCATATAAATAAGCCTGTGTGAGATAAGAATCAATGGTCAATGAAAACATCCTTCTGAACCTGAAAATGAAGTAAAATGATTTTCACATTATCAAAATTGAGAGAACTGTTCACCAGATATTAAAGGAATATTAAAGAAAGTTGTTTATTCTGAAGGAAAAGGATACTATTTAGAAACTACACTTGTGATGAAATTAAGAGCGTTGGCAATGAGAAAGATGAGGCAAACATTAAAGATCTTGTTTTCATTTTTTGATATCTTCCAATATTGGTGACTATTGTAAAATAGAGGAAAGAATTACATACTCTGGAGTTATGTGCAAATGTAAAAATAAATGATAACAATAGGTGAAGAAAAACACTGCTTAATATTGTAAAATTGTCAACATAAGCTTTTTAATGTCACTTTAAAATATGTGCAATATTATTTGAAAGTAGACCTGGATAAGTTAAAATGCATACATATGTCATATATGTGTGTATATATATATATATATATATATATATATATATATATAAATCATGTAACTTTCTAAGAAATATCTATAAATTCAGTTATATATCAGCTATAAAAATATATATTATGATAATAATTACATATTATATATTATTATATATACCATTACGTGGTAGATAAAATATATCACTGGTTCTAAAACCAGCGACCCCACTTCCCATCCAGCTCCCTGCTTGTGGCCTGGGAAAGGAGTCAAGGACGGCCCAAAGCTCTGGGACCCTGTGCCCAAATGGGAGACCTGGAGAAGACTCCAGGCTCCAGGCTCCTGGCTTTGGATTGGTGCAGCTCCAGCCATCACAGCCACTTGGGGAGTGAATCAAAGGACGGAAGATCTTCCTTTCTGTCTCTCTTCTCCTCCCTGTATGTCTGTCTTTCAAATAAAAATAAATATTTTTAAAAAGAGAATAGGTTTTAAATCCAGTTATAAAGTTCCATAAATACTAAATTTAACAGAAAAAATAGGCAACTCAAATAAAACAAATATTTTTGTCATAGATTCTTATCATTAAGCTATGATGCATGAATGTTATACATACATAAAGCATTAACAATATGAAGCATTTAAAAGAATATTTAAAACATTGTATCAATATATTTATTTCATATAATCTCATTGCTTTGAAAACATTCAGTTGCAAATTTGTTAAAATTATTAATTTCATATTTTATCTGTTTTTAAGCTTCTAGATAGGAGTCATTCCAATAGATTTGTAACCACCCATTGAAGTAATTGTGGTTACTGAAAGTTGGTTACTGAAACTGTTCACTCTTAATATGAAGGTGAAAATGCTATATTAAGCAACTTAATTTTTTTTATTTAAAGAGGTGGATTTGAATTGGCAGCCTTTTGATTAGAGTGATTAAATCCTTTGGCTGCTCTCCTTCTATCCTCCCTAACACCACAAATGTTGGCTGACATCCCCTTGTTCCATTTCAAATGAATGACTCCCAACTGATTGCCAGTGAAAATTCATTCAGATTTTTACATTTCACTTTGGTCACATCTATATGATAGTAATGTATGAAAGGTCTTTAGCAGTTAATAGACAATGTGTATTGTGCAAAAAAAACTATACGTGGAGTTCACAATATTTTCTGTGCCAGAATTTATTTTAATTTCATCTTCCAGAAAGCTGTTGAAGTACCCTTTATTCCTAAATGAATACTACATTTAATCTCATCAAATGACTGCAAAGACTAATGGAAAGGCTCTGCAGTAAATTTTCAAAGAAACCTATGCTTCTTGGTAATTCCAATGAAATTTCCTTTTATATTAATGTGATTGATCTCGTTTTCTTGTACCTAAAGGATCATCACGTTTGGTTTTGTAGTGATAACATTTTTAGTATCTCTCACTCTATAGGTTTCTAAATAATCAGTCAAAGGATTAATCTTAATTTTCTTAAGTATAATTGAAAAATATATTGATCTCTAAAATATTCCACTTTTTTGCCTACTAGTTCATGAAAAATGGCATGACCGGTGAAATGCTTGTCAGACCTGAGCCAATGCAAAGCCAGGAGCCTCTTTCAGGTCTCCCACATGGGCGCAGGATTCCCAAGGCTTTGGGTCTTCCTCTACTGCTTTCTCATATTGCAAGTATGGAGCTGAAAGGGAAATAGAATAACCAGGACATGAACCGACCCTATAGGGGATCCTGGTGCTTGAAGGGTGAGGATTAGACAACTGAGTCATTGCCTGGGCACATGAGAGATTTGTTTTGTGTTTAGGTTTTTTTTTTGTTGTTGTTAGGAATTTCAAGGGTTTGTGTTTGGACAAGCAAAGACACTGGTTAGATTGTATACATCACATATCTCAGAGTCTGGATTCAAATCCTGACTCCAAGTCATGATTCCTGCTTCCTGGCAAAAGTGGACCCTGAGAGGCAGCGTATTACGATTCTGCCACCTGCTTGGGAGACCAGGAGTGAACCACTGGATTGGAGCTCTCTAGTTCACTTTCTTCTTCTCTGTGCTTATTGAGTTGGAAACAAACAGCACCAAAAGAAATCCAACTGTTGACATAATCGCTTTTACATTTATCAGTAACTTAAAAACCTACAGGTTTGGAGGGCTGAATCTACTCCTACATATGGTTAATCATCATAAATGGAGCAACTAATAAAATAGAGTAGCATAAATATATTAAAAATATTGTTCCTATGCTAAATTTCTTTTAGTGGCAAATTTTCCCAAAATGTATTCAAATCTTTGTCACTAATAAAAGACTGTTTTCTCTTCATTTATACTCAAGTTATGGTTTTCAAAATTTTAATATATACTTAAACCATTAAATAATTATGTAATTCATGTATTAAAGAATTAATGGTCAAGCTTCAGTTAATCTTTTATGAAATATTTAGTATTATTTTTAATCTATAAAATGTAGAATAATTTTTTTGAAAGTTTTTTTTTTTATTTGTTTGAAAGTTAAGAGTTACAGAAAGACAGACACGGATATGAGGGCGATCTGGCTGCGACATCTGTCACGCCATTGATCGCCAGGGTTGATCTGGCTGGCTAGGCGGGTGTCCCCTTCCTCCCTCACCGCTCCAGGTGCATCCCTCCTGAGGCTGCACGCTCGGTAGAAGAGGACGACCATCCCTGCTAGAGGAGGACCGGTCTTTGGTCACGAGTAGCTGTGCTCCCCTGCTAGAACCTCCAAACAAGCCCTCAGAAAGAGTTTCCATCCACTGATTCACTCTTTAAGTGGCCAGTCCAAACCCAGGAATCAGGAGCTTCTTCTGGGTCTCCCAAGTGGGTGCAGGAACCTAAGTACTTTGGCTGTCCTCACTGCTTTTCTGGGTCAGTAGCAAGTAGCTGGATCAAAATTCAAACTGGTGCCCATATATGATGCTGTCACTACAGGCAGAAGCTTTACATGCTATGCCACATCGCTGGGCCCCAAGAATCAAGTTTTACAGTATGGTACTTCCCTGAACATTGGAAGGCATCTGACAAATTCTATCCCCCTTTCCCTAAATGCTAGAAAGCTTTCAAACTTTGTGTTAACAGAAGTGTTATGGCCTATTTCTGAAACGTTTCCTAGGAATTTTTCCACTGACTTATGCTGGAGTAAGGAAGTAACTGTGAAATGGTTATGACAATCCTTCAAGGCTGCATGCTTAGGGTTGCATATTCCAAATAGCATTCATAAATTGCAGATAAGGGAGATAGGAAAGCTGACATCTGTCCTACCTGAAGGAAGATATCAGCACTTTGTTCTTCCTTGTAACATTCTTTCTTCTTGCCAAACATTATTTAGAGGAATAATCATTTCTTTATTTGTATAAAGCTACCATAAAAGCAGAATTTGCACAAAATGGTCAAGCAGGATGTTGTTATTTTTAATGAAGCATGAGTGGTGAGAAGAGGGTTTTAAATATGAAAATATTTTAAAATAAAAATATTAAAATATAAAACTATTTTTAAAATATTGTGTCCATATTTGTATTGGAGTACCTGGATTTGATGCATGTGTAGTTTCTGCTAATGTAGATCTTGCCTGGAAGGCAACAGATGAAAACTCAAATATCTGGGATGCCTATCACCAATGTGGGAGGCCTGTATTAAACACCCAGGTTCTGGTGTCAGTCCAGGCCCAATATCAGCTGGTGCAGGCAATTGGAGAATAGACTAGCAGATGGGAGCCCTTTCTCTTTCTTTCAAGGCAAATTTAAATAAAAAATAAAGTACTGATGAAATGATACATACACATTAGAAACAAGCAAAAACAAGGGACTCTTGGAATGACATGAGCTTCCTTAAATATTTTTTAAGCATCATCATAATTATGACAAATGTGTATTATAGTTTCAAACTGACCATTTCTGAGTCTTGGATGTTGCAGGATGAACGAAATTGTAATTGATCATTTTTGTTGTGGGCTTAGATTTTCAACTTTCATCTGGTTGAATTGTGGTTAACTCTGCCTTCCTTTTCTATTTTCTAATAGTCTTTGTTACAGGTTGAAAGTTGATATGGAGATTAATGTCATCCAAACATGTGAATAGGTAATATTTTGTCATCATTCTCTACTGAAGATGGGAGTTCTTTTACTATACTGTTCATACTGATAGTATTCCCCACATTCCCCATATAATTCTAATCCAGTTTGGGCCAGAGTGATGAGACTATAGATCTAGAATGGAATAGAAAATGCTATATGCCTGGTGTTCCGTTTAGCCAACAATTCTGGTGGCTGTAAAAAACTGCAAAAACAAACAAACAAAAAAAACCTGCATGAGTCCAGCAAAGAAGAGGAATCACCACTTAAGCACACTTGACGTATCTAGATGATAAAAATATTTTCAAATGATTGTGTTCTAAGTTATTTTTCTCACTGAAAAATAAGGATGGCAAGGCATAGTATCAATTTTATTTGGCTGAAGGCTCTACCCAAGCCCAGCTAAGACATTTCTAGACATTCTAAATGGGCAGTGCTTTTGTGTACACTGTAATCCTTCTCCATGCGTTTGAGGTCATTCACCACTCGTAGCTGCTGAAGCCTCTGCTGGACTCCAGTGGCCTCTCCTGGCTTAGTTACCCTATCCCAGTCCTTCCTCTAGACAATCCCTCTTTATCAAATAATCTGCTTTTTGCCTTGACTTGGACGTCTCTGGATACCTTGTTTTGACCGAGACATTGGGTGAGGGGAAATAGGTTATTCCAGGTTACATTTATGAGAGAAAAATGATATTTCTTTCCTTTATCAACGCCCCCAGTTTTTGAGAAATGGAGTCAGATAGGTCTGTTTTGGTTGCTAGAGAGGAAGCATCATGAAGGACTTGATAGTGGAAAGGCTTTTTAACAACACAGACTTGATTCTGAATCTTAGCTCTTCCATTTCCTGCATGAATGAGCCCTGCTAAACCCATTTGATTGGGATAAAAATAGTTACAAGATAACTTCCTTGATTCCCATTAGGGCTTAACCCAAGTCCCAAATACCCTAGATGTATGTTGGATGTTGATCCATTAGCTTTAGTGGAGGCTCTTTCAGACAATTGGAACCAATATTTCAGATATCCTTATGGTAAGCTAGAACAAAATTGATTCCATGCTACCTGTTATGGAAACATGACAAGTAAAAGCATTATCGAAGCAATGTTCTGGGATATCTATGAAATTATCCAGAACTAACTTGATGGGTCAAGTTCTGATAATTTTACTTGTCCTGGATTGCAGAACTGGAAAAATAAAGGTGATAATAGCAACTACAGAAATTTTAAGGTAGAATTATCATACTGAGAATTGTTATTCCTAGCAGGCTTAAAATTAATAGTGATTTTTTGGAGGGGTGAAGCTGGGCATAAGAAGAAGGATGGTATTTTCTACTGAAGTTAAAACAATGCTTATATTTTTTTGAGACAATATCCACATCAACAAAGCCATGATCAATACATTTTGGGACAAATGAAAGCATTCCAATGAGTTTCCTTATTAGAGTAAGGCAGATTATTTGGTGAATTGTCCATCCTGGAATTGCCTTGTGTTTATTGTCTGCTAAAGGATACCAGGCATGTCTCAGTCATGAGTTAAAGTAGTTGAATGGAGGCTTGGCCTGGGCTCCATTCCTTCCCTTTGCCCCATGCTTTTGTGTGACTTGAGACTGTATTTATGAGAGATTTTCTTTCAGGGAAATATGGTGAACTGAAAAGTCCTTTGTATCTTCCATAACCTGGGGAGAAGGGTTTCAAATCTCCTCAGTCTGGAAGGCATGGGTGGCTGAAAACTAACAAAGGAAGCCATTTTAAACTTGATGAGCTGAGAGAAGGGGAACTATTTGAAGCTCTGGAAAAATCCCAGAAGGTGGCTTTTCTCCCTTTTAAGATAAATGTGTGACTAGAGT
The DNA here is from genome assembly GCF_030435755.1 of Ochotona princeps. Lineage (NCBI taxonomy): Eukaryota > Metazoa > Chordata > Mammalia > Lagomorpha > Ochotonidae > Ochotona > Ochotona princeps. Next base: position 27,224,801 of record NC_080841.1, on the reverse strand, counting down.
CTAAGAGCTAACTTGATCTATGTGCTGTGGTGGGCACAAGCCTTGAAGGCTGTACTGTTCACAGCTAAATGCCACATGCACCCTCTCTTGAGATGGAGCCAATCATGTGGCCTTCTGTTGGACAGGTTTATGTATGGTACTAGAATAAACTTTAGAATCACCTAATTAAATATATTAGAATGCCAGTTCATGGTGCAAACACTCTCTTCTTGGAAAATATAATACTTATTCTGAAATAGAACAAGATTCTTTGCATTTAATAACAACAATTATAAACCCTTCAGATTGTTATTAAAAATTCTACCTTTTGTTTTTTCCCCAACATTCTCTGTTAATTTTCTAAGTGTGGAAAGAAATCCTGGGTTTCACAACTCTCACCATTGGCTCCTTGCTGCTTCTACTCCGTGGTGCAATTCTGCCATTCCAGCACTTGCAGAAGAGTGTTCTTTGAACCTCTGCTTGGACCCTGAGATGGGAAAGGGGGGGAGACAAAGGTGATTAATCTTTCTTGGGGGCATTAAAATACTAGTATTTAACTTTTTGTTTCCTGGTGAATATATCTGCACATTGAATAGCCATGTTTTAGATCCTATCAAAGAATTTTTGCAAGTACACATTATAACAACCCAAGAGAATTTGTTATATTTTAGTAAATAAATCCCCTTAAGGTTCATCTTAAGATGGTTGTGGTTCTCTAAGAAGCAATAAATTATGCTTGAGGGTGTGCTGCACCAGTACCCCTCCTCATGCTCATTCTCCAGCAAGTGTGCATTGGGGTGGGGCAAGGTTTTTGTGGCAATGGCACATATTAGGTAATACCCCCCATTAGACTGCAGATGTGTGAACTAGTTTAAAACTTTTATTAGCATTTTTATTAGACTCCAATGCAGTCGCAGCCTCTTTACAGTTGCCAACTTAGCCAGTTGCTCACAAGTTATAACAAATTAGGAATACCTAATGCCTAAGCTATTCTTACACTTTGGGGGCAAAATCCCAAGCAAATCATAGTCTTCCTTGTGAATCCAGTCTCCCTCTTAGAAACTGTACTTACAGACAGCATGGCACTTGAGCCAGGATTTCATTATGAATTCGTAATAACAGTGTGGCTCAATTCTTTCAAGCTCATAAAACCCAGGATCCTTTATCATTTTCTGCCTGGCCACAGAGTGCCCCCTTGCATGCCTTTGATGGCCTTCCAAGGTCATCTTTTTCTCCTTTTTATTGCATGTATTCCTTAAGTGACCTTAATACTTCTCTGAGTGCCAGGTTGGCATCTCCAACAGCTGACATTGGCTTTTGATCCCAAGGAAGAGGTGTTGATGAGGTAGCAGATCCCCATCCTCCATCTGTTTGGTGAAGAGCTCAGAGAAAAGGGGATATGTCTCCTACTCAAGGAGGCACAGCAGCCTGGTGCTTGGCTTCAACATTTATTATTATGTGGCAGTGGAAAAAACTTACCAGGCTGTCTAGCTCCTTCATCTGAGAAAGACATTAATTTCCCCCTGGTTAGAAGGACTTACAAAATAGTGAATAAGCACAAAGCAGAAAGCTCCCTTTCTCAGTGTTAGTGGCACACACTGAACAGTGTTCATACACAGTTCTCAAACTTTACCCTCAAAGTTTCAATCTTGGCACTAATGGGAGATTGTTCTACACGAGTAAGTCATAAAATGATAAGTGAGTTTAATATTTTAGAAAGTGAAAATACTCTGTAGAACTAGAATGTTACATTTGAATTTGTAAAAAAATCTCTTTAATGTATGATACAAGGCACATAGACAAAGACAGTCAGTGTGTCTATAATATTTAAAGGGATGGTGTAAAAAATTTTTTTTTTTGCCAATTTCTGTTTGATTTTTTGTCACAGTGGTTAGGTGGTTATAGTCTGTAGTAGTAATTACAAATTACATTAAAAGTTCCTAGAAGAAGGGTTCAGGTGTGATATAGCTTAATATCTTTATTTTGAAGGTAAAATGGAGACATTGAAAATCAGTGAAATATTTTAACCGCTAGAGCTGGATGCAAAGGTGCCTATTACACCTTGTATTTTTGGCCTTAAGTGAGTTGTTTTTCCTTTGTAGAACATTGCTGCCCAAACTGTGAAAATTAGAACATTCTTACTGTAAGGTAAAGTTGAACTAAAGATTAGATAAATAAAAAAGGAATGGCATAGAACAGGTGCTGCTCAAGTCAGTTGCTTTCTTTTTTCCTAAGGTCTCTGTAGTCTATTAAAAAAGCATATCTGAGCCTAGAACATAGGATTCTGGTTCTCTATCCTGTGTTCTCATTACAGCATGCTGTTTCCTGTTGAGAAATCTTGGGCACTACATGGTTAGTAGGGAATATGCTGGGGGAAATGAATGAAAGGCAGAAGCATGTTCAAAATGCCATCCATCATGGCTGTGGCTGTGCCTGCAATCTGAAATGACGGGTAGGTCAATTGTGGTGACATGATTTGTGTGCTCAAGATCTACAAGCAGAAGGATGCACCAGTCATAACAAAGCAGTAATTATCTCAATCCGGTCTGTCTCCACGCAGTGGTGGGCTATTACTTTTCTCAAGTAGGTTTTGTGTGGAATTTTTCTATTCCAGAATGGATGGTGACTTGCATGAACTCTAAAATTCTGTGGGAGAGTAATCCTGAAATCATGCAGCTACTCATCGTTTATCTCTTCCTCAAAAATGTTCTGATCCCTGAGATATACATAAGACTTGGCAGTGTGCAAGGGAGCATCAGATATAGCCCTGCCAGTCTTCTGCAAGTTTGAGGATTACTAATATTATTTTAGGCTTTAACAGATTATAGCAATAGCTAATTCATTCATTTGTTCAATATTTGCCTATTTAGAAATTATTCTGACCATGTATGAAACATCAGCTTATGAAAGAAAGATGTTTGCAAGTAGTTAGATGAGAAAATCACATTAAAATGTTAAAATAAACTTTTGTACCTATAAGATAACATATACTGGTAAATTGTACCAATTATGGTAAAAAAGATTAAAAAAATTTACCTTCAGCAAATCCTCTATAATATCAATTAATCTTAATGCCTGAAAACATCAGCTCTTTTTTATTCTCCCTCTACAATAGCTTCTTATTTATAGGGTCTTGCCTGGTTGAGCTACATTTGATCCTTTTGGGAGTAATGACTGAAAAAAATTCATCTCTGAAGGAATGATGCTGGGATAACACAGGAAGAGCAAGTGGGAGTTATTCAAGAAAAGGGAGCAAGACATTTATTTAAGCAGTGGAAATTCATATGCAAATGTCCTGAGAAAGCAGGGGTGCCTGTGAGGAACTGAAAGAAAATCAGATCAGGACAATGGACCACAAGATGAGCATAGCCTGGTAGACAAAGCTGGCTGCAGCAGCATCTATCTGAAAAGGGCTCCAGGAATGATTTTGTCTTTACTGTGGCTATTTCATATCTTTACTTGGCTATAAAGATCATGCCGAATCATATTTTGTATTCTCAAACTAGAAGGAATCTTGAGTTTAACACATACCTTGATATTTATCTGTCTATCGGTCTCTATTGAGTGAATTTCTGACCTCCAGTGGAACAAAGGACTTTAATGATCACTCATAAATCTCAAATCTACTTATTATATACTTTTTAAAAAATTTTTCTGCTTTTACTTCTGCATTAGCTATTTTGAAGTGAAAACTTTTAGTGGTGCTCAACTCATCCACAATATTATGCAACCACCATCACTATCTAGTTCCATAACATATCCATCACTTGAAATATAACCTTTTAACTATTAAACAATTTCTTTCCACTCTACCCATATCTTGATAATATCTACTCTGCATTATCTTTTTGTGAGTTTATTTTAGATATTTCATATAAGTGGATTTATATAACTTATTTCCCCTTTCCTTTTTTTTGAAAGACAGCATTAGCAAGACCAAGAAAGAGGGAGGGAGAAACATATACTGAGAAATTTTGATTAGCTGATTCAATCCTCAAAAAACTGTAACAGTCAGAGCTGATCTAGATCAAAGGCAGGAGCCAAAAGTTTCAGGGGGTTCTCCCACATGAGTGCAGAAGCAGAAGGAGCTGGGCCATCTTCTGCTTTCCTAGGCATGTTAGCAAGACAGAAAGACTAGCATATCATGCTGTCTGTGGCTCTCCTGCAGTCAGTGACAACAAGGAGAGGAAGTAACACAGTGTAGGTCATCAGGACAGTCTCTGTCAGATTGAGTGTGAATTACTAATTTATTCAGTAAATTACCCAGCCTAGCATCTGTACAAAATGCTTTTGTTCTAATGCTATAAAGACCAGAGAATCATTTGGAGCTTTGTTGGGGATGAGCCACTTCAGCCAATCACAGGCTGATTTGTACAACCTTAGCAGACTTACTTGGAATCTACCATATAGTTCATACTTAGTGTCAGATGTGTTTTAACTTTGTTGATGCTTTTATATCAACAGTCTCGTTTTGTCCAAATCTTGCAATGAAACTTCTTAAATATGTCTAATAGAATATGGGCTAGGAATTTTCTCATTGTTGAATGTTGTAATTAAAGCTCCAAACTTGAGAACAATGAATTCTAACAAAGTTTCAAAATATGTACTAAACTAATACTTTTCAAGACTTACTATTATTGAACCAAGCTAGTTCAAGACCCATAGACCATGAGCTAATTCTACTTTATTAGTTGAAAATAGGTATTTGTTAGAGGAAGAAACTTCTGGAGGTGATTTATAGAAGAACGCTGTTGATTTCTCTACCAACTAAAATTGGTAGAGCCACAAGTGGGTTGTGGGTCAGCCAATGCCAATGGGATGGTGTAGCGGTGTAGTATACAATGAGAGGTTATGGAGGAGCTCAGGCTGTTTTGTTTGTTTTTACCAAGTTAGGAGTTTTTGAGAACAAGGCATAATGCCTGCATTTTCTGGAGAATTCTACAGACAGATGTTTGGCTTAAGTTGCTGTATTGTCAGGGAAGAAGAGAGAGCTCATTAGTTATAGGCTAATGCAACAGATATGACACTTTAAAGTTAGTATGTACTGTTAATGTTTTCTACGTCAGTTGATCAAATTATTCAGCTTTCACACTATTTCCATTGGAGCTGAGTAATTCTTTGTCATGGGAGGTTATTATGTGAATTATAGAATGTTAGCATTTAGTCTCTTGAGTAATCCCCAGTTATAACAAAATTACCCACACATTGCAAGCACCAGGCATCCTAAGTTTTTTTCTAAAATAATTATTTGTTTTTTTATTCAATTTTTTAAAAAAAGGCTTATTTGTTGCGAAGTCAGATATACAGAGAGGAGGAGAGGCAGAGAGGAAGATATGAATTTTCAGTTAGTGTTTAACAGATTCAGTATAATGCTATTTCCTTCCTCATGGTTTTGATTCGCATTTCTATGGTGGCTAATGATGTTGAACTTTTTCTTCAAGTATGTGTTGGCCATTTGTATCTCTGTTTTTGAAAACTGTGTATTGATGTCCTTTGCCCATTTCTCAACTAGATTTTTTTAAGGTAGCTTGCAATTTGTTTTTCTATTCTGCTGGACATCTGTTCATTGTATTGATTGCTTATTTTTCTGTGTGGAAGTTTCCAAATTTGATATAATCCCATTTCTTAGGTTTCCTTTTCTATGTTATGGGGGTATCGTTTAAGAAATAATCTCTTACATCAACACCTTAGAGTGTTTCCTCTCTATTTTCTTCCAGCAACTTTGTAGTCTCAGGTCTCAAATTTAAGTGTTTGATCCACCATAAGTAGAATTTTTTATTGTGAGAGGTATAGATCTAATTTCATTCTTTACACAAATAAAACCAGTGTTCCAGCATCATTTGTGGAAGAAATTACCATTCAACCTCAGTATGGTCTAAGGACTTTTGTTGAAATTCTATTAGCTTCACGTATGTGGATCACTTTTTGAGCTATGTTGCAGTTTTATGCCAATATCATGTCATTTGAATTCTGTAGCTTTGTGGTATTCTTTGAAGTCAGATGTGGTGATGCCTGCAGCTTGACCTTTCTATTTCATGATCCTGCATCTTTGTGATTTTGTATGACTTTTACGATTCATTTTTTATTTCGATAAAGAATGTCACTGGTGTGTTAATAGGCAGCATAGTAACTATTTAGAATGGAAAGTACAGACATTTTAATGGTATGAAAGCAATATATGAGCAAGGAATAACTTTCCATTTTTATATATGTTCTTGGTGATTTATTTTATTAATGTTTGTTAATTTTCCCCGCAGAGATCTTTTACTTCTTTGATTATATTTATTCACAAATGTTTAATTTTTGTGACTGTTGTGAATGGAATTCCTTTTTAAATTTTTCTTTCAGTGAGTTCATTATAAGCAGATAAAGAAAAGATAATAGGTTTTGTATCTTCATTTTGTAACTTACAGTTTTACTTAATTGGCTTATCAATTCTAACAGCATTTTGGATGAGTGTTTAGATTTTTTCATGTTACAATATCATGTCATCTACTAACGGGGCAATTTGACTTCCTCTAACTCCAATTTTGATGCCCTTTATTTACTTCTCCTTCCAATTTTTTCTTGCTAAAACTCCCAGCAATATGTTGAATAAGGTGTATGAAAATGAACATCTTTATTTTGTTCCAGATTACAGGATAAATATTTTCAGATTATCCTCATTCAGTATGATATTGGCTGTTGGTTTGTCATTTATAGCCTTTATAATTTTGAGGTATATTCCTGCTATATTTAATTTGGGAAAGATTTTTTATCATGAAGGTTTGTTACGAAAAGCTGTGTCTACTGGGAGGACCATATGGTTTTTGTCTTCATTCTCTTGATGTGATTTATGAAACTTATTTATTTTGAATGTTGAACTACCTTTGCATTCCTGGGGGTAAATTCCAGTTAAAAATGATGTATGATCTTTTAGATGTGGTTTTGGATTTGCTTTAGTAGAATTTTGTTGAGAATCCTTGCATCTATATTCATTAAGGATATAACTCTGTAGTTTTCTTTTTCATTTTGTGTCTTTGTTCAGTTTGTGGTAGCAAAATGATGCTGGCTTCAAAAAAAAAAAAAGGTTTAGTAGAGTTCCATGTGTTAAATATGTTGGAATAATTTGAAAGAAGTATTGGAATTATTTCCTGTCTGAATGTTTCAGTAGTAAAGCCTTCTTGTTATGGGTCTGTTTAGATTATCTATCTTCTTTATTTAAGCTTGGTGGGTTATAGGTATACGGAATTCATCTGGTTTTTCAAGGTCTTCCAATTCATTAGCACACAGCTCTTTGTAATAGGTTCTTATGATCCTTTGTATTTCAGTGGTGTCAGTTATAATCTCTCCTTTTTCCTCTCCTATTTTATTTGAGTTTTTCCTCTTTTTGTTATTAGTCTTGCTAAAAGGTTTCTCTTTTATTTTTTCTTAAAACACCATCTTTAATCTATTGTATTTTCCTACTTTTAAGTTTTAATTTCATTTACTTTTGCTCTAATCCTTATTTTTCAAACTCCAACTGATTTTTGATCTGGTTTGTTCCTTTTTACTTTCCAAGTGTTTGAGATGAATCACTAGATACTTAATTTGAAAAAATTTTCTTTTTTAAACACGTAGTGCTGCAAACTTCCCCCTTTGTGTAACGTTTGATATGCTACATTTTATTTTATTTTAAAAAAGTTTTTTTCGGTTTAACTTATTCGATAAGTCATTGAACATTCAGTAGCACATTGTTTAATTTCCAAATATTTATTAGTGTTCCGTTTTTCTTGTTGTTGGTTTCTAGTTTCATTGAGGTCTCTCAACTAAAACTGTGCATGGTGGAGCACATGGTAATTTCTCCCACCTTGATGTGAGAAGATGGCAGCTCACAGCCAGCAACTGGCTACAGTACTGTGTCTGTCTTCTTTCCTCTTGTCCCACAGAGTCCTTCTGTTTTCATTTCTCTGCTGAAAGTTTTCATCAGTTAATCCCCAGATATGTGATCCTTCTTTTCTGCTTTTCATACCCCAAGGTAACTGAAGTTACCAAGGCTATACTCAGTTCAGACATCTTGGATGTGGACCAAGGTGCAAACCTGACACTGGGTGAGAATGAATGGGTTAGATAACCAACAAAACAAATTAAGCCATGGCTTAGCATGTTTGATAATATTTTTAAGCAGTATTTCCATTTCTTCTGACTTAGCTATTAATGTGATGTTATTAAAGGTGAAGTTGAGAAGAGAGGTATACATAGTATGTCCATAATGCACTGATACTAGATGTAAATAATATTGAGAGTGGAACTGGACTTGTGGCTAGTGAATTAAGCCACCGCTTGCAATCTCATATCAACATTGGTTCCAGTCCCAACGGCTCCACTTCTGATCCAGCTCCCTGCAAGTGTGCCTGTGAAAGCAGTGGAAGATGGTACAAATGCTTGGGTCCCTGCTACCCAAGTAGGAAGCCTGAGTGAAACTCCTGGCTCTTGGCTTTTGACCTAGCCCATTGCTAGCCATTACAAACATTCAGGGAGTGAACTAGCAGATAGAAGATCTTCCCTGTCTTGTCGCTGTAACTTTGTCTTTAAAATCAACAAAAATAATGTTGAGAGTATAATTAACAGCAAAATAATAATGAAGTTTTGAGTTATGAAAATGTTTTCGTTGCTTTTACTATCATTTATTTATTTGAGATTTCATCCACTACTTTTTAATAAAGACCGTGTTTAATCCTAGTTTCTAAAATTTCTGAAATTTGGGCCCGGTAGCGTAGCCTGGCAGCTAAAGTCCTCACCTTGAACGTACCGGGATCCCATATGAGTGCTGGTTCTAATCCTGGCAGCTCCACTTTCCGTCCAGCTCCCTGCTTGTGGCCTGGGAAAGCAGTTGAGGACGGCCCAATGCATTGGGACACTGCACCCGTGTGGGAAACCTGGAAGAGGTTCCTGGTTCCCGGCTTTGGATCAGCACAGCACTGGCCATTGCGGCTCACTTGGGGAGTGAATCAGAAGACGGAAGATCTTCCTCTCTATCTCTCCTCCTCTCTGTATATCTGACTTTGTAATAAAATAAATAAAAATATTTAAAAGAAAATAAAAAAATAAAAAATTTCTGAAATTTGAAAAATATCATGAGAGAATGTGAGCATGTTTATAGCCAAGTTAAAATTCCAGAGTCAAAAAGAATTCTCCCTATACAGTATAACATAATGTCAAATAGGTCTTAGTTTGTACACTGTAATTATGTGTGTCAGAAATATCCAAAATACCAGCCTATCCCCAGGAAGACTTTCCTCTAGACGATTTAAACAATCGGAGAGTCTCTTCATCCTTCCCCAGGTTTGTTCACGTGGAAGCTGACTCACATTCTGCTTCCTTCACGGCCATGCCCAGTTTCACCATGGGTCATTGCTTACTTTACTGCTGTTCCCTCCCTGGAATTCGGGAACTCTTGTCCTTGATGATGTGCAGCAGAGAGTTCAGGCAAGGCCACGCTACTGCCTTCTGACATACATTTCTACTATCCAGTCCTAATAAAATCCTCTTTGAAATGTTCTTACTATCAGTTTTGTTTAATCTGCTTCCCAAGGGGGAAAATTCCGTTTCTGTACTTCGTTTTTCTCTTCAAATCCCTCTACTATAATCCAGAGGGTCCAATAACATATTGAAAAATGTCTTCAAACTTCCAGATAGGCAATTTTGAATGGCATTAGCAGCGAGTGGTGTGGGTGTGCCCCATTATGTATATATTATATATATATATATTTGCACATACAAATTTTGTATCTTTTGTACAAGTATTTATTTTCATGTATGTATTTCCTTATATGTACCTGCAGATACATCTCACATATATATCCTTTTTGTATATGCATGGTATAACTACTGTATTGTTATTGTTAACTGTTAATGGTTGAGGTGGAGGAAGACTAGTAGTTTTTGGCCTCACATCTAAACAAGTTTATGGCACCTGGCTAAGGAGAACAAGGGCCGGTCAGCCTTAGTGTTTCTTAGTGTTTGAGGCCAATCCCCAAATGTCCATTCTCCAGTGTATCTAGTGTGGGTGAGAGCACTCACTGTCAATGTGCACTTACCTTGCTGGCCTCCTCTCACTAATGAAAGGATTCTGGTTCAGTGAAGACACTTCTTGGTGTATTATATGATCTTCTTAGAACATGTTGGTCATGGCTTCAGAGAAACCCCAGTGACCACATGGCATGTTTGCATGGATTAGTTTAAGTCAATGAGCCAGCTACTAGGGGAGCTTTAAGAACAGAACCCTTGAAGAAGGAGGATGGGAGGGGGCCAAACAGACCCTCCAGCACAAGTCATTGAGGAGGCTCCTAGGCTTGATGGGACACTTCTGTGGGAAAAGAAGAAAGTACTGCAAGTGGGCTTCAGGCTGAGGTTACTGAGGTTAAACTTGATCTGCCCTGGGGTTGGGCTTGAACATAAATATTTAAAAATATAAAATGTATTTAGCATTCTGTTTAAACATAGAAAAAAGTACAGAAAATTAGCTCATCTACAGTGGAAAAAAACAAAGTTGTCAGTGAGAGGCTGGTTATTCCATCTAGATTTTCCTAGCTCCACATATAATGAAAGAAAAACAGACCAACTAATACTAGGTTTATTTGGATAGGTGAGCTTGGTGATCAGATGTCAGCCCTCAAAAGTTATCATTCAGCCTAGAAGCCCAATTTAATTATTTGCAATTTATCCTCCTACTAAATTTTGGAAAAAAAGATGAATATATCAGTCTAATTCATGGGTCCTTTGAAAACTAAGGATTTTTTTTCTGCTAGTGATTCAAAAGTCATTTTGTATCATATTAATCTTTTTTGAGATTTTTATACAGATAGTCAAAATGTCAAATAAAGGTGTAATGAAAAATAAATGGAAATAGCAAGAATTTAAAAATGCATATTGTCTCAATTGCAATTTAAACTTTGAAAACTAAATTGACATTTTGGGGAAAAATCTAAAACGTTCACGAGAACCAAATTTCTAAAGGGATCTAACATGTTTAATATAAAATCAAAAAGAAAAAAAATGAGTCACTAAAATAATATTGATTTTATGTTAGTTTTACCTTACCATCAAATCTTTTTTTTGACTGCTTTATTAAAAATTCTACAGACAGTAGCTTATTTTTCCACCCACTTAAGCACCTGAGATTTTTGGCTGATAGAACTAAGACTAGTAAAATTACCTATAAAATGTAACTCTATATCATAACTTACACAATATTTGTGGAATAGAGTTCAACATTTACTTTTTTCTCCCAAAGCAAACATTTTAATGTATATTTATTATATTGCAATGGAAACCAAAATGAGTATTTTTGAGTAATATGATTTGTTCTGCATTCATGTTGTTCTGGTGTTTTCTATATACTGATTGATAAGTATAATAAGACAGAACACTGATCTCTCATAGTGTAAGAAACAACTCCCCCACGAAGAAAATGGAGTACCAACCGCTGCAACATGAGATATCAACTTCATTTTTAACTGTTTTCTTGATTCTGCACAGCTTGAGATAACAGGATCAGGTAGCTGCTGCGGGGGGAGTCACTTCACAGGCAACCATAGCCTTGTGGGCTCCTCTGGCAGGGAGCAGTGCTGTGTCTGACAGCCATTTGGCTGGCTTGTTTGTGTTTTCATTTGTTTTACTTTCTTAGATCCCCTGTATCATTCTGTTAAGACTGTTCCCTGGGCCCGGCGGCGTGGCCTAGCGGCTAAAGTCCTCGCCTTGAGGGCCCCAGGATCCCATATGGGCTCCGATTCTTGTCCCGGTAGCTCCACTTCCCATCCAGCTCCCTGCTTGTGGCCTGGGAGAGCAGTTGAGGACGGCCGGATGCATTGGAACACTGCACCCGTGTGGGAGACCCGGAGGAGGTTCCAGGTTCCCAGCTTCGGATTGGCGCGCATCGGCCAGATGCGGCTCACTTGGGGAGTGAATCATCGGACAGAGGATCTTCCTCTCTGTCTCTCCTCCTCTGTGTATATCTGGCTGTAATAAAATGAATAAATCTTAAAAAAAAAAAAAAAGACTGTTCCCTAACAACACCACCCATCTCTTTTATCCTAAGTCATTTTTGTTTCTCTGAAATGCTGTCAAATCCAGTTATTTGCTGTGTCTATTGTCTCTGTCTTCAGAGCAGAATGTAAACTTGATAAGAAGGATTTTATCTTTCTTTTTCACTGTGGTATCCTCACTACCAATACAATAGAAGCTAGATTAAAATTGTTGTTTCAACAAATATAGAAAAGAATGAATGGGAACAAGTTACTTTTGCCACATATTTGTTGTACTCATTGATTATTATTTGAGCTTTATTTTTAAAGAAAGAGTTATTTTATTTTATTTGAAAGACTTACCTAGAGAGAGAGAAAGAGAGAGGGAGAAAGACAGAGAGAGAGAGGGGGGTATCTTTGAGCCAGCAGTTCCTTCTACATCTCCCATATAGAAGCCAATCACCTGAGCCATTTTCTGTTGCTTTTCCCAGGTTATTAGCAGGAAGCTGGATTGTAATTGGAGTAGCCAAGACACAAATCAGTGCTCACATTGAGATTTCAGTGTCTGCAGGCATTGGTTCTATCCACTAGGCCACAATGCTGGTCTCCATTTTTTCTTTAAGAAAATCCTTCTAATTTTTCCTCCTTGTCTCCCTCCATCTCCCGCTTTTCTATTTTTCTATATGTTTGGAAAGCAGAATGACAAAGAGAGACAGAAAGAATTGTCTTTATGAAGCCAGGAGTCTGGAATTAAATCTGGGTCTCCTGTGGGGATGGCATGGATACATGGGTCATCCTTCATTGATTTTCCAGGAAAATTAGCATGAAACTGTATAAGAAATAGAGTACTTGGGACTTTAGCTGGCTCTTATGCTCTAATGTGGGGTGCCTGTATGACAGGTAGCTGCTTAACTCACTATGACAGCACATCAGCCTATCCTTAAATATTTGTAAAGGGAAATTTTAACATCTCATAAAAATATCAGACTTCCATAACCAACAATTAATCTTGTAACACTGTATGTAGTGATAATTTAGGAGGAAAAAAACTAAAGAAATGAAATCAATCATATAATAGATTAAGACTAGTATCATTTCTTATAAACATGTCTTCAACTTGATGAAGCTTATGTTAAGAAATCAAGTTTATATTTTTCCTTGTAATTTATTAATTACATTTGCCATGAATGTTTTTGGAATTTTCTTATAGAACAAAACAATTTTTTAGAAGATGATACAGTTATTCTCACACACCCACCCCCAGTATCAATAAATCCAGTATTATTTTATAATATATGACAGAATTTGAGAGCTGTGAAGATTTGATTTATTCAGCCTAGGGGAATCAAGTGGATAAATAATAAAAAAAATTATAAAGATATGGCCCATTATTCAGCTCCCAGTATTCCTCAGTGAAATGTCTCATCCTATGAAGTTTCCGAGTCAGTGAAATGTGCTTTTGCACTGATTTCTTCTGCCACAACGGAAAGCAGGTAGAAAGCATTATAGGCTCCCTCAGTGGTGTAGAAGGAGGAGAACGTGTAGAAGGGTCTGAACCAAGAGGGGAATACAAACTGGGCTGGGCCTTCTCTTTTTGTTTCTTTTTTGTGCCTCTTTCTTCTCCCAGGCGCTGCTTGTTCCATGGCACTCTTTCATATTTGAATCTAAAAGGGAAATCATAATATTGTCTTTGTCGTTTAAATAAGAGTCTGTTTTTCCTTGCTCAAGGTGGCTATTTATTAAGGAATAAAAAAGCTGAAATAGGTATTAGAAAATTGTTATTAATGGTAAGAGAAACTAACCAGTGGAAAAGATGGCTTAGGGAGGAGGAGACTAGGCACTTGCCTTTTGGAAGTAATCATTCCCAATTTATTAGCTCTGAACTAGTGCATTACTTAAATTAGTCTTTCAATATTGGAATGTCAGATTAGCATGTGGAATACATGCAGGAGTGGACAAATTGGTAAACTATTTCAGAAAACATTTACTTAAATATTGCCCATGTTGCCAAAAATCATATTTCAACTGCCTTCAACAATTTCTCCACAAGAATAAAGTGTCATACTAAGTGGTGCTTGATATGTTCGGTGGACATTTTGCTTACATGTGACTAAATGATACCTTCAGCAATATAAAGGAGGAAAATGTACTGTTTTCTAGGTACTCAAAGTACAATCTTTTTTGAACAATATTTCAAGTTTTGCTTCTTAGAATTTTTGCTGCCCACATATGTCTTTCCTTCTTAGATTTTGGCTGTTCGCAAATGTTTCTCCTCTTGGGAGTCCTCTATTCATCTTGAACCCTACTACTTCCCATGTAACAATATGTGCATACAAAAGCAATGACTCCAATTGAGTTTTTCCCCTAAGTGCTAGGTTTATTTTTTGGTACCTGTAGAAATAAGAGGGCTTCTAGCATACTGGAATACAGTACAAGTGATTTCACTACATTTTTTTGTGTGTTTATGTTTGGTGTGTATATAAAATGAGCCTCACAGGAAACCAAAGAGAGATAGGTAGACAATTCTGAACATTTAAACTCTCTCTTTCTTTATACACAATATATATAATATTAAGAGTCTTTAAAAAAACTGCAAGTGAAAATGTATATTATGAAAACAATCACATGGATTTCAGAAATATTTGCCATCAAATGAACTTGTAAATTACACTTTGTATAAATCTCTTAAAGATATATTTACTAATTTATTCAAAAGGCAGAAAGACAGATCTTTCATCCACTGACCCGCTCCCTAAATGTGTCTGACAGTTAAGGTCAGAATCAGGAGCTGAGAACTAAATGCAGGAATTCAGCCATTACCTGCCAGCCCTCAAACTGCAGTAGATAGAAGGGAGAATGGGGCTAGGACCAGATCTCAGATATTCCAATGTTAAATACTTATATCCCACTTACCAATAATCACATTACTACGCATTCAGCCTAGGATGTTAATAACTTATCAGTAACATCCTAACATGTTAATAACTTATTAAGTATTATGTGTGTGATATATATTAACTCATTTTAAACATTTTGTTTTCAGAATATTTTAAAATTGATAAAACCAAAATTGTGAGTTCCCTTATATGTCTAGTCCATTTCCCCATTAACATTTAGTATTAGTATCTTTGTAACAATTAATGGGTCATATTATTCTTCTTCTATTTTAGTCATTTTGCTTCTTTTTATCATTTTAAATGCCATGTCTTTCATTGATCTAGTGAACCCTGCATTGCTACCATAAATAATACTACCAGCTCCAATGCCATTTTTTTTTTTTTTACTTTCTGGCTGTTTTACATGTGTTTTTAAGATTTATCATTTATTTTTATTGGAAAGGCAGATTTACAGAGAGCAGAGACGGAGTGAAAGATCTTCAGTCCAGTGGTTTACTCCCCAAGAGACCGCAACGGTTAGAGGTGAACCTGTCCAAAGCCAGGAGCCTCCTCTGGATCTCCCATGCAGGTGCAGGGTCCCAAGGCTTAGGGCCATTCTTGAGTGCTTTCACAGGCCACAAGCAGAGAGCTGAATGGGAAATGGAGCAACTGGGATATGAACTGGAACCCATATGGGATCCTGACATGTATAAGGCACGGATTTATCACTGAGCCATCATGCCAGGCTCACCTGTTTTACATTTTTATCACAGTAAAATGTTCTATTTCTAAGTGGCACATCATAATTGTAGGCATTAATGGTATGCAGTATGATATTTCAATAAATACATATGATGTTGCAATGACCAGCTCAGGATAATTGGCACATCTGTTACTTGAAACATTTGTCAATTCTTTATGTTAGGAACATTCAGAAGCATTTCTAATAACTATTACAAAATATACAACCAATTGTTATTAACCATAGTTGTTCTACTGTGCGACATAGACATTAGAAATTAGTCTTGTTCGGGCCCGGCGGCATTGCCTAGCGGCTAAAGTCCTCGCCTTGAAAGCCCCGGGATCCCATATGGACGCCGGTTCTAATCCCGGCAGCTCCACTTCCCATCCAGCTCTCTGCCTATGGCCTAGGAAAGCAGTCGAGGACGGCCCACAGCTTTGGGACCCTGTACCCTGGTTCCCGGCTTCGGATTGGCGCGTACCGGCCGTTGCAGCTCACTTGGGGAGTGAATCAGAGGACGGAAGATCTTCCTCTCTGTCTCTCCTCCTCTCTGTATATCTGACTTTGTAATGACAATAAATAAAATCTTTAAAAAAAAAAAAGAAATTAGTCTTGTTCTACTGCTGTCTGTGTTCATTAGCCATCTGTACTCTGTTCTCCCTTTTCTGCCTTCAAAGCCTCTGGTAATCACAATTTTACTCCTCACTTCTTTTGAGACAGATTTTTTAGGTTCTACTTGTAAGTGAAAATTGCAATATTTGTCTTTCTTGCCTGACTTATTTCACTTAACATAATATCCATTCACATTTCTGTTGTGTTGATTTAATTATGCTTTGTTTGGCAGTACCTTAGATGGATTTTCTCTCCATAAAGGGTAAGTGCATTTAGGACAAAGGTTCTCTTAGTAATTTCTCATCATTTTAATGTGAAGGCTGGTTTTGTGCACATAGTGGGTATGCAATAAATGTTCACCAGGAAGCAGTAGCTCTGTGGGAGTGTCAGCAGCTAGTGCTCTGGCACTCTGAGTCTTGTGACATCTATATTAACATAAGATAGAAGAAACCATACTCTTGGCATTATAGCTTAGTCTGTTCTAGCCGATCTTAGAGAGCTGTCATGTGAATATTTTTGAACCTCAAAAACAATTTTGGTTTAAATCTGGGTAGGGGAGGAGATGAATGGTGGCTCTTATTTCTTCCACAGTAGTCTATCCCTCTCAGAACATGTAATTCTAACAGTGCTGACGATCTTAAAATTCGTGAACAGATTGTCCTCTGGACAGAGTTAGATACACACTCTACCTCTTTAAGAAACTCACTTGTAGCTTATAATTAAATTAAAGGACCAGAAGCTGCTGAAAAAAGTATAGCCTCAAGGCCAAATTTATGAGTTTCTTAGGCATGAGGCAGTCATGTCAGAACTACTGTTAAGAGTCTGTGTGTTTCCAATGAAGGCTTTGCAAGCATCATTTGCTGGCTGTAGTCATTCAGTCATGTCACTTGATTTCAGCCACTGTTTCCTCTTGGAGTTGGTAAAAAGAATTCTACAAAACAAAATACTTCATGAGAAAAGTTATAGGCTGCTGCTTTATAAATTGTAGGTATCCAGGTAAGTCTCTACGGTGAAATTCAGAGGGATACTTCCTCTGCTTTCACTGACTAGGGAAGACCACAACAAACACATCAATCCAGGAATGCAGAAATGAATCAATCTCTTCCTTCCTTTGTTTCCTTACCAGCATTTTCATGCTTGTCAAGTAGGCCATCAACTGTCCTGGTTTACTGAGAACTGCCCTTGTATTAGCACCAAAATTCTTGTACTGTAAGAAATTCCTTGTTTTTGCTCACACTGAGACAGCTGGTTCCTCCGTTAATAAGTATCTCTGCTGTTAATCAAGAGACAAATATTCTGGAGTTGGTTTATAATCTAAAGGCTTCATATGGTGATACTCAAGTCACGCATCAGTTATTAGTTAAGTCCCAACATCCTCTAAGAAATGGTCATAGAATTCCCAAAGGGCCTTTAAAGCAGCCTTAGCATAGAATTTCCAAACTGCTATGTCTCCAGTGAAAGGTATTGATGCTGGTGTGCTACTGCTGAGTTCCAAGTATGTTGAGATGGATTCCTTCAGCCCCTGTGTCCACTTGGCATGGTCTGAGATGTCTGTAATTCTCTGCTTTCCGCTGGCAGTATTTATCAAATCCTTGGGACATGCCTTTTATGAATATGCTGTGATGGACTTTATGCTCTGGTTCCATTTTTTCTATGAGCATTTTGGAGAACCTTCCTATCTGCTTATTCCAATCAACTCTCTAAAATGGCATCATTTTCCTTGTGTTTGACAGTGAGAAAATAAGTTGGGAAGTATCGTTACTATTTTTATGAATTAAGTTTAAATAAGATATTTTCTGTTAAATACAGGTTTGTATCAGCATGAGGCAAAAATGCATTCTTTTGCTTTGTACTCAGCTGTGTTCAGGGCAACTTTCATGACTTCCTGGAAGGGCTGATGAATTATATGGTGAGTAGTGGCAGAGCTCACTAAGCTACGTTTATGTTGAAAACATGTGGTTTGCTAGCTGGGGAAAAAATCACACATTTATCTGAATAATTTTAAAAATTCCTATGTTCTTCCAATTATCTATGCCATCAGTAAACATAACCTAATTTTGATTTAAATGGTCTGATTTTTTAATATCATTTTTGTCTTTGTACATATACTAGATTATAATTTTGAAGCTTAAAATACCTAGAAAAAGTGAATTTTCAAGACAAACAAGTATTTGTACTTTCACTTGAAGTATCCCATAAAATTTTGTCCTAATGCAAAATGAAAGGAAATAGAGCAAAAGCAACATGCAAGTAAATATCTGTGGCCTCATAAGTACTAGATTTATAAATTCCTAGTTTCCTCCCTGTTTCTCACAGGCAGTAAGTGGAGAAGCAGACTCTGTGTTTAAAGCTGGTCCTTTAAAGATCAGAGCTTTACATTGTGCCAAACTTGAAGCTTGCCCAATTTCTGGCTCTTCGATTGCTTAATACATTAGTGGACTTGTTCCAGTTCCCAGTGGTCAGAGTTGCACATCACACAGTCCCTGTCCCATCTGGTGCTAATTGGCACCCTTGTTGGTAGTTTCCAAAAGCAGAACAGGAAAAATAAAAGGGACTATCTTTCTATCCTTAGAAGCTGGAAGCTCAGAACAGGCAGTCCTCAATTTAAAATGAGCTGTGTACTAAAATATTACATGTAAATCAGTTGTTTAGAACCCAGAACAAATTTTTCCAGTGAAACCAAGTCACGCCTGACAGTTTGTTCCAGGTCATCCCAGTTCACAGAAGTCTAGGAGACCCGTGATGTACCCAATAAATAATTTCCATGTTACTAGAGCAGAAAACACTATTAAGGATGAACCAAAATAGTAGTAAGAAGTGGTGATATGAGCACTGCAGTAGTTGGGGAAAGCCCAGCCGGCCTTCTAACCAATGTGTGAATTTGAACAATTCAGGAAATTCTATTTTTGTAAATTTTTAAATTTAATTTTTAGTTTTCGTTAAAAGGTACGGGGGTTGCAGACTCGCATGGATCATGGTTGAAATGGAGGGGTGAAGGCTAAGAGATGATGTTTCCACCTTTCCTCCAGTGACTGCTGTTGAGATGGGAAGGGAAGTGGGTGTGTGGTGCTTTTGTGAGATTACATTAGTGCCAGGGAACAGAGATGGTTTCTTAATGTTACCTTATGGACCTGGGTGCAAGAACATCCTTGGTACTTGGCTAAGAATGACATAGGGTGGAGGAAGTGTGAAGTGTCACTTCCAATTGTGTCACTAAGCTTGCTGCATAGTTATCCCAATTCTGACCTTCATCTAAGGGACTTTTATGGCTGCCTGGAAGCTTTCCCTTTAGCGGCTATAGCTGTATCCCCCACATCATCTTGCTCGTGCTAAGGCATTCTTGCCTTCATTGTGTAATAGGTGACCTAGTCCATTACTTCTCACAGGGGGTTTTCATTGTTCTCTCTGTGTTAAGTTCTAAGGCCTATTGGCCGTCCATGTCCACCTCTGAATGTCCACAGGCCTAGGTGCTTTATGTAGAACTTCGGCTGAGATATTGAGCCACTTGCCTTTCTTTCTATCCTTTGTAGTGGTACTTGAGGTCTTCTGTTGAATTAGAGGAGCCAGTTGTCTTTCATGTGCATCTGGGTATCTTCTTCATCCTTGTGCAGGAGTCATCAAGGGAGGTGATCTGGTCTTCCAACATGTGCTCCATGCCCAGATCACATACCTATGGGGTGGGCCTGAGAATGACGGTCCTATTGGTCTAAGGCATTATGTGATTTAGGGAGTTCAGTCCTGACCTCGCTCCCTTATCCCGCCTACCACCCAGCAATGATTCTCACATACTCCGGGGTGTGTTGTGGCCTGATCCTGACCACCCTAAGCCCTATCTCCTGTACAGATCTGCAGGCCTATCACTCTTTTAAGCCCTGGGATTCTTCATCTGAACACAGAGGGAGCATGTAATATGCTTTTCATTTTCACTGGATGAAAAAACCTAAAAACTACTTTCACCCTCCACTGAACTAACTAGCATCAACATGGTTTCCTCTTACTCTGTTTCCTTCCTAAACTGTCAGCAGTGGCTGACGGACTGCCCCTATGCAAATTTATTTTTCCAGTTCTCATTGGAAAGGGGAAAGAGGAATTTGGGAAGGAATGAAATTGCATAATCAGAGGCTAGTGAGGGGTGAGAAAAAGGCTGTCTCCTTAGCATAGGAAGAAGTTACATCTCATTTAAATCCTCAGTGAATCCTTGGCTAAGCTGCTGTCTATCACCCATGCATTTCCTTCTACGGATTGGCCCACTGTTTTCATTAACAGCACCTATTGTTTCTGAATAATACAGCTTCCTTTCCAGTTTTATTAAGAACTCACCATTGCACTTGGGTTTCCATAATGAATTTGAATGTTGAATCATAGGAGACTGGACATAAACAGTTAAAAGGCTCACTCCTATGACTTTTATAACTACATTTTTTCATAATGAATTTGAATGTTGAATCATAGGAGACTGGAAATAAACAGTTAAAAGGCTCACTCCTATGACTTTTATAACTACATTTTTTCATAAGACATAATGAAAAATAAAGCCACATAGTCTTGCCAATTAAATTTTGTAGTATAAAGACAATTATGATTTGTTTCATCTCAAGCCCTGGTGTACCTCTGGGAAGAGGAACAGGCCTCAGCCTCCATACACAGACTGTGTATTATTGAGGCTGAAAAACTGGGCAATCTGCACAAAATGAGATGAAGGGTTAGCTTGTGGTTGGACTGTCGGGATCTTTTGTTCTTTTGATTTTCCTACCTTTCATGAAAAGCACAATATCAGTTCATGACAGCACTGCTGTTACAATAATTGTAGCACTTTTGTGACTACTGGCCATGTCCTGTCGTTTTAATTCTGCTGATCCTCTTCTGATTCAACTATGGTCTTATCCAGCAAGTATCTCCTATTACCCTCTGTTTTCTTCTATGATAAAAACAATCTTGTTGCCTCTACATTCCTTTCAACTGCCAAACACCTTTCCCTATTCTTTCCACCTCTTATTCCCCAAACCTGCCCCATTAGCATTCCACTAATAAGTTTAGTTTCACACTCATCACTCCATTAGAGATGTGATGATGATTGAAGCAGTTCTCAAATGCCATCAACATGATATGCTGTGGGAAATGTGAAAATCAGGTGGTGGATGTAGAAGTAAAAATCTGTTCCAAGGGTGTGAATTTTCAGATGGGATGGGAGGAATTGGGGAAAACATCTTGGAAATAGTGAGAGTTTTGGTAGCAGAGAGCTGAGTTAAGCAAAAGAAAAGAAATACTTCATAGCATTCTTCCTTCAATGTATAGATACAGTTACCTTGAAAAAAAAAAACCAGTAAACTGACACTCATGAGGAAAATTAAAAAATCAGGAATGTACCTTAGTAACCAGAAGCTGGCTAAGATGGTAAATTCTCTGCTGACACCCCAGGTGAAAAGGTTGCTATCATGTGGTTCTGTTTAATGTAAGCATAAACAGAGACCATCCCATTCTAATTTAGAAGAAGAGCAAAGTTAGGCTATGGGTTTCTCAGGGCGCTGACTAAGACTTCTGAGTCACTAATTCAAGAGGGAGCTGGTGTTGACCTGTACACATCAAAGTGTCTGTTTTGACTTGACTTGTCCAGGATAGACGCAGGTTAGACTGTAAGAAGAAAATGACAGACAGCATAGTAAACAAAACAAAGCAAAAAACAAACCAAACAATAAACACAAAATCCCACAGTCGAATGGCTTAATTTGATGGATGATAATTTTCTTTTCAGTCTGTCACTTATGTGGAGATGAATTTCATGTTCATTATACTCATCATAAATTTCTACTCACACATCCCACTTGTATAGATTCCAAGCTTCTCACTTGGCTCCTTTTTTTCAACTCGCTGTTGCATTGAAACCTCATTCTTGTTTTTGCCTTCATGACTTCCTTTTTCATTTTCCACATATTTGCTTTACTCATTCCTAAGTGAAAATAAGAAATTCTGCAAGATTATTTTTCTGTTTTAAATCAAATTCTAGTGTTGCTTCTGATTTTTGATGAGTTATATCAGAAGCAAGTTTCAAATTTCATATTTTCAAAGAGACAGAAATAGGCAGCTGTATTAACATCCTCACATTCAAAGAGAAAGCCTCCTGCCATGAGACAAATTCCCATCTTTGTCTTTGTTTGAACAGAATAGCTGTAGATAAAGCATTTGCTTGAATTTTCTTGGGTCCCCCTGAATGCTTATGTGAAGATCTCTGGACTAGAAATGAGAAGAGTTCTTCTACTACTTGTTCCAGCACCAGCCAGCATTTGATTTTCTCTGACCTCAGTCTCTGTCTCTGAGGGTTAATCTATTTGATTTGTATTATTGTAACACCTGATCTTGTGACTATCTAAGCTTCTATGGGACAGAAAATCAGCATGGAGCATTTAAATACTATTTCTTCACAAACCTAACCTTGAGCACCGCAACTCAAAGCAGCCTTTTCTATATTTTGGTATAATCTAGGTTTTTAAAGATCTCTCCTTGCTGCAAATATTCGTGAGGTATGAAAACATTAAACACTCAATTTTTTCATTTTCTTGACTCTTAGACTGATTGATATTGGGCCCTTGGGTTTTATTTATGATGTGTTTACACGAGTTCTTACCCTGCAAGTCTCATGGGTCACAAATATGTTGTATTATTATGCTGTTGGACACAGCCATTCCAAAGGTGAGGTAGTGTCTACCCTGATAGACACAACAGGTGCACTACTGTTTATCAGGCTTGGCGTTGTACCTTGTGCTTCTGTGATTTTTCAGGCTCCAAAGGGCAGTGGCTAATGATGAGCTGGATATAAACGGCTGCCCTAGGTGCTGCTGGGTGTCTTGGATAGGTAACTATTTCTTAAGGCCTGGAATTTGCTCCTGGGTGAGCAACCTTAGATGGTTGGAAAGAACTCTGTGTGCAGAACCATCTCCATGAGACACTGTGTTGCTGCTCTCAGAGTACACTTAGACACTATGGGAAGGAGCAATGGATGGATGTAACTCCCTTTTTCTATGAAATTCTGCTAAAGTGTGTCCCAAAGCACGGCTTCTTCCTGTATGGTGTTAAGCAACAATTTCTACATTGATTTTAAACACTCTGCTTTCCATAACACTAACATTGAGCTGTGTGAAGGGTAAGCTGGGGACAAATGCCAGACTTATTCTGTTCAGAATCATATTTTTCATCCCATGACTAAGGTTTTGAGTCAACTTCATTGTGTCTGGATCCTTCCTCTCTGAGGACCAGTTATCTCTCAGCAGTCTTCTCAGTCTTCATGCAAACTAGTTTTCTTGGGCTGATGCTGCCCTTTTATTAGCTGTCCCCTGAAATCTGAATCTCCTTTGGTTTCAAAATGGGACCTTTATTACAGTTGCATAAACAGTTGGATATCGTTTAAATTCCTGACTGTTCTTTCCTGATTCCCTTGAGCATTTATACTCTTTCCCATGCAGTTCATCTGTGTGAGGGTCTTACTGCAACTTGTCAAAATGATATTTTTTATTTGCTGTGTTTATATCTGGTCTCTGCAGAATAATTTCAAATTAGATCTTGTTTTCTTTTGTTAGGTTCTCTGTTGTGTTTTGCAAAGTACTGCTTACTTATTTGGATTTTGATTAAGGCAGATATCCAAAATTACCTGTGATTCTTTTAGAAATGTAAATGAATTTCAAATAAGGAAAATCAGATTTCTGTAAAGATAGTGGAAAGGGAGGTGATGAAGCCTCCTTGGGTCATAGTAACTCAAAGATCTTGGGAAACTGGGACAGGTTGTTCTGCCTGAAGAACCATACTTTATATTGCTAACTAAAATTCCAGAGAGCTGCTAAATTTTATTTATCTTTGAATCATTGAGCTATGTTTTGGAGATTTAATATCTGAAATTAAACACTAGCAAGAAAAAAAAGTCCTGAGAAGTTGAGCATGATACAATGTGAAGATGATAATTACATGGAATTTTAAGGGACTAGAACACTTAGGTTAACTCAATGTCATGGTTAATTGCAGGTTACTGACAAAATCATTCTTGTATCAACACTTTTAAAATAATCCTTATGAAATGTCTTCAGAAAACATTTTCTAGTCAACATTGCTGTATCTTCCTTTGATGTCAGAGGATTTTTAGAACCTTTAGGTCAAATATTTCAGATGGAAATTTTATTCGACTGTTAGAAGGCAGGATGATACAAGAAGTTGGTGTCTGCCTGAACTAGCCACTGTGTATTCTCAAAACCTTTACTGGGATAAATAATAGATCTTAAGTTGCATCTGAACTTTGCTTCATTACCTTGCGCTCAAAATTAAGTTTATAGTATTTTCATGACTGAAGACCATAGATATGAGATATTTGAAGACTACATCACCCCCAATTATCCTTTTCATTCAGACAAAATTCCTCTTAGCATAATTAGATTCTCAGCTTGGCTCTTAGGTTTCTAGTGATTCCTCTCCATCCATAATTGATATTTTAAGTTAATTTAAGCATACACTTAAAAACTGAAGCAATTCCTATACGTGATAGAAACTCAAAGTTCATGGAAGAGTCAAAATGTTGAGTTAAAAATATTTTTTTAAAATCTTCAGACCTTATCTTTAAAATGTTTTCACCAGGTTTTATATCTGTTATTTAGTGTTTAACATGTTAACTTACTACATTTAGGTAGGATTTTAGTTAGTTAATCATGGTAGATTCAATAAATTTGTTTAGCTTTACTCCCTGTAGAAATCCTCTGAAGTAACTGTAAAATAGATTTAATATGAACTTTGGAACTCGCAAAGTCAAAGAGATAGCCATCAAATTTAGCAAGCAAAATTTCTTTCAACATACATTAAGCTATATCTTTGCATTTTGGAAGAATTTGCAATTCTTCTAATAGGAATTTTTTATATTTGCAAATTTTACTGTGTTTACAAGTGAGCATGTCAGGCAAACATCATTTTATGTACTCTTGCAGAAGATATTTTCCAGGGTCACAGACAAAGGACTTCATTTCATACAGCGCAACAAACAACACAGCTTCATGTTTGCTCATGTCTTTAAAATCTCACAGAGGGATCCTGAACAGTTCAAGTGGATGCTCTTTTATAACAGGTGCCATGCAAGTTTACTCAACTTTTGATAAGCAATTTCTTTACCATCTCAGACAGCAAGCAAACATATTTATCACTTCAGAGAATATACTGTCTCTATTTTTGAAGGCTGTCTGCATACTGTCTCTAGTTTTCAGTCAACCAGGAAAAGACAGTTCCAAACAAAAGCCTGCAAAATGGGAAGCATAAAAACGTGAAAGATCCATGTAGAATTGTCTCCTTTCAGTGCTGCAAAAAGTTTTAAAAAGAAGCAAAAGCCATCCTTTTTTTAAAGAAAGCTAGATGTTCAAAGAAAGTAAAACTAAGGAAATTACTTGTTAAATAACCAAAAGAAATGGAAAAAATATATGATCTGAACTTAGAATGGTGATCACTAAAGGTTGGGAAGTCTGTATTAAGGGATACTGTATACTGGGTACCAAATACACTGAGAGTAGCACATGTTAGGCTGTGGAAGGACTGAAATTCTCATATGTAATTAACAGGGTTATATAATTGTGTGGATTATGCATATAATATGCATATGTATATATCTCAGTAGCTACTAATATTGTAAGAAAGATCACAATTTCATTGAATGTATTTGTTAAGTTTTGTTTTATTTGAAAATAAAAAGAGGTAGACTGACAAATAGATGGAGAGCTCTACTATCCCTCCATTAACTTCCCAAACATTTGCAACTGCCAGGGCTGAGTCAAGCTGAAACCAGGACCTCAGATTGCAGTCTCAGTAATTTTATATAACAGTCAGAGACCTGAGCACTAAAGTTATCTTCTGCTGTCTCCCAGAGTGCAGTTAATAGGAAGTTGGAGGCCCAGTGCAGTAGTGTAGTGGCTAAAGACCTTGCAGGCATTGGGATCCCATATAGGCTCCAGTTCTAATCCTGGCAGCTCTGCTTCCCATCCAGCTCCCTGCTTCTGGCCTGGGAAAGCTGTCCAGAACAGCCCAAAGTCTTGGGTTCCTGCACCCACATGGAAGACCCAAATGAAGTTGCAGGCTCCAGGCTTTGGGTCACCTAAACTCCAGCTGTTGCAGCTGCTTGGGGAGTGAATCATCAGATGGAAGATCTTCCTCTCTGTTTCTCCTCCTCTCTGTATATCTGACTTCGTAATAAAAATATATAAATCTTTAAAACAAAACAAAACACAAAGCAAAACAAAACAAAAAAAAACCCAGAAAGTTGAATCTGAAGTGGAGGTGGGACTGAGACCAGGTACTCTGATAATGGATGTGGTCATTTCTAGCAGCTACCCAACCATTCTAATCAGTAAGTTGTGAATACAGCATGTTCTAAAGCAAAGTACAACAGAAAAACCAACTGCTGGTATTCCAAATCACATGAATGAATCTCATAGGTGATATAGTGGATGACAGAAGCCAGACAATTAAAATTTGACTTTTATTGACAGAACAAAAATAGGCAAAATTAATTGATGATACGCTGAGGTCTGAGAATATTGATTTTGATGTAAGAGACATCCATATGTGTTAGAATAAATATACATGTGTGTGTGCATACACTTAAGATCAATGCACTTCATTGTGTGCAATATTAGATAAACTAGAAATAACAGAATAAGGAACAGGGGTCTAATGTAGTGGCTAACAATAGTTAAGACCCCCACCTTACATATCATATACCAGGGTTTGATTTCTGATCTGGGTCCTGATTCCCATTTTCTGTTGATCCAAACTTTGTGTGGGAACAAGTAGTTGGTCTCTTGCTACTCTTACGGGATTGAGTTCCTGGCTCAGGCACTGATTTGGTGCATTCCCCAGAGGTTGCTGGTATTTGGGGAGTAAAACACTGAGTGGGAGTTCTTTCTGTCTCTTTTTCTCTGTCTCTCAAATGAATACTTAAATTTTAAAAAATAACTCAATAAAATAAAAAAAAACCTCAGTTATGGTAGTCCTAAAGTCAACTATGAATGACACCTACAGGAAAAGAACAACAACAAAATGAGAGAAGCAGATGATTTCATAAATATCACAGCGGACTTCCCAGGATATTCAGATAGAGGGACTTTATTGATTGACTAACCAAGATTAAATTAAAGTCAACACTATCTTATGTTCTGATAAAATTATAGTGTATTTAAGATAAAAGAATGTTCTTGAAGTCTCCTGGAAAGAGAAAACAGCCATCTAGAAGAAGAAAGGTCATAATAACATCATCTATTTAAAAAAATGAAGCAATTGTTTCCTTATAAGTCTGAGTCAACTCATCAATGCAGAAGCAGACGAGGACGGCCCAGAGCACTGGGACCCTGCACCCGTGTGGGAGACCCGGAAGAAGTTCCTGGTTCAGGGCTTCGGATCGGCGTAGCACCGGCCATTGCGGTCACTTGGGGGGTGAATCATTAGACGGGGGATCTTCCTTTCTCTCTCTCCTCCTCTCTGTATGTCTGACTTTGTAATAAAAAATAAATAAATCTTTAAAAAAAGAGATGAAAACAAAAACATAATGACTTAAGAGCCACTGACCCCAGTATATTTTTCTGTGCTTTGTTTTTGAAATGGTAGGCAGGTTCAAAGCCTTCAACACAGGAATCCTATGCTTTAGAGAAGGGTTTTCACCTTCAGCTCCATGGTGTTCTGCCTGGTGCTTGGTTGGGGACACAGTCCATAACCCAAGTGAGGTCCATGGGACCCACAAAAAGAATTTTGCCCAACAGTGTCCAGGAAGAGGCTTTTCTCTGTCCTGTAGTGCAAAGATAGCAAGGACACATACAACCCCATAGCTGGTGACAGTGCTACTGCAAGCAAAGGGACTCATAGCAAGGGTGATGACACTGCAGGAGTCAGAGGAGAGGTGGAAAATATGTTTCTTTGGCATCTCTAAAGACTCACTGTTTATAGCCTCAACTAAGGCGGACCCTAGTACTAGAATATTTAAGTTATGTGGGTCGTTCAGTTTTCTTTTTAAAGCCAGTGCAACTCTGGTTTTTTCAACAACCAAAAGACTTTTAAAAGACACACAAAAAAGCATTTAGAGGACATTTGTAAAGCAAAAACAACACAGAGTATTTTAGACAGCAGGAAATATTTATAAGTATTCCTTTAATCATAATAGCATCCTTAGACTGTAGGAAATGTCACCCATGTGTTATCAGTAAGAAAACTGAACAGAATAGTCAGGTGAAATACTTGTGCCCCCTGATTGTAAGAGACTGGCTTAATTCTCCTCTGCAGGTGGAAACAAACTGATGGGATAGAATAGAATCCAGAAATAGATCCATGCATATGTGGAACTTTAATGAGGGCAGAGGAGGCCTGGCATTTCAGTGGAGAAAAGAGGGATTATTCAATAAAAGGAGCTGGAAAATTTGGTTGTCCATTTGGAAAAAAAATGAATTTGGATCCCACCCTTACACCATACGCAAAAATCAACTCCAGATGGATTAGGAACTTAAATGTCAAAAGCAAACTTTGAAACGCTTAGCAGAAAAATATAGGTGGATATCTTTGCCGTGTCGGATAGGGAAGGATTTCTTAAACAGGCACAACAAGCACAAGCCATAAAACAAAAGATTTAGGATTTTGAAAGAATGAAAATTAAGAATTTCTGTTCATTAGAATAATTTTTGAGGAAGGCAGAAAACCCAGAAAGCTATAATATGAAGAGAAACATTTTGTGACATATAACAGCAGAGATTAAGTATTGAATTCATAAGACCTTCTACAAAATATTAAGAAAAGTTCAAATGCCTCAATGGAAAAAAAAAAAGAAGACGACGACTAAATACAGGAACAGACATTTCACAGTAGGCGAAGCATGAAGATAGAAACACACTGACAAAGGTCTAGGGTTACAGTAATATAAGCTAGCTAATCAGGATGCAGAATAGCAAGTCAGAGCTATAATGAACATAACTATGACCAGAAGCTGGAAACTTCATATATAACATTTCTTCTATATTACTGCTGTACATTTTTTCAGTCACTTGGAAAGTTCCTTGACATTATCTTTCACATATTCATGTATCTTCTGAGCTGGCAATTTTCCAAGTGTATATACTAAAGAAAATTCATTTTTCATTGTGTATTTGAAAGAATTTACACTGAGACTTAGAATGAGGGAAAGAGAGAGAATGAGAGAAAGACAATTCTCCCACTTGCTGCTTCACTCCCTAGGGGGCCCCAATGGCTGGTGCTGGAGCAGGTCAAAGTTAGCAGACAAGAGTTTCTTCTGGGTTTCCCATGTCCATGTGGGGATCTAAACACTTGAACCATCTTTAATGTTTTTCCAAGGCCATGAACAGCCATCTGGATCAGAAGTGAGGCAGCCAGGACACAAACCAGCATCCATAGGGATGCCCTTGTCACATGGGGTGACTTTACCTACCATGCCACAATGTTGACCCTCCCAAATGAAATTTTTATGTTTATGCCCTCAGAGAAATAGAAAATCTTCATTCTAATATCACTGTTATGTCAAGAGCAAATGACAGATGCCTGTCAACAAGAAGACAAATTGTAGATATATCCTGGAACATATTGTAAAAGTGGAAATGAGTATACTGTAGCCTATGTACAAATATTATAATGGATGCGTAGTGACAGCAAGTTTTCAGATTGTCACAGCATACTATTATTTACAATGTTCAATGATAACTAAAACAAAGGAATAATTTTTATGAAGCATGTGTTACTTTTTTAGAAATTATTTTTTAAAAATCAGCAAAAAATAAATGTAACATTCAATATGGTGATCAGATAAGGGAGAACATACAAATAGGATTAAACTGTGTTCTCATTCTTTGCATGGGTGGTTAGTTTTTATTACTTCTGATGTAATAAGCACAAAAATAATAATGAGTAAATGAAGACTTAAAACAGAGGGATACCCTTGTGATGTAGCAAGTAAAACTGCTGCCTTTGACACCAGAATCACGTATGGGTTGTGGTTGATGTCCCAGCTGGTCTGCTTCTGATCCAGCTTTCTGCTAATGGCCTGGGAAAAACAGGACCTTGCCACCCACAGGGGTGTCCTAAATGAAGCTCCTGACTCCTGGCTCCTGACTCTTGGTTTCTCCCTTCTCCACCCTGGCCATTATTATCATCTGGGGAGTAAACTAGCAAATGGAAGACCTATCTCTTTCTCTTCCTCTTTCTTTGCAGCTCTGGCTTTTAAATAAATAAGTAATTTTTAAAAAGAAGAAAACAGAGCCATGCCTAAACAAGCAACTATCCTATGCCATATATTAAGTCTTTTAATCTATAAATATGGGCTGATAACAGTACCTGCCATTTAGGGTTGTTATTAGGACTACCTTTCTTAGAATAATATCAGGAACATAGTAATTTTATGCTAGTATTTGTGAAAGTGAGAGAGAGGAGAGAAAATAAGGAGGAAGGGGAGAGAAGGAGGGAAATAGGGAGGGAAGGAGAAGAAAGAGAAGGAGGAGAAGATAGAAAGAAAGGGAGAATGGAAGAAACAATGGAAGGAATGGATGAACTAAGGAAGGAAGGAATGAAGGAAGGGAGAAAGAGAAAAAGAAGGAAAGAAGGGATGGAGGAAGAAAATTATAGGGAGGAATCAAGTATAAAAAAAAGAAATTACGAGTAATCCAAGTTTGTGCCCTTGAATTTCACTAGCTCAAGGCAAAAAGCCATTGAAGCGTGCAAATGAAGATGGGTCTATCAGAGAGAGGAGTCAAAATTAAAATGGAGAAAAAAATTAAAATGGGGAAGTGTTACTAATGTATAAATACACCAGTGAATTAGTTCACCAGTTAATGGCTTAAGGTTCCAACTTCTATTTTCAGAGTGGAACTTAGTTGCCACGATAATGGGAGGTGACATTTGTTTGATTTTCCTCCCTCAAGTTGTGGAAGAATCCTATAAACTCCTCTATAAATAACCGAGTAGAGGCCAAAGGTTTCCTGTAACTTAACAGCCTAAAGCCAGTAATCTCTGAAGGTTGCCTGAGTGGTAGCTGAATCAGCAGGGTGGCAGCATTGGCTCGGGGAATTCCAGCTACTCTAACGAAGGATGAACTGGTCATGGGTTTCTTGCATTTTGATTCTCTCAGTATTCCGGAGTTGTTTATTAAGAGCCAAGAAACATGAAATGTTCTATGTGGTATAGTCCTAGAGTCCATGATGAAAGCTCAGCGTCAAGGAAAACAGCATTCAGTTGTTAAATGGGAACATACAGAGAACATTCTGGATTAACTGAGCAACCAGAAAACTCCCAGCCAGGATCCACAGACAAGAACACAGCTCTTCATCTGAACAAAGGGTAGATTTTAATGAATTAAAATGCTTTCCTGCATAGTAACCTATCATCTTCTGCTTAAGGTACAATGGACGAAGACATGTGTGTTGAGAGCATGAAGTTGAACTGATGATAAGATTGGGCTTGTACATGTAAATGGATTCCTGGGCCCACAAAATAAATTAGCTGCTTTTAGCATCATTGCTGTGCTGTCTCCATAACTTCCTGGTATTTTTTAGTTATCTTCTAGCTTCAGTTGCTCTCTTCCCATTATAGAAAATCTTCTTGGTTATTTATAACATACTTACCAGAAGTGCGGAATATCAGTTTTATTTTTCAAATTTATATTACTCCTTTTTTTGTAGCAGATCACGAGAGCTAACTGTTGCTTAAAACAAGGCAATAAAAAAAAACAGAAAGAAACATACAGAAAGACTTACACCTGAATGCTACAATAAGTGAAGGTCCAAATAGGAAACACTTTTGTTTTTATTTTCACCCCCTGCACCCCCTGCACACATACTTGAGTTTACTTATTTGCTTATTTTTTGCTATTTGAATAAACATGCATTAGAAAAACCAAGAAAAAGAGAATAGTGAAGTTCCATTGGTCAAACTGTGAGAACTGACAATGCTTGCTCAAATCCAAAACTTTCACTCACACAAACGCACACACACATCTCAGTTCCATTTGATCCAGGACTATTCTTTCCCTTCTCAGTCCTTTCCAACAATTCAACTTTATGGAAAGATCAACGAATGGTTACAAATGGAAACTTGTTACTGAAAAGAAAAAAAAAAAAAACCTGCACAGGACTACAGACAGGTCTTCCCAAGAATCAAAAATAAAGTAGAACATGAGTCAGGCATAAGTAATTTCAATTCAATACACAAAACCGAAAGCTCTTGTTGGAGTTTTCATTCACAGGTTTTTTTTTTTTTTTTTTTTTTTGTTTTTTTTGCCAGGCTGTGGTCTGAAAACTATATTGTGATTTGTACAAGATGTTTCCATTTGAACTGTTACTCTCAACTGCTTGGTGTTCTGTGTAAGTAAATTTTACTTTACCCATCACTGAAAACCAGTAAAAAAAAAAATCAAAGGATTGGATAATCCGGAGTGCATTTTCTACTGTTCCTGTGAGTCCACTTGTTAGTGAGGAAGGGAGGGATGGGCTAGCTCCAGCAGCTTAGTTTACCCCCATCAAAGCCTCTTCCTCCCTGTGCACATTACAGTATCTGCTTTATCAATCAGCAGGAACTTAATCACACAGGATTTAGGGGAAATATTTATGGTGACCATGAGTATGATGGCTGTGCCCAGTGAGATGTCAGCAGTTCTCTGTGGAAGATAAAAGGCCACAGCTGGTGATCTAATAGAATACACTGGTCCAGCATTTCAACAAGGAAGATCGTGTTGTAGAAGAGGGATTATAAATAGCATTTGCTTTTTTTTTTGCTTTTCTTTGATGGATAAGGACAGAAGTCAATTCAAAAATGAAATAGATGTTTTTGATGGTTAGAAATTATATCAGATTTTACAAAATTCATGTCAGGTATATAGTCAAACCCATTTCTGTTTGTGTATACAAAAAAATAGTAAGCACGGTGAAGGCAAAACAGGCAGTTGTGGGATTTTTTCTTAAATTACAGTACCCCCTTAGGTATACAACATGTCTGATGTGAACATGCAAGTGTGGTTTTAAATTCATTGTATGTAATGAATGTGGGAGAAAGTGCACTGTAGTATTTCATCAATCTACTGGAAGGTAAGGCCATATAAAATGGCAAATTGATCTTGGAAGAAAATGACTCATCACATCAAATTATAAGAATTATAAATCAAAATTTAAAGCAATAATGTTAATGATGTTGGTAGCTTTTAATACATCTATAGTCTGTATTTTACAGTGTCTTAATATATTTTTAGTCATTGAAATAATTCTTATAATTACGCTGCACAGGCTCATGTGTTATAGGATGTAAGCTTTCAGTAAATATTTGTTAAATTGCTGGATAAAAGGCATATAGAATTGTTTAATGGTGGCAAAATTCCCAATTCGGAAGGAAACATAATGAGATGAAGCTTGCTTCTTGAAGAAAGTATCAATCATTTAGGAACTGAAGTTTTTGTCCTTGTTTCAAGTACAAACTCTTGGGGCAAGACACATTGTGCTGTTTTAGATAGATGGCTCCTCTTATGGGCCCGTTAAGTTGGCTTTTCTGCTGACGGGACGGATGTCTTTTATAGCTGGTCAGGGGGCGCTGAGTCCTCTAAATTCTTGCCTGCAAGAAGAAAATGACTGGGATGTAGGATGTCTGACCCAAAGCTTGCTCATTCCCTGCATGAGTCAATCTTTGAAGTCCAAAGATAAAAATCATCATTAATCACAACTTTCCTCTAGTCATGGGGGTCAGATTTCCCAGGGCACTTCCAAAATTACCACTCAGACTGGCAGTGGGACAGATCAACCCAGCTGTGGCCACCTTGATGAAACAACCCCCCACCCATTTCACCCTGGCCAATGAAATGTGTGAGTGGGAAGGAAGCAAAGGAAGGAAAAGTCAGCTAGGAACTCTTGAGTTTGTCCAGCCCACAAAACTCAGACTGATGGCCACCTCAGTCTGAGGAGGCTGTTGGAAATGTGGACTGTTTTATTCCGAAGTGTATTCTTGTCAGGAGTATTGCTTTGAGTGAGCTTTCCCTCCCCTCCTCCCCAGAAAAATCTCTTCATTGCTTTATTTCATGGTGAATATTCCGTTTGCAATGATCAAAGGTTGGAGATTTGGTGCATGTAGGAATTTTCTAATTTGTCACCGTGGCTAAGGCAGATGCACCTTTCCAAATGCTGATTTCTTTTCTTGCAAAGCCAAGTGTGGACAGAGAGCTAAGGGAAAACAACAACAACAAAAACGGTTTGAAAAATGATCCAATTCAATTAAACTCATTTTAAATAACATTTATGATGTATGCCTTAAGCAAGTAGATTATCCTGAGGAAACAGGAGAAAGAGGAGAGGAGGGAAGAGGAGGCAGAGGGAGAAGCCAGGGATGCTTAGTGGCCTTTGTGTTGTTGATTGGATCTGTCTTTGTAGCAGTCTTGGGTAAACCGTTGATTATGCCCAGGGACATTTACCTTTGGTGTCTGAATTCTTTATACTTGGAATTCCTTGTTTCAATTTTCAGTGATGGGGATGGAAAACACACACACACACACACACACACACACACACACACACACACCACTCACCTCCCCTCTCCCCACCCACATTCAAGCTCTACTATGCAAAGACTCTAGAATTAAAGGCACCTGCCACAGAGGTTGCCTCAGGGTCCTGAGAGGAGTGGATACTGGACTCTGTGGCTAAAATATTTTAGTGGCCAGGTCTAGTTTTTTTCTCCTTTGCTTCTGATGTGATTTATTGCTTGTGTGCACCCTGGAAGGCAGCAGATGACAATCCAAGGATTTGGCTACCCATGTGGGAGACTTTGATTTAGTGTCTGGCCCGAGGCTTCAATTTGTCCTAGTCCTGGCTAATGTGGGCATTTGGGGGGAGTCAATCAAGGGATAAATGAAAGATTGCTTATTTCTGTTTCTCCTTTGATGTCTGTGCCTCTCTCTGTGTTGATTTCTCTGACTTTTAAATATTGAAGAAAAGGAGAGGGCAGTATCTCATCTTTGCCCAGTGATTTTTCTCTCTATGTCTCTCCTTCTCTATGTCTCTCATTTCTGTGATGGCAAGGGTAGATACTCTGTGGCTCCAGGGAGTTCCTTAATAACTTTTTGGATTTTTCTCAGGAGCCGGATCTTCAGACTCAGTTTGCTAACTCTGCTAATACTCCCTGAACTATCCAGCATCTTTGTCTCCAGAGTGATTGTAGACCTGATAGCATATGTGAAAGCAAAGAGACTAGTCCAGTACATCTTCACACATCAGATACCTGCTTAAGCCTTATCTGTACTCTAACCACTCCCTGCATCCCCATAAGCATGATTGAAAACAAATCTCAGGCCTCATATTATACCAACTATGAAATTTTAAGTGCCTGTATCTAATATAAATGTTATTTTTAAAGGAGGACAATGTTATCCCATTTAATGGTTTCTTAATATCATTAAATATCTATTCAAATATCCCTGTCCAATGCTTTTTGGGATTTAAAGACAATTCAAATATTTTCTTTCTATATGGCAACAACACAAACTAATATCGTTTGAGTTTATTTTAGTTTGTGTTTAGAAATTAGACTTATAGAATTTAAGACAAAAGTTTTAGAGTTTAAACATACCATTTAATTTTGTTCCATCGTAAGAACTTTTTCCTTGGGTTTGATAACTCCAGAGTCAAATCTAGAAAGTATATGAAATTACAGAACTACATATAGCTCAATGGCCTTTTCCCAATAGCCTAGCCTTACAATGCCCTTGTAAATAAGCTTTTTTGTTAATATTACATTAAAATAACTAAGCGATTTTATGTGTATTATACATGTATGGATATTATCCCTTTCTTAGAAAATTGGTAATATTCAACACACACACTCTTTACCTTTTAATATTTAGTGAGTAATTTTGTATATTATTGCATACCAACATATAGATGTATGCCTTATTCCTTTTTAAGAGTTCAAAATACTCCATTGTGGTATATACTTCCTAGTGGGGTCATTTTGTTACTGACTCTGAGGACCTGCGTTAGCAAGGTTCTTATCAGAAACCAGAGTTAGGACTAAAACTTAGGGACTCTGATAAGGGACAAAGAAAACTTACAGCTTTACTTTTAATATTTTTATAGAAGAAAGGGCTTGGTTACTAGTTACAGATGCAATGTGGCTATACCTAAAGATACCGAATACCCTAAAGTTCTTTGCACAATAATCCAATCTTATTTCCAAAGTCAGTGGAGTTTTTTCTTTGACACACAGACTGTATCATCAAACTAAACACATCAGTGACCACAAAGAGAAGATCATTGCTGATTTTTTGACTGGAGTTTGGGTGTGTAGATTAGCATGTCCACACACCTATATGCGAGTATTATTGGTCTAATAGATGGAAGTTAAGGTGGCCTGAAAGGGGTGCAGATGAGATTGAGTTAATTGTCACACCTTGCATTCTTGTGCGGTATACACAGTTATTGTTGGAGCAAACGTGATCACAAACACAATAATGCTTTTTCCCTATTATTATCTTTGACAAAATAACATTGTGCACTAAACTGATCAAAGAGATATAAGCAAAATGAAAGCTTAATCATTTATATTTCCTTTTCTGTCTCTAATTATATTGAATCTTATCTTCTTTTTTTGATTAGTGTGGCTAGTGGGGAAATTAATTTTGTTGATTTTCTCAAAAAACCAGCTCTTTAATTTACTGATCTCATGTATTGTTCTCTTGGTCTCTATTTGGTTTATTTCCTCGCTTATTTTGATTATTTCCTTTTTCCTACTAGTCTTGTGATTGCTTCACTGTTGTTTTTCTAGCTGTTTCAGATGTATGGTTCGTTCATTTACTTGGTGCTTTTCTAATTTCTTGACATAAGCATTGATATAGTTAAGTAGAAGAATGATGGACTTGTGACTGTTGTTGAAGGACAGTACTATTATAATAACATAGGGGAAAACAGTGGGATAAGGGGAAATAGGGAGGAGGAATGGAAAATTCCTGAGCCTTTGGAACTGTATCATCAAATTTTAAAAAAAAACTACAAAAAATTAAATCAGTCAATCTTAGAATCAAAACAAAAATAACAAATAAATATAGCAAAGTACTATAAATTATAAAAAATTAACACATCAAAAGAGAAGTAAAGTTTAGAACAGAAAATGAATATTGAAAAAATGATTTAAAAATATTTATTTCTATTTTACTTGAAAGGGGTGACAGAGAGAAGAGAAAAAGAGAGAAGAAGGAGATATAGAGAGATGTTCCAACAGTGATTTAATCCCAAAATGTATGGATTAACTTAAACATGGACCTGACTATTCTGAAACCAAGAACCAGGAGCTCCATCTGGGTGTCACACATGGGTTGCAGAGGTGCAACCATTTGGGCTATCCTCTGCTGCTTTTCCCAAGCCATTATTCGTAGCTGGATGAAAAATGGCACAGTTGCGATACTACCTGGTGCTCTTGTGGGATGCTGGTATTTCAGGTGGCAGCTTTGTCAACTATGCCACAACTTTGGCCCTTTCACTAGCTTTTCTGGTACAGTAGCACATCCAGTTACAAGAGAATGAAATCTTCTAGGACACACCACTGGTTATCTCATGGTAGCAAAAAGATCTCACTAATCCTACACTCTCCTGTAAACATGTCAGCTGTCTTCTAATTCCCGATTAGATTGCAGCTCTTCTGAACAGTCAACACAGTGATCCATCACAGAAATTTTTTGGCAAGCTAAATTAATCCTTGATTTAACTGGAGAACACTGATCAATAAGCCTGAAGATGTAAAAAACACAGTGTTGCTGAAGG
Source organism: Ochotona princeps (assembly GCF_030435755.1). Classification (NCBI taxonomy): domain Eukaryota; kingdom Metazoa; phylum Chordata; class Mammalia; order Lagomorpha; family Ochotonidae; genus Ochotona; species Ochotona princeps. The sequence goes on along the minus strand of NC_080841.1, from coordinate 27,186,823 downwards.
AGAGGGTTTTTTTTTTTATGCCAGTGAAGCATATGGCTTAAGCTAGGAAGCTTCAGATAAATGTGAATAATTTCACAAAAATGTGTTAGTGTGAGGAGTCCAATTGCTGTCCTTGCACCATAAAAACTCAGAGGCGAGCTCTCTGCCTTCCTGCTTATTCACAGAAATGGGAGCCAGGCATTCCCTCAAAAGACCCCAGCTCTTGCTTGCTGCCCAAGTTGTAAGTTTATCCAGTGAAGCTCAAGGGTGCTGAAGGCCTTTTATGGGATTCACAAGAATAAACAGCATTTTAAACATGTTCTCCAAGGCCAAGCTTTTGACCCAAATTTAAAGAGTGAAGGAATTGCTCGCTCTAACAATTCACTAGTTCTCCAACTTCATACAGCTATTTCAATACAAAATTTAAGTAATATGTTCTCACCTATTTTTGTGGTCATTTAACTAAAACAGCACTTGGTTTTAATTGTAATTGAGTGACAAGAATAAGCTATTTTATGATTTTGTTTAGACAATGGTTTGTTTAAAAAAAACAACTTATTTTTATTTGTAAAGCAGAGCAAGAGGGAAAGAGACCTTCCAACTGCTGCTCCACTCTGCAAATGGCTACAGTAGCTAGGACTGTGCCAGGCTAACGCTAGGAGGCCAGACCTTTTTACTAGTTTCCCACAGAGGTGTAGGGTTATAAGCACTTGGTTTATCATCTGCTGCATTCCCAAGCACCAGCAAGAGAGAGCTGGTCAGAAGTAGAGCACCCAGGTCTCAAATAGGTTTCCAAATGAGATGCCTGTATTGCAACCAGTGTCTCAATCTCCTATACCACAATGCTGACCCCAAAGCATTTTTTTTCCTTTTTATTAATGAAAATAAAATACTTTTCCCCCATAGACATATTTTACAGTGATTTTTTTTTATTGAATTTAAGAATTCTAATAGAAGCAATTTCTTCTTACTTGCTAAGGAGTCAATCACTTTTACAATCAATAGGTTATTCCAAGGGCCCATGTGAGTAACTGATTGTAGGTCAAGTTTGTAAATGGAATTAGTTTGCCCACTGCATTCATGGGAGAAACAGAATGAGCACCAAATAGGAGTTAATTGTGGGTAACAAATTGGTCGTACCGATTTCTTCAGAAAGGTATTTAATAGGGAGAGTTAAGGGGATCACAAAATAGAAGAGCTGGAAGCCGTGGCTCCCAGCTGATCCATGTAGCAACATCTGGGAGTGGAGAAGGCCACCACACAAAAACCATGTGTGCTCAGGTCAGCGCTTTTCTTGTGAGCAGGAGCTGACTGTGCTTCAAGATCATTTTTTTTCTGATCTCACCTGGATGAGTCTGGCTGCTGAGAGTTGATGTTTCCAGCATCTAGCTTTCACTTGAAGAGAATCTGCAGAACTCCAATGTTGTCAGCTTTCTGGCCTTGAGCATACTTTGATTTTCTGCAAGCAGGCTTTAGTATGGTTAGGTAAGCCAGAGTATGGTATCTGAGGCACGTTCCTACCTTGCTTGGGATCCAAAATGAGTGAGAAGCAGCTCATGTTCTTAAGAAGCCTACAGTCTAGTAAGAAGACACTTGAACAAAGAAATATACTTCAGTGTTGCCAATGCAGAATTAGAAACTGGTATTAACAGGGCTGCAGATGAGTTTATACTTTATATCTGGGAGCAAAACAGTTCTCCAAATGGCTTAGAATGGGCCAATCCTCCCATTCCTCCTCCTTTGTCATTTCATTTGCAGTTATCAAGAATTATAGAATTTTCTGGGAATTCTAAGGAACGCTGGCCAGGCCACAGCTGTCCTTCAACAAGTTAGCCTAGTGTATCACTGTTGCACCTGGAGCACACAATCCAGGGTAGCTGCAATAGCCGTGCAAATGCACATACAGAAGGATTCTATGCTCCCTAGGTGATTTTCTTGAGCCAGCAGGAACCAGCTCACTGTGAGCTGCCCATGAGTAAGTAGTATACACACTTTCTATAATGTGTTGAGTGTGCATAATTCTATCTCACTGGGCTTGAGCACATAGTGAGTGTGCAGTGGGCTGAAGTGACCAGAGTACAGTTAACTTCCTTTGTACTGGGCTTTGATTATAAAGATGAATTTGCATTCTTTGAACTGCTAAACTGAAATAAAGAAAATAGTCTACTATTAGTGTGCACTCCCTAAAACAGCAAAGAACATTTAGACAAGACTGGAAGTGATGACAACCTGAATTTCCAAGGAGGCCCTATAATTCCCTGTGTGGTCCCTCCTCTTCCTGTTCAGAAGGCTCACAGTGCTGTCATGTCCACTCAGTGTAGATGAAAAAGCTGGGTGGGTTGCTGGCAGGGGTTAGTCATCAGGCCCCAGGCAGAGTGGACTGGCACATGGAAAACCTGAGGTTAAATTTACTGTTAGCCGTTTGAGTCACAAGGTAGCCCCCTCCATCTCCTTCCATTCCCCAGTCTGAACCTGGATCTTGTTCAAAGATGTTTTCCCCCCTCTTTCACTTACCTTCTTAACTCATTTTGTAAGAATGTACTGAGAGCCTTTGAATCCTGCAGGAATTTTGAACTCACTGAAAAGTGGTGTGGTTAAGCAAGTAAATAATATGCTGAAAGATGTTCATTGGAAGTGCCTAGGGACATCAAAGAGATTGATGAATCTACATTTCAAAAAGGCAGCAGGCGGGGGAGGGGCACATTTCAGCTGGCCACATATCCAGCCTGTCTCAAAACTGGCTATTCACTGCCAGTGATGTTCCTTTCTTCCTTCCCATCAGGGCAGGACCCATTATAGCTAGCCCTAAGAAAGAGAAGATGGTATTAATTTCTTGAATTGAAGTAGCTCAAAGACATATGTCTTATTGAGAATTTAACATAGGTGTTTTTGACTATTGAGCATCTACATTTCAGTTGCTGTGATGAAGGTCTTATATAGTCATCATGTCATTTAGTCCTCAATAATAGCATTGAGACAGAGAATATTATGAGTTACATATTACAGTTCAGGAAAATTGTAGCTATGAAACTAGAGAAGGGTTCTCAACTTGAAAATACTAGAGGAAACATTCAAACTTTGTTTTTTGTATCTTGTACTACATGATACTGCCTTACTACCTTTAAAACATTCTAGCTTGGGATGAGGTTGGGGGGCTACAAAACACACACTGTTGAATGAAATTAATGTATTGGATAAACAAGAAAGGAGAAATTCTTTAAAAATCTGCTGTATTTTCTCATTGCAAGTTAATAAATTGGCAATGGAAATTTAGATGGGCAGACACTGTGACAACATATCAGTCCTGGAACCACAATGTCGTTATTATTGAAACTCAAGATTTGAGGTGATTGTAAAATAACTCCTGGCATAGTAAATCACTGTAGGCAAGGGTTTGTCCAGATCCTGGATCAGCATCTTCAGCAGCAGTACAAGCCCTAACACAGCAGATTGCTAATCTTATCTTTAAATAACGCTCTAATTGATAAAAAAAAGAAAGTATACTTTGTGGGTCCAGCACAGTGGTATAGTAAGCTAAGCCTCTGCTTGGAGCACTGACATCCCATACGGTCACTGACTCAAGTCCTGGCTGCTCCACTTTTGATCCAGCTCCCTGCTAATGGCCTGGGATGTAGAGGATGACTCAAGTCCTTGGTTTCCTGCATCCACTTGGGAGACCCAGAAGAAGCTCCTGGCTCCTGGTTTTGGATCAACTCAGTGCCAGCTGGTGCAGAGCTGAATCAAGCCTCTTTTTGTGTGTCTCCTTCTCTTTGTAACTCTGTCTTTCAAATAAAAATAAAAATAAAAATAAACATTTATTATAATAAATAATAATATGTAATAAATATCTAAATAATAATAAATATATAAATAAACAATATAAATAAATAAATAATAAGTATATAAATAATAATGAATAATTATTTCAAATAAAAATAAAACAAATCCTTAAAAAATGCATACTTTGTGCTGATTCAAAGTCCATATTGCTGTAGCATGTATAGAATTTATCTAGTACTATCTGGGCACATGTAAACTAAACCCTGCCACTTTAACCATAAGCAGCCCTTCAGATAATTAACTGCTAACACACATTCTAACCCTCTATCAATACCCAGTTTCTCCAGGTACTCTTCATAGCACATGGTTTTACACCATTATAATATCTCTCTTTTAGGCACATTTTATTTCTAGTTCCACATCGGGGAGAGGTTTTTGTTATGTAACCCCTGAAAGTAATTATGTAAGATTAACTATTGGTAACAGCCCCATTAAAAACAATATATACATGTGGACCATTTGATGAGTTTAGAGTGAAAGTGTGATCTTCCCTAATTTGACTGCTCTATTTTCTTCAATGAGAACTAAGCACTTGGAGTTTTCCTTAACTCATGTGTCATTGGGTAGCATCCTGATGTAGTGTTGATGACTCCTTTATGTTCTTATTGTGTACAGGAGCTATGATGAGTGGATGAGATTCAGAGTACATGCTGGATGTACATTGCCTCCAACTTCTCTTCAGAGTTCCTACCGTCTCCTATTTTAGATCTTTCTACCTCTAAATCCCAATTTCTCTTTTCCTTTATCAAAATTTTAGGGGTCCACAGTAAAAAGTTTCATTAACAGTACAGACATATTCCACTTAGCAACTCATGAAACACTTCCTTTACTTCAAAGGTAAGGTGGGCATAATCCTTGTCTTCTCCCAGATAGGGTCATATTTTTACACATGGAAGCAATTACATACTTATAGATACAGATAAACACATGCATACACACAGATTGCTAGATCAAACTTTCCTAACCTATGGACAGACACATATGAGAAACCACCATAAAATTACTAGGAGAGTTACAGAGTAGAAATAGAAAAAAATTATCAAGAGAAAGTAAAGGACATTCCTAATTAAGTAATTTTTTAAAAGATAGTTTGGGATATTAGTTTGAAAAATTGACTTGGATATGGAAGGTGGATGATGATAGGCCATCTATCTGGAAGATGCTGAAGTTAAGCTGATGAATTTAGTTAGATGGAAGGGGGAACTACTATATAAGTGTACGACATGTACAGTTCTTAGTGTCCATGTCCAGTATCCTTATTAAATTATAAGCTCCATAAGGTAATGGATTGTCCTTTCCAGTGGAAAACGGAAGAAGTACAAACACTATCCAAAAGCGAATCCCTGTGACTCTGATAGACTGACAAACCATTTGAAAAATAAGCTGATACTTGAAGTAGCTCCTTGAAATTTACTTGGTTTTAAAAATAACTTAGACTTCAGGAATAATGTTTCCCTGGCAAACTTTAACTTCCACTAGAATTCATTTGAAGGAAAAGCTCACAAAACTTCGGAAACACTTATGCAAATGGCATTTTGATGAGATAACTGTAAGTAGATCAGGAACACATGGATTAAATCTGCTACAGACTATCCACTGGTCTAAAGACTAAAGGTCCTGTATTGTTGACATCATGGAGTTGGGGTTTTAGCTGAAGTCCCTATCTTTGGAAAAAATCAGTTTAAAACTGTCATGAGATGTATGCAGCTGTGGGTTTTTGTCAGCTCTGCTTTATGGTTTTATGGCTTTCAGAGTGAAGCCAGAAGTCTTCCAACAGTTACGGCAAAATGAAGATCTAGAAATCTTTGAAAGCATGTTCCCGGGCAAGCCCAACATAATCATTGCCGTTTTATTGGTACCTGCTTAAGGGCCAAGGTTACATGAAAACTAATTGAGTGTTCATAGTTAGAGATTGCCCTGGGTCACAAACGTTGTTGGGATCTCTTAAATGGAAAATTTGGCTATTTCTGGTTTTCCTATAAATGTACACTACAATTTAGATGGAAAACAAAATTCTCAAACAATTTCTGAGCTCATGAATACAGCAGCAGTTGTAATGCTGTTTTGTGAGCTCAGAAACAAAATGATCATGGAAAAGAGTCTCCTGGTTGAGGAGTCCCTCCTGCTTGCGTCCTTCCCTTTCCAACATCAGTAGGTTAATAGTAATAAGCATGACACTGCAACCTTTTTTTTTTGCAGGGAGATTGGGGGATGAAGGAAAGACTGGGAGATTTCTAATTTGCATGTTTACTTATATTCTTCAAAAATGTATGTATTTGAAAGGCAGACTTGCAGAAGAGGAAACAGAGAGAGAGAGAGAGAGAGAGAGTAATTAAGAAAGAAAGAGATATCTTAAATTCATTGTTTCACTCCCAAGATCCAGGGAAGATCTATGCCAGAGCCAGGAAACCCAGGACTCAACCTAAGTCTCCAACATGAGTGGCAGGCTCCAAGTATTCAAGCTGTCTTCCATGCCTTTCCCAGGTGTATTTGTTCACAGCTGGATCAGAAGTAGAATAACGAGAACTGGTGCTCCAACATGGGATATTGCTGTTGCAAGTATCAGCTTAACCTGAAGTGCCTTAAGACTTAAGACTAGCCCCAAACTTACATAGTTTTAAATTGCAGAGCAATTTTAGTTAAAATGATGAGTTTCGTATTTCAGGAAGCAATGTTCAGTTTGCAGACACAAACTTTTACGAAGTATTACATATAACACTTGAAAGCTCTCACACATAATTATTTGACCTTTTCAAAAGAGGTAACCACTGAATTCCTATTTATGTCCTCCCTAAACTGACTCCATTTTCTATGTCTCAAATCTGACTGTATCTGTTATCTATAAGGAAAACACAATCTTTTCCAATTGGGTTAAACATTTTGACAGGATAATAGATACATGCAAACTCCGTAAAGCACCATAAGTTGTAATGTTAATAAAATTATTTATTAATGTTAAAAATATTTATTAATAGGACAAAGAATATTGACAAAACCTAAAGGATATTGTAGGCAACCTTAAAGGAAACAAGGATGCTTTATTTGCGCAAGATTACTGATTCTATAAAAATAAGATATGTTACTATAATATAATTAGAAAATTATAGGTTTCAATGATCTGATTTATGCTTACCCTGTTTCCTAGCTATATTGCCATAGATGACATAATTAGCATCCCCAAGACTTATTCCTTTATTCATGAAATAAGGATATAAAATAATCTATCTATTATAACTGCTGTTCTAAACTAGATAAAATATGTAATGATCTTTAAAACATGCTTCAGTTAACAAAATATTTGCTTTTACTGCTTTTAGTGTCAATCCTGATGCTACTGTTACAGCAATTGAGACAACTACTTCTTGAGTAAAGTCTATAGTGAAAAGCAAAACCAAACTGTACAATTGTTTTTTCTGATTTTGAGAACTGCCTAAAGTAAGTAGAACATCTCAAAGGGACTGAATTGAAAACTGATAGCACTAGAAGAACAAGATGAAAGGAACAATCTGTCTTAGAAAGAGTTATTTACTTATTTGAAAGTCAGAATTATAGAGGGAGAGACAGAGAGAAGTCTTCTAACTGCTGATTTGCTGTCTAGGTGACTTCAGTGGACAGGACTGAGCCAGGCCAAAGCCAGGAGCCAGAGGCTTTATATGGATCTCCCATGTGGGTATCAGGGTTCCAAGTTCTTGTACCATCAACTGCTACTTTTCAAGCCCATTAGCATGCAGCTGCATTGGAAGTGGAGCAGCTAGGACTTGAACTTGGGGACATATGGGATGCCAACATCACAGACAGCAGCTTTACACACAATGTTGCTACAAGGGCCCACAATATATCTTTTAAAAATGAACACTATTTGGCCTGGCACAATAGCCTCATGGCTAAAGTCCTCACCTTGCATGCACAGGCATTTCATATGGGTGCCAGTTTGTATCCTGGCTGCTTCACTTCCCTTCTAGCTCCCTGCTTGTGCCCTGGGAAAGCAGTTGAGGATGGCCCCAAACCTTGGGACCCTGCACCCATGGGAGAGACCTGGAAGAAGCTCCTGGCTCCTGCCTTCAGATTGGTGCTTCTCTGAGTGTTATTGCAATCTGGGTAGTGAGCCAGCAAATGTAACATCTTTCTTTCTGTCTTTCCTTCTCTCTGTAAATCTGACTTTCCAATAAAAATAGATAACATCTTAAAAAAAAAGAAAACTATTGATATGAACTCCTGGAGTTTTCCAATTATTTCCTCCTCTTTGAACAGGTCCACCAGATAGTTTATTGAAGGAATATATGTCATCTCAGGAGCCACAGAATTCTCCTGAAGCGGTAAAAATGTTCTTTAATTGTCTCAAAAATATGTATTGTTGTCTCATTTTAGGCTTCCTGAAGGTAGACAATAAATAATATAGATCAAATGTAAAGATAGGAGATTATATCTGCATATGATATGAGCATAATGTTAGAGGAACCAGTTATGAGACAATAAATTCAGTTGATCACTAAATGTATAAATTCCATGACTAATTTTGAAATCAACACACCCTGTCAGCAGTTCCTGTGGTAATGCTTTAAAATCCTTCTTCCCCTAATTCTACAAATAGTTCCATAAGGTAAGTGATAATATTATTGCCACCAGTTTGCAAATCAGGTGATTAAGGATTTACAGGTTCGGCAGAATTAAATCTAGCAAGAGAGATAAATGTTAGACTCATAGCCACACATAAAAATGTGGGCTTTGGAGCATATTAACTTTATGGATAGAGCCAGTATAGCAGAGGTAGAGACAGAAGTCTTGTACCTATATATGTTTCAGTCCTTGCTGTGCCACTAAGTAGTGTTAAATGTGGGTAAATCACAGCCTATTCTCCAGTTTTTCTCTCCTATGAAATGATACACTAAAGGTGCAATGTTTATATGTTCCCAAATTTGATTGCTGAATGTGTTTCTCAAAAGTGATATTAGGAGGTAGGGTTTTTAGAAAATAGTTCATCAAAGTAGAACATTTGGGAGTGAGATCCGAGATTGAATGAGAGATGTCTGAAAAGAACACCCTCTGCCCCTATCCTTCCATGTGAAAACACAGTGAAAGGTGCCCTCTGTGACCCAGGAAATAACTCCTCACTGGAGGCTGAATCTAAGAGTGTCTGGACCCTGGATGGATCTCCCAGCATTCAGAGCTATGAGACGCAAATTCTCTTGTTTAGAAACTACCTACTGGTTACTTTTTTACTGATTGATATCTTGTGGATTAAATTAGTATATTTTGAGTACTTAGTAGTGTCCCTGGTCCATACATTATATAATAAGCCTTCCATATATGCTACCTACATTATCATTCTTTTGTTATGTATAATAGAAAGAAGTCGTGAACAAGGGTAGAGGTGGCAACTCCAGACAAAGCAGGTGGTAAGGGTCACGATAAGATGCAGTAGCAGTGCTGTAGCCTCTGGTCTCATGATAGAGGGAATGGTGAGATTGGTATGAGGACGTCATCAGGACACATGTTCTTCCTCTGTGGAGAGTGAGGGACGTTGTCCTACCATCTAATCATCTTCTGACAGCTGCTGTGTTGTCCATCTCCCAGTTACATCCACACAAAATAAGTAGTCTAGGACAGAACGTGCACCCAGTTTACAAGTGAGCAATTAGTTTGATGGACATCTGCCTGATAGAATGTGGTTTTCAGTCCTCAAACCTAGAATCACTAAAGGTCTCAGATATTGAGTGATTGTACTTTCTTGATCAAGTTTAAATAACTTTAAAACATCAAAAATTTTGTTTTATAAAATTTCATGTCAAAGCTTAATATATTTGACTATTCTTTATAAACTGTATAATTATATAAAGAATTACTATTGTTTATATGTAACTGTTAGCAGATAAATATGCAAGGTAATAAAGTTTTCAAGTTGGACAGCTACAATTCAGTCTTGGTCTTCAAAGACAACATATAACCTTATGTGACAGATTTTTATAGTACTACAAATCTCACTTAGAAATTCATTTGTTTATACAGTATTTGCATACATTCAAACTACCGTGCACCACAGCAAAACAACACACATATGCCCTCTTCAAGGAGCTTACTATGAATGTATTGGCATACAAAACCATACCTCAGTGGGAAGCTTTTAAGACACTGCTTAGGATGCCTTCACCCCATATTGGAGTGTCTGGGTTTGAGTTCTAGCACCTCTCTGACTCCATCTTCCTGCTAATGTACACTCTGCTCTGGGAGGCAGCTCGTGGTAGATACAGACTGAGTTCCTGGCTCCTGGTTCAGCCCAAATCCAGGACTGAGTTCCAGACATTGCTATCATTTAGAAAGTGAATCAGCAGATGGGAACTCCCTTTGTCTTCCTGTCAGTATCTGTCTCTACAATATACAATTAAGCAAATGAATGAAAATAAACAAACCCATATCACAAAATAGGATGACGATAATGTCGTGGCTCCATGAAAGCCAGTGCCAGCTCTCTGGAAATTGTGGGTGGGAATAGGGAGGAGCAGATCACTTTTACTTGGTAAGCACAGGTACTAAGTAAACCCAAGGATGCTTTGTAAAGAAGGAGAGCCTGCCTGGGCCTCAAGGTAACTGTGATTATACATGGAGAGGGCAGAGATGAAAAATGAGAAAAAATTCAATGCATAGAGAATAGTGTTCTAGGAAAAATGAATTCTGTAAGCAAAGCCATCAAGGTGGGAGTCCATTTTACATTGCTGTTTCTCAGCACAGTCAGGAGTTGATCAGTTAGGGCTTGTGTGCCAATGAACAATTGTATGCTCCCCCATAAGTTCCTGTGGGAAGGAGGGGTATGCAAGTTCATGGATTTTCATTTTTCTCGTGACTAAATATGAATCATTACTGACCAAGTGAATGATTGAAGATGACTCATATCTGTTACATATCCAGAAAAAACAATGACTAGAATTTCCTAAGTTCTATAACTTCATATTCTGCTATGGAGTTTGAATGCCATTGTTGAGTTTGTATTATCTTTCTATACTCCCAGATAATAGGAAGCTCCTCAGATCACAATCTTCACTACAAGTAAGATAATTATGCAGTATTTTAAGTGTTATTTTAAGTTGATTTTATTATTCACCATTTGCTCTTCTATTTCTTCTCAGATTTGGACTTTTTCATTGAATTATTAATTATATATTAAACAATTATTAGTATGTTTGTGTTGTGTAACAGAGATGGAATGAAGGGAGAATAGAGGAAGTAAGAGAGAGAGAGAGAAACTGCCATCTTTTTGCTTACTCTGAAAATGCCCACAGCCTCTGGGGTTGGGCCAAGGCCAAAGCCAAGAACTCGAACTTTATTCCAGGTCTCCCACATGAGTGGGAGGAACCCAGTTGTTTGAACTGTCATCTTCTGCCATAGAGTGTTTTTTAAAGGGATTATTTATTTTTATTGGGAATTATGTAGATTTTGGTTTTAAGATTTATAGAGAGAAGGAGAGATAGAGTGAGAAGATCTTCTGACCACTGGTTCACCCCCCTAATGGCCTCTATATTTGGAGCTGAGCTGATCTGAAGCCAGGAGCCTCTTCTGGATCTCCCACATTAGTACAGGGTCCTAATGACTTGGGTGCTTTGCTGCTTTTCCAGGCTGTAAACAGGCAGTAAGATTGTAAGTGGAGCAACAAGAACATGAATTGCTGCCTATTTGGGATGCTGGCACCACAGGATGGAGGATTAGCCAGTTGAACCATGGTGCTGGTCCCCTGCCCCAGATTTTACTGTGTCACAGATATTTGCCATTTTGTAATCCATTGGACTGAATAGCTGAAAATCTATTTTGTCATCAAGCTATTTAATATCCTGATAATTTGGGATCTGAAATGGTTAGCTATCCCACATTTTTAATAAATGAGGTTTTATACCTTGTTAAAATTATTATTGAAATGTTGTACTCATTTTTATCCAAATTGTAAAATATTTTAGATCATATTAGTATGTATTTCTTCTGTATTTGCCTCCTGTAATGGCCCCAAATTTTTTAAACTTCTCAATTGAATTTTTATTTAAAAATGAACTTTCACAAGCAGACCAGATTATCCCAGGGGTATTTGTTTAAAGTGAGTTCCATTTATAAATCCCTGATTAATAAGTAAAAACTATATGAATCAATATTTCAGAATAAAATTAGAGTCCTTGGGCTATTTTTAAAAGGCATATTGTATCTACATAAATGAAATCTATGATTACAACTAGTTGCTAAAACATATAAACTCAGAATTCACTGTGGTAGGATTTTTTGTTAGAAAAAAGATACCTCAGTAAGAAATAATATTTGGTTCTATTATCAGTTTTCTTCAGAGAAGTGCATTTTTTCACATTCAAAAATGTCCTTTGTCAGCAATTGTATTCATAATTGGCAAATCCTCCCACACAGACTCAATGTTATCCTATTATAAAGCAAGTCATTGGAGAAAAATAATTAGGGTATAGTTAGACCTCTAAAATGTTTTGCAAAATATTCCATGTTTGGACTTCTCTGAACTGATCTATAGCTTATGGTATTAAAGGGAATGAATGGGTGGTTTCCACTTGCAAAAAGAGCATCCAGCACCAGTTTAGGAGCATGTGGAAATTGAGAATACCCTTGATTTTGCAGTGCAACTATTATCTTTGCTCAGGATTATGAGAAAGCAAGGGATGCGATCAAGACATAGTGCAAATATTAGTGTATATATTTAAATTGTAGCCTTAGCTTACATAGCAATACATCCCCAAGCCTTTTATTTGGTGAAACTAAATCTTGAACACTGTAGTTCTGAATTTCCTGAACTTTACTAAGATTTTTCTGAGGCCTTTAAGGGAACAACTGGAGTTTTAACATGAGTGAGTGAGTTTTCATCTGAGACTTGGCTAGGCTATTCTTAGAGTTCACTGGTCAGTTTCTTTTCTTAGGAAGTCTCTGCCCCAAGTGTTTGTGCCAAAATATGCTGTCCTGTATCTGCTTAAAATGACCTGTGAACTTTGCCAACTATTGTAGAGAACAAAGAACAATGAAAAAAAAATAAAGGTGATTAGTCCCCTTTTCAACAAGGGGAACTTGTCACTAAGATTCTACCACCAGCTTTAGGCCTATCAGGAAGGGCTCATGAGGACTTGGTATAATAATGGAGAAGCTCTGGTTGCCATTTTTTTCCCAGCTGGGTACCCTAGTTGTGCACATTTCCTTCCGGAGCCTCCATAGATGTACAATCGAGTCAAGACATTTCAGGTTGTTTGTACTTCAAGCTTCTTAGAGGTAGCCTGAGTCACCTGTGCAGAGCCTAGACTCCACCCACAAAGCACAAAATAACTGGACTCTCAGAGGGGAAATGACCATAAATGCCCTTTTGATTCAGTTAATAACATGTATGCTAGCAAAGTGGCTACTAAAGCGCATTCAAGTGTGTGTGTGTGTGTGTGTGTGTGTGTGTAAAACATTGTGTGTGTTTAAATGTATTTGGGGCAGGGACTCAGAAAGCAAAAGAGTAACTAGCTCACAGACCAACTCTCAGAAGAACATAGGTCTAGTTATTCATGTTCCTTTCTTTCAACAGTCATAAAGGAGGATTAAGGTCAAGACACTTGGCTGCTCACGAGACAGCCACACAAATGCTCACCCTGTTAAACCTGTGAACTGTCACCCAATCTTTTGGGTAGGAACACTGAGGATGAAGAGATAAGGCCATAGAGTTGTTGGGCACCAGCTGGATTTCCTGCCAATATCAAAGTCTGCTTTGTACAAAACTACAGTGCTATTGACAAATGATACGGCACTCAGTCTCTCTCCTCAATAATTATTTAACAGAATTAGAAATTCCCATCTGTACAAAAACCTACACATGTATGTTTATATTAGCTTTCTTTTCTTAAAATAGATACTAGGACTTGGAAGGAACAAAACTGCCTTTTAGTATGTGAATGGATAGACAGCCTGTAGTAATTCAGGAAATGGAATATTAGCTAAAAAGAATGCACTATCAAGTTATGAAATATGTGAAGGAAATGTAAATGCGTATTATTAAGTAAAAGAAGTCAGACTGAAAAGGTTATAAACTTCAACATTCTAACAATGGGACTATATGCCATTGTATGTTCATCCAAATGCAAAGAATTAACAACAGCAAAGGTGGATCTTAATGTAAATGTTGGATTCTAGGTAGGTGATCATGCTATGCCAGTGTGGCTTCATCCACAGTACCATCCAAAATAGAGGAGGATGCTACACACTGTGATAGTAAGGGTTTCTCTGCAATTTTAATTAAATTTTATGAATCTAAAGATATACTAAAAAATAAAGAATATTATTTTATAAAGATTTACTTTTTTTAATTGAAATAGTTTCGGGGTTCCAGAGTTCCAGAGTTCTGGAGAGAGAGAGAGAGAGAGAGAGAGAGAGAGAGAGAGAGAGAGAGAGAGAGAGAAATCTTCCATATACTGGTTCACTTCCCCAGTGGCTGCAACAGCTAGAGCTGGACCAGTTGGGACACTGCGAGTCAGAATCCTTTTTCAGGTCCCCCATGGTACAGGAGCCAAGGATTTGGGCCATCCTCCACCGCTTTCCCAAGCGAATAGCTTGGATTAGAAGTGGAACAGCTGGGTCTCAAATTGGTATCCATATGGGATGCCTTGTTTTGCCACTTACCAGCTCCAGTATATTGTTTTATTAATTTTCACTTTTAGAAAAGACTAAGCTGAGCCTGGAACACCATCCAGGTTCCTACAGGTGGCAGGTGGTCAAGGTTTTGTGTTATCTTCCACTCTATTCCCAGGGATATTCACAGGGACCTAGATCACAGGCAGAGCAGTCAGAACTTGAAATGGTGTTCTCATATGGGTGGTAGCAACACAGGCATTGACTTATATTGACCTCTGACTGCAAATTTTTAGCAAAATCATCTGTTCATGTTATAGACAAAGTTTTACAAGATGTGGCACAGAGATTTTTCTTAGAACTACAGCCTTCAAACATCTTCAGTATAAATGATGGTTTTTACTAGACATGGAAGACCTCTATGGGGAAAATCACAAAACATTAACAAACATTTAAAAAAGAAATGGAAGAAGACATTAAAAGATGGAGAAATTTACTATGTTCCTGGATTGGCAGGGGCAACTTCATCAAAATGTTGATATTACCAAATGTAACATACAGATTCGTTTTGATCACAATTAAAATCCAAACAATATTCTTCTCAGAAATAGAAAAGACGATGAACAAAATTTCATCTGGAAACAGAAGAGTCCACGAACAGCCAAAGCTATCCTGAAGAATAAATATAAAGCTAAATAATGATTTTATTATCTTTGAGAACAAAGAAAGATTCCAATGTAGGCTTAGCAATACTAAAAAATAGAGGTAATAAAAACTAAAATAATATTAATCATTGATTGTTCTATTTTTCCTTTAATTTTCTATTGTTTTTATTACTGAAATATGTGCACATAATGACAGTAGTTCAACTAATACCATAAAGTTTATAATGAAACCCAGTATTCCCCTGCCTATCACTTCTTTCCTTCCTATCAAATGTCCTGGAAATGGCTATGTAAAACTTTTAGATGACTACCTTTGAACATTTGATTCCAAATAGCTCAATAATAGACACATGCAGCTATTTCCTGATTTAAATATGTTAACTTTGGTCTACTGATATTTTGTTAATGTCTGTGGAGGTAATTCTTAATCTCTTTTATTTTCTATTCCTTTCATGCCTTTAGTACCAATTTTAATTAGTTCAGCAATGAATGTTTCCAGTAGTTGGACTGTACCCTCCAAAAAAATAAATAGAAGTCCAAACACCTGATATCTATGAATATAATCTCCTTTAGGAATAGACTTATGTTCATATAATCCAGTAAAAATAAGTTTATTTTATGATGAGGCCTATTCTAGAAACAGCAGTAAAAGAAGAGCTTTTTAAAAAGAAGTATGTGAAGACACACATAAAGGGAGACTGCCGTTTAGTGACTGAGGAAGGGATGGACTAACGTATCTACAAACCAAGCGACTTTGTGTGTTACTGGCCAAGCCAAAAACTGGGGAACTGCAATGAAACAGACTGTTCAATGTTAAAGATAATATGGTCCTGCAGGTCTGCATAATCGTGAGAAGATTTCTATCTTTTTTGAAGATTTATTTATATTTATTGGAAAAGCAGATTTACAGAGAGAAGGAAAGACACAGAGAAAGATGTTGTGTCCACTGGTTTACTGCTCACATGGCCACAACAACCAGAGCTGAGCTGATCGAAACCCAGGAGTTAGGAGCTTCTTCCAGGTCTCCAATGCAGATGCATGATCCCAAGGCTTTGGGCTGTGCTCTGCTGCTTTCCCAGGGCACAAGCAGGGGGCTGGATGGGAAAATGGAGAAGTCAGCACATGAACTGGTGCCCAAATGGGTTCCCGAAGCTTGGAGGTGGAGGATTAGCTAACTGAGCCATCGTAACAGCCTGACAGTTCTCTTTGTTTAACAGGCCTGCTTTATAGTGCTTTGGGTGCTGTAGGGTGATAATATAAATGCTTATTTTGACAATGTAGGCATTTTCTTGCTACAAAATTCAGTGATGATTCCCCTTACTATAATGATGGACAACATTATCACTTGCATAATTTTAACATATATCCTTTTAAGACTATTCCCACTGCTTCATCTCTTCCTTTCAAGCCTCACAATTGACGGAAATGTCCTTCAGTGATCGTTGTCCCTTTACTTCAATCTGGATAGTGGATTCTCTAAATGGGCTCTATAGCTGTCAGGCTGGAACTTAGGTCCGTGGATTTGTGGGGCTGAAACTACTGTTTGGGGGGTTTACCTCTTTCATTATTTTCTGAGTTCACCCTCATTTTATTGGTTCATGTATTTATGTCATTTCCTGGTCTAATTGATGGGAGTTAAAAGACTTCTCGAGACATTTCTCTCTGAACAGTTGGTATTCCTGGTACAAATGCTGTTGTAATGCCATTTTGTTCCTTCATGTCCTTTTTTTTCTGTTACTTTAAAAATATTCCTAGTATCTCTGGGGTACTGAATGTCTGGAATGATATGATTTGCTATGCATTCTTTCAATTAATGTTCCTAGCACTTACATGGTCTTTGAATCTAGAGATGAATATCCTGCAATTCTTGAGCCCAGCTGGTTTTGGACCCATAGGCTGGCTAATGTTTATACAGGGGCGGGGGTAGGAGGGATTCTTGTTTGCTTATACTCAGTGTTTATCATGGAGCCTGTAGTATACACAATTTTTCATTAAATCACTACTGAATGAATGACGCTAAAAAGATGTAAAGACTGCAGTATCTTTTGAGTTTATCTTTCAGAAATTACTGAAAGTTTTGATGTTGATGAGTATACAGAAATAAATAGTAAATTCTAGACTTGGAAAATAGTGACTTGTCAGTGTCTTTATTATAATGATGGAAGAAGGAGTCTGGCACAAATGGCACAAAGGCTAAATCCTTACCTTGCACATGTCAGGATCCATTTGGGTGCTGGTTCCTGTTCTGGCTGCTTCACTTTTCATCTGGCTCTCTTGTTTCTGGCGTGGGAAAGTACAGGATGGCCTAACGCCTTGGGACCCCATATCCATGTGGGAGACCTAGAAGAATCTCTTGGCTGTTGGCTTTGGATTGGCTCAGCTTCGGCCATTGCAGCCACTTGGGGAGTGAAAATACAGATGGAAAATCTGCCTCTCCTTCTCTCCATAAATATTATCTGCCTTTCCAATAAGAATCAATCAATAAATCTTTTAAAAAATAATGAAGAGTCATATAAACTTCAAGTAAGGTAGTTTCAAAATGGAAAAAGAAAAGTCTGCTTCCAAGTGACAAGAGCTGACTTATCAATTGCTTTCTTCTAAGATGAATTGTGTCAGTCAAGATGGTAGTTGACAGAGCTCAGGCTTAGAATATTCAGACACTATCTAGGAAATGGCAGGCTGGAAAGCCAGTTAAGGTATCTCTGTCCATGTATTTAACAAATGTTGTTTGAGGCCTTATTCAATGTTGGTCATTTTTCCAAGGCAATTTTTATCCTCTCAAACTCATGCCTTGTCTCATTCCCACCGTCTTTCACAGGTACAAGCAATGGGAACTTGTATAATTTAGCATAACATATCACAGGTATCCATTAAATGACAGAACTAAAATTTAGTACTGACATGCATTGCAAAACTCAAAATAAAAAAATAGAATTGAAATGCAAAGATAATGAGAAAAATCAGAGCTGGTAAAGAAGTCTGTCTGTTCTTGTTAGTGTCTTACCCAACCCTGCTGTGCTCATCCTGCTTTTCCTAGTGTGTTCAGCAGTACACTCAGCAATGTCTGGGAGCCCAATGACAGATGCTAAGCAGTGTTTAAGAAATACAAATTACATAAATGGTTTTGAACTCTGGTTTAATTTCTCAAGCTTATTTGCTTACAAAAGTCTCTACCATTTTGCATCACAATTTATATTGCCCTGTAATCTTGTTTGGCAGAACACATGTTTGAATGCATTTTTTAACCAAGTGATGCCTGCTGCAGTTAGATTGTAAGCTTGTAAAAGCAGCATCTATGCTTCCAGTACCTAGCACAGTGCCCTGTGCATAATCAGGGCTCAGTAACTGTGGAATAGCTAAATAAATGTGAGCATTGTGAGCATCTTGACAGGGTTAATGGATATAAGTGGCTTTCGTTTTTGTTTCTTTGCTTATGTTAAGGGTTAGGGAGCTCTCAGAAAGTCCTTCAAATGATAACCTTCAGGCGACTGCTTACTTTTCCAAGTGCTAGAACTCAGGGAGAATGAGATTAAATACTTCATTGTTTGGTAACTTTGCTCAGGCAGCAGAGGCGATTTCAGTTACCAAAGTAATAGGGGTTTCTGCTTCTCTACCACAAGGTATTATGGGTTATCTGATTCTCAAAACACTGCTGTTAAAAGCAGTTAGCCTGAATGGATCCAATTTGGAAGGTGTTTTGTTTATCTGTGCAGGAATCAGGGGCAGTCAGCAAAGCCCATATAAAACAAGATGAAGATCCCTTATCTGGATGAAATATAATTAAAAATAAACAAGAATATGGCTGCTATTTTTGGGATAACAAGGCCATGCACTCTAATTTAATTTTCTTCCAAGAAAGAAGGTGATACACAATTGTTTTAAAGTCCAGTATATTAAGGCATATTCGACATCACATAATTGTTCCCAACAGTGACCCTTTCTCAGTCCCTCCCTCAACTTGCAGTCCTTTGTGTCAAGTGATTTTTCTTCAACACATGAGTTCCATTAGCTGATTCAGTTACATCCTGCTCAGTATCTCTATCAACTTAATTTTGACAACACCAAGAGTTGGAACTCTAAACCAACAATTCCAAAAATAGTTCCTTTGAAACCAAAGATGCAATCACAAATAGATTGGATTTAGAAGCTCTCTGGATAATGTCTTATGAAGTTCCTTTAAAAGAAACAAGTCTAATGAGCCAACTCATCATTCCAGAGGTCTCAAGAAGTAAACCACAAAAATGCATTTATCTTTTTTGTTGTACTTAAATGCAAATTCTTAGCATAGAGACTTCATTTGGGTCTGTCTTTATTGTGTTTCTTGCTTTTCTTTGTAACATTGGACTTACGTGGTAGGTTCCCAAAGGACATTTCTCCTTTCATATTATCATGACAGTGCTAAGCAGCTGCATCCTTTGAGATGGAACTTTTAAGTTATAAGATTCTGTAGGAAACTGAAAATGAAGATGGGTCCTTTGTGGTTGTTTTAAAGGCATTTTTGGCCCCCTCCTTTCATTCCTTCACAGTTTTAGAGCTTTCCTTTTTAAAATTTTTATTATTTTCCAAGATATAGTTTTGTAGGTATAGGTATTCCTCCCTCCTTCTTCCTTTAACCCCTCGCCATTTTCTCTCCCACAATTTTCCCATTTGATCACTGAGTATAGTCATTCAGAAATAGTCACAAGTCCATAATTCATAAAGATAAAAAATATAGTATCATACTGTCAAGCTTTATTTAACTGTTTCATTGGGAGCCATCTTTTTTTTTAAACTTTTATTTTTCATGATGCAGTTACATAGGCCCAGAGATTCCCCCTCCACTATCCCCATTCTCCTTCCTCCCAGTGTTTTCCCTCATATTATTACAATAGTATAGTCCTCAATAATAGTCACAAGTTCATAATTCTGTTATTTAGTTGTATCATGACAATGTACGTATAGGCTTATATGTGTATATACATATTTGCCCTTTAAGGGCACTCTCCACCCACTGTGATCCTATGCTGTGGCCTCACCAGTGGCTATTCAGCCTTTCCTCTACTTCTGGATCAGCAGTACCTGGCATTGAGGGATAAAAGCTGTGATCTTGAGCTAGATCACAGTGTTGTCATTAGTGCCAGTTGCAGATACATATATATTTTTTTCTCTTCTTACTAGAACCTGCTTGAAATTAGGTTTGGGAACAACTTGGACCTATTTTGAACAGAACTCGTGGTATACCAAGTCAATACTGTTCTCCTGGTGGCACCAGTGGAATGTGTTGAACTGGAAGTGAGTTCTCCCATGGTTTAGTGCATGCACAGCTTGCTGTTGTACCTCTATTAAGCCTTTGTAACAGTACTAAAAATGGTGCCCAATGTGGCACTGGTGGGGTTCTGGGCTATGAAATCTATCCTGTTCTTGTACCTGACTGCTTTGGCTCTATCACTCTGCTTCTGCTCTTGGTCAGATTAAATAAATCAGCATGACGTGCAGTTCTGTGGCTGGGTTCCCCTCTTGAATTTCTGGTGAAGTCCCCTTTCCACCTGGTTTCCAGTAGAGGTCCAATCGTCGCTGGAGTATCTGTTCACTGTAGCACTGCTCTGCTGTTTCTGTTGCTTCCCAGTATCCACGGGTCTTCAGGTATCCCTCTGCCATCAGGCTGTCCTGTTCTATTTCCCAGGATCACAGCCGTTCTGCTTCATCTTGGCTAATCCTTCTCTATTAAAGCCTGTTTTAACCTTATTCTTCTATACTGAAACTCCCAAGAGCCCTTTTATTTGACCTGGGCTAGCCATGGTGGCTAACTTGTGAGTGAATCAGCATATGATAGATTTCTCTCTTTCTTGCTCTGTAACTCTTTCAAATAGATAATATTTCTCTACGAAAATAAAAAAATTTCTGGAGAAGTATATTGAAAATTTATAACTGCAAAGACAAGTACATATAGTGATTGATATAGTGCTTCTGCTATGTGACAGGTATCACATTGTACATCTAACTTAGAGTGTATCACTTTTCCTTGATTGTGAATTCTTTGAGTAGTTTTAATTGTCGTTATTTGGAAGATATAGAGACAGTAGTATGTAGGAGTTATTCCCTAAAGTCACGGAGCTAAGTTTAGGCTGTGCCACAATCATCAGAACAAAAATAGAAACTCTTAAATAATACAAGGAATTTGATTCCAAACTCATGCTTTCAGCTCTATATATAGTACTATATTTCAACCCATCCCTCTAAAATTTTTGAAATTTCAGCCCTAGTATTTTTTTGGGTAATTTATCACTTCCCCAATTTTTAATTTCTTGTTTTCAGACCATGTCTTTCATCATCCATGCTTTGCTCTGCCTAAAACTTAGCTATAGGAAAAAAAAGAGCTTCTTTAAGATAAAATTTTTAAAAAACCAAGTGGTATGAGAAGTTAGTTGTAAACTTCACATTCTACAAACACAAACACACATCTGTTACATGCTGAATTGCAACAAAAATTTTTATTTGTTTCCTAAATTTTGAACCAGGTTTTATTTAATAATTGCAGTATGTGGGAAATGTTTTAGGTTACTGCTTATATAATTTTGTTTTTCTAAAGGGTTTGCTCGTAACATGAACAAAACAAACAAAGCTGTTATATTTTCTATTAGGTATATTGGGAGTGAAAGAAGGAAAGACCTAAAGCAGAGAATCGAATTTAAAGTGTATAGAATGTTGATTGTTATGTTACATGGTTAGAATTAAAATTTGATTGGTAAGACAATAGTTTAATGACTTATCCAAATCGATTAGAGAATGAATGTACCTTTCTTCCTTGAAATTTCTGTTTCAATATGATCATTTTCTCTATGCTGCTTTTGACATTTTGTGGGGAGTCATCTTGCCCACAGTCTGTATAAGGCTACAAAATCATCAGATCCTGCTGTGGCAGCCAGAGACAGGACTGGGAACTCAATATACAGCAGCCCGATTTTTTGGTTGACGCTTTTCAATGGTTGGTGAAAGATGTTATAAATATCCAATAGTCCCTGGCAGAAGAAGAAATGTTGCCTACTCCTGTTACAGTTACTGAGAAATTAAGTGGGTTTGCTTCTTTTAAATAAATATTTATGCATTATTGAAATATAAGCTTTAAATTTGACAGTGGCCAATTAAAAATTCTTGAGTTGAGTAGAAAAAAATTAATATCAGAAAAAAATAAAAAGAAAACTTGTGCCATTTAGACTTATTTTGTGTGAAAACTTATTTTCATAAATAAAATAGTCCTTTCATAAAATGAGTTTAAAAGAGACTTGGATGTTCATTAAAGCAGTTCACCAGTCTGTCCCAGGCCTCCTCGTGGGCGGGTCTGCACTGTGTCTGAGCTCTGGCCAATGGATTGAGAAGAGTTGTGATGTGTCACGTTCTACCTCTGGTTCGTAGGAACCTCCCAGGTTCAGATTCCATCACTTTTTCCCTTCCAGCTGAAGGTAGAGCCCTGAACAGCCATCTAAGAGCTACCTTGTTGAGAAACTACTGCTTGTACAGCCATTTGGAAGGCGGATAAGCCACTAAAGAGAAGACGGAAGCAGGGATTCTATTTTGTGTTGTCTTCAATTGTCACAGCAGTTAGTGTGCATTAAGTCTCAGTATTATCACTCCCATGTTGCTTTTCACTTGGCTCGTTTCAATTCTTTTTAAATTATTCAAAATAATACACCCTTACTCACCCTTAGCTTCCTCCCCTTACATTCACATTTCCACCCCAACTTCAGGCCTTTGTCCCTCACATTTCAAGTACTAACAGTTACTTCCAAAATTTGTTTCATCATTTCAAATTGAGGTTCAGGATTTTCAAAGTCTTCCTACTGAGGAAAGCAAACACCCCAAATCCTCAGTAGCAAATTCACTTCTTAGAGTCAACTCTCCTTTCCAAACATTTGCTATCATTCTCTAAAAGAAGTCCCCTGACCCATCCACTGGCATTCACAAAACTCCAGAATCTTTCTCACACTTACCAGTTCAAATATTTTCTAACTGCAGTATCATTTTTGATGATCACTTCTAAGAGTCTTAATTATCATTCATGTTTCATCTCAAATGCTGTCTTCTAATGAACTCCACTTCTACCTTCCCGAAAAAGTTATCCTCTTTCCCAAACTTGCATAGAACTCATTGCTTACAATCACTTGCCTTATCCCTTATCCAGAATTCAGGATCCAGTATTCACAATGCATCCTAGTAGCATGCTTCACACACTTTAACACAAACTCTCAGTGGTCTGTCTGTCCACTCACTAGCATAGAATTACCATTTCTGCGTCATCATAGACATGTGTTTATTTTCTTACTTTCCTAGTTTCCCTTCCAATTAGAGGTGTTTGTGCAGCAAAGTTCTGGTACATAAAGCAGTGGGAGAAGTCTGCTAGCCACTTCTTATAAAGGGTTGGATTTGCTGACACAGGAAGCAGATACACTTGTTACGTTAAAAAAAAAGCTAATTTGTTTATTTACTTGAAAAACATTTACAGAGAGAAAACAGGGAGGTCTTCTACCTACTGATTCACTCCCCAACCAAATGCCTGTAATATCCAGGATTGGGGCAGGCTGAAACTAGGGTTCAACATTCCAATGAGGTCTGCCATATGGGTGACAGAGAAACAAGTACTTGGAGCATCATTTGCTGTCTTCCTAGGTACATTATTCGGAATCTAGTTTGGAAGTAGAGAAATCAGGACTCAAACTAGCCTTATGATATTCCTATCATAGACAATCCAAAATACAGCCTAATCAACTACACCACAAAACCTATCCCTTATTTTCCCTTTCAAATGCCTTGGATAGGCTGTAATATCTGGAACTTTAATTTTACAACGTGAGGTATCATTGAGGTTAGGCCAAGTAGTTGTACAGATCTTGGCCATCATGTCTCTGAATTCATGCCCATAGCTGTTTATATTCAGACTTAGTTACAGTTGAGATAACTGATTAAAGATCATGGACATTTTCTGTTATGTACAGCTGAATGTATACCCTGTCAATCCATTTTCTTTCTTTCTTTCTTTCTTTCTTTCTTTCTTTCTTTCTTTCTTTCTTTCTTTCTTTCTTTCTTTCTTTCTTTCTTTCTTTCTCCATTTTCTAAGATCAGCATCGCTATTGCCTTTCACTGATGAGAAAACAGGTACTCCAAAAAGTCATATAATATAGTAAATACTGTATGTGTTTCTCACATTGACTGATTGCTAGGTTAGAGAGAAGATGTAATTTCTACATAGATGATGAAACCTAAACCAACACAGTGTTTTATGAATAAAACTTAATTTAATCCTATATCTTTCCATATCTTATAAATACAAACAATATCACATTGGTCATTTCAGTGTAATTTTAGGAGAATACTACAGCAAAGGGATAAAAAAAATGGAGAATTTCTGAAATCATGTATTCTCAGAAAATGAAGTCATACAAGTGTGTTGATAAATGCTGAACTTATTAATCTATTTAGTGACATAACATCCAACCAGAATTAATAAGAGCCGTGGAGTTGTTATACTTGCATTGGTTACATACCTGAACCTTGGAGATAGACTGACTTCAACCCTGTGCGCGATATGTTTTTCTAGGAATTTGTGCCAAGCGTAAGGGCTCAAATTGCAGTCTCAGTTTCAAAGCCTTCCTCTCGTGAATAGGAGACAAACTGTCACTTTAATTTGTAGCAAACCAAAATCAGTTAAGGGTCCTGGCCCTAATGCAAAGAAAATGGCTTGCATAACAACTTATTTCCTTCTTTTAAAAGGTGGACTTCTGCCTGGTGTCTAAATGATTCTATAACCTTTTAAGAAAATGGAGTTCTCAGATCTCAAGCTTATTGGGTTGCAGCTGGCACCTGAAGCTGGGGCACTCAGAAAGCTGGCCAATCTCAGCAGCCACAACAGTCAGGAAAAATAGGCTGGAGGGACACTTTTACTGAAAGTAAACTTGTAAGGCATTCCAGCGCTGAGCTCTGCCATCCTGTGAAGCACACACCGTCCACTGCCTCAAATGTGCCTTTGCTGAGTGCTTCCACATCCAGGGGTTATTAGGAAGGATTGCAACAAGTGACCTGTAACGAGGCAGGAATCAGAGCAGGCTCTGAATCTCCTCAGAGGCACTGCAAGGAACTGGCATCACAAGGTCTTTGATGCTGCCTCTGCATGCTCTATAGGAGCTTTCCGCTCAGCTAAGTCATTTCCTCTGCACTTTGGTAGCACAGCGTGAAGCCTGCTATTAGAAACAAGGTTTATGGCTGCCTTGCAAACGTTTATTGGGTAATATCTAAAACATGGTGTCAAGTTTTAGTGATGGGTTGTTCCGGGAAAGTTTTTGTGAATTTTAGTGTTTCAGAAAATAGGCCTTTGAGAATTCATCTGTTTCAGAATGAAAGTAGTGAAGATATGTATGTGTATGTGTGTGTATGTGTAAAATATGACTGAGTATGTTATGATCAGTTGAGAATATTACATATATCCCGTTTTTGTTTTAACAGAAGCTTCTGTTTCTAAGATAAATCATGCTTGACGTTTTCAAGGAGTATATCTCAGAGGATGAATATCCAGGTTTCCCATCTGCCTGAAGTCATTAATTGTGTTTATATTAAGTCACTGCTACAACACAATTTAATTTCCAAGGGCATTTATATGGTTTTACTATCTATGTGAGCAAGTCCAGGTGTTTCTAGTCCAATATTCCAGAGATATTTTCATGCAGACCTTTGAAGAATTGTAGCAAAAAGTTTAGAGAATTCGCTCGTAGTCAGTATGATATAAATAAATGCAGTGCATTCTAATTATGGCCATGCAAGTTCTCTTTACCTACAAAATATCTGGAAAATACACATTTTCTGAAGTGTTCATTAGGAGATATAGAAGCAGGTGGATAAAAGTGAAAAATCTTTTCTTCTTTAACTTTCTTTTTTTTTTTATTTGAGTTTCTTATTTGACTTTCAAACAGCTTTAAAACTGACAACTAGTTGTTTCTCATAAACTATTTATAGGTCACCGCACTGCATGAAATACATTGGGGTGGAAAATGAACCCACAAGTAAGGTGAATGCCATCCCAATGCTTTAATGATCTTCCACCCCCTTCCTGACCTACAGACAGGCATCTTTCAGAGAGAAGTGATTCCTACTAGTTCATCCTTCCTCCCATGGTCAAGCTATGTCTACCCTAACTCTGTTTCTCCTCTCAAATCCCCTCCTATTTTGCTTTTCAAATCTAGATTCTCAATTTTCCTTTCCATACAAGCTCCCATATTTGGTTTTGTGTGTGTATGTGTATATCTGTGTATTTGTGTGTGTGTGTGAGACAGAGAGAGAGAGACAGAGACAGAGAGATACAGAGACAGAGACAGAGAAAGGGAGGGCATATGTTGTGTATGTGTATGTGTGTATTTCCATATTACCTTTAATTATCTGTATTTGGGATCAACATATTACAAAATTGTAGAAATTTTGTTTTGTTTTGTTCTGTTTTTGCATGGTATATATTGTTCTATACTCCATAGCCCTAAGGAAAAACAAGTGACCAAAAGAAGAGACTATTTTCTAGCAATGAAGTATGTAAAGATGATGGCAAGTATGACTATGTTTTCCTTACTTATTAAGTGATATAAATGAAAGCTTACTATTACTTGGAATGCTCCCCAAGAATGGGTTATATTACTGATTTGTGTGATGGTCATCTAACTATTATCTTAATTGAAGTATTACGGGCTGAATCATGCTCTTTTTACTGTGAATTTATTTGGTGAAACCTAATATTCAGTGTGATGTAATTTGGAGATAGGGTTTTAGGGAGATGGTTTTAGAAGAAGCCATGAGGCTATAGACCTCATGATGAGTATGTTACCAGGGAAATGTTTTCATTCTTTCTCTCTCTCCCTCTCTTGCTGTCTCTCTCCCTTGTTCGCTCTCTCAACAAACCATTCTGACATCTAATCTTCAATTTTTAGTCTCCAGAATTAGAAGGAAATTAACTTCTGTAGTCTAAACCTGTCAGTCTATGGAACTTTATTAAGGCAGCCCAAGCTATTTGACCCACATCAAATAGTCCACTCAAGGTAGTTCCTGATTTGCAGAAAGCTTATATCTTTAAAAGAATCATTGAAAGTTCTCTTCCAGTATTGGAAGTTTTAAAATTTCAGTTAATAGAACTAGTTGAGTTAATACAATAGCCTCCTAACATCAATGAAACAAAAAGAAAACATTCTAAAACATGCATGAAAGAAATACAAGATGAAGGTCAGAGAGTTTCCAGTCTCATCCCCTTTAACTGTTCTCATGCACAAAATCTATAGGTGGCTATTCTTTAAGAAAAGTTTAGATCATGGATATTATTTTCGTACGTAAAATTCCCATGCAACACTTTGCTGCCTTAAAGCATAGACTGTTATTCCAGTCAATTTATCTACAATAGTATCTCATCAGTCCATTCTTTTTGAAAAGGATATTTAGTAGTTTTGTAATCTTCAATTTCCTGGTCCTCTTTCTTTGCACTTTTTAACTAAAGTCTACTCAACTTTTAGGAATCCATCAGGATGCCACCCTAATCTGGAGCGATTGTTACCATTTGTTTGTGCTGGGAGGGTGTCTGTCTATCCTCTTTAAGCCTCTGCTGTGTAAGTTACTCTCCCTTTCTGTTTCTGGAACTACATTTATTCACAAACTCTTAAAAGACAAGAACATTTCTCTTTGTTGTATAGCTAGACCATAATCCAATTACTGGCATTGTGTATACCCACATGATCACAGAAAAAAATAATGTGATGAATCACTTAGTTCCCAGATCTCTCTGAGCAATGTGACAGTCATGAATTTAATATCCAGCCCCAACGTCACTTCAATGCATAAAGCTTCTATTATGCTAGATGTCCGTCTGTCTTTTTCCCACCTCCCTTTATTCTTGAATTCAAATTATTCTCTGAGTCTTAGGTGCAGGCACAATTTGAGGAGTTCTTTACTCTTAACAGAAGTTGCTAGTAAAAAAGGAATAATCTTAGGGAAGATCTTAGTGTCTTTTACTCTACTTTTTATTTTTATTTTTTATTTTTTTTAAATATTCATTTATTCATTAATTACATTGCATTACATGACACAATTTCATAGGTACTGGGATTCCCCCCCCCTTCACCCCAAACCCTTCCCCCATCATGAATTCCTTCACCTTGATGCATAACCACAGCTCAAGTTCCGTTGAGATTCCCTAATTAAAAGTTTACACCATACAGAGTCCAGCATCCCACTTGTCCAGTTCAAGTTCAACCGCCTCTTAGGGAGGCCCTCTCAGGTTTGTAGGCAGAGCCAGCAGAGCGTCACCTCGATCAATTAGAAGCACCAACATATCATCAGCAACAGTCCAGGTATGATGAGGCTGGTGCAGAGTCCACTGATTGACATAGTCCGTCTTAGGGTTTCCCCTTGTCCAGTTTTCCGCTGCAAGCATAAAGCTGAGGTGGTTGATTCATCTACTCCATTTTCCATCTTTTTTTGATTAATGCTTTGATTCCTCCATTTTGTTCAGGGGAATCCCCCTAAAAAAAACTTTGAGGCATTCCCAGTCCAGGCTCCTACATGTACTACTAGTAAGCACAGTGCCCGCCACCGTCCATCACTCCGATCAGCTGATGGTTTTAACCCCTGG
Source organism: Ochotona princeps (assembly GCF_030435755.1). Taxonomy (NCBI): domain Eukaryota; kingdom Metazoa; phylum Chordata; class Mammalia; order Lagomorpha; family Ochotonidae; genus Ochotona; species Ochotona princeps. Next base: position 27,158,122 of record NC_080841.1, on the reverse strand, counting down.
GTTGGTTCTCTTCTGAGCCCCGACCTCTATTGGAACTAATGAGTATCGCATCTCTCCCCGGCTCTGCCCATCACACTCTTGTCCCTCACCTAAACCAGTGGGAGGAGTGCTGGTCGGGTGTTGCATTCCCTGCTAGCACAGGCCATTTCACCTTGGCATTTTGTGTTTTGTACTGTTTTTTTTTTTTTTTTTTTTTTTTTTTTTATCGCAACCAAACACGGCCAGGCCCCCACACAGTTTCAGCACTTGGGCTTGCCAGTGGATGACGTGAACTGACTCAGCCTGGTCTGCCCCACCCGAGCCAAGTGTATTCCAGTGGGTCACATTCCAAAGCCTCTTCTGGGTTATTTACCTCCATGCTTCTTGCGTTTATTTGCAGGGTCAGTGTCCTGTCAGAGGATCTGTTCAGGTTCCTCCCTCCGACTCCTTCATGGTGTCGGGCTTCACGCATTCCAGCAGGTCCTTCGGCCAGCACCGCTCTTCAATCCATTCTGGTTCCTGCTGTTGAGAGTTTCAGCCCAGCCACGGCTCGTCCATACCCACGCATATCTCATATATGGCTCAGATGGGGTTGAGGCCTAGCCGAGCCCGTCCAACGTCTATCCTGGTCCTCCAGAGCACCAAACTGTGCTGTGGTCTAATCCGGCATGGTGCGTCAAAGCCGAATTGATATTTGTGCCAAGGGATTACAACTGTGACCCGACCAGAACTCAGCCTCCCTCCAGTTCCTGTGCCCCTTAGTGGTAGGCTCCACGCAGCCAAGGCCTCCACCACGCTCTCCAACCAGGCCTGTTGCCAGCCAGTGTTAACTATGCCAGAGGTTGCTCTGGTCAGCCCAGAGCGTCCTATAGACTGTCATGCCTCCTGCATAGACTCCACCGGCCCTTCTAAACCGTCCGATGGGGTCAGAGTGTCAGGGCATTGGTCCACGTATGCCTTACACATTCTAGCCCCGAGTATGGTTCTTGAATGCCAGTCAGTGCTTTTTATTTTTAGCTTAATTTTTTTCTTTTAATTTTTTCATGGTATGGTTCCATTGGCACAGGTATTCTCCCCTCCAATCCCCACCATTCCTCATCTCTCATATATTTTCTCCCATATTATTACAATAGTGTAGGCCTTCAGCAACAGTCACAAGTCCCACATTCTGCAGTTTAGTGTATCATCACATTGTAGGCATAGACAATGGTAGATAGTCTGGTATCTTATTATCAAGGTATGACTCCCTTGTTAGGTTTTATTTATTTATTTTTAATTTTCACTTATTTCCAGTTCTCACAAGTAGATAGATCATTGTGAATTAACTGCACAGAATAATGTGAATCCAGACAGCAATTCTACACCGCAATGACTGAATCCAGCACTTTCAGTGTTTCTTAACCTTACCAAATTATATGTAATGGACAGCAAAAAATTACAAATGTTTCTGTGGATTGATTCCTATTGGTGTTTTCCTACAGATGGGTGTCATAACACTTATAGGTAATCTGTTTTTAAATCTTTTAATATGGGTTTAATGAGTTTGGTGGTCATTAAGGTGCCTGCTTCATTGTGTGATTGCATAGGCAATGCCTCATTCTGAGTCTTGCCTCTGCTGCTGTTCTAATTTCCTGTTCATGCACACCCAGGGGACTGTAAGTGATGGCCTAGATATTTGGATCTCAACCACCTACATGGGAAACTCAGACTGACTTTCAAGCCCTAGACTTCAAATTGAGACAGCTCTTGCTGTTACAGAACTTTGAGGAATAAACTTTGAGGAAATCTCCATCTGTTTTTCTGCCTTTCAAACAAAAAGAAAAGAAGTTTTAAAAAGTATAAAAATTGCATAAGTAGAAGTTCACCAGACATCAACCTGCACTAGTGTGACTATTGACTTTGATATTTATGAAACTTTGTAATCTTATCATTTTTATGTAAAAACCTATCTTAGGAAATTTCCTCTTCCACTCTTAAGCTTTAGGGAGATTATTTCTGTACCATACAACTCATCAGTTTAGAACATGTTTTCAGTTACTCCTAGTGTATTTACATTTACAAAAATATTTTTCTAAAAGCTAATGATCTTTAGATCAAGTGATTCTAGTTTCAGGTACAGTACTAAAAGCAACATGAGGGCCAGGTGAAAATCGCTTAGTAGCTAAATCCTTGCCTTGCAAGTGCTGAGATCCCATACAGGTGCTGGCTCATGTCCTGGCAACTCCACTTCCTATCCAGCTCCCTGCTTATGGGCTGGGGAAACAGTAAAGGACAGCCCAAAGCCTTGGGACTCTGCCCGTGTGGGAGATTCAGAAGTGTCTGGCTCCTGGTTTCAGATCAGCTCAGCTCCAGCCATTGTGGCTACATGGGTAGTGAACTAGCCGATGGATCTTTCTCTGTGTCTCTCTTTCTCTCTATAAATCTGCCTTTCCCACAAAAATAAATAAATGTCTCTTTTTTTGAAAAGCAAAATGCAACAAAACATTCAAATTTTCCTTAACATGTTGGGTAACTTTCTTATTGTTCCTTAATACAGCTTATTGCAAAGCTAACTAAACAAAAACTTATTGGAAAATTTTAAACATGATTTTAATAGGAATGACATCATTATATAAAATATTGGCATTTCATATTTTCCAAACAGATACTTGGAAATAATAGAATGCAAGTCACAACGAAAAAATTGAAACTAACCCAATTTCCTATTTTCACTTTCTTTCCATTTTTTCAAATCAAACTTTTTATTGCCAGTTTTTACTTTGCATAATAATATATAATGAATTGTCAAAGAAAGACCCAGTGGGTACATTTCTCTTACAACTAAGCCTCTCTGTGCAAAAAGAGGCCAAAATCTAGGGCAATGTGCTTATGTAATCATGCAAGATTTTCCATATTGCTGAACAATTAACCACCCTGGGCATTTGTCAAATACGTAAACACATGGAGGTTACTTTTCTCCAGAGGACTGAAAACACAAATCACTCTATTCTAATCCCTGTCCATTTCTAGAAAAACAATTCTAGCTCTCAGTATATATCTTACTAGAAAAATATCTGTGTTATTATCTACATACTGTTCTTGTTAATGATTACTTATATAGTCTGAATTATACACATGAGCTGGAACTGTAAGATTTAAAATGTTTTTCTAGCATAACTTTTGAAAAGATTTTGAAAAACTATGAATCTTCTTAGACATTTTAATTTGACGTGTAAAATGTCTTATAATTTGAAATCGTTGCCAAAAACATGATTTTCATGAGTACTACTATTTTAAATTAAGTAAAACTAACCACAGAAGTCAAAGTATGTTCTAAATAACTAAGAATTATACATAAGAAAAATTTTTATTGGAAATGTATCTCTTAATAGATGTATTGAAATTTACTTCCACTAAATATTGAATGACTACAAAGATGAATATAATTGATTTTTTTGAAGGAAGCAAGGTTAAGTGAACTAATGATGAAAGAAGAGAGGGCAGTGATCTATCACAAAGTATGAAGCTTACAAATAATAAGAATTTTTGTTAAAAGCATTGTTTATAAGTGATCCATAATATATTCTTATTAAGGCTTTCCAAATCTATCAAGTTCAAAATAGAAATAAACCAATCAAAAGTTAGTACATTAAAATGATTTTTTAAAAACTCTATGAAAATATTTCTGCAATGAGCCTAAATATCTGGTTAACAAAAAGCAGAATACTAACTGAATCAAATATGTATTTATTTTATTTAAAAATGTGATGTTGATTTGCAAGAACTACTCATGGGACTTTATTCTTCTGTTCTTTCAAAACCGTGCAAAATATGTCACTAAGACACGTAAGATACATACCGTGATCCACAAGATGAGTGGAAGTATTTACCAAACTCTTTCTTTCTGTTGGAATGGCGGAAATAAGCAGAGAATATATTTTGCAGTAGAACAGAATTTCCCACCATTCTTTTTATTAATCTTAAACAGTCTAATTAATAGCTGGCAGCCTGGATGGACAGATGGACAAACTAATGGGTGTGTGGGTAGATGAATCAAAGAAATGATAGGTGAATAAATGGATGGATAGATGAAAGAGATGGTGGACATGTAGACAGTAGAGATGGATGGAGCAATCGATAGACAGATAGATGCTGGAGAGACAAATGATAGATACATACAGGAAATACAGAGCCTTGCTTTAATTTGTCTGCTTGGGTGGAATCTGGCAGAGGGTATTTCCTTTGCTTATACAAATCTAGGCATTGTATTCTTTGACAATGAAAGTGATGTGGAAGAGGGTAGTCTATAAAGAAAAGTTAAACAAGGGCTTAAAAACTCCAATTCTAATACACTGGCTTTTTCCTTATTAGAAATATATTTAAGACAAGAACAGATAAGAACTTCTAAGTGTGTTTTGTAGTGTGTCAATAAAGAATATTTTTTTTAGGCACAAATATTCCACACTGTCCTTTATTTTCTACCCTGGAGAGTTTTACACTCCAATATAGTGTACCATAATGTAATGCAAGATAAATGAAAATTACATTTTTTTGGTATACTGGTAAAAATAATTATATAAGGGAACCTGATAGCAAGATAATCTGCCTCAAGTTGTGGACATAGTCAAGTTTTCTCAGAGACGGCAGTTTTAAGAAAATAAAACAATATTTTGAGCTAGAAATTATCTTCTTCAACACATCCATCACTACAAACTTAATTGGCATGTATGTCTAGATCCTGAGGGGGTACAAATAGAATTTATTGATCCAAATAGCTACAAAGTATAGAGGCAGAGCCAGAGTGAGGGTTGGTTTGATTTAATGCCATTGGGAGAACTCAAAAATCCTCCTTTTCTGGAAATGCAGTTAATCATGGAGTACTATTGTTCTCACAAATCCTTCAACTGTACCCCAAGCTGGATAGAAGTAAAAATCCAACAGAGAGAGTATTGCCTTGAGGTTTGTCCTAATTCCTTCTGCCTCTCTTTATTCCATGGGAGACTAGAAAAGATTTTAAAAGATTTTGAGAAATATAGCAGTAAGGTAAAGATAGTCCTTCCTTTTTGAAAATAGACTGCTTTGTATACTAAAAAAAAATTTTTACATTTTTCTTATCAATTATATCAATTATTAATTTTTGATTATCCAGAGTTGTTACTTCTGCTGCATGTTTCTCACATGTAAAATTTAGTTTGATTCATTTCTTGTTATAAAAATACATTTTAAAGATTTGTTCACTGATTTGAAATTCAACGTTACAGAGATAGAGAGGAGGAGACAGAGAGAGGGAGAGAGGGAGAGAGGGAGAGAGGGAGAGAGAGAGAGGTCCTACATTCATTGGTTCACTCTACAAAAGACAACAACAGCCAAGGCTGGGCCAGGCCAAAGCCAGGAACCGAAAGTTTCATCCAGTTCTCATACCTGCATGCAGGGGCTAAAGGACTTGGGCCACTTTCCCCTGTTTTCTCAGGTATATTAGCATCAGTGATTTAAGCTACCAAGCATTTGGGATGCTGGTATCGCAAGTGGTAGCCCAATCTGCCATGCCACAATGCCAGTCCCCAAAATACTTTTTAACTGCTGAATGTATGCTAGGTCTGGAGACACAGAGATGAGGAAGAGACTGTCCTATCAGAACTCACAGTCTGTTGCACATGTCCTGGAAATTTGCATCTACAGTTTCTTTTGAGCCTTAGATAGTTCCTCAGAAAAAAATTACATCATGTCCATCCCTTTATCAAAGCCATACTCTTAGTTATGATAGGTTTCTGAATTTGTGTCCAAAAGTAACCCTTTACTGTAAGTAGAGCAGGTGTTAGGATTATAACTTTTTATGAAAGAATAAACTAGAATTCATGAAGGTTAAGCAACCCAAAAGGAGACATACTATTGGTATGTAGTATTCCTAGAGGAGAATTCCAGTGATTCTAGCTGTATTTTTTAGAAGATAAATATAAGGTATGCTCATGGTATTGACAGTATATCCATTCATAAGGATTGAAAATGAAAAATCCTAGTTCTCAGTCTCTTTCTTTTTCATAACCCATTCACATGACCCATAGGTAGCCATTATTTATATTCTCTCAAGTATTTGTCAAAGATCATTTGTTCAGTACATATGCAAATTACTTGCATGAATGTGATCATGCTGTACACATGGCTCTGAACTTGATTTGTTCAGTTAAACATTTTCCCTATTAACACATATGAACCTACCTCATTCTTTTTAATAAAGGTACCATAATTTATTTAAGAAGTCTTTTGTTAAAAGAATAGGACGGTTATTTTTGCTTTTAAATCCAGGCTGTCTTAACTCCACAGAAAAAGAATGAAAACTCAGTATGTTTGCTTTGAAGTGGGGGCATGTTTTGCTTCTGTTTTGGTCTCCAAATAGATTATAATGTTCTCTCACTCCTCCACCAGCACCTTTTTCAATCTCTAACTCACTTGCAAAGAGACTAGTTTTAAATTCAGTCTGTGTAATGTCAATGCGTTTAGTCAGACTGTTCCTTTTATTTCCAGAAATGTCCGTCTCTATACTTACTCATGTATTTTGTTGTATTTGGTGGGATAAAAATTGACCATCGTAACCCGAAGAATTGAATCTATTGGTAGGATCAGATCTGTCATGGAACCTGAGAAATAAATGAGCTCTGAACACAGAGGACTGCCATTAATGTGACTCTATTTAAACAACTTTCAATCTCTGTTCATTAGCTTGCAAATTTTCAGTTTTTGGAAGAAAGACTTGTTACTCTAGAGTTTGCTTCTGAACCAACTGACTCTGGCCAGAGGATGGGTGTACATTGTACTAAGATGGAAGTTTCTGTTTGAACCTTTACTTGAGGTGTGAAAAGAAGGAATCAAATCGTACAAGAAGTTAGCCTGATAGATACTAACAAAAAGTGTCCACTGTACCATGGAACAGGAAGTACAGTGACAACAGGGGTGTCATTTCAGCAAGGGGTGATGATTCTCATTTGTTTACATTAATATCATTTGAAAATTTCTAATCCAAAATTTGGTGATAGTTTCTTACTTGGGCAAACTTTTGCATCTGCCTGTTATGAGGTCAGCGATGGTGAAAGCATCTTAATTAATTAGCAGCTAAATAGCCACTAAAGGGACCCTCTGTTTAAGAATATGATACCAAAAAAAGGGAAAGAAAAATGATTATGACACATTTCACATGTTGCTATTGGATTTGTCATAGATAGAGGTCACCTCTGTGGTAGTGTATAGATATTTTACTTTATTATATTATTGCTATACATACTGTACAGAAGCAAAGGTAGCTAGCTTGCAATTCTAGTTCTGTCTTTTGTTAATTCTGCAATCCTTGCAAATTACCTACTTATAAGTTGCCTGCCTCTTGCTCTCTTTGTCCCCTCATAGAGGTAATAAACACACCAATCTAGGAAGGTCATTGTAAAGGTTACGTGATAGCTGATAAAGTTATATATGTTGGGAATTATTGTTAGTAGCAAATTTCCTATACTCACCAAAGGGATATGGACAACACTAACTTCTCTGTTCATTGCTGGGCCTTTAGGCGTTTAGTGTGGCTCTTTAAGTAATGCATGGTGGATAAATAATTGTGAATTATTGTATTGCTGTAATGATTAAGGTATTATGTCACTTGAAAGACTTATACCACTAAGAACATTTTAGTTTAGCCTCTAGTAGAGGCATCTAAAGTAATAAAAGTACTGAAATGTGTACTGTTATTTCTAATAGTCTTGAAATATAATAGAAAAATTAATTTTAGAGTTGAAAATACCTTTAAACTTTCTTGAATATAAATATAGAATATTTGTCAGTTCTTTTGGTTTTAATTATTAAGGTGATGACATTAGTGTAGACAAATTAGTGTCTGGTCTCTTTTCAAAGTCATTGAGTGATTCTGATTCTGAATATATTCAAATTGTATATTTAAACTTTATTACGAATTGAAAATAAGCATTCCTCTTCAGTTTTTACTGAAACTATTTCACTTTTACGTGACCTCATTAGGTGTAAGTAAGTCTTGAATCAGAAAAAAGATCAAATAAGAAACTTTGTGTTTGTTCATACCAAGAAAAATATGACAAGTGCATGTTAATGGTGACTTGGAAACCTACCATTCTGTCTTTTGCATTTTTGAATTATTAATGAAGGTAAATGATGATGAGATGTGTTAAATTCACTATTTGCAGCCATATTTTTCATCCATAGAAGCCATTTTCTCTTAAATTTGCATGTACAATCAGATTCATGGTAGGTTGAAGTAGTAGAAATAATGATAATCATTGCAAAAGATTTCTGTTTCCTAGATAATGTCAACACAAAACATGTAATATACTTACTTTTACATGGAGTCAGGTAAGGGACAGGAATTCTTGGGTGAAGGGGTTAGAATCAAAATGTTAACATCGTGTAAACTATTAACTAGAGTTTTATAATCTGATCAATGAAAGATATGTTTATGGATATAAATGAACTTTCTCATTCGAAATGGTTAGCAATAGTTTGTAAGTATCAAGTAGCTGTGTATGTTAGCCTTTCTACTACTGAGAAGCTATATATGACACGAGGAAACTAGTTAGAGTTGTTATGCATAAAACAGTAATATCAGGTAATAGCAAACATCCCTATTTATTTAAAGGCACATATTTGTCAATACACCTCTATAAAACCTATACTTCTCCTTAGTTTTCGTTAGTATCTGCAGAGAAACAGATGGCATTTTACATCTTTTTTGTATGCTGATATTGTCATTTATGATGTTCCAAAAGTATTCCGGCAGAGAAATGGTATAGAAGATAAATTTTGGGGTACCCACAGTGTTCATTCCTCATCGACAGCCCACACACAGTTGCCGCTAACAGGTGGATCACTGAAAGCATGTCTATTTTCCAGGAGATTATGTTTCCAGTGGTGATGGACACAGGAGTCCCACATGGCCGGATACAGGCTGCATTGTCTCTCCTTAGAGTTCAGGATTGAGATGAGAAGTGTTAGTTCCTACCTGGACTCTAGAGCTGTCAGATAATAGCTTACATGCAATGACTGCAGAGGCAGAGGAAAGCTCTCTGGAAGGATGAATGAGAAGGAAGCGCAGACAGAAGTAAAATTAGAGAAGAAGGGGAGCGGGAAAAGGAGAGGGAGAGGTTGTGGTTCTTGGTAGTATTTGTGTTGTTTTCGGGGGTTTTTTCCCATTCTTAACTCTAATTTGTGTTCATGGACTTACTGAAAAATTCTGTTTTGCTTGTCTTATTGGATAGTTTTGTGAAAAAAACAATTATTGATAATCAGGAAACAGCACCAATTCGCTTGCTAAATATTTCCCAATGGGTGCTATGTGCTCTACACTTTGTTATATGCAACATACGAACAACTGAACAAGGTAGACTTGGTGTTGAGGTCATAATCTTAGACCTCGTGATGGTTATAGTTGTCACACTTGATCTGGTCTAGAGGCATGGTGGAAGCTTTATATGAAGGAGTGATGTTTAGGCCAAAGTTAATTAATAAAAAGTGTGTAATGATAAATATAGCCTGTGTATGAATTTAAAAAGTAGCCAACATCATGTTCTAATTTTAAATATCAAATGCTTCTGAAAGTGTGCACATTAAACTATTTTCTCCTCATAAATATCCACAGGAAATTTGTAAAAGTGGAACAATGAAAACTCAGTAGAAATGTCTTTTTTAAAAAAAGATTTATTTTATTTTTATTGGAAAGTCAGATATATAGAGAGAAGGAGAGACAGAGAGGAAGATATTCTTTCCAATGATTCACTCCCCAAGTGGCCGCAACAGCTGGAGCTGTGCCGATCTGAAGCCAGGAGCCTGGAGCCTCCTCTGGGTCTCACATGCAGGTGCAGGGTACCAAGACCTTGGGCTGTCCTCGACTGCTTTCCCAGGCCACAAGCAGGGAGCTGGATGGGAAACGGGGACACTGGGATTAGAACCTGCACCAATATAGGATCCTGGCCCGTGCTAGGTGAGAACTTCAACTACTAGGCTACCGCTTTGGACCAAGAAATATCTTTTTAAAAATCTCTCTCTCTGTCTGCTTCTCAAATAAATAAAAGTAAAATAACTAGCTAACTAAATAAATATGAAAATAAAGAGTAATACATACATAGATCCCCTACTTCCCCCATTCTAGTAATTCAAGATTCCAGACTTCCAAGAATCTTTTTTTTTTGAAAAGAGTTATTTATTTTTATTGCAAAGGCAGATATACAGAGAGGAAAGACAGAGAGGAAGATCTTCCATCTGATGATTCACTCCCCAAGTGCTGCAACGGCTGGAGCTGAGCCAATCCGAAGCCAGGAGCCAGGAGCTTCTTCCGGGTCTCCTACAGGGGTGCAGGGTCCCAAAGCTTTGGGCTGTCCTCAACTGCTTTCTCAGGCCACAGGCAGGGAGCTGGCTGGGAAGCGGGGCTGCCGGTATTAAAACCGGCACCCATATGGGATCCCGGCGCCTTCCAGGCGAGCACTTTAATCACTACGCTATTGCGCCGGACCCTCCAAGAATATCTTTTAAACTAAGAAGTTAAGGTAGCATTGTAGATATTAAGAACAACCTCAGTAACAACAATTTAACCTCAGGAGAATTATTGTTTCTTAATGTTGAAAGAAGGGAGGTTGCAGAAAAATTGAAATCCAGAGTAAGAATTGAGTAGATTTTTGTCTGCAGGGGCCCTGGCTCCAACTTAATCAAGCTTAATAAGCTCGTCAAAGATCTCTGTTTAATTTTAGTTTCCTTATCAACTCAAAGCAGGGTCTTTCTGAGCACGCCATCTGTGTAAACATAACAGTTATAGGTGAAGGGAGACAGCTCCTCTCTGTGTAGCAACCCTTGCTTAATTTATTTCTTTTGAATTATGGCTCTGCTAAAGGACATATGCACGTGATATTTTTCTACCTTTTATTTTAATTAGTACTAATTATTAGCTAGGTAAGTGTTAACGGAGAGTGTGCCAGGAAGAAATGTCTGAATGTGTGCTCTGAAACAGGAAGGAATGTGAATGCCTATTATGTTTGGACAGAGCAGTAGGACAGGGAGAACAGAAAGCCAGGCTGGAGAGATGAGCAGAGTTAGATATGCAGCGTTGAGGCTGTAATAAGAATTTGAACATTTAAATAGAAGTCATCAAATGGTTAATGTATAAGAGTGGTATGATCAGATCTGCATTTCTTGAAAGTCTATGTGGAAATATTTGTTGGAAAGTGAGTGCACTAGTTTATATACCTTAGGACTACTGCTGATAGTTAAAATACAGAAAAAAAGAAGAAAGGAAATTAGGAAATAGGAAGGAAGGAAAAGAGAGAGAGAAAGGAAGAAAAGAAAAGAAAGAAAAGAAGGAAGGAAGGAAGAAAAGGAAGAGAGAGAGAGGAAACAAGTAAGTAGGAGGGGAGAGGGAAGGGGGGAGGAAAGGGAAGGAGAGGAGAGAAAAAGGAGAACAAGAAAGTGGGAGAACTCTGGATGTATGGTCACAGATTATTTTGAGAGACAGGTTTAGAAAAATTGTCCGGAGTCTGAAAAGTCTCTCAGTTTCTCAAGTGAGTTGGCAGTCAGTCACACAGATAGCTTTGTGGCAAAATTTGCTTGTGTACACGTCTGTTTTCTCTTGGTGCAGAACTCTTCTCAACAATAATCAAATGGCCACTGTTTAGTGAATCTACACAGAGGTTTGTAAGAAAGCCTTGAACACTCTGTAAGAAAGGAACCACTAAGTAGCAATTGACAGAGGAGGCTGCTTTCAGAGTTCCCAATGTAGGGCTGAGCTAAGGATGTGTTCCTAGAAAGCGCTGCAGTTTTCCTGGTGTTGCCCAACGACTGTGACACTGAATCCCCCCTACATCCTTACCCCCTCACCTCCCAGGTCGCCTCCCACAAGAGTTCAGAAAATTGAATGCCTGGGTCACCCTGGCCACTAGAGGGCTCCAACCACACAGGTGATAGTTCAGAGATTGTTACAAAGGCTATCTGTTGAAACTAATGTGCTTCTTTACAATTCAGTCATACAATAGAGTTAGTGTTAGAAACAGTGACAGAGGGAAAATAGATGAAGCAATTATATTTCCCTTTGCTTGGAGGTCTTTTCCCAACTGTATATAATTTACATGGGTTGGCAACCTACAAAATTCTTTGTTAGCAAATTACAGTGTACAATTACCTCTTAACTCTGTTTATCTTTTTTCTTTGCCCTCTTGTTTTTTTCAAACAATTTCATCCTTCTTTGGTTCTTTGTGAAACTTGCAAAGGAAAAGAGAAATTATACTGAAGCTGAATATGGGGCATTCTCTTTCCTAACCATGCTCTAGTGGTCTCCCCACAACCATCACCAAGAAAAAAAAACTCCACATTTTCCTAGCTGATTATTGACATCTATAGACATAGTGTAAAATTATTTGCAGAGTCCAAATAAACCAATACACAGTGACAACTGGGTCAATAAAAATGAGATATGCAGCCACCATTTGGTGCCTTTAAATTTCTTGAGTAAAGGAATTTGAGTTACAGGACAACTTTTTCTAAACTTTTTTTGTGGGGGTAGGGCTGACTTTTGGGCTCAAACTCAGGGTGCCACTGGTAGAACTCCAGGAGGAAACCTACAATTCCACTATTACACTTTGCCCTTGAGCTCTATATGCTGGATATGGAGGTTTTCCTCTTTGTCTTTAAGGAGAGTTCTTTAAGCAGAGAGTGAAGTAAGAAGGTTTTGTGTTTTGTTTTCTAAATGAGTTGATTCTTTTTTGGAGGCAGGGAATTTAAAATTCCCAACAAATCTCTGGAGGGTGTATTTACTACCAATTCATAGTTTCCCTGACTCTGTCTGACCACTTGAACCGATAGTCAAGTCATAGAACTTCGACAGTTCAAGAGGAAGAGAGACTCATTTGGACATGTTGAAAAACCTCCAAAGGAGTGAGGGAGTAGAAATGTACTATAGGACTTCCTGTTGACAGTTAAGCAGAATCACACCAGTTACTTCAGAATGTTATCTCGTCTCTGGATGAACTCTATATGGTTCTGCATGACAAATTTCTCCTTATTTTATGAACAAGTTATTTAAGAATGTAACTTCAGCAAGTGCCATTTTCACGCATGTTTTATAATACTAAAATGGGTCAGAAAACACAGATTCTAGATTTTTCAACTGATTTATGTTTATTAAGTTTCTTACTACATGTGTTATTATTCTGTTCTTCACACTGTTTAAGAAATTCAGCAAATGTATCTCAAAGTTTTTTGGCTAAAGATCATAATCATAGAGCTCGTTGGATTTGTGAATTTCATTCCGTATGTTTGCTTTAATCATTTGACACCATCTTTGTTCTGAAAGTTTCTGAAATAAACTACAGTGTATAAACAGAGGAATCAAATATCCTCTAAAAGCCACTGCTGGGATGCTTCCCAAGTGTTTCTTGATTGCCAACAGAAGTACAGTATTATTTAATAAACACATTCTGGGAGATGTGATGTAGAAGTGTGTTTTGTGTAATTGAGACAGCAGGTGGCTATCCCATGTTAATTACAGTGTAAAGCAAAAATTTTAGAGCTGGAAAGAGCATCATTTCTCAAAAGTTCCCTTCACCCATTAAAAGCTTTGCTTTTGAGCTAATGGGACTCGAAGGGATGCTTCTCAGCTCTTCTCCATCTGTTTTACTTTCTCCCAATTTTACCATAAATTAATCACAAAAAAGCTTTGGAATTACTAGTAAAGACAAAGATGGATGTTTCCATTTCTAACTTGGGCTCTCTTTTTCAAAAGTTTTGTTAGTTTTCAAGTGAAACTTGGTCATGTAAGATGTGTGGGCTATAGGCGGGAGGAAAACAGTAGGAAGGCAGAAGGGAATGTTGGCAGGGAAGAGAAACACAGTGGTGAGATAGCATCCCAAGAAGCTTTGCTGTAGAAGAAAATGCCATAATCCTAACAGAAATTGAACTGTATGCAAACAGAAATGACATTACAAATCACTTCTCCTTTTACTGATGTCCAAAGCCACAGGGTCTATCTATTGTTACATTTATTCTAAATCAAGCTCACATGGAATATTCCGCCAGCTTATTATGCCAAAGATTAAGAAAGAGTTTGATAATAAATATACATTGATTTGGTTGGTGGTATATATTCTACTACGAAACTTGAATCAGTTTGAGCAGTATTAACTCTGAATAATGACATTTATAAATTGTTATGTTTGTATTAAATATTGTTCATGAGTTTACATGTTACTTGTATTTAAATGTTGTGGTGAACCACTAGTGAATGTAAGTTTGCCATGTGAGTTATGGCCATCTACTGAATATCAGGAAATGTAATCAAATGGTTGGCCAAAAACTCTATCAGATATGTGTGCTTTTTGAGGGCTGAGAACACCACCTGTAACATGTTGACCCTTAGTAGTGCAAGGATTCTTCTGAACTTGTCAAGCGTAAGTCTAACCCAAGCAATTAAAGTATTGTAAATATGCATGTTCACTTATCAATGATCATAATTAAAATGTAATTTTATATTACACTTTTAAAATTTTGAAATACTTATCCAAATAATCTATGAATTTGATCCTTTTCTTAGGGCTCAAGAGATTGATTTGCATTTTGTATAGAAGAGAGTGAGGAAATACATATTCTTTAAGGATAGGTGAATATATTTTATTGGGGAATATTTGCTATCCAAAACTTTCCTAGATTAAAAGAAATATCATGGTCTGAAAATCGAGACTTAGTCAATATAAAGCCAAATATTAAATAGTTGCTGTTTCTTGATTTAGTCAATAGTCCGTAATCTTTCTGGGTACATATTTAAGAAATTTTCATTTACTGCTTTGATAGTGCTATTGTATAGATGTAATCATAATTTGCTCTGGGGAGCAAACATATTTGCTTTTCTATGACACCTATACTGATAGTTTGCCACATTTTGACAGTCATTTTTTATGTATGCATTTTATAGATATTTGTAATAGGTGGCTAGATGTGAAAACCAGTTATGAAATCCTGCTTTACAAACAAATAGAATTGCCTATACAGCTGTATAAGTAGCTTATTTAAGCATTAATAGAATGAGATGATTGAAGGTCTTAAATATGTATTTTTTTTAATGTAGGGCATTTGGAATACAGTTCAAGATGAGGAAAATTCTCCCTTAAGCATGAGTCTGAGTCTTTTGCCATGAGGGGAGGAAACAAATTGAGGACAGATTGAGACTTTCTTTGAAAATTAGTTGATTATTTAAAGTTATTTGAAAGAGAGAAGAGAGTTGTGAATGGAGATGAAATTGAAGATAGACTTCGGAGGGAAGAAGGGAATTGGCAGAGATCAGAGAGAGAGAGAGAGAGAAAGAGAAAGCTTCCATGTGCTTGTTTACTCCCGAATGCCTGGAATACCCAAAGTAACAAAAGCCCAAGCCAAGACACTGTAATCCAATGCAGATCATTCTAAGGGCAGTTGGTCTCGACCCCCTGAGCTGTCATCTGCCGCCTCCCAGGATACACATGAACAGGGCGCCAGCTTAGAAGTGGATGAGCCAGGACTTGAGCTGGGCATTCTGATAAACAATGCGGGCATCCCAAGATTCATATTAACTGCTGAACTCCCAACCCATGTCTACATTTTGAAGACATCACATGCCAAAAATGCCATACAGTGTCATATCCTTCATCCACATCTTCTAATGCTGCAAAGTTGTCCTTGTGTGTTGACTGTCCTGTTTCTTTCTTGTCCTGCCGTGTACTGACACTCACTAGGCTGCAAACTCATCAAATGCAAATGTTCTTCTCCTGAAGAAAGGAGAAGCAATCTAGCTTATGTTCATCCTGTCCTGGGAAAGAAAAGGTGCTTCCAGGGAATGAGGCATCCAAGTCCATGAGAACATGAACCGTCCTGTGCACCTGTGCGTTGCATTTGATTCCCCAGTGGACTGTGGAATTTCCCTTGATAGGCATCATAGATTGGTCTTTAGCATCTTTAAAACAAGACCAACATTGAAATGAGGCTTCATTAGTGTCAATGAATGAATTTTATCTGATGGTAATTTTGGACAGGAATTGTAGGCTTTGTCAAATACCTTCCCAGTATGCTTTATTATTCATACTCTACAACTTCACCCGCCTGTCCCTTTAGTGTAAGCACCAGGAAGAATCCATATCATACAATTGCCTGTGGCTTCCTCTGGTTCTCCTTGTTTGGGGAAAGAATGCTTCAGGAATGTGAAGAACTTTGCCCACTTTGTTCTCACCAAGAATGTATGTCTGAATTTTCTCTTGAGGAAATAGAAACCACTGATGAGCCCATTTGGTAACCAAGGATGTGCTGTGAGGGAAATGAATGAAAATATCTGATCACGGGCTCTTGTGTTTCAATATTTTATAGGTTGCTACTTCGTGTGTATTTTATTAACTTCTGTTCTTTGTCATATAGATCAGAGATTGACAAATTATCGCTCCTAAGCCAATCTAGTGTGGTGCCAACTTTTGTCAATAAAGCTTTATTAGAACACAGCTACTCCTGTTGTTTTCTCAGTACAAAGTAGGGTTGAAAACTTGTAACAGACATGCTGTATGGCCACTGAACCTAGCGCATTTACTTTGTGACCTTTTAGGAAGACATTTGGTATTTGCTGATATATAATCAAAACGATGTCAAAATCTTTACCTTTCATTTCTATAATTTCATCAAGTAAAGTTTTAGTCCACAGATCCAATGCAATGCATTGGAAGTGAAGACTCATTTCACTCTTAATCAATTCTACTCTTTGGTAATCTACATGCTCTCAGTCAAGTTCTTTTGGCCCCCATGATGATGTTGGCTCACCCTCCTCTAAGAGGTCCTGCCACAAGGGAATAGGTAGTTGACATTTCCAGGTGCTGTACCTTCCAATCCCTCCCATGCTGGTACAGAAATGTTGTTTCCTTTGGAATGCTCCTAGTATAAGATTGTTCATGGCAGGACTCTTCCAATAAAAGCATTGCCCTGGCTAAAGTTGTGACCATGGTCGTGTGGTCTATGGCTCTTTCTACTCAATAATTCCTTCTCTTTCTCCTTTTCAGTACTCAATCTACATCATGGTCTCAAGATTCTCCCTCCTCACTGCTACCTCATTCTTTTCATTTTTTCTCAACTGTTTACCTGATAAATGTGTCATACGTCTAAGTGAATATTAATTTCTTCTGTGTAGAAGATCCATACTTTAATATCATTTAATTTCTCTGGGAGTTTATTTATATTTTATAATTGTGTCCTAAACTTGAAACTGAATCAGAGAGTTTCTACTAAGGATTAAATACATAATGTAGGAAATGTTTTTGGCATCTTTCTGGTAGTTAGTGGTATTCATTCACTTTACTGTTGTAGCCTCTGCATGGCCAGAATGCATTTGCCATCTGCTGGACCTGCTCTCTGTTTCTTCTTCCGCTTGTGACTGCTTTCTACACCTTGAGTGCATGGGGCATTCTGTTTTCTCCTGCAAGCTCCTTCCAAACTGAACAACTCTTTTCAGGATGTGACTATAGCACAGCATCATGGAAGAACCGACACGCATGAAATATTTTGTAATGTACATGGCATGCACTTCCACCACTTAGCATCAACCTAATTATGTATCTGAACAATAAACAGACATTTAAAGCAACTCTCAGCCCAGCCACCATTATTACTGTTTCCTTTCACTTTTCAAGCGGTGGAAGTCACTGAATAAAAAGTTAAGAACCTAAAGTGCTGTCTTCTTCTGGAACTCTGGAGAACAACTTTGATGATACATGTACTGAGCCTTAATGAAGACTTCCCTAAAACTAGTGTGAGCATCCTTAAGTCTGTCAATTTTATAGTGGCAAAACTATTCCACACTTCACAATCAACCAGTACAAAACTGGCTCAAACTTTGCCAAATGGTAATTGAATACCTCAGGCAAGTGAGCAGAGTTTGTTTCACTCATGCATGGGCA
The DNA here is from genome assembly GCF_030435755.1 of Ochotona princeps. Taxonomy (NCBI): domain Eukaryota; kingdom Metazoa; phylum Chordata; class Mammalia; order Lagomorpha; family Ochotonidae; genus Ochotona; species Ochotona princeps. The sequence continues at coordinate 27,140,222 of NC_080841.1, read as the reverse complement.
GTGTACATCTGACTGAGGTAACAGAAATAAGTGTTGCTTAAGAAGTCTCTGCACCGCACCTCCTCACCCCAAGGCTGGGAGATTGCTTTGCCAGTTTCCATAAGCCATGTAACCTTTTCCTAAGTCAATTCAGTGACCCAGTAAGGGCAGTGACAGTTGGGGAATGCTAACAACTGGTGTAAAATTTGAATAATAGTGAATTAGGGGCCCAGCACGATAGTGTAGCAGTTAAGGTCCTCACCTTGAACATGCAGGGATCCCATATGGATGCAGGTTCTAATCCTGGTGGTGGTTCTAATCCTAGTGGCCCCACTTCCCATCCAGCTCCCTGCTTGTGGCATGGGAATGCAGTCCAGGATGGGCCCAAGACTTTGGGACCCTGCACATGTGTGGGAGACGCGGAGGAGGCTCCTGGCTTTGGATTGGCTCCGGCCGTTGCAGCTGCTTGGGGAGTGAACCATCGGATGGAAGAGCTTCCTCTCTGTCTCTCTTCTTTGTATATCTGCCTCTCCAATAAAAATAAATATACCTTAAAAAAATAGTGAATTGGAAAACAAATCACCAAAATGTCACAAGATTTGTTGCAAAAGTACTTACGTCATTTAGTTCAATATTATAGTCAGAGTTAAAACATAGGAATACAAATATGTACATTTGGATTGTAAAATGTATTCTGTTCTGCTAGTTAGACTCCAAGCATACATGAAAATTATTTTAATTAAAAGTTACTGTTTCTCTTCAACCAGTTAATAGTTAATGGTGGACAATATTTTTCCTTGATGAGGTGATTGGTGGACATCAGTTTGTCAAAACTACTTATTGTGTGAGCTTAAAACTCAGTTGAACTACAAGCCTACTCCAAAATGTATAAATAGAACTCTTGTATTTGAAAGTTTTAATCCAGAGCGTATTGTCTAACTACCCGTTCCCCCACCTCCTCTCAGTCTGTATACCTCTGAGTCTCCATTGATGGAAAGATCCTCACATTTACATTACTTCTCTCTTATCCACAGTTTCATGTTCTCTGACTTCAGTCACCAGTGATCAAGAATGCAAACATTGAATATTGAATGCAAAATTCTAAAATAAACAATTCATTACTTTGGAGTAACTTTTATTGTAGTATGTTTTTATAACTGTTCTGCTTTTAGCATTTATCATTATTATTATTACTTTACCACAGTACCTAATTAATAAATTAAATCATAATGTATATTGAAATACTGGGAAAAAGACATGAGATATGTAAGATCTAGTACTGTCCATAGCTTTTGGCATCCCTGAAGATCTAGGACACATCCTTAGTGGATAAGGAGGCCTTCAGGTACCTTTAACTATTCAGGTTCCACTGCTTATCTTGTTCCATGCACTCAGCGGGCTCCAGGAGCACCCATAGGCATTAGCAAGCAAGCCAGGCACTGCTTAGCGCTGTGTCTCTCAGGTGCAGCTTCCTCTTCCAGGGAACTCCTGGTTTTTTTCCCTTTCTCATGCCCAGCCTTCTTCCCCAGTTTTGCCTGAATAACATTTTCTGTTTTACCTGTCCTTTCCTTCTACTCAGCTGGGAGTAGTTTTTCTTGAGCCTTTTTTGGGGGGCCTTTCTTGCATGGATCAGATCCTCCTCTACATGAGGTGCAGCAACCTATGACCAAATCCTGCTCACCACATGTTTTAGAAAATAAAGCTTTGGAACACAGTTGTCTGTACCAACACATTGCCTATTGCTTTCTTGCTACAGTGGTAGAGCTACTATTTAAAACAGAAACAAATGGTCAGCAAAGCTCAAATAGTTTATCTTTGACACTTAATAGAAAGTACCTGTCTATTAGTGGCCCACAATATTTGGAAGCTGGTTGTCTCTCAGCTTGAAACGTCATATGAACACAATACAAATCTGTGGTGAATGCCAGTAGATAAGAATCTGAGCCATCAAACACTTATGGATGAGTGTTCTGATACAGCAGCTAAGATGACACTTGGAATGCCTGGGTTTGAATCCCGATTCTGCTAATGATTCTAATGTCTTGCTAATGTCCACCCTGGGAAGCAGCAGAGTATGGCTTAAATCATTGAGTTGCTGGCACCCACACAGGAGACCTGGGTTAAGTTCTGGGCTCTCAGTATTGTCCTGGCTCAGCCCTGACTATGGTAGATTTTTTTATTTAGGTCTGTCTCTCTCTCTCTCTCTCTCTTTCTCTCTTGTGTCAAGTAAAAATAAATAAATAAGCATTTTGGAAAGTAGTAAAATTTTTACTTTGTAATTTCTTTAAACAAAGGGAAAATTATTGCTAAAAACATTATTTATAAAAATTTGATTATAATACTTCTGTGAAGTATGTATCATATAGTGCTAGATATATCAGTATAAAGAGTTGACAGTTTCTAGGTTTTATTGTTACAGATGGCTAATTTTTAGAAATTTGGATTTTTTGGTGGAAATTTTTAAATTGTCCAATATTATTTTCATTAAGTTTTTTAAATGCTTATTTTAGAAGGGAAGAGGATGGAGGAGAGAAAGGGGGAGATTCACTTTCCTAATGGATGCCCTAGCAGCAGGGATTTTTTTTTTTAATTTTGAATTTTATGGTATAATTGCTTAGGGTCTGGGATTTCCTTACCCCCTACCCAAGTTCCCATCCCCCAGCTGAATTTCCCCATATTATTACAATAGTATGGTTCTTCATAAGCAGTTATAAGTGCATCAGTCTGTGATTTAAGTGTGCGCTGACACTTCTGGTACAGGCAATGTCAGACAGTCAAAATATATCCAAAAGTTTCATTGGGAGTTCATCTTTGAATCGGACTTAGAGATACATACTGCATTGTATCTTCACATCTGGATATTATACTCTCTATTACTTCACCACTATACATTCCCTTAAATGAGAAGGCACAAAACAAAGTCAACAACAGGTACGAAGTTAAAACAAAAATTTTACAACATCATGGAGTTGAAAATGTGCAACTGAATAACCAACACGTGGGAAAAGAAATGAAGAAAACACAAAAGCCTATCCAGATCTTCCACATGAGTGATAGGAACCCAGCTGTTAAACTATCACCTATCAACTTCAAAGCTTAGTTAACAGAAAATTGGACTCAGGAATCTGAGTTGAGAATTGGACTCAGATATTTCATTTGAGGGTGTAAGTGTCCTAATTGGCGTTTTAACTGTTAAGTTAAAAACCTGTCCAGCAAAAACAATTTCATAATGTGATAAATACACAGAACATTTAAAACCATTTTAAATTATTTTGTAAAGATTGATTTATTTTTATTGGAAAGGCAGATTTGCAGAGAGAAGGAAATATAGAGAGAAAGATCTTTCATTCCAATGACAATGGCTGGAGCTGAGCTGATCCAAAGCCAGGAACCAGGAGCTTATTCCGTTGCAGGGTCCTAAAGACTTGAGCTATTCTCCATTGCTTTCCCAGGCCACAAGCAGGGAGCTTGATGGAAAGTGGAAAAAGACACAAATCAGCACCCAAATGAGATACCTGCGCTTGCCAGGGGAGAATTAGCTAATTGAGTCATTGCACCAGGCCCCTAAACCATTTTTGAGTGCGTAGTTTAGTGGTACTTAAAGCACTCACGTTGTTGTACGACCATCACCTCTATCCACGACCTGATATATTTATCTTTATAGACGAAAGCTCTGTATTCATGACACAATAGCTTGCTCTTCTACAGCCTTCCAGTTCCTGGAAGCCACCATTCTACTTTCTGTCTGCATAAATTTCACTACTTAGGTACTTTAAATCTCTGTATTGTCCTTTGTGATTGATTTATATCATTTAGCAAAATGTTCTGAGTACACATCCATGTTATATTATGTGCCAGAACTTCTCTCTTCATCTGAATAATGTCTCATTAAATGTGTATACTTCGTTTTAATTCTTCATTCATGTATCCTTGACACTTTGGCTTGCATTCACCTGTTGGATATTGTGATTAGTGAACATGGTTACATTAAATTTTCTATCAGATTAGCTTTTACTTTGGGAATATATCCAGAAGTGGAACTGCTACATCACATGGTAATTTTATATTTAATTTTTCTTTCATTTTTAATTTTAATTCGTTTTTAACAAATTCAATTTGGTTTGTAGATACAAGTTTAAGAACATAATAACACCCCTCATTTCTCTCACTTTGTTCCTCTCTCTTCCAGGCACACTCCTTTCTTTCCCTTTCATTTTTTAGTTTTTAAGATAACATATGCTAAATTTACAGTAAAAATGACTAATACTCACTGAAAAAGAATAAAAAAAAAGATTTGTTTATTTGAAAAGAAGAGTTTCAGGGAGAGGAAGAGATGGAGAGGTCTTCAATTCCCTCATACAAACTGGGTCAAACTGAAGCTAGGAGCCAGAAGGTTCTGTGTTCCCTACATGGATGCAGGGGTCCAAGCACTTGGGAAGTCCTTCACTGCTTTGCCAGGCTTGTTAGCTGGGAGCTGGATCAGAAGTAGAATTTCTGTGCCTGGCACTATGGCCTAGTGGCTAAATCCTTACCTTGCAGCCACCAGATCTCATGTGGGTGCCAGTTTGTGTTTCAGTTGCTCCACTTTCCATCAACTTCTTGCTTGTGGCCTGGGAGGGCAGCTGAGGACAGCCAAAGCCTTGGGAAACTCCTGGCTTATGGCTTCAGATTGGTTTGTCTCCGGTCCTGGTGGCTGCTTGGGGAGTGAACCAGCAGATGGAGGGTCTTTCTTTCTGTATTTCTGCTGTGTAAAATCTACATTTCCAATAAAAATAAATTTAAAAAAGGAAGTGGAACAGCTGCAACTTGAACTGGTGACCACTTAGGAAGCCAGTTTTGCAGTCAGTGGTTCAACCAGGTACACCACAACGTCAGTCCCTAAGTAAGAAATTTAGCAAGTGAAAATCAAAAAGACCCTAGTTTAGCATTAACATTGACTAAACAATATTTGAATGGATAAATGATCATTTCACCCACATACAATAAAGTTTAGAGTAATGGCAGATCGTTAAAATTATGGTAGTATGACATTTTAGCCATTGGCTTAACAAAGATATAAAACAAAGTTTTGCAGTAACTGCGTTAACATCAACACTGATACACACAGGCATTTCCTTCTCAGTAGCCACACTATTTTACATCTGTATCGATAGTGCAGAAGGGTTGTAATTTCTCCATATCCTTGCCAGTATGTCTTAACTGTTTTATCTGCTTTTTTTGTTTTTGCTAATTATTTGAAACAGCATAATTGCAATTTTGACTGACATTTCTGTATTTTTTTGTAACTAGCATTTCTGGCACCTATTTGGTTAATGATTATTTGGCATTTTTTTGGTACAAATTTCTATTTGAGCACTCTGTGCATTTATTTGCCATGTTTCTTTCCTGTTGTTGAGTTGCAGAAGTTCTTCATATAAGCAGGTACTCAAAAAGTTTATGAAAAATGAAATTTTTTGAAAAGTAAGTTTATGCTGCTACCAATGGTGTTTTTGAAATCCATGCATACAGATACTAGTCTCTCTGCCTAGAAATATGGCTTGCAAATATTTTCTATTGCCTCTTTACTGTATTGAAGGTATCTTTTGATGAACAGATGTCTAATTCTGATGTAATGCAAATAGCTATTTTTCTCTTTTGTTTCCTGCACTTTGGTTTTCAGATCCAAGAAAGGATTGCCAAATCTCATGACATGTTTTCTTTTTAAGAATTTTTATAGCGTTAGCTTTTTAAACTTATGTTTTTAATCCATTTCATGCTAGCTTTTATAAATGGATATCCAGCTTTCCAAACATCATTTATTGAAGAGACCATTCTTGTGCCCAGTAAGTGTTCTGCATATACCGATCAAAATTCATCTGACCCTACTTGTGAGGTTTTATTCCTGGGCTCTCGATTCTGTTCATCCATATCTGCCTTTATGCTACTGCCACACAGTTCATATTGCAGTAGAATGGAAATAAACTTGGAAAGCTAAAAATGTGAGTCTTTTAGATTCCATTTGAATTTTGGGATGGATTTCTCATCAAACACACTTTTTTGAGAGAACCAAAGCATCTCTCATTCTTTCCCACAGCTGTGATCTGATAATTTTCATTTTTTAGCATTTTCATTTCCTAAGCTTTTATTTACTTATAATAATCGCTTTTGCCTTATTCCTTCTAAACTGAGGTGAGTGAGAATAATATTTGGGCTGATGTCATTTGCCTTGTACAGCTATTTCATACTACAGTTGATATCACTCTTTGGTCATTTTTCTCTCATATACTCCATCTGCCTGTGGGCTGCTAGGTAGGTCACAAGGAACTCTCACCCATGACTGATGTAAACATGGGAACATAGTTAATAATTCTTATGTGTAGCTGTCACCCATGACTGATGTAAACATGGTCACATAGTTAATAATTCCTGTGTGTAGCTGGCAGGCACACAGCTGAAAAACATAAAGATGGAGCTCCTCTCTGCCAACTAGATTTTAATGACCAAACCACAAAGGTTTGGACTATGGAAATAAAATAGGACAAATGGAAGAAATATCCAATATCCTTACCCAAAACATCATCCAATATGTATTTGTAATCTGTAGGTTTGTGAAACCAAGTATATATGGAAAAAGTGGAAACATTCCTTGGATATACACAGTAGACACAATTTTGAGGTTTAATGTTTGACCCAATAAACTGTGTTATTAGAATTTTGCAGGCAGGAATCTCTTCCTTTTTCCTTTTAAAGGTTTGGTTTGGTTTGATTTTTTTAGCTCCCTTCCAAAAGAAATTCCAAAGTTTAACTTTTTTTTTTTACTCTTTTATCATTTCTAACTTAAGCCTGTTGCAAATCTCTTTGAAACAACTAGGCCCAAGGGTGGCTCAGACAGCTGCTTGAATTCCTCACAAATGTAAAAATCTTCCATTTTGAGTGCTAAACTTTGCTGTAATAGAATCCAGATGCTTAAACCATTCAAAGATTACCTTTTACAGTGTGAACAGAAGCATGAATGTAAGTGTTATGTTAAAATGCAGTTAGATTCCCATTGTTTCTAAGCTTTTTGAGCATAACTTCTGAAGGAGAGTCAAGTCAGAGAAGCCTAGGAAGGAAACAACTAAAAAAAATGAGCCTGGGAATGTCTTATCATGCAATCACCCAAGAGAGTCATGATTAGATTAAGCTGCTGCTCTGTATACACAATTAACAGTAAAAGAGACCAGGAGGCTCCTCCTGAGACTGGTGCAATAACTCAACAAGCAGGAAGCCGATTTCTCCTCCATGTTATTGGAGGGGAAATTGCATTATGATGCAACAAAACTCAGCCTCTACAATCCAAGACTCTGTCAGCTACTGCAACTGTATTTTCTTCCAAAGGAGTGAGACAGTTTCCTGTTATTTTCTTTCTTATATGATATGCATGTATTGTAAGTCAGCACTTCAGGTCTTGTTTGAGGTTATCTAATTTATTGTTGAAAACACTGAACATCCCTAGTTTCATACGCACGATCAGTGATAGTTCCATATATATCAGTGTACTCACAGGTCCAACTGTCATCTCAGAATGAATGATTCACTTCTGCAGTTATCAGAATGCTGGATTGGTTAAACAATATACTAAGGTTTTCAGGGCACAAATAACCCAGTTAAATGTTTGCCTTCAGGGCAAAGCTTTTCTATTCCTTTGATTCTAATATTTTATGCTTCCAAAATCCTCAAATCAAGGCTTACTCTCTGTGTAGGAAGGGAAATAGTGCTTTTTAAATGTAGGCTTGCAAAGATTCCTTTTCCTAAAAAAAATCTTTATATTTTTACCAACTTGTCTGCTGAGTTGCTTGCCTAAATTTTTGGCAAGAAGGGAATTCTTTTGATTAAGGCTGGTATAGTGTCTTCAGACTTCATAGAAAAGCAGTTGTGCTATTTGGATGGACCAACACAAAGATCTTCTCTTCTGCTAATCTATTAAAGTGGAACTGGAGAGCTGAGAAACCAGGGACTGGGGTCTTCAAAAAGCAGAAAATGCTAGAAGGCATTTGATGAGAAGGCCAGATGGTTAACTCTAGACAGTGGGGTAAGAAAATCCAGGGAAAGAGGAAGGTAGTAAAATTATTATTAAGGCCTAGGCTGAAAATACATCAATGTCCAACTGGAAACATCAACAATTATTCATAAATGTCCATAGGACAATGACTCCTTTTTGCTCTGAGAAAGAACAGAAGCTATTGATGCCCTTGATGTCTCCAGGAGAGCAGTGTTTCTTTTGAGATGAGTATTTCTGCACTAGCTGAGAAAACTTACTTTTCAACCCAAGAGCAACCAACAAGTGGTTGATGGGGACCAATACATGAAGGGAGCAAATGAAGGGGAGTTCATGCTTCCTACTTCTCTTTGGTATCTTTGAGTAATGACCCTAATCAATAATGGGGCCATTATTGTGCACCTAGTAATGGAAGGAAGATAGTGAATCAGTATTTGACAGCAAATTTCTTCCAAGAACTATTTTAGCTGTTTTGCATGTAAACTAGACATGAAGTAATATGACAAGAAAGAAATACCAGAAAGTGATGGAACCAAGAATTGGCAAAGTTATATATTTATGCGTGGAAAGTGATGGTTTCGGGAGACAGATTTTTTTCTGCACATTTCTCATTGATGGAAACTTCTCCCCCCTAAGGTAGAAGTCAGGCCTGGTTGCTGAAGTTCCTGTGTTACTTCATTTATTGGCCTCTTTATTTCTATCTGAAGCACCAGAAAGAACTAGCAAGGTTTTCCTTCATTAGTGCAGAGGCACATGAGCTAGCAGGACAGTTGTGTCCTTTGATGAGACCCAGAGGGATTTCCAGAGTTTGGGAAATGATGGATTCCTGACCCCCACAAAGCAACAACATTTACTTTCCAAAGTATAGACCTGACAGTTTGCTTTCTCAGATGATGGTACCAACTTTAGACAATCTGGCCATAAGTCTCATCCTCATCCTATGCCCTCCCCCATTTCCTTGACCCTATTGTTTCATGATATCTAAAGAAGATGGCAAATTTGTGTCTTCTTTGGTTTTGCAGGAAAAGATATCATCACAGTATTAGAGTCTACCCCCAGAGAGGATACTTAATCCCTCTCTTTTTTTTCCTCCCTTGAATTTTGGAGAATTATTCTGTTTCTAGATTTCTAGAATGTAGAATTAAGATAGAGGACAAGAATCGAGTGAATCAGAGTGGAAGAAAGAGTGGTGGTGGAAAAGGTCCCAGGCATTTACATCGTATCTCCAGTGAAAAATAACCAGGCTCAGGGAAGCCAGCATTCATAGTGCTTTAGGTGATATGGCACAGAGAAAAAGGAACAGCAGGGCATGGCAACATGGATAAGAAAGAGAGGATTCTGCTCCAATCAGACAATCAGAGTTTCTTTCAAGTGATAGGGGACTAAAAAACTGGACCATTCTGGAATTTTCACAAAAGTGAACAATACACTTAGATCTCCTTTCAACTTCCAGAACTGCAAATCTCACAGGGGGTTCTTGCCCCTACTCTGCTCTATTGAATATGCATCATCCCACAACACACTCATTGGATCACAGCTCCAACAGTCATACTTGCCAGTGCTTACGTGTTGACTCTACCTGAAACTTCAAGCTTTTGTCTTTTCTTTCAATATCAGGATAACAAATGTTATTCTACCTCTGAGCAAAGCAATCATCCTTCCCTAAGCACTCTGGAAGCACTTTTTAAATTGTCTCATTTATAGCCTGGAGTTCGTTCGGATACATTATTCATGCATATGGGAATGTGTTTATCTTCTTCATGTTCCTTAGCTTGGTCATGTTTGCATCTCTAGCACCAAGCAAGTGCCTTACACGTTGCATGTGAGCAGCATTAACATTGCTTATAAGTAGTTCTGATTAGGTCTGGTGGAAGTCAATCCAGATATTTGAGTTTGTAGTATGCACTAGACTTGGTTCATTCACATTTCTATATAAGGCCCAAAATATTTTAACACTTAGAATGAAGAGTATTAGCAGATTCTATATATGTTTTTGTTCTTCATTTTCCTTTCTTTTTTTTTAAAAGCTAGTGTCGCATCGTTTGCTTTCATTATCAAGGAGATTTATATGTTCATTCTTCAAACATAAATGAGCCTGATCGAATCCTTTTAGGGATTAAGTGGAATCTAAACAAGGGAAGAAGGAATACACTTGTTCTTGTTGGAAAAATGTTTGTGTGTTGCCAGGCTGGTGATAGTAAGATGAAGTGTTTCATTTCCAATATAGTTACTTATACTTAAAATCTGTTTTCGCTTTGAGGATACATGATTGCTCCAGTTTGAATCATATACATGATTTCTTCAACTCTACCCTATTATGTTCTTGTTTTTGAGTCATCAACAGACATATTGGTGATCTAGCCAATAACCTGAACCCCGGTTCTTTGTTTGCTAACACAGCTCTCCTCCCTTTTTCTCACCTGGGAATCTCGTCTTTTCTGTGAGACTCAAAGCAGTGACTTTCTCCAGGACCAACACTGTAGTCAGAGTGGATGTGTCAATCATTGTTGACTTCAATATAGGTCAGAGTTGTGGTTCTCGATAAGGAGATAGAAGAGTGAGTATAATTTTTAAGTGGAAGAGAACCTCGGAACATTCCTTTAATTTTAAGTTAAAATAAAAATAAAGGAAAAACTGGCTGTATGCTTTATAGCACCTTCTTGTAGTTGCATTTGGAACTGCTTGAGACCAAAAATGCCTCACTGAAGATAAAAGGACAGAAATCTGGAAAGAAAGTGCATTCTTGGCATCATTCTTGAATCCAAAATTAAGCATTCCTGGAGTCATTCTATCTTGGTAGAAAATTTCTTAGTAGGTGACTAGCTCCTCTTTTCAAACACCAAGAAGAGTATTTTCTTTTTTGATATTTACAAAGGTATGATGCCTGAATTGGAGAAAGGCATGTATAAAAGAAGTTTAAAAAAGCCACACAAGAAATGACCAAAGTGGTATTCTAAAGTCATAGATGAAGTGGAGAAGCTTAATCATTGTGTTCAATGTTGCCAGTCTGATGAGGTGTATGGCTTCTTTGTAGTAAGAATGCTAAGTAGATGAAAGTAAAATATATTGAATCACTATGGAAATCAGTGTAATTTTTAAAAAAATTCCCCTGGTTCAGAACCTTACAAAGATACCTCACTAAATGCGACCTTTACAGCGTTCTGTGTGTGTGTGGATGCATCACTTTACTTTTTCGTAGTTTGACTGAGCCTGACTCCTATGTCGGGAGCAGTGTTGACCAATCACCTTTCTTAATTTTATTAATTACATTGCATTATGTGACACAGTTTCATAGGCTCTGGGATTCCTACAACCCCTCCCCGTACCCTCCCCCCATGGTGGATTCCTCCACATTGTTGCAGTATTACAGATCAAATTCAGTCAAGATTCTTTAGTTGCAAACATATACCAAGCATAGAGTCCAGCATCTTATTGTCCAGATAGCTTCAACAGTTTCCGTGGGAGACCATCTCTGGCCTGAAGGCAGAGCTGGCAGAATATCATCCCAATCAACTAAAAGCCACAACATAACATCAACAACAATTTACATTATGGAGTTAACTGACACGGTATTGAGTAACCAATATGTTAGAAAATGCAAGTTCTCAACCACATTCTGTGACTACATCGTTGACACTTCAATTTTTGTTTATATACAACCGGATTCTACACACCTTAAAATGGCTATAGGGCACTATTCAGCTGTCTCGTGTTTATTTTCATTTTAGTATTTAGCAGTTTATAGTGTTGAAGCATAATTTTGCTGAACTTGGCAGATTTTAGGATAGTCTAAACTGGCTTATCACTCTAACAAGGCATATGTCAACACTTGAGGTACAGAACAGTTTTAGGAGGGGTGTGCAGAGAAATCTTCAATACCTTAGTGAGGAGTAACTAATCTTTGTGTCCTACCTTTAAGGTACATGTGAAGCTTTCCTTGTTGTTTTCTGTGTATCTATTCTAATTTTTTGGTTTTTTTTTGGGGGGGGGGGGTCCTCCGGAGCAACCCTGATGGTCATTGCCAGAGAGGGTGGGGATCCAAAGTTGGAACTAAGTAAGGACCAGAGAAAGCTCCTCTCCCGGGACCCGAAGGAAGTTTACTGTTCTTCCTGTTTCTGAGGACCACTAAGGGCTGCTGGCTGTTATTCCAATGACATTAGATCCTGTGAGAAAGGATCTGGGCTTCTTCCATTCTGTGTGGGAGATCTGAAAGGGAGTGGATGACCTCAGAGTTCTTGGCCTACGAGGGCACTCCAATTCCCAGTGGTCTCCTTGGCAATTGGGATATAGCCCTTGGTGCCCATACTGATAGTCCTAGGTGAGGATTCAGGAATCTCCAGGGTTGGGATACAAGCCTCCCCTTGTCCTCCTGCTCCACTCTGGGGTCCCCCTGCCCTGCTCTGTGCATATGACCTCCTATTAAGAGGTTGGCAGGATCGCTCTTGATTCCCCCTGTATGTCTTTGTAGTTTTGCTAATGTCTAATGCTGATTCGAGTCTGTTGTCTATAGGTTACCTGTTATGTTCCTGATAGGTTATACTTCATGTCTTCCTCACATATTCCAAGAAGGTGGAGGATTTCTCTACTCTCCCAACCCATTACAGAATAGCATAGGGTATTAAAAGCATATCAGGTTTTACAATTCTTTGATGTAGATCATAAGCAGTCCGACTCACATTGATTGTTGGTTCATTGGTTACATCACAATATCTTATTGCATGAGATACAGGCTGTTGGGGTTGAACTAATATTACAGTTTACAGGTACTGTTTTTCGGATTGACATCATTTCATCTTAAATTAAGGCAAACATGTGGTATCTAACCTTTTGGGATTGGCTCATTTCCCTTAGCATAATGGTTTCCAGTTGGGCCTATTTGGCCACAAAGAACTGCATTTTGTGTGTTTTTTTTTTTAATAGCTGAGTAGTATTCCATGGAGTAGATGAACCATAGCTTTCTTTTCCAGTCTTCTGTTGATGGGCATTTCGGTTGCTTTTAAGTTTTTTCAATTATTGATTGTGCTGCTATGAACATAGGGGTGCATGCAGGTTTTTGCTGTAACAGGTGTTTTGGATGTATTCCTAGGAGTGCTATTGCTGGACCATATGGTATGCAGATTTTCAGTTGTTTGAGTGTTCTCCATACTGATTTCCATCATCCCATTGTCTACACATGTCCAACAGTTTCATTGAGAATCCATCTTTTGTCTGGATTTTGGGATGCATGTTCCTTTGTACCCCCATGTCTGTATATGATAGACCCCAGTACTCCATCACTATATGTTACCATAAGTGAGAAGCCATGAAATGAGGTCAACAACCAGTATGAGTTAGAACAGCCACATCAACAACAACATCAACAACAAATTATAGCACCTTGAAAAATAGCGCTCCACCGAATAACCAACACATGAGTGACAAAAAGGAAATACAGAAGTCTCTTGGGAAAAATGGTGCCATTGTATAATTCATGAGCATGTTTTATAGCATTCTTTGTCATAGCATTATGGTCTCAGAGTCAACGTGATTATTTCCTTAAGTGTGGAGCCGTATTGCTGGTTACAATATCAAAAGAATGGTCCAACCAATGATCTTTTTATTTCAAACAATGCTATAATAAATCAAACTTAAAAATGATTAAAATTTGTGATCAGCACCATGACACACTATGCTAAGCCTTCTCCTGTGGTACTGGCATCCCATATGGGTGCTTGTTCATATCCTAGTTACTTCACTTTCAATCCACCTCCCTGCTTATTGCTTAGGAGAGCAACAGGGATGGCTCAAATTATTGGGTTGCTGCAATCCCGTGGGAGACCCAAAGATGCTCCTGCTTTCTGGCTTCAGGATCAGTGAATGGAAGAACTCTCTCCTCTCTCCTTTCTCCCTCTCACTGTCTCTTCTTCTCTTTGTGTAACTCTGCCTTTCAAATAGAAATAAAATAAATCTCAAAAGCAGAATTTAATCAAGTTATTTTCCTATATGGGCATCATCAAAGTCATTCTCATGTGATAAGAAATTATTTTCTCACTTCCTGAAATAAAGACATTTCATCTACAAAGGAACATGTGACTGTATTACTTTCTATCAACTGAGAATTGCAGTGTTAGTTTTAAGTATATGCTAGTTCCCTTCCTTCATTCATGATATTCATACATAAAGGTTTTCCTCTTCAATCCTTTCTCTGGTTACAGTATTTACTTCATGTTTCAGGGACATTACACTTTGTTATGTGATGTAGTTTGGCTCAAATAGGAACAGAAGTGATGTATACCATTTCCAACTTGAAATCTTAAAGAAGTATGGTAGCTCCACAATCATATTTTCCTGTTGTCATGAGAATACCATTTACCTAAAAGGAGTCACCCTGATGGGAACTTAAATCTTGTACAGCTGGGAGAGGAAAACACACAGATGGCAGGTCTCATGTACGATACATGTACATTTGTGGTTTAAGTCATTTAAATTTCAGATTTTTTTGATTTAAATATAATTTAGTGGAGAGTGATAGTTACAACTTTATATTTATGGGCTATTTTTAATTTCTCTGTAATAATCCTTTTATTGTCTACCACATTTTGTCACATTTATGCTTTTAAATGTCAATTTATTGTGTCTGAAGCTATGATGAAAGGGATATTTAAGCATTCATTGTCATTGCGATTTCTTGTAAGATTTTAGTGAGTTGTACAGATATTATTTTTATCAGTCAAAGCACTGGTGAATAGGAAATTCGTTGTAATAGATCACTCCTGTTGTAGCAACACGATTTAGACTCAGCCTTCCCGAAGCCAGAATGTCTAGCTAAGACCTTTTCAGTTGTAGGATTAACTAACAAGAATTGAGATAAGACTTTTTACACAAATCAAACATCTGGATTAAAATTTAAAACCTTATCAATTGTCCACATACCCAAACTCCAGATATGAATTTTTTTGTTAAATTTTTGAATTTTTCAATTTTATGGTACAATTTCATAGAGACTGAGATTCCTCCCTCCCCCCAAACTCCTACCCCTGACATACTTTCCGCATATTGTTATAATACTATAGTCCTTCATAAGGAGTCGTGATTCCATCAGTCTGTTATTGAAGTGTGCCCTGACATTGCTGGTATAGACAATGTCAGGTATGGAAATTTTAAATTATGGTCATGGATGGTCTCAGCCCTGTTGGCTGGAAGTTATTTACTTCACTTGATTACTGCCGAGGCTCACAGAGATGCCATCAAGAAAAGCTAACAGTTTTCTAAGAGTTGGAAGAAGATTTTAAGTCAAAATTTCACTGCTGGCCTGGGAGGTGTTGGAACTGACTCCCATTTGTTATGGTCACATCTGTGCTTATGACTTCTATGATAGTACTTCTTTTATGACTAAATATAAAAGCAATTTTGATTTTGTGGAATACTGTAAAATGAAAGAGAATTGGGGGTCTGTTCTGGCAGCATTCCCAGGTATGAACTTTGTGGGAAGAAATGTTACTAATTGACACTGACAGTCAAATGAAATAGGTCAACTCTTGGTGATCCAAAGCTGTTTACTCAATTCTCACAAAACTCAGGTTTTCTTATTCCTCTTGCTGAAAGCTTTATCCTGAGTTGCCTTATTGTCTACCAACACTTATGCCAACACACAAGGAATTGTATGCTCACTGTTGTTAGGTCGATCTGAAATAAATTAGCATGGGAGATGGTGAACTATTGCCTTGATTTTTGTTTTCTTTCTTTTTTTGAGATTAGTTAATTCGTTTGAAACACAGCATGACAGAGAGGAAGACACACACACACAGAGAGAAATGGAGATATCTTCTATCTTTTGTTTCACTTCCTAAATGCCTGCGATAACTAGGACTGTGCCACACCAAAATCAAGGGAAAGGAACACTGTTTCTCACGTGGGTGGCAGCAACCCAAGTACTTAGTCAGACTCTGCTATGTCCCAGGTACTTTAGCAGGAATCTAATTAGAGGCAAGACTTGATCTCAGGCACTTGGATATGGAAATGTCGCATCCTGCAAGGTCACTTAACCAGCAATACTATGACAACAAACTTACTGTTGAAATTTAATGAATATAAGTCAACTTTATGTGTGAAAGTTTGTAGATCATTAAGTACTGATTAAAAATGTACTTAAATGGAGATTAAACTTACTTCCTTCTATCTTACCCAACCAATGATTGCTTGTTCATTCTTTGAAACAATGCTCTGAGTTCTCCTTCTTGACAATCCTTTCCAAACCCTCTTTGTCATTTGATTTATTTCTTTTCTGGACTAACTTAGCACCCTGTAAATTCCTGCATTATGCTTTTGCTACAGCAGTGCTGCATTTTATTGTCTTGCTTTCAAACATCAAATATATTAATAAAGTGATAAATTAAAAGATCAAATATCTGATGAATCTAATAGGGTTTCCACAAAACACACAAAAAAATAATCCAAATGGATTGTTTAAACACTTTCTAAATGAAGAAATACAAAATTTAACCAAATTGTTTATTTTCTTATCTGCCAGTTAATTATAGTGATTTCATATAGCTGTGTGTTATGTAGTCTGGCAACCTGACTGGATGTAATGTGTAAAAACTGAAGTGCTAATCATCTCAGAGGCTTAAAATTAATGACTCAATAATATTTTATGTGATTCTAATACAAAGTTATTGGTGGATAACAGATACTATTTGGTTAAAGTTTTCCATGAAACAAAGTTTGTTTTCTATATGCATGGTTATTTACTTCTTATTTAAAGTACAGTTTGTTTTTTTGCTTGTTCAGTTAATACCTTGTCTTCTCTGTCTACCATTTTAAGGCTGCCATTACAGATCAGATGGGATAGTGTTTGTGGTAACAACACAGTAGGCAAGAAGGGATGAAGTATGACAGGGGATTAATCACTTTAGATTAAACACTTTAGAGTGATTGACCAGGTAAACCAGCTGTGGAAAGTCAAGATAAGAGATTGCAAAATTCAAAAGGTGGAAAATAAAATGTGCTAGAGACAAGTGATGAAAAAATAGATATATTATGATAATTAAGAGGATTTTTAAATACTAAAGAGTATCTATTATCATGTCTAAGAAGAAAATAGATCTGGGGTTGACTTATTTAATTATTGATTCCATTATTAAGAATCTGAGGCCTTTCAACATCACACTTTACAGTAGTTAGTTGTTATCTTTATCTGTTGGCAAACATCCAGAGGTCCAAGATGAATCTATGCGGATAGAGTAATGTTTGGCTGAAGAAAGAGGTTGTCTCTTTCCATTTGGTTCATTTTAAGAGAAAGCTTTTCAATAAGCCTTTAGCAGATTTACTCTGTGGCACACTGGTTGATTGGATCTAACGTTACCAAATTTCAGAATTCAGGCAAATTGCTCTTCAGGGGTCTTGAACTGCCATGCTGAATTTAAAATTATAATTATATATTTTCCTCTTAAACTGAGCATATTGTTATGATGCCTTCACTTAGTAATGAATGTCAAGAAAAAAACATAACAGAGCTGTGCTAAAAAGGAAGCAAGGGAAACGAGAACATTGGCTGCCAATAATCAGAGTATGGCTTATCAAGTCAGGATGGCTAAACTTCAATGAGTGAGGGTAAAAGTAGCTCAAAAAGAGTTTGGAGAGATGCAGAAAGGTTAGTTTGTACATAATCTTATGGACCCAGGGAAGAAGAACACAATTCACTTATTGTAAGTGAAATGGGATGTTACTGACTGGAAGTTATACGATGAAGTTTATGTTTTTATAGCTTCTCTGTAGATTATCACTGTTTAATTAAAAATATGACATGAGCCATATCCTGAATTTTTAGTTTAAGTACATCAAGGAAAAAAATACAAGAGTGAAAATAGTTTCAATATATTTTATTTAAATAGTTTAATAAAAATCGTATCACTTTGACGTGTAATCAATATAAAATTATAAATGAAATGTCTTACATTTTGGCCTTAAGTATTGAAAAAGATCAATATATGCTAGCTAGCACATTTTAAATGCTCAAAGGCCATATATGGCTAGTGGCTACTCTATCATATTGTATGATATTGCTTACATTGTATAAGTACATAAGGGTAGATGATGGAGATATCAGAGAATAATAAAAAGGAGATGTTTTTGGGAAGAGTCTTGATGAGGGAATGTGATATCTTGGACTATCCAGAATGGATGAGCATGAAGTAACCTCAGAGACACTGAGATAAATGCAGTTTGTACATAAAGGCAACTGAGTTTTCTATGATTCCTGCGTTACACTGGTTGTGTCATCTTATAGAAATAACTTATTTTCATGAAGGCCAAGTTTTTTCCTGTATTAAATAAGAATCGTACATTACTTGTCTATGGTTGAGAGTAGGATGGGACTACCCTTGCAAAGCTTTCATCAGAATTCCTGAAACTCAGGAACTTGGGCACGTTTAAATCTACAAAAATATGTGTCAATGAAAGCCTATGAGATTTCAGAGGAGGTCGTGAATATTTCTTAGTAGTAAAATAAAGTCCTTTGCACAGAGCCTTCCAGGTTAAGCACACTTGCCACAGGAACACGGACTAGAAGCAATCACCTGGGAAGAGAAAGCAAGCTTGCAAAGCCCCAGGTGCCTTCACAATGACAGAGTACTAGACTGAGAATAGGGATCAGTGAGAGGTGTGGTTGGAAAGTGAAGAGACTTGGAATCTCTGCTTCAAAGTTAAAATTTATGGTATGCATAGTAAGAGGTTTCCCTCTATTTTAGTCAAATGGAGGCTTTGGCGGATCTATCACTTCAGTAGTTCTCCAGAGACATTACTCAGGAGAGCCCTTCATGATGTGGTAGTGATTGATCTGGCATGATGTCAAAATGGAATAGAAAAGACAGAGGAATGCCAAAGTCATTCAAAGTAAAGTTTGCTTTCTACATTTTCCCCCTTTTCCAGACTTCTTTATCACACTCTAATTCTATCTACATAACTACAAATTCTTCATTGTTTTAAAAATACTAACCAAACAAGCAGATCTAATGTAAGCATTACATGTGTGGGCAAAAATATTTAAAAATAAAATTTGTCCAGTATTCCTGGGAAGTGAATAATTTATAGAACTTAATGTTCTATATCACTGAAAGTTCCTGTTTTAACATTTAATATTTTAAAATCTTACATGTTTTGGTTGTCTACACCCTGGCTTGATATGTGATGTATGGTAATTGCAAATTAAAAGAGTTACATGAGAAATTCTAACAGGGAGAAGGAGTGAGTGAGGGGTGAAGAGAATAGGGAGAGGTGGCTTATTTTGATGGAAATAGCAGTTAATTGAGAGTAGGAGTATATACACCGAGTTTTTGCTGTATGACCTTAGATAAATTATTTAACATATCTTGGCGACAGAATGAAGAGGTTTAAGAAAAGGATCTTGGAGTCTTTTTCCCACCATAACATTCTACTAATCTTTCAAAACAGAAAGGATAGAAAACTTTCAAGGAGATTAACATTTTATTTTGGTATCCCCCAGCATTAATGGTTTGGGAAAACTGGCCAAAACAGAGGAAAAAGCATGCATGCTTATCCTTCTAAATGAAAGAGAGATTAAATGTTTTAGGAGAGTATGATTTTACTTCTTAGAAGTATAAAAATTGACACTGAGAGATTACACTTGCCAAAATAGTGTGTTTTTAAAATCAGAGGTTCTCGCCAAGCTCAATCCCTCTAAGATCCAAGTTTTCTTCCCTCCTCATTATTGTCACAAATAATGGGAATACTAATTTTCACTTAATAACACCTCTCTTCTGTATATTTGTGGGTCGCTATTAGAAAAACAACTTTTCCTATTATTAAGAAATAAGGCTTTCTTAAGAAAGCTTCTTGGATTCCTTGGACATCAGAAAAAGTCCTTCTTCTGTGTGTATTTTAGCAATATGTTGCTAAGTTGAGTGTGAAGAAGCCCAAAGCCTGGATTTAGAAGTTGAGAAGAAAATGCATGTTAAAGCACATTCCTGCCTTTCCTGAGCTCTCAGCACTGAGAAGCCATTTGAGATGTGCAGCATACTTAAGCCCAAAGAACCACACTCCAAACAAATGGAGCTGTTGTGATAAGTAGCTGAAGGGAAAGGTCACTCCTTAAATGTCTCCCCAGTTCTACTCTTGCAATGAAAAAAAAAGCATCTGGATGATAAATCACAGTATGCAAGTCTTTGGAGAGGTTTGAAAGAATCAGCTAATCCATTCTGTCCTCTCTGTTACAATCTCTGCACTGGTGGTGTAAAAGAAGATAGGGTACTGGTAGCCCACTGGCTGGTTCTCTTCAGAGACTGGAGCACTGATGTCCAGTACTAGTATTTCTTGTCTGAATTAGGAATCATATTCTGTATTTTTATGTGCATGTGCACATGCGCACATTATATGTGCATCCCCGGTTTTACCATTATTACAGATATGTGTTCCTGTTGAATATTTTGTTGTTTGTGAAGAAAGGAAAAAATTTTAAAAAAGGTGACCTCTTCTTTAGAACATGTTCCTTTTATTGATCATTAACTATTTATGTGTCAATCACATTTTACTCTTGTATACACAAGGCAAGAAAGGCCAGGCAAAAAGCTCATTTCCAGTAGAAAAGTCTCCCTAGGTATTTGCAATGCTAGGTTCCTTCTCCACAGAAGCCCTCTGTCCATCATGGAATACAGCTCTTAGAAACAGGCTCAAGATACAAATAAGCAAGCAAAAAACAGGCTCACCAGATTTTTAAGTGAAGGTGAGAAGTCCATGGGTTTCCCCTGGGGTGGTATGTATCTGAACAAAACTATACTCCGTGTCTGCAGTACATATTTTTTAAACACACATGTGCACATGTACATATACACAGATGTACATACAAATCCTTTTCATTATGTCACTTTTACTTGTTTAAGAAATACTGTCTGATTTTGCTCATGAGAAACCAAATAAGGTGACATCATAGAAATAGCAAACATGTAGAATGGTGGTTATTAGAAGACAAAGGTTACATAACTGCTGTTTGATAGGAGGAATAAATTCAAATGATCCATTGGATAGCAAGGTGACTATATTTAATGCTGATATATTGTATTTAAGATTTTTTTAGTTAGTTTAGATATTAGGTGCTCTCATCATAAAAATAATTACTATGTGAACCAATGCATTTTTAGCTAGTTCAATATTTCTACAATAATGTATATAATATATATAATATCTGTCAATTTAGGAAAAAACACAAAATAAATGTAATAGAAAATGCATTCTCCATCAGAAAGTGCATTGGGAGAAGAAATATAAGGTTATAAGACTGAATATGAGCAATGACTTATCTTTCTCATGGAATTGGTGGGGTTTGTTGTTGTTTACATTTGTGTTTTCAAACAGGGAGCAGATGTATTGCCAAATGACTACCTTGAGGTCTGTGAGCACAAATTACAGTAAATATAATAAAGGCAAGCTTTACAATACTATAAAACCTGAGAGAAAATGAAAGATTGTTTTATTAGTAAATTCAGTACTAATAAGAAGCAATGGTAACTTTTGTCACCAAAAAAATCTCTCATGCCAGGTTCTAAAAGCTAAGTTTGAAAGTACTTGAGATAAGCTTTCAAGATTCTAAACTTGAAATTCCCACTGTTGCTATGTACAGCTCTTGTTGGCAACATTCCATTTTCAAAAATGCTCTCTTGGAATGTGGAGAGACAGGCCGACATGCCTGCATTTTCCAGTTACTGGTTAGTGCTACTTTAGTTGTGTTGAAAGCATGGAGTGAGACAAGAGTTTAGGCAAGTACAAATGGCTGACTCTCAGTAGGGGGAAATGTGGATGCAGCTGCCCTGGGAAGATACCTGCTTACTTCCTCTTCCATGAATTATGTAACTGGATCTCATGCCAAGTTTCAGTTTCATGGATTTTTCAAAACCAGTTTTTAGGGTTTTTTTTCATTTGTTTATGTGTGAATTTAGAAATAAAGGCATCTTTGACCACCATGCTACAGTAATGATGGCTTGGATTCCAGGTGTGCCAGGTAATAGAACATTTCAGACTCACATTTTTTCTTTACAATCAGTTTATATCCCTTCAGTGACATTTTCATGACTTTTGCATGGGTATTTGTAGACCTTTTTCCCTATATGTAAGTACCCCGGATGTTATTTGTTTTGCACTCCATGTTTATCTTAAGGAATTGGATCATTAAATCTACATCCCATGTTTTAGCAAATGACCTTCAGGTATAAAATGAGGTGAGGGCTGTTATTTCCAAGAAGAAAGGAGAGCTTTGTGAAAGACTATACTGGGTGAATTTCTCAGTATCTGTTTTTGGTCTCTCCATTGTTCACAAGAAAACTGCTTGTCTGATCTCCAAAGTAATGGTTGTTTTATGCTCTGAAAGAGCTCAAACCCTGAAATAATGAGGCTGATATAACACAGGGAATCGTCAAAAGGGCATAAATCCCTGATGTAAGAAAATACAGTCCACTTTGTATGTCTTTTAAGAGTTTAAGACTATGGTGATTCTCGGAGGTATTTGCTGCAGTGCTGAGGTAAGCAGAGTGCTTTCAAATGATCTTTCACACCCACAGCACATTAGCCAAGAATGTAAATAGTAGCTCAGTAAATCTGTTATATTAAAAATTAGCTTAGTTGTAGAAAGTTTTTTTTTTTCTCTCTTTAGTAAAAGATTTTCCCAGCTGGAAAAAAAACACAAAGATTTTTTGACTTAATAAAATTTCATGATTTTGCTCAACTGATGTGTTTAATTAATTAATAAATTCTCATCTTGTAACAACTGTGAAGGCTCCGGGTAATCTCTTGCAGCACTGTCACTGAATCCAGTTGACATGGCTAGTAGGACCTGAAGTAGTGTAACCCAGGTGACCTGGCGCAACCCATAGAGTGTGACAAAACTGGTGAGCAACTGTGACACTGAAGTGGAAAATGACCATGCCTTTGTTTCTTTCTAGAACATCACTTTGTCTTGTGATAGAATCAATATTTGAGATGTAAGTTTAGATATTTATATAATTTATTAAGACATTATAAATGTTAGTAAAAAGATAATACCATTAGTATTACATTTTTAGAAAATAGATAGGTATACAGATATTTTAGTTAAGTCAATAGCCAATGAAGTCATTTTAGTTTTAAGTTAAGACTTTGATTTCTTGGAAATATTATGTACAATATACATAAAGAAAAGCCTGTTGAAGTTGTCAGTAATTTTTAGCATGTAAAAGGAAGTTGAGATGAAAAAGTTTGAGATCCATTATTGCAATCACTAACAATCTCATCCATTTCGACATGTTTTCATTTTCATTCAATTCAAATTCTTTTCCATTTTCTTTTTCTAATCTTTTGTTTTTCCTGTGTTACTTAGAAGTGCACAGCTTAACTTCTATCTATCTTGGGATTCCTAGGTATCTTTCTGGTTTTGATTTCTAACTTAATATTGTTGTGGTCAGAAAACATACCCTGGTTTCAATCCTTCTAAATTATTGAGACATTTTATGATGCAACATATGGTCTATTTTGGTGAATTTTCTGTGTGTTATTACAAGAAGGTATATTTACAGTTCTGTGTGTAGAGTTCTACAAAACTCCTCTTGATTGATACTTTTGCTAGTACTTACTGTCCTTTATTATCTAGTAATTATTCCCTTGCTCTAATGTGCACTTCTTTTAAAATAAGCAACTGGTTCTGCCATATCTTAGCATTTTTCAGTTGTCTGGCAGTCTGCTAATCTGTGTCTTTTGATGGAGTGTGTAATCAGTTTGAATTGATTAACTAATAAAAATGTTTTTTTAACAGATTTATTTGTATTGCAAAGTCAGATATATACATATATATATATAGAGAGAGAGAGGAGGAGGAGAGACAGAGAGAAAGATCTTCACTCCCCAAGTGAGCACAATGGCCGGTGCTGTGCTGATCCAGAGCCAGGAGCCAGGAACTTCCTCCAGGTCTCCCACATGGGTGCAGGGTCCCAAAGCATTGGGCCATCCTTGACTGCTTTCCACACCACAAGCAGGGAGCTGGAAGGGAAGTGGAGTCGCTGGGATTAGAACCGGCGCCCATATGGGATCGGGACATGTTCAAGGCGAGGACTTTAGCCGCTATGCCACGCTGCTGGGCCTTAAAATGATTTTTGACATGATTTGGATTATTTGTCTTATCCTTTCTGCTCATCATTCCACTTTTCTTCTTTTTTAAGATCACGTGCTTATTTTTCATATTTCCTTTAATCAACTTTATTGGCTTGATAGCTAATGAGGTAGCCACAGCTAATTGTGGTTTAGTTCCATAGTCACACTGATTAAATTTGTGGTGTTAATTATCCCTGTGTTGAGTACTTCATTGGATGGTGAGAAGACGATATCAAATTTTATTTCTTTAAAATGCATGTGGCTATTTTTTAATCAGTATGGAAATATTATTTTCCTCTAGCTACTCTTTGCATTTGTTTTGGTCACTTGATTATTTTATATATACTGTAGTGACATTTGCTTTGGTTATACCCTAGCTAGAGTTTATTCATCATGGAGCTGTGGTTTGTTGATTTACTCAAATTTGAAAGAAAAACTGCCATTGTTTATTCTACTCTCCCTTTGCTTCTGAGGCTGGATGTAGCACTACTTGATATTAACCCACACAAACTTTGATACACCATCCATTTCTATCCATTCTTTGCTCTGTTCTTCAGTTTAAACTTTCTACGACTTTGAGCACAAGTTTATTGACCATTTTCCCCTCAGTGTCTAATCTGATATTATTGCAAGGGAATTCTTTGTTTCACATGAGATCTCTTTCACTTATGGACATTTTGATATTATCCATTTTCCTCTCTGTTAAGCCTGTGTTTTCCTTTAAAATTGAGAATCTTTATAACAGTTTTTATTTGTTAACTTTGTTTGTGAAACATTGGTAATTTATTTACCTATTTCTTCATGTGCCTCGAAATAGTTTATTAATTGTTAGACATAGTAATTTTGTATTAAGTGTCTGAATTCTGTTGTCTTTTTTGACCATTGAGTTTTATTCTAGAAGGCAGTTAAGTCAGTTATACATTTTTAAATTTACTATTTATTTGGAGTGTCAATTAAATCTTTTTTATTATTTATTTGAAAACATAAAGTGATCTGTGATAACGCCTACTCAAGAGCTAATTTATCTTACTCTTGACATATAATCTTTCTGATGTTTCTACCAAACACTATGGTGTCCGTCAGGTGTGTCTTCTTAATTTTTCATGACACAGGTATATCCCAGTAGTGTGCCAGTTTTAGAGATTGGTCAACTGAAAGCTTTTGCTTTTTCCAATTACTATTTTCTGACATGTATTATGGGGTCTTCCTCTGCATAGAGTTTGAATTTGATATTCAAGCAAACACTTGAGGAACATCTATGTAGACTTTGCACTACACTATTTTTGCACTATAGTTGCATCCTGACAAGTTCACTGCTCTATAAATTCTAGTGTCCTCAGTTTTCATAAACTCAAATTTCAAATTCTTTTTTCTTAGCCAAGTGAGACAACCATGATGTGCTCCAATTTCCCCTTTGGATGCTAATATATAGCAGATACTTTCAAATAAAAAACTAGGATTATATAAAGTGTAGCAGACTTTATTTAGCTCCCATCAAACATTATATTCAATGTTGACAGTTTTTCAGTTTTTGAAGCTATTATTTTATATAGATAGTTCAGGTTTTTGGTTGTTTGGAAGAGGATGAATTTAGATCAATTACTCCATTATAGTTGGAATTGAAAGCATTTATTTGATATTATATAGGGAATAACCAAGTTCTTGTGAGCTAGACAGTGATGTGATAAATATGAAAGTTTCTGAAAAATACGTATGAAACAACTATGAGTAGAATTCAAATAGTTTTAGCAAAAGAAATGTATTCTTTAATTCCATTTCTATGATCTTTTAAAATTACTCTTGTATTTGGGAAGAATTATTCTTGAAAAAATTTTTAAAAACTCAAATGTATTGAATGATGAACTTGGAAACACGTAGGGAGGGGGAGTAAAGCAAACATGCAATGAATAAGCATGCAATGAATAGAGCCTAACCTGAGCTATTAGTACTGATAATGAGCGTGTAACTACAGAAAGGAAAACTTGTCTCCAGGATATTGTTTAATAAGAATTAGGTTGGGAAAGGCTGCCTGAAAGAAAAGTCCCTAGAAGGACACTTAATGAAAGAATACTAACAAGTGGTTAGTACTAAATGCCTACTATCTTCTTAATGCTCATATTTAGTTTTACTTATCACTCAAGAAAACTTCATGTATGTTATCACCCCTAATCTGCAAGTGAGGAAGTTGAGGCTGAAAGAGGGTAAGTAGTTAGACTAAGTTGCTTCATCTGAAAATGATAGAGTAGCCTCTAATTTAAGATTGACTGCATGTCTGAAGCTTTTTCTTCATTCATACTTCTATAGCGGTTATGACCCTTGGAAACTCTATTTATATTATACAGTTCTAGTAATATTAGAGTGTGTAGAAAATCTAGTGTTCTCCTCAAATAAAATAGGAATTACAAAATCTCTTGCAAACCTCCATCCAAGTGGAAGACGGAGATGATTATTTGCTATCTGTAAGGGATACTGTTAGACTGTAGTTTCTGGTTTACCTCCAGCTACAAGAAACTGCCCACTGCCAATGACACAGTCATCTCTTATTTAATCATACTTCAATAATTGAAATCTCTAATTAATCAGATTAATAAACTACTTATTAAACTATCTTCTGTTATGCTTGAAAAATCCTCAGAGTGACTTTACAAATAAAACAGAAAAAAACATCTAAAATTAAAGATGAAAAAGAAAACATGAGAAACTAGTAAAATGATCTTGCCTTGCTAAATGGGTTCGTTGATCATTTTTCTGTCACCTTTTTTTTTAAGATTTATTTATTTTTATTGGAAAGTCAGATTATAAAGGGGAGGAGAGACGGAGAGAAAGAAGTGGCTGCAATGGCCAGAGTTGAGCTGATCCGAAGCCAGGAGCCCAGAGACTCCTCCTGGTAACCCATGAGGGTAAAGGATCCCAAGGCTTTGGGCCGTCCTCGACTGCTTTCCCAGGCCACAAGCAGGGAGCTGGATGGGAAGCGGGGCTGCCAGGACCGTTATGGGATCCCAGCATATGCAAGATGAGGACTTTAGCCACTAGGCTATCGTGCTGGGCCCTCCTGATTTCTTCATCTCTTTTAATATTTTTCTGATGTAAGAATGGCTACACCAGCTCATTTTTCTTTTCCATTAGCCTGGAATATCTTTTTCACATTCAGTGTCTGCATATCTTTGTTGATGAGGTGTATATCCTGTAGGCAACAGATAGATGGGTTTTATTTTTTATGCAGTCCACTAATCTCTGACACTTGATGGATGACTTTAAACCATTTTCATTCAGGGTTAATATCAATAGGTAGTAATTTGGTCCTATTATTTTAGCAATGGTTTGTTCACTGATTCAGTCTTTTTTTGTTTTATTGGGACATTCCCCACATTTGCCTTTGGTTTTGATAGGTGCTATTCCTTTTCTTTGCTATCCTTAAGTATCATTTGTAGGACAGGTCTGGAAGAGGTTAAATCTTTGAGATTTTCTTTACAGTGTAAGAATGTTGTTTCTTTTTTAAAGATAAAGGAAAGCTTTGCCGGGTAAGTTATTCTGATGTTTTCTTTTTCATCTCTAATTTTATTTGGTTTTCTTTGCTAGTCTAGCTAAATGTTTGTTTTGCTCATCTTCTTAAAATGGCTCTTATTGCAATTTATAGTCTTTTTTATTTCGATTGCATTTATTTTTTGCTGTGATTTTATCATTTCTTGCTTCCTATTCATTTTTCTTTTTAATAAATTCTTGAGATGCATTATTAGATCATGTATTTGAAGTATTTCTATTTTTTTCAAGCACCTGATGTTATAAATGTCTTGCTCAACACTGTTTTTTTTTAATGAATTTTGATCTTTTTGTTTTTATTTTCATTTCTTTAAAAAAGGTTTTTTTCTTATTAATTTCTTCAGCAACACATAGATCGGACAGTAGCATCATTTTCTTCAAGAAGTTTTATAATTTTCTTTTTCATTTCTTCAGGGACACATTGGTCATTCAGTAACATGGCACTTAACTTCATGGCGCTGTGAATTTTCTATTTTCTCTCTGTTGTTGATTTTTGTTTTCTGGCTTTTCACTTAAGGAAATTCATAGTAACTGTATAATAGAAACTATCATGTCCGGATGTGAAGATAGCAATACAGTATGCATCTCTACTTCCAAATCAAAGATGGACTCCCAATGAAACTGTTGAGTGTATCTTGACAATAGGATGCTGGACTGTCTGCCATTGTCCATACCTACAATGTCAGGACACACTGAAATAGCAGAATATGGACTTTGACTGATTAGGAAGGACTTTATTATTTAATAATATAGAGGAGATCGGTGGGTGGAAAGATGTTTGGGGAAGAAGGGAGGGGAAATCCCAGAGCCCATGTAACTGCATCATAAAGTAATAATAATAATAAAATTTTGAAAACAAAAAAATTAGATGATGGTTAGCTTTATCTGTTTATTTGTTCCTTAGATTAAAAGCAAAAACAAAATATAAAGTAGAAAAATTATTTACTGTTTTACCAGACTTACCCACATCTTTTTCTTTTAAGATTTATTTGTTTTTGTTACAAAGTCAGATATACAGAGAGGAAGATCTTCTGTGCGATGATTCACTCCCCAAGTGAGCACAACGGCTGGTGCTATGCCGATCTGAAGCAGGGAACCAGGAAACCTCTTCTGGGTCTCCCACATGGGTGCAGGGTTCCAAGGCTTTGGACCGTCCTTGACTGCTTTCCCAGGCCACAATCGAGCTGGATGGGAAGTGGGGCTACCAGGGATTAGAACCGGCGCCCATATGAGATCCCGGTGCGTTCAAGGCAAGGACTTTAGCCGCTAGGCCACGCAGCCGGGCCCTATCCACATCTTTTTGATGTGTTTATATTTCCTTACAAGAATTTTAACCATTAAAGAAATGAATAAGTTTGGGATAAAGTAACCACGTTGAGCATATTCTGTAAATAACTGGTTATTATTAGGCATAAACCAGTAACTTTTTGACAAGGAACTGGCTATTTTAACACTAAGTTGATAATTGGGTGGCATTCCGAGAGTGGGTTAGTGATGTTATTGGTTGACATCTCTCTATGCCTTCAGTGACTCTCTTGCTGTTTTTTTTCTATTATTCCCTTTTCTTTCTTCTATACCACTATACTATTGGATAGGAATGGGTGTTTTCAGCAACAAAATTAGCTACCAGCGTATTCTTTTAGCAGCTGGTCATCAGCAATTGAAAAGATACTGAGAAAATACTCAGAGCTACAAAGTTAATCATAATTTATGCATGTCTTGTCTAGTATAATAACTGTGAAATTTGTCTGAAATTGCTAAACAGAAGTACCTGGTAAATTCTAGATAGTAACACATACCAGGGTTATTATTTTATACAATCTGAAAATTCTGCAAAGACAGAATTGGAGCTTATGGTAGACATAGTAGGTGCTGGATGAGACAACTAGTCTCTTTCTTTTTTACCTATGGTTTGTTATGTTTCACAAAAATTAGAATAAATAGCTCAATAAATAAACTGTCCTCTGACCCACTGATCTCTTTACCTTCTTGTAAGAGTCCTGCCAGGAGTTAGCTTTTGCAGCAACTTGAGAAAATAGGCTGGGCTCACCCCTTTCATTCTACTTAACTGAATTGCAGATGTTATTCAAATTAATCACATCGTCCAGCCTTTTGACAAACGTTATGGAGTTGCTTGGCTCAATAAAAATCATGTGTCATCGAGTTCTCTGGGTTAAGTGCATGCTACTTAGAAAAGCATTTCTCTTGTCTTTTTGTTTAGACACCTTCAACATCTGCATATCAGTTTCAGCCTGTCTTTCCCTATTCCAGAGTTACCAAATACACTTCTCTCACTTTGTCATTCTTCAAGGTACTCATTCACTCTGCTCAATCTACACTTCACTATCTTTGGGCAACTCTCGACATCTCCTTGACTCTGGGGAAGCGCAGGTATGCTCTACCCAAAGTGGAGACTGCTGGGAGCAGAAGGAGGAGGCCGTGTAGCTTCACACACTTTTATTATTTCCTGCCCTCAGATTCAATCCCAGAGGCTGAAGATTATTTCCAAATGTACCCTGCGGCCAATCTCGTCATTACACGGATATTAGGTCCTACAACTCAGCATTGTGGCTTATGCATCTCTGGGCCTCATGAGACCATGTGTGGGTTAAGTTTTGACATTGAAAAAAAAAAAGAAAGAAAAAGAAAGAAAAAGAAAACAACAGCCTTGTAGAACTGATTGAAAACATATACAGTGTGGCAGTGCATGCTTGTGGTCTCAGCTTGTGGCTTCATAGATTTGAACAGAGAACACCAGCATCTGGCACTGCAAAAAAAAATCACCAAGTAGACACCTTGAATTTCTCTGCCACAGCAGATAAAAACCGTCGTAAGCCACACATATTTGTTTGAAGGAAAGTCAGAGTTTACATGTAAAGTTATATGGAAAATTATGTGTTTTGTGATTTCCCTCTGACCCTAGTCTCCTAGTCCTGCAATGACAACAAAAGCATGTTTCAATAATGCAATGATCTATTCTGCTGTTCTGCAAAGAAAATTCAGTTGTTACCTGATCATAATGGGAATATAGGCTTTAATATTATTATTATAATTTTTTTCTGTTTAGAGCTCAAAATGGAGGAAATATATATTATATTACATATAATACATAATACATATGTATAATAGAAGTCTGAATAAAATTGTATGAATATTATTACATATGGAAGCTGTTGCTAATCAGAGTTTAAAAGATGCTGCTTGGTGGTGGACGTTGTATGCAGAGGATCAGACTGTCCCCTGCATCTCATATTAAAGTGCCTGTTCAAGTTCCAGCTATTCTGCTTCTCATTCAGCTCCATTAATGTGCATGTGAGGCAGCAGATTACGGTCCCAGAGAGACCTGTGCCGAGCTCCTGGCCTCTGCTAGTCTTGCTGTTTCAGGCATTTGGAGAGAGACGCCCCAAGTGGTTTTCTGAATCTCCCTCTGTCTGTCACTCTGCCTTTCAAAAAAATGAATCTTTTTTTCTAAAATATGCTTCATGAAGTTTCTCAAATGCACCCAGTGGTTTCAGAGTACTGTGCTATTTCCATTCCCTTCATTTTGGTTTCCTATATCCTCTCAATTGCAATAAATATATGTACACACAGATGAACACAAACACACATACAAATCATACACATTCATTTGCACACAAATGTTTCACAGCATGCACACCCATCCATATGCTCATATCCATAGACACATATGAATGCATGTAGCCAAATGAACACATACATTCACCTGCGCGTGCGAACATCCAAGCACATATGTGCATGTACACCCACAAGCGTATCCACAAGTGTATGTACATGTGCATTTTCTCAAGCCACACAAAGGTTTTTCTTCTTTGATGATCCTCATACACAAGGAAAGCTGAGTGAACCAGGGATCTAGAGTAATTCTAAAGAAGATTTCTCTGGGAACACTTCTAGGAGAATGAAACAGAAAGGATCAAAGCTGGTGACTATCTTGGTCAATGAATTTCTGTATTCTATCCAGTGGTTCTGAACCAGACACTGAAATCAGTAGACACATTTTAATATTTTCAAATTCTTGGACAAGTTAGTCAAGCACTATAATTCCTGGTTTGGTCACTTACAAAATATAAACAGTGATTTTATCTACCAAATCAATTGTTGTGAAATTAGAATGAAATAATTTGTGTAAAGTACAATAACATTCAATGAAAGCTAAAATGGCATTATTAGATATTGCCTTATATTTCAAAATGATGTTTTTACTCCATCACTAGGTTCTGTAAGTTCTACAAAGTGTGGAGGAATATTTTTATTTTTCCATTCTTTGTCATTTGTAGGAACTCAGTATTTGTTGAATTGCTTTCCCAGCAATTCCAATGGATTACACACCTTCCTGGACACTCTCTAGCTCTTCTGAGTATTTTTAAGGCAGCTGGCTAGAGTTTAACATGATACCACCCACTTTACAGTAACTAAACTTGATGATTTTATTCCCTGAAATTTTGACTTATTGACCTGATATTTCTTAGAGTATATCATTGCTCAAAAAGAAATGAATTGAAAAATTTGGAGTTAAAAACAAGGCTAAAGTCATGTTCTTTTTTGAAAATCTATCAGGTCTGGAAGGAAAATTTTGTGGAAAAGGCCCAGGGAAGCTGAGGAATACACTGACCTCTTGAAGCTCCTTTCAGCACTAATGATCCATGGAGCAGATTTACAGACCCACATGCATTGACCCCGACCAAGCCTTGGCTTGATGCTTTTTTCCCACTTTGGCCAATGTTCTCACTTCATTCAGTATGGCAGCAGTTTCCAAACTTGCCCTGCCCCGATGTCTCTGCTGCTGAAAGTTACCTCTGGCTCATGGCCCAAAGGGTGTGGTGTGGCTGGCACCTCAGAGTTGGGATTTGCCTGACTTGTGCATTAAGGCATCAGTTGGACAATAAACATAGCAGGAGCACAGCCAAATTTGCTTGCCAGCAGGCTTCCCATGAAACATTTGATTTTTCTCCTGTTCGCTGTCTTGGCGATCTCAACAGTGGTCAACCCTTGGATCACAGGAAGCCCATATTTGCTACAAAGTCTCTTTGGAGACTCACATGGCTCTCAGATGAGCAATAATCCAAATTTCTTATTTTCTTATTTTTTTCTTTTCCATGGGAATAGAATGTCATTTTCTGCCAAAGGACATATTTTAGAATTTTCTTCTGGCTTTTCCAAGGAGGACAGATGTGTAGGTGGAGCTCTAGGTTTTGTTGATTATTCTTTCCTGTGCATAAAGTGAAACCTAGAGCCTTTTATGAAAAAAAGGGGGGCAGTGAGGGCTGGGAAAAAGTGCTTGATATTCCTAACTGGCCTATGCCATTCAGTATGGAAGGCATTTTGGGCAAGGTTAAATCCATGCATTTCTTGGTGAAGATGGCAAAACATGTGAGAAGAGGGAATGATTTTTTAAAATCATTCCAGCTACATCTCTTCTTTAGAAAAAAATAATGGTGTGAAAATATTTGTACATCACAACATCTGTTGGTATTTGGACTCTAGTTTTTTTCCTTATAAATAAAAGAAAAAACAAAAACTGGCAAATGGCTGGGGTGGTTATTTGTGTCAGTTCTGATAAATACCAAAGCCTGTCTGTAAGGAAAGATCCCAGTGAAGGTGGGGGTATCAGAAAATATTGTCCAATCTCAACAGGTGCCAGAGACAAAGAGAATGTTAGCCTGATGGAATTTTATTGTGCTTTTTACAGATGGCCAAGAAGTGATTGATGAAAAGCCTAATATGCAGAAGTAGGCTGGTGAGAAAGGAAAAGTGGTTATAAGGTAAAAAAAGTAAACAAGGTTTTTAAATCTTGCATGTGTGTGACAGGAACCCAAGAACTTGGGTCATTACCCCTTTCCCTCTCAGGTGCATTGGCCAGCAGCTTGATTGGCAGCACAGAGGCCAGGGCTCAAACCAGCACTCCAAAATGGGATGCTGTACCCACACATAATCCTGACACGTAGTTTTACATTTTCTTAGTCATTATATTCTAGAATGAGAATTGATTCATGAATTTAAAACAAAGCAAAAGTATACTCCCCAAACCCAAGTAATCATGGAGAGTGGAAACTTCCAGATTAGTGGAGAAGGGAAATTTAGCCAACTTCATAGTACTTTCCAACTAGGTACATACTGAGAAACATTGTAATTTTACTCATTCATGTACACATTTCTTCAATCTTTAGGACAGCTCCTCTGTGCAAGATGTTATCTGAGTACTGTGGGGAGAAGCACAGGATCATCAAGAGACTTTATACTTTTTAATAAAATGATATTTATTTGAAAGCAGAGCTATAAAGGGAAAGAGGAGAGAGAGAGAGAGAGAGAGATCGAGATCCTTTATTTGCTGGTTCATTCTCCAAATGGCAACAATTATAGCTCTCATATAGGTGCAGGGGTCCAAGAACTTGGGACATCCTCCACTGCTTTACAGGCCACTAGCAGGAAATGGAATGGCCACAACCAGAACTGGTTCCCTTATGGGATGCTGGTTCCATAAATGGCAACTTTTTAAATATAATGTTAGCTGCCACATATGGGGGAGGGGGCACAACAGTGTTTTTCTTTCTGGGTCTGGTGTATTTCACTCAACATGATCCCCAGTTACATCCATTTTACTGCAAATGATAGAACTTTATTCATTTTTGTAGGTGGATAACATTGCTTTGTGTATATGCAACCATTTTTTTTGCCAATTTATCTGATGATGGCAGCCTTGGTTGATTACAAATTTTGGTTATTGTGGACAGTGCTGCTATAAATGTGGAGGTATACATATTTCTTTGATACAGTGTGTTCACATCTTTGGAGTATATACCCAGTAGTGGGATTTTTGAAGCCTATGGGAAGTCTATTTCTAGTTTTTAAAGAGATTTGCGCACTGTTCCCCTAGTAGCCATATTAACTCACATTCCCAACAGCAGTGTATAATTGCTCCCTTCTATCCCAATCCTTGTCAGAATTTATTAATTCTGTTTTGGATTAGGGATTCTGACAAGGGTGAGATGATACCTCGTTGTGGTTTTGATTTACCCATTTCTTAACTGAATTACTGCTTTAATTGTTGTTGAGTTCTTGATATGTTTATAGATCCTAGCTATTAATTCCTTTTCAGTTGCATAGTTTGTACATATTTTCTGTCATCTGTCAGCTGCCTCTTCAGTTTTTTGAGTGGATACTTTGCCATGCATAAGTGTCATAGCTTGACATAGTCTCACTTGTTGATTTTTGCTTTTTTTGTCTGTGAGTCTGGGGTATTCTCCAAGATGTCTTTGCCTGTGTCAATATCTTGTAGATTCACTAATGTTTTCTTGTAGTAATTTGATGTTGTCAGATCATAGATTTAGATCTGTGAACCATTCTGAGTTGATTTTTGCAAAAGATGTAAAATAGAGAGTCATGTCTACTACCTCTACATTCATAGAACCAGTTTTCGCAAAGCTATTTGGTGAAAAAAAAAACTGTCCTTTTTCTAGGGATTGATTGTAACTCATTTGTCAGAAATTAGTTGGTTGCAGTTGTATGGATTAATTTATGGCCTTTCTATTCTGTTAAATTGGTCTGTATGCCTGTTTTTGTGCCAGTTCCAGGCTGTTTTGATTATAACTGCCCTGTAGTTGCCTTGAAAACAGTTATTGGAATTTCTCATGCTTTGTTTTTGTTGTTTAGGATTGCTTTACTATTCTGGTCTCATGTTTTCATGTGAATTTTTGTATTGATTTTTCTTGAACTCAGAAGAATATCCTTGGTATTTTGATTGAGATCACATTGATGTGCAAACTGCTTTGGGTAGTATGGACATTTTCATGGTATTAATTCTTCCAGTCCAGAAACATGGGATTTTTTTTCTTGTGTGTGTGTGTGTGTGTATGTTTGTGTTTTCCCCCTATTTCTTTCTTTAATGTATTATAATTTTAATTATGGAGATCTCTCACTTCCTTGATAAAATATATTCCAAGGTACTTTTTATAATGATTGAATAATCTTAGCTTCAAAGCACTTTTTAAACTTAGTATTGTGTGTTCATAGGGCATCGATATTTGCTTGTTGCTCTTACATATTGCACATTTACCAAAATCTCTTATGAGCTGCAAAAGTAACTGCATATAATCTTCTGGTTTCTACTTATTTGGATCATATCATGTGCAAATAGAGATAATTTGATCTTAAAAGCATGCACATACATAGTACCATTAGGATGTCTGATACATTTGAATATACTTTCTAATCTATAGAACAAAAATATGAAGGGAAATGAGTTTTCTAAGTTAAGTACTGTTAAGAAGGTTAGCTTCTAACTACTGTGTTTAGGAAAATTGCTCTGGAAAATGTATTGTGATTATTGATTTGAATCGCATCTTGGTTAAATATAGGTAGGATTACACTGCGCAGAATATGTCAAGAACACCCCAACATCTAAGGAAAGAAATACCAGTAATAAAAGATGCTGAGTGTGTGTAAGGTGTGTAGTGCATTTGGACAGAAAGAGTGGCCCTAAAAATCTGTCAAAGGAAGAAAGATAGGGTTTACTGATGAACACCTTGGAGAATAAAATAGTAGCCAGTAAAGACTCTGGAAATTTTATTTTGGAAACTGTGTTATCACAGGAAGTCTGAGGTTGACAAAGGCAGAGTTGCTTCATGGCAGAAAAATAAACATCAGGTCAGATATAATCATTTAAAGATGAAGATTAGCGTGAGAAAGAAACATTCAGGAGGTGATGGAAATTTGAGACTGAAGTAAAGATGTTATAGCTGTGGACATAAAGCAGAAGATCACTCAAAAGGAGTAGAAATTCTGATGAAGTACATTTGAATAGATATGAAGAACAAAAGATAAATCTTGGGTGAATACTTACAGTTATAGACCCAGGGTAGACCAAGCATTTAGTAAAGGGAAGAGTGAGGAGGTTGAAAACACAAGGGGACAAGAGAAGTGAAATTCCATCAAAGTTAAAGGAGGAGCCTTTCCTCAAAAGGGAGACAGTTTCTCCTGACAAATGCCAACCCTCCAAAGCTGGGTATTGACTGAGAGCAGTAGCTGAAGTCACTGGTTACCGGAGAAGGAATGACTTTGTTTAGAAAGGAAGACCTACTACAGAGGGTTAGCAAAGGGATAAGGAAGTGACGCAGCAAATTCTCTAAGATGAAAGCTGAAAAACACAAAAGAAAGAAATAGAAGAAAACACCAAAGCATGGAAATAGAGCCATGTTCATGGAATGGTAGAACTAGTATTATCAAAATGTCCATAGCACTGAAAGCTATTTATAGATTCAAAATGATCCAAATCAAAGTACCTATGACATTCTTCTTAGATCTAGAAAAATACAATGCTAGCATTCATATGGAAAAAATAAGAGACCCCAGGAAGCTAAAGCTGTTTCAAACAAAAAAGAAAAAGAAGAGAGAAATGTGCTTTTTTTCCTTGTCCGCAATGGGAGGGAGAGGGATCGGTTTAATAAATGATTTATGGCTATGCTGGGCAAAGGTCATGCAGAGGGGAGAGGGAGTGCGCCATAAATGGGAGGTGAGGTCACCAGATGAGAGCAGGAAAAGAAGATTCAGAATAAATGCATGACCAGCATATTACAGACTGAAGTGTTTCAGTGAAATCAGTTGCCTCATGTTTGCATTTTACCAGAAATGCCCCCTCTTATTCTGACCAGAGAACTTCATGCCGACAAAGTCCAATTC
This sequence comes from Ochotona princeps, assembly GCF_030435755.1. Lineage (NCBI taxonomy): Eukaryota > Metazoa > Chordata > Mammalia > Lagomorpha > Ochotonidae > Ochotona > Ochotona princeps. The sequence goes on along the minus strand of NC_080841.1, from coordinate 27,102,883 downwards.
TCACAGATCTGTCGTTAGAACAGTGTTGGACTTCAGCCTCTAGGCAACTGCGCTGGGCCCGTGAACAATGTTGGCAATACTTTGAACTACAATGTTTTGAGAAAATACGATTAAAAATGGTGGAAATATGACTGTGAAGTTACCGTAGTATATAATTTAGTATAGAAATATCATAAGGTTAATTGTGTGCCATAACCACACATGTGAGAATCCTATTAATTTTTAACTTATCCTCTGAGAATTTGGTAGATATTCTAGATAACGTTGAGGGTCACATCATGGATTTTACATTAATATCTAAATTACTGGTTTTGAGTATCTGCAGTTTGTTGAGACTCTTTCATATGATTCATTGCCCTATTCCAACAAAGGTCTTGTTGAAGCTGCTTCCTTGGATAATTTTTAGCTCGTTATTTTTTTTTTTTTTTTTGTATTTTATTGTTGTTGACAATCTTTACGTAGTTAATTGCGGTTAAAAAAAAGGTTTGGTGGTATAGGGAAGTGGGTAATACTATTATGTCCATATTGTTTCCATCATGTATCTGAGGTAAAGGGGGATATTCAGGGTGAAGCCCCACCTGGTTTCCCGCCCACCCCAAGTCCCGGATGTGGGGCATGCTCTGAGATATTTGCTCGAGTGGTTTTAATAGTTCTCCAGTTATGAATCGCTGCCATTTTCGTTCGATGAGGTCGTCCACTGATTGATATGGTCCATCATAAAGTCACCGTTTGCCCCATATTTCGCTGCCAACATATAGCTGATATGAATGATTGACCTGTTCTATCTTCTGTCTTTTCTTGGTTAGAGTTCTGAGTCCAGCAGTTCGATTGGGGAGATCTCCAAAGAAACCTTGAAGTATTCCCAGACCAGATTCTTGTATGTTCTAGCAAGCACAGGGCCCGGCACAGTCCATCACCCCGAGCAGTTGGTGGTTTCAATTGCTGGGTTGGTTCTGTTTTCAGTCCCGAGTTGCACTGGAACCAATGGGTGTTGCAGTCCAGTCTGGTTCTGCCCAGCACATACTCGGCCCTCACACTAACCAGTGGGAGCTGCAGCCTAGTCGGGGCGACCCACAATAACCCCCACCAGGCCCTCCCCCTACCCTGGTTTGCCAGTATGTGTAGCAGTAGACCAGTCTGTCCCCCATCCCATTTGGCTCTTGTACTTGTCAATGGGTATTAAAGCTTAGTTCCATCTAACCAACTCAACCATCCAGCCCTCATGGATGTTGTTGAGTGCCTCTCTGTCTAGCCACCTCAGCCCCTATCTTAGTTTTCATGCCCTCCCACAGGACTAGTTACCCGGGAAGGGGGAACCCACTTTTTCCCTCCCAGGTCTCTCTCAGTCCCGGTTTATACACTCTTTAGGTGGTTCTGTGATTTGACTTGGGAACTGTGTTAAAATTCCTAGCTCCGCCCAGCTGCTAATATCTGGCGGCTGGGTGAGTTTGGGAGGGGTTCGGGCCTTGGGTTTGGGGGCAAGTGCCGCTCATTATTTTTTATCATCTTTGTTTCCAAGGAAGTTCTTTCTTTTAAAATGTGTTTGCAAATAGTTACTGGTTGAGGACACAAAATCAAAACTGGACAGATCAGATATTATCATATCATTTGGTAGGTGTTTCAGCTAATACAGCTGGGACATTGCAGCAAAGGGGTTTAAAGTCCCAATCCTCCATTTTCCAGAAAATAACTCTACCCACTGCTCACTATATCACATCTAAGACCTTCCCAGGAAGTGATACGGGACTTATCACAGAAATATACAGTCTATGAATTCAATTCAATTGGAAAGCCAAAGACTATTTCAGTCCTCTCTGAGTTATTGTTAAACAATAAATTGAAATGTAGAAATTAATCCATTTTCCTTGTTTATATTAAAAGATTTATTTGTGGGGCCTGGTGTGATAGCCTAGTGGCTAAAGTCCTTGCCATGCATGCTCTGAGATTCTGTATGGGCACCAGTTGTTATGCTGGCTGCTCCACTTCCCATGCAGGTTTCTGCTCTGCTTATGGCCTAGGAATGTATTATAGATGGGATGGAAACGAATTGAAGATAATTCTCTCTGTCTCTCCTCTCTAAATCTGAATTTCCAATAAAAATAAATAAATCTTTTTTTTTTTTAAAGATTTTGTTTTTATTACAAAGTCAGATATACAGAGAGGAGGAGAGATAGAGAGGAAGATTCTCCATCCGATGTTTCACTCCCCAAGTGAGCCGCAACGGCCGGTGCTGTGCCGATCCGAAGCCGGGAACCAGCAAACTCTTCTGGGTCTCCCACGCGGGTGCAGTGTCCCAATGCATTGGGCCGTCCTCAACTGCTTTCCCAGGCCACAAGCAGGGAGCTGGATGGGAAGTGGAGCCGCCGGGATTAGAACCGGTACCCATATGGGATCCCGGGGCTTTCAAGGCGAGGACTTTAGCCGCTAGGCCACGCCGCTGGGCCCAAATAAATCTTTTTAAAAATAGATTTGCTTTGTTTATTTGAAAGGCAAAATTACAAAGAGAGAGAGAGAAAGATTTCATCTACTGGTTCACTCCCCAAATGTTTGTAACAGCCTTGTTGAGCCAGGTCAAAGCCAGGAGCCTGGAACTCCTCCCTTGTCTCCCACACAGAGGACAATACCTGATTTTCAATCAGGACATTTGCACAGTGACTGAGCAGATGAATTCTCTCCCTCTTTAAAATAAATAAAATACATATTAGAAAAGCAAATGTAAGGCAATAACTGTGAAGGCTCTTATGAAGGCTTGCCTTCCTCAGAAGTTAAAAAGTCAACCTGCTTGCTTCATGCAGCCTGAGGAAAAATCAGACTGTGGGGTGGGGACAATTGCCTTTATGGCTCACAACAACAGCAATTGTTAGAGAATTGGTAGTTTGTTGTGCTGACAGCTCCCGTCAGGTGAAGCACAAGGACCTCCTGTACTGCCTGTGAAACAGGTTGAACTGTAAGAGCTGAACTGAAGGATACCAGATGTCTCTCAATCGTTGCTAAGTACACCTATTGTTTTCTAGGAGAAATGTGCTGTCTTCCATGGCTTTCTCATATACAAGTACATTTGAAATGACAGTCCGCAATAAAGTCATTCAATGTGCCTGCTTGCAAAACATATAGAGATATAACAGACACATGAAGAGTGATTTCTTAGTAATTGTAGTCAGTGAAAGTATATAATGATTCACTGTTATATCCAGATGTGGAGATCAGACAATAACCTAATAAAACTCTTTAGCACTATTAGGTAGAAGAAATCAATGGATACATTGTTATTGTTTACTGTACAGAAAACTGCATTGAAAGATACTGAAATAAATACTCTTTTTGTCCATATATATGTGTGCGTGTGTGCAAGTGTATATATATTTATATATGTGTACATATATATATCTTTCTCCCTATAAATGTGTATGTATATATATGTTTTTCTAAGAAAAAGTATTGAAAAGACCCCTATTATTCTTCCATAGTCTGACCTTAATTTAAAACTTTGCTTCAGTTAAGCAAATATATTAGAAAGATGTCAAATGTTCCTTATAGAGAAGTTGTCAAAGTTCAGATTTCAATCAACTTTTTATTGCAATGGCTTATGAAGCCACTTAATTTAGATTTTATTTTAAAATAAGTGTGATTCACTTTTATTATAAATTAAACATAAATCCAAAGCAAGCAGTTTGTCATTCATGTTCAGACCTATAAAAACAGGCTCTTGTAAGTCTACCTAATAGAAAAAAAAAAAGATAAGTGTATTCTTTAACAATGGTTCTTTGTGAACATTGTTTTCATTAGATTTTTAATAATAAAAAGGCACTTGGTTCAGAACGGAGGAGTATAATAAATGCAACACATTAAAAACAAAATAAAACATACATTACCCAACTGCCTAATATTGAATCTTATAATTTATCAAGTTGACCCAAAATAATAAACCCCATTGAGAGAAAAAAATGAAATAAAATTGAACTTTTTCTGGAAAGCGAGTCATGTTGCCTATGGAGCAGCTCACATCAGTGCAATCTTAGGAGGAAGGAAATGTGCAGGAGGTCAGAGTGGAGGGAACTTCTGAATGAGGGTGTACTCCAAGGGCATGCTTGCTCTAACTCGTATAATATATCATTAAAAGGAATGGAATCTGTAAGTGTGTCTTCAAGCTATTGACTTCATAAATTCCATAAAGTCTTTGAGCCTCTTTAGTGAAACGTGTAACAGACAAGTTGGCTGTTTTATATCAACATGACACAAAACAAGGGGACAATAGCAAAAAACTGACCCTATTCTTCATGCTCTCTGCATCATAGGTCTGAGTATCTGTGATCATACATGGTTCCTGCTTTGGAGAGGGGGATTACACAGACATCTGAATATGGAACTTTAACAAGCAGCACTCAGCATATTATGAAATAGTTTCCTAATTTAGTTACATAAAGATGAAACCAGGAAAAACAACAACAACTATGATTTAGTGTCATTTCACTGATTTTTCAGTACTGTGATAAATAAAGATCCCCTTTATTCCCTTAATTCTGTTTATTCAAATATGTTTATTCATACACGAATATTCAAATATATTCAAATCAAATATCTTTTATAGTTATCTTATGGTGAATGGTAAATTCATTAGAGTAGGAATAATGTTAGAAATTAGAGATCCAATGGAAATCTTACTGATTGTATGTGATTTCATTATATTGAAAGGAATAAATTTTAATTACACTTACTGAAGTTTTTTTGTTAACACCAAAAGAATCTGTTTATCATGTATATGAAAGAAATTCCTTCTAGTTAAGAAGGAACTGGAACAAAGTTAATATGATCTTCTCATTCCTATTGATGCAGCACTCTCCCTACATACACACCTACTTGGTATCCCACCCACTTAAATGCCTAGTTGTATTTAGCACTATTATTATCATTTTATGATACAGTTCCATAGATTGTGGAATTTCCCTTATTCCCTCCCCAATTCCCTCCCCCCTCACTGACTTCCCCTATCTCATTACTATAGTATAGTTGTTCATACACAGTCATATGTCCATTATTGTAGGCATGAACAATGGCAGAGAGTCCAGCATCCTATTGTCATATAGTCTTTAGTCTGGAAGTAGAGATGCATACTGCATTGCATCCTCACATCTGGCTATGTTAGTCTCCATTTCACAGTTACTGTACATCCCCTTAAATGAAAAGTCACAATACAAAATCAACAATAGGAAGAAAAATAGAAATTTACAAGGCCATGAAATTAAATAACATGCTACTGAAAGACTAATCTGTTGCTGAAGAAATGAAAAAGAAAATTAAGAACTTTCTTGAAGAAAATGATGCTACTGTATAATCTATGAGCCATTGAATGATTTAATCAGAAGAAAGTGTTTTGAAGAGATGAAACTAACAACAACAACAAAATAGTAAAAATCCATGAGATACAGTTTCTGCTGATTTTTGTTGGTAAAATGTGTCTCCTGTAGGCAACAGATGGGTTTGTTTTTTTAATCCAGTCTACTAATCTACGATGTTTGATTGAGCTTAAGCCATTTACATTCAGGGTGTGTGTGTGTGAATATATATATATATATAAATTTGGTCCTGTCATTTTAGCAATGGGTTGTTCATTAATTTAGTCTTCTGTTTTCATTTTACTGGAATGTTCTTCACATTTGGCTTTGGTATTGTTGGGTGCTATTCCTTTTCTCTGTAAAGAGAACATCTTTAAGTATGATTTGTAGGGTAGGTCTGGAAGAGGCAAATTCTTTTAACTTTTCTTTATTGTGGAAGAATTTTATTTCATTTTCAAAGACAAAAGAAAGCTTTGCTGGATATATTATCCTGGGCCGACAATTTTTTCTTTCAGAATGTGGAATATGTCACTCCATTCTCTTCTGGCCTGTAGAGTTTCCTGTGAGAGGTCTCCTGTGAGTTTAATTGGCATCTCTTTATATGTCAACTGATTTTTTTTTCCCGTGCACATTTAAGGATCTTTTCCTTATGTTCGATTGAAGAGAACTTGATTATCATGTGTCATGGTGAAGATCACTTTTGGTCAAGATAGTTGGGAATGCTGTGCCCCCTCCTGGATGTTATTTCCCAGTTTTTTCTCTATTTATTTTTTCTTTATTCTTTCATTAAATACATTTGCAAACTCAGCTTCTCTTTCTGCACCTTCTAGGACTCCCATAACTCTTATATTTGGCCTTTTAATAGTGTATTTCAATTCTTGAATGCTTTTTTTGGGGGGGGGGGGCTGATCCAGCTCTGCTTCCATATTTTTGTTTGTTTCCCCCTGGTGACAGGAAATATCTTTCAATTCTGAGATTCTTTCTTCTGCTTGTTTCATTCTACTTTGGAGACGCTCTGCTGTACTTTTAATTTGCTCCACTGTATTCTTCATTTGTAATGTTTCAGCTTTAATTTGATTCATTTCCAGTGTGACATATTTGTTAAATTCCTTGAACACCTGCTTTATGTGCTTCTCATTGATAAGAAGCTCTGTAACAAGTGTTTTGAATTCTGTATCCCCCATTTTATCGATGTCTTCCTCAGTTAACTCAGAAGGTGTCATAGGGTTTTGCTCCTTTGCAGGGGCGTTTTCAGTAATATTCATTGTGCCTTTGTCTTTTCTTTTGCGCTAGGTCATTGTACTTCTGGTTAGCAGAGTCTTCTGGTTGGGGCAGGTTTCTAAGCTGTGTCACCCACAGGTCTGCAGTTCAATTTTATTTATTTTTGTTGGTACACAACTCTTTGCTTGCAGCCAATTGTGCCACTCTCTCCAGCGAGTTCTAGGTCTGGGTTCTTATGTTAGATTTCCACCAAGAACTCCATAGCCCCAGCTTCTGGTTCATCACGCTCCATCTTCTGTGATACCATGCTGAGGCTGCACAGTTGTCTCTGCAACCTTTCTCCCATTTCCGGTTGGGGCAGGTCCCAGGATTAGGGAGAAACCAGGAGTCCTAGTTAGACGGGTTGTTGTTGGTGCTAATCTTGCAGGAACCTGTTGACTGTTAGGTCTGAGGGATACACGGACCTATATTCACCTCTATGATGCCACAGTCGATATTATTTTCCTGTGGGACCAATTCAATGCACTGAACTCAGTGAGCTCACTGTTGTCCCCTGCAGTCCTAAAGCTATTGCCACACTGTACAAAATGGCATCTGAGGGCTACCTGGACCTGTCTTGGGTGGAACCTGTAGGATGCCACGCTGTTGCAGTTCATTGAGTCAGAAATAAGTTCACTCCCAGCTCAGCGTATGCTCAGTCCTTTCCCTTGACTTTTTTTTTAATAATTTTTCAAGATTTATTTATTTTTATTGGAAAGTCAGATATCTTTTTTTTTTAAAGATTTATTTATTTATTTTTACAAAGTCAGATATACAGAGAGGAGGAGAGACAGAAAGGAAGATCCTCCATCAGATGATTCACTCCTCAAGTGAGTGCAACGGCCGGTACTGTGCCGATCCAAAGCCAGGAGCCAGGAACGTCCTTCCGGGTCTCCCACACAGGTACAGGACCCCCCAACGCACTGGGCCGTCCTCGACTGCACTCCCAGGCCACAAGCAGGGAGCTGGATGGGAAGTGGAGCTGCCGGGATTAGAACCGGCACCCACATGGGATTCCGGTGCTTTCAGGGTGAGGACTTCAGATGTTAGGCCACGCCGCCAGGCCTCTTTCCCTTGCCTTTGCCTCTTTACGCAAAATGGCACCCAGTTAGGCTCTAGGGGGCTGATTGGGTTTGGAAATTCACCCTGTTCCTGCACTGCCAGTCTGGGATCTGCTGCTCTCTCTCTGCTCCTGCTCAAGTCAAGCAGACCAGCATGATGGGCAGTTATTTGTTTGGGTTCATCTCCGGCTCTCCCAGTGAAAGTCCCTTCCCACCTGGTTGCTGGTAGAGTTTAGATCACCGTTTGCTGAATGCCGCTGGGGTATCAGTCACTGCGTGACCATACCATTGTTTTTGCTGTTTTCCTGTGTCTGTTAGTCTCCAGGTACCCCTCTGCTGTTGTTCTGTCCTCTCCTATTTCCTGGAATGTGTCCTCTGCTTCATACTGGTTAATGTTTCTCTGTTCATTTAAACATGTCTTTACCCTATTCTGCCATCTTGATTCTCTGTATTTAGCACTCTTACTGGATCTAAATTATTTTTTTCTAAGATTGATTTCATTTTTATTGGAAAGGCAGATATACAGAGAGGATCTTCCTTCCATTGATTCACTCCTTAAGCAGTCGCAGTGGCCAGAGCTGCGCTGATCTGAAGCCAGGAACCAAGAACCTCTTCTGGGTCTCCCACATGGGTGCAGAGTCCCAAGGCCTTGGGCCATCCTTGACTGCTTTCCTAGACCACACCAGGGAGGTGGATGGGAAGCGAGACTGCTGGGATTAGAACCGGCACCCATATGAAATCCCAGCATGTGCAAGGCAAGGAATTCAGTTGCTAGGCTACCATGCTGGGCCCTTGGCTCTAAATTCTGATCAATTCTTGTAACATAAGAGAGATGTACATATTTTACTAGTAGTTTGATATTTGGGCTACATCCATAAGAGACTCCAACACCTGGAATACTAAATTATTTTGAATTTCTAAAGGCAGTGGAGCTGTTAAACATGCCACAAAGAGACTTAGATGAACTTCACACATTACTTTCTATCGCTTTTTGATATCCTAAAGTATGAGTTATTGGGATATTCCTTCATTTCAGATAGTGGTTTTTTTTAATTAAATGCTGTATAGATGGTTGTAAACTGACATTTGACCATGACTTGCATTGTTTTTACTATAAGGTAAAAATTTATGTATTATATAATTTTCATCAACATACATTAATATTCATGAAATGTAGTTTAGGGTTTTCATGTATGTACTTTTGATAATTCTAGAATACTGGAGAAATAATATGTATAAATTCATGGAAAAAAAGGAAGAAATTGGTTAATGATATCAAAAGTCAACAAAGAGGAAGCCCAAATTGCTTCCAATATGTGGCACAAATGGAAGTAGGATTTTGGGTTAGTCACATTTCCCAAGTTAGCCTTTACATATTTGAGCAAAGCCAAGTCCTTTATTTCTCCTTAATTTTTCAACTCTGATGTATTTTCTGGGAAATTTGATCCATATGTTTCTAATTCATTTACTCCAGCTCATCAAATGTTGTTTTGTAAGTCTATTCTGTGCCCAAAGATTTTTCTAAACAATTTTATTAAGACCTCTAAACTAGAAATGAGAACCTATTGCCAAACCTAAATTTTCTTGAACCCCGTGTTCAGTAGGAGACCAGCATCTATTTTTAAACTTGGCACTCCAAAGACATCATTCTGCTGCTCCCAGCAAAACAAGCATCAGTTAGTATTTGTGTAAATTGTGAATGCATAAAGTTTGTTTCCCTAAAAATCTGTGAAAACGGACCAGTTCTATAATAGCTGATAGAACAGCAGCACAATTCACATTTTCCCCAAAACTTTCTTATAGCTGTAACTGCTGTTGCTTCTTAATATCATACTGTGAGAGAGTCAAGAAGATTATGCAAGTATTCATCCCCATCATGCTCTTAGTAACTACAACTCAGAGAAGTCAAGTAAACTTATCCATGGAACAGGTTTCTTCTAGTCCTAAATTTGCAGTTCTTTGATAAATGGTGATGTATATATTTCTCTATGGCTCACACAGACAATACCATGTTTAAGGCAGCATGGACTATCAAGCTGAAAGAATCCAATGTGAGTCTCCCAGAGGATTGTGTTAATGGCGGGCCAGAAATGGTATGAACCTGTCTTTCCAGATTACCTATGACTTTTATAGGAAGTCAGATAACCTTATTGACAGTTGAGTAAAGCTAACGTAACGCTTACATGGAGATTTGATCTTGTTTGATATAGTTTCTGTACTCAGTTTATTCAGACATTCATTGCAAGACTGTTTCAGACATTAGCATGACATGTTATAGTCTTAAAATGTTTAAATGTGCATGTGTATATTCATATTTGATTCACAAAAGACTCTATGAAAAGGAAAGCAATATTTGTTTTGCTTTATTTTACATAAAAACAATCCAAGACACAGAGTTTCTGAATTAAATAAACAGTAGGGCTCAGATTTTAATTTTCTGTAATTTATTGAGATAAAGCAATGTTATGTCTACCTTCAACATAATGATGATGGAGATGATGATGATGCTAGTTATTAGTTACTAGCCTTTTATCACCTGCCAGGTACGTGAGGTTAGCAGTCATTATTAGAAAAAAAATACTGTTAGCTATTACAATGGATTTTTAAAATGAAGAATCAGAGGCCCAATAGGTTTGAGTAGCATTGTACAATTAGGAACCTATTAGCTGCATGTGATAGATAACAAAACCCAAACTGACTTAGGCAAGACCCAGCATATTTTTATCCATATGATGTATAACTGTGAGTGGAACTGGCTTCATGTGTCACAACCAAGGGTCACAATATGATCAGGTATCAAGAAGCTTCTTATTATTCTTGTATCATTGATATTATTTATTCTGTCTACCCATGGAAGTTTATAATAGCCAGAAGTTCTAGGGCTTTTCTTGTCTCCATGATATATAACTATTTGTGGTTGAATTTTATCCTTGATGGATCATGTATTTTTGTCTACCAAAATTCCTAAATAAGCTCTCTGTGTTAGGCCAAGATTACATGCTAGTCCTTGAAACCTCAAGTAAGAGAAGTGCCATTATAATAATTAAGAATGTAAATGAAGAAGGTGTGATTTTTCAGGAATATTTGGGTGGACTTTACCAAAATAAGAAGACAAATGAGTATTTAGAGAACAGAAGACTACAAATTCCCACTCCAGATAGTACGGTCAAAGTTAAATAACTAGAATGTTCACAGAGCTAGAACTCACACTCGCTTTTAAGTTTTCAAATCCAAAGAATTCCAAGTCCTAAGTCATAAAACTTCTAAATACATTATCTTATTTATACTAAAAGAGATTTTGTAAATGTGACTAAGATAAAGATCTTAAAATGTTAGATTATCCAAGTGACCTAATTCTTGATGTAGTAAGACTATATAAAAGAGAGAAGCAGAAATAAGAGTTTAGGGAAGAAAATAATGAAATGATAGCGACAGAGATTGGAGTAATGAAGTCGTAAGCCCAAGGATGGTGGAACTTAAGGAAGCTGAGCGAGGTGCCTAAGATTGTCTCCAGGCACACCCGGAAAGAACCTGCCCTGTTAAGAACATGATTCTAACTCCATAAACTTGTTTTTGTGCTTCTGATCTCCAGAGCTTTAAGAGAACAAATGTATGCTTTTTAGCCACTAAATTTTTAGATAATAGCCCTAGGAAAGTAGTATAATCCTGTATAGGAAAATAATGCAATCCTATAACCAACAGTAATATTTTAGCAGATTTTTCCTGAAAGTAGTCCTATAGATTAGTTAGGAAGTAGGAAGGAAATATTGCTCCAGGTTTCCCAAACTGATTGGTTTTATGTAGGTTGTGAATATTTTTATATCATTATTGCCAACAATGACTTCATGGCAATAGAAGCTGTAGGAGTAATAATATTAGGAAAGACAAATAAATTAGCTAATTTATGTGAAGGGCATAATACTTTTGCTGGCCTATAGAACTAAAAAAAACCCAGTAGCTATTTGTTAATATCAGTAGTTAGTAGCAATGATAAGTTTGCTACTGGGATCTTTACTAGTGATAAAATTTACAAATTCTTAGTACATGTGATAGGTTCTGTCTTAAATGTTTTTTGAATCATTCATATTTTGTCAATTATGAATATAAATCTCTGGGGAATTAGATTACTTACCCTAGTATGTCATTGTTTTAAATAGTAGTGGTAGAAAAATTTAAGTTTTTAAAACTGCTAGCATATGCATAGAAATTATATGGAAGGAATTGGATATTTGATAAACTGGAATATCACAAGACACCAAAGGATGTATCTGTCATCATTAATGGGATATAAATATTCTGATATCAGGACACCTCTTTGACTGTTGCATAAAAGATGGTAGTACAATTATGAATACAGTTTTCAGTGGGTATTTACCGGTGGAGGTACAAGTAAATGAATATATATATAAATGAATAAATAAATTCATTAATTTCACAAGGGAGTGGAGGGTAAGTTCTTATTTCAGAACAATTCAGAGTTTCTTAGTTCTTAGTTGATTTAAAAATTCTACGGTAGACTAAAACTATCTAAAAGCCTTAGTTGAGTTCAAAGCATAATAAAAATAAATAATTTGTAACCTAGTGCCAAAATCAATGGAAATACAATACAAATAGATTTGTTTATATTGCAAAGTTATTGTTTCCAATTAGATGTCACACTGCATATTGATTATAAATCCTAATTTTTTCTTAGATAAACTAAAATCAAAACTAAAGTGTTTGTGTGTAAATACATGTGCCTGATCAATTATTTATATGTGAATGTTAAATATTGTTTTTCTAGGGTGCTTTTGTAAAATATGTCCTGGGTCTTCAACTTTTGTACTTATTATAATATGTAATTAATCAATTGTTACTCAGATAAGTATTTAGGACTAGTAACTTGAACAAATTTACGTGTATTGTGGGTATAGTATCAATTGGATGGAATCAAGATATAGTGAAGCATAAACGTTAGAAACGAAAAGGAAATCACGAGAACAAACAAGTGTGATAAGAATGTTGAAAAGATTGCTGAGAGATGCACATTTTTTCTCTCTCACTAACTATTTTGTGTCTGTCATTTTGCTTTTGATGTGAGAGCATTGCTAGACTAAATAAAAATAAAGATGGAAGTTTAGATATTTAAAGAGGGATGAAATATTTTCACATAGAAACAATTTATATGACAATAGTTAATAATAAGTACAAAATGCAAATTTTATTTTGAATTTACTCAGAGGCTGTGACTGATTCTATTTTGTACTAAGGGTTGTCTGTGTCAGATACCAGGTGACATGGATGCAGATTTTGAAATTCCTTATGAAATCACAGATATGTTTTACCCAGGCTTTTGTATGTAAACATGGATTGAAACTGATGATCCCATTTGGATGACTCATTAGATTATTGCCATGTTGCTAGGTAAAAAAAACTCAGAATTGAGAAGATTACCTGAAGTTGTCAGACTGATGAAATTGAGAAATGTATTATTTTTCTTTTCCAAATACGCCTTCCATTTTACAGATGTTTTCAAATCTATGGTTAAAGAAGCCCTAGAATTAAAAAAAATAATAATAATAAGTAGAAATGGAGAGAAATAGAGGGAGAGAGACAGACACAGAGACAGAGATTGTTTAGCTTCCTAAAATGGCTGCATCACTCAGGGCAGAACCAGATGGAAATCAGGAGCCAGAAACTCCATTCAGTTCTTCCATGTGGGTGGCAAGCTCTCGAATTGGAGTAGAAGATGAGTAGCCCAGACCCATACTGGCACTTGAATATAGGATGCAGACATATCAAGCATGTATATATTTGGCTGTGGCACAATGCCATCACACTCCCTGTCTGTTACCCATGTTCCCTAAAAAGCCTTAAGATTCAATGACATTTTTTTTCACAGCTAGAAGAGCAGCCAAAGAGGAAATAAAGCAACCATTAGGAAAGCTTTCTATCTCTGTTTACATTCCGTATCTCTAAGACACTTTCTTTTTTTGCCATATAACTAAACTTGAAAAGCATTGTACTATATAAATCTTCTTTCGAAGTTAAGGACATGGAGCAGAATTGGAAAACACTGATGATACTTTAGGAAGAATAGATAGGCCTGAGAATAAGCTAAGGGAACTGTGCAAATCTTAGAAGCATTTCCTTGCTAATTAACTTGTTCTAGTTTTTTAGTTTTTATTCCTATTATAAATCTTTTCTAACAGAACACCAATGATATTTTAACATTTGAGAAAATCCTCCTTTTGAATCAGGAGAGAGAGAACAATGGAAGGAGTTCTTCTCTGGGATGAGATAAAAGTAATAATTTGCCACTTTGAGACTTGGAGGATCAGTGACAATGTAGTAGATCTTTAGATAAGCAATATTCCTTCACTCTGCTCTTGTAGGCTTCTAAAGCCTACTGCCTGTAGCCACACAGGGCTAGCTTAGCTTGTGAGAGAGCCATTTCAAAGGACTATGGTTTGAAAGGCACTTCTTGGAGCAGAATCCTGCAGGCGTCTGGTAGACACCATAGCTAATTCCCCAAAGATGAAAATATCTTAGTCCTAGGAGTATAAAACCATGGTACATTGGATGGCGAAAGGAATTGCTATTGTGTGGCAAAAGGATGGTGGAATTGGATAAGGACATATTTAAACAGACAGTATAATTAGCCAGAGTGAATCAGAGAGGACACATTACAGGAAATAGGAGAGAGCAGTCTGATACAGAAGGGCACCTAGAGACTGATAGACATGGGGAAGTAGCAAAGACAATTGTGTGGTGTTGCAGTAACCAGATACCCCAGCTGGAGTCAGGGAGTAGCTCCTCTGGCAGCTAGGTAGGAAGGGGAGTTTACTGAGAGCTCAGGAGATGAACTCAGGCAAAGAACTGCCCATCCTACTGATTTGTTGATTTGACCAGGAGCAGAAACAGAGCAGCAGATCCCAAACAAACGGTACAGGAACAGAGTGGATTTCACAACCCAGACCCCCACCAAAGCCACATCAAGCACCATTTTGTGTAGTGTGGCAAATGCTGTGGGACTAGAAGGACAACAACAAATTGTGCATTTACTAAGCTGAAAGCAACCTCATTTCTAGCAACGTGCATTGCATTGATCCCACAGGGAAACCAATACCAACATGGCACCCTATAGGTTCCACCCAAAATAGATCCGGGTAGCCCCCAGGCCTAATGGCCAGAAGATCCAGAATTCCACCGGTGACACATTAGGCACCATTTTGCAGAGTTGTGGCAAAAGTTGTGGTACTGCAGGGTCAACAGTGAGCTGTACATATGCTAAGCTTGAGGGAATGCACTTCCAACTCAATGCATTGCACTGGTCACACAGGGAAAATAGTACTGACTTTGGAGTCCTACGAGTCCCACACAAAATATATGTGGGTGGCTCACAGTCCTAACAGCCAACAAGATCAGCACCAACAACAATCTAGTTATTTAGGACACCTGGTATCTTCCTGATCCTGGGAACTTCTTAAACTGGAAGTGAAAGAAAGGATGTACAGACAGTGGTGCAGCTCCAGTATGGGATCACAGGAAGTAGGGTGTGGTGAGCCAGGAGCTAGGGCTATGGAGACTGTGGTGGAAGCCTAACACAAGAGACCAGATCTGAAACTTGCTGGAGAGAATGTGACTACAAAGAACCAGGCACTAACTGCAAAATTGAACTGTAGGTCTGTGGGTAACACAGGTTAGAAACCTGCCCTAAGGAGAATAATCTACTAACCAGAAGTGCAACGACCAAGAGCAAAAGAAGAGACAGAGGCACAATGAATATTTAGAAGACTCCCCTGCAAAGGAGTAAAGGCCTCTGCCAGCCTCAGAATTAACTGAGGAGTACATCAAGGATATGAGGAAAAGAACTTTAAAAACTTGTTATAAATCTCCTTATCAACAATGAGAAGCACATACAGGAATTTAAGCAATATGTCACACAGGAAATAAAACACTGAAATAGTATCAAGCAGAATTATTAGAAGTGAAGGACACAATGGAGTAAATTAAAAAGTCAGTAGAAAATCTCAAAAATATAATGAAGGAGGCAACAGAAAGAATCTCAGAATTGGAAGATATTTCTTGTCACAATGGTGAAGCAATCAGAAAGCTGGAAGAGGAACTAAGTCAAACTAAGTAAAATATTCAAGAATTAAGAGTCACTGTTAAATGGCCAAATGTAAGAGTTATGAGGGTTCCAGAAGGTGCAGAAAGAGAAGCTGGGTTTGGAAATGTATTCAATGAAATCATAAAGAAAAACTTCCCTAAGTTGGAGAAAGAATTGAGAAACAACATCCAGCAAGGGCATAGAACTCCCAAAATTATTGATGAAAAGTGATATCACCATGTCACATGATAATCAAATTCTCTTCATTCAAATATAAGGAAAAGATCCTTAAATGTGCACATGAAAAAAATAAATTGGCATATAGGGAAATGACAGTCAGACTCACAGATGACCTCTGATAGAAAACCCTATGGGCCAGAAGATAATGGAGTGACATATTCCAGATTCTAAAAGGAAAAAATTGCAGGGCCAGAATGAGGTACCTCACAAACCTTTCCTTTGAAAATGAAATAAAATTCTTCCACAGTGAAAAAAAGCTCAAACAATACACCTCTTCCAGACCTGCCCTACAAATGTTACTTAAAGATGTTCTCTTGACAAATAAAAGCAATAGCATCTACCAAAACCAAAAGCAAATGTGAAGAGCATTCCAGTAAAAATGACAATAGAAGACTAAATTAAATAATAAACAACCCATTGCTAAAATGACAGGACCAAATTACCACCATGCATGTAAACTGGATGTAAATCACTTAAAATCAACAGTCAGATGTCAGAGTAGTAGACTGGACCAAAAAATAAAACTCATCTATCTGTTGCTTATGGGAGACACAACTCAACAACAAAGATTAGCAGAAACTATATCTCATGGATTTTGATGTTTTTGTTTTTATTCTTGTTTCTTCAAAATTGTTTCTTTTCTCTTGTTAAATTCTTCAGGGAGTCGCAGGTCTTATAGTAACATCATTTGCATCAAGAAGGTTCTTGATTTTTTTTTCATTTCTTCAGTGACACACTAGTCATTCAGTAACATGTTATTTAACTTCATGGCATTGTAAATTTCTGTTTCTCTTCCTGTTGTTGACCTTGCTTTTTGGCTTTTCGTGGAAGGGAATGTATACTGCAATACAGACTGTCACATCCAGATGTGAAGGTACAATGAATGCAGTGTGCATCTCTACTTCTAGATCAAAGATGGACTCCCAATGAAACTGCTAAATACATCTTGACAATAGGATGCTGGAGTGTCTGCCATTGTCCATACCTACAATGTCAGGATACACTGAAACAGAATATGGACTTTGACTGATTATGAAGGACTATACTGTTGTGATAATATAGGGAAAAATCAGTGGGTGGGAAGATATTTGGAGGGGGAAGGAGGGGATATCCCAGAGTCTATGGATTTGTATCACAAAATAAAAAATAAAATAAGAAAGAAGACAAAATGACAGGAGGAAATTTGTCCCATAGTTATAAACAATAGCTATTGCTATGGTTTCACAAAGTTAAAGAGCTCCCTCCATTGAACCAGTGTCTGAGAATTCTATATTACATGGTTGACTCCAAATGGTGCTAAACTATGAATTTTCAGCCTTATGATATCTTAAAGTGTATAAATTATAATCTAGAAAAATGTAAAGAACTTCTAATGGATGTGTCATTGCATATATTTAAATAATAGAAAGCCTTTAGTATCCTGATTTCTAATAATTGCCAACGTGTGACTTTGAGAATCTTTTCAAACAAAGAGGTAGAAGCTATATACCCTGTAAGCAATGCCTGCTGCTTCCAACACAAACATAGCCTTGGTCCAGCGACATTTTTTCATGAAATGGATCTAAGGTCCATAGTGAAAGGTTCTATGTAAGTCATGTTAACAACCAGCCATTATGGGACACACAGGTATATCAGTGACAAAAATTCAATAGTCTCCTTCCCTCCCATTAAACTGATAAGCAAGAGGATACACTTTATTTTGCATGAAAGCATCTATTTGTTTGAAAATATTTGGAAGGGTGTGTTTATAGGTATCTTCATATTGGCTTAGCACGCAACTTAATCACACATTAGTTAATATTTTAAATAGTTGATATAAATTACATAAAAGCATTGCTATCTACTTGGAAGATAAAAATCAGAAATACATTGAAATGTTTAGGTTCAATCAATGAACTATGAGAAAAGTCTCACAATTTGGTTTAAACTTTTGCTGTAGAAACAATTAACATTTACATGCTGGATGTGAAAGTCGTGGGTTCATTCTTTTTCACAGAGATCATGATTACTTTATGAAGCTAGATCTCTGTTCAGATTTTAAATATTTTGTGTTAGTATAGCAGCATTAAATATATTGTCTGCAGCATCTCACCCTTACTCTATAGGTTATGTCAACACAAAATTCCTGAAAGTAATGTCAATGAAACATGAAATTAATTTTGTGTGGCTTACTAGCTTTTGCCAAGACAGCAGTCATGTCTTTAAAGTGGTTACTTAAAATGCAGCTATGTTCTGTCTATGGAAAGTTTAATTTTTCTCTTAGGACTTGGTTCCTTTTATTATTCCTTCTTACACGATTGAAGGATATCAAAACCCACATGCTTTTGTGGCATTTTGTGCCCTAGAGATCCTTAAGCCCATTCCCAAGTGGAGACCTACAGTAAATTTTAACATTTATCTGCTGGGCTCTGTTATATAAATGGCAAGTTAATGTTTTTTATGAAGAGAGAATGAAGGTCAAAAGATACAGTTATAAATCCCACGGGGTGGTGGCAAGGATGAGATTACTGGAATGCTTCTGGGGGAGATAGCTAACCCACTTGGATACCATAGGTTCCATAGTTTTCTGCAGAAGTCAAACCTTTGAAGCTCAAGTTCTTATTATATGTGATCATAGCTGAGTGAGAGGGATAAAATTGGATGCCCAGTTCCCTTCATCTTAACTCCATTAAGCAGTATCAGAATTGGTTGGGAGAAAAATGGGTAACATTCTAACTTTCAACAGTGAGGCTCACTGAGCATTCCAGAGAAAATAAAATACTGCCTTTGGGGAAACATATGATACTTAGAATGCTTCATATACTCAAAAGAAAAAGAATTTGTTCCTATCTAAAATTTTTAAAACATTTTTATTATATTAATGACATCAGAGTTGGGACGCATGGGAATGCTGAAACTAGAAAGAAGTTTCACAGAAATCCTACTGTGTAAGACATGCATTGTCATTGCTACACATTAGACAATGCTCTATTATGATAGTGAGGATCATATTTCACAACTCATGAGTCAAAGAGCATTTCATTGATGATATCCTTCAACATTTTATGACCTCAATTATTTATCTCATTGTCCTCATAGTCTGCACAGTTTTTTTTTAAATTAAGCACAATTACAGAACTTCTGTGGTTACAGTTGCTAAGTGTGGAACTGGGACTAGCTAGATTTTTTCCTCCATTATGATTTACTGTAATGGTCAGATCAGGGACTCAAATATGACAGAGGAAATGCTGAACTACAAAAATGGGCAAAGAACAAAAATGATGAATTAAAAGTTTACATTAATAAATTTATCAAATTTCTGGCTTGATTCAAAAAGCATTTTGGGATATCTACAAGAACAACTCCTATTGTATAGAAATAAAATGTGTGATTAATAACAAAATGAAAACAAGGAGATAGAAAGAGATAATTATTGATTAACACAATATTGACCACAGAGGCTATTTTCTAATTTAAGCCCATCCTCGAATATAATATTTGGGATTGTAGAAAGAACAGGCAGAATACAAGCAGCAGAAAAGTTTAGGTATTAGTAGGTTAGGACAGCAACATGAGTAGCATAATAGGCACACTTTTTTATTATTATTTATTGGAAGAGAGACAGAGAGGAAGATCTTCTGTCTGCTGATTCACTCCTCAGGTGGCCACAGTGGCGGGAGCTACACTGATCCGAAGCCAGGAGCCAGGATCCAGGAGCTTCTTCTGGGTCTTCCACAGGAGTGCAGGGTCCCAAGTCCTTGGGCCATAATCAACAACTTTCCCAGGTCACAAGCAGGGAACAGGATGGAAAGTGGGGCTGCTGGGCTTAGAACCAACCCCCATATGGGATCCCGGTGCGTCCAAGCTGAGGACTTTACACATGAGGCTATGATGCTGGGCCAGAGACACACAATTTTGGTTTAAGTTTCTTAACATGGCTTTTTTCCCCATAGGGTCCAAGTTAAAGTTTTGTTTAAGTGTGTATTTTGTGCAAATTATATGTTTTCTTATTATGTCTAAAAGAAAAGGAAGGACTGGTGTGGTAGCCTAGAGGCCAAAGTCCTTGTGTTAGATGTGCCAGGATCCCTTATTGTCGCCAGTTCTAATACTGGTGGCCCCACTTCCCAGCCAGCTCCCTGCTTGTGGCCTGGGAAAGCAGTTGAGGTTGGCCCAAAGCCTTGGGACCCTGCACCTGTGTGGGAGACCTGGAAGAGGCTCTGGGTTCCTGGCTTTGGATCAGCTCAGCTCCAGTCATTGCGGTCACTTGGGGAGTGAATCATCGGATGGAAGATCTTCTCTCTGTCTATCAGCCTTTTTCTATCCTCCTGTCTATATGTCTGACTTTGAAATAAAAATAAATAAATCTTTGAAAAAATTTTTTTAAAAAATGTGTGTGGCATAAGATATTACTTTAATGAGAAAGAGGAAAATTGTGTTTATGTAGAAAGGACATTTTTTTTCTAGCACATATCCAGAAGGTTAAGACTATTTACAGATATAAAGAAAGATGCTATTGAAATTCAGAATTGAAGTATGGGGGGACTAGGTTCAGATAGAAAAAAAAAAAAAAACCTTTCATCAGAGGGAGGACTTGGCAATTGAGGAAACAGTTTAGTGGGACTTTAACAGATAGACAAGTAACTCCTACAAGGAGACTTGGGGATTGAGATTGGTTTCCTGCAAACCACACAGATATTAATTGATTAAGGATAGAGACTTTCTGTAATAATGCTGTATCTGAGGTAGGACCAATGAGAAGTTTTGGGTCCCTGAGGGAATACATTGGAGAAAAGTGAGAGGTTTGAACACTTCACTAAGTTCAGCCTAGGTTCTTTCTCCTGGGATAACCTAATGATCATATACCCTTTATAATAAGCCCCACTAGCTGCTGCACAAGATTATAGCTGTATAACCTTGACTGTGATACGGAATTAGCATTTTCTTTTCCAAATAAACCCCTATCAATTTATTTTAGTTTGTGTAAAAAATCAGATTAATGAAAAAATGGACTAAATGGAGAGAGGTACATGATTGAGAAACTAGAAGTATTGACAACTCAGGTATCAAGAACTGATATTAAGTTTGAATGTAAGAAAAAGGTATGTCTCTTTAGGTGACTGAGGCAATATGCTGATAGAATTTAAACTGATTTGGGTTGGAGATGTGAGGACAGACATCTGGAAAAAATGTGTCATACATAAATAAGACTTATACCATATGAATCTCAAATACATGCAGAGAGAAGGAAGTATAGGATAAAGATGCCAGTCTTGAAAGCACATCTTTTACGTTAAAAATAACGTTCCCTATCCTCCGTGGATTGTGTATGAGTGTCCGCAACAAAATTGTCTTTCTGTTTAGGGGCCCCAGGTGCCTGTATTGTTTTGAGTAATGTTATTGATCAGTTGAAATTCATTGTGAGTTACCTTGTTGCCCTCCAAAGCACCCATGTTGTCTTATGATGGTCTAAACTTCTCCCCCACCCCATGCACTCCATTTCTTCAATTGCCTCCCCTTTTCAAATCCTCCTTGTCTTAACTTGCCTGGTCATTGTCATTCAACAGTCTTGCTGATTCCTGGAACCAACAAGTTAGATGACCAACAACCATGACTTGTGTTCTTCCCACTTAGGTCTGGAAATGGTTAAAGCTTTTTCATACTTCTCCATCTGTAACTTCATTCTACCCTGGCATGAAGAGGAAAAGCAGTGACAGGTCACAGCAAAGCCAGGTAAAGGGTCGCACATCAGAGGAAGTGCTGGATTGTGAAAGGTTGGTGCTGTTGTTTGCAAGTCTTTCTTGGCTGGGGACTTCTTGGCATTTTCTTCTTTTGGCCTTGGTTCTCTTTCTGCACATTCTATGCTGATTTTCTGTTTTTCTTTTTCCTCTCTGCTAGACTGATGCAATCCCTTGGGGAATACTAATGGTATCTAGAGGAAAGAAGCAGAGAATGGAAGGCTAAGGGGCAATGGACTTAATTTTTTTTTTGAAAACTTAAAGAAAAACAAAGTTTCTCTTTCACTTCTCATTGCAAAAATGGTAAGGTCTTGAAGGTTCAAGTTATGAGGGTCCAGGCTAAAGGAAAAGGTCAAAGAAACATACCATTCTGTTTTCAACCCATCTGATGAGTGTAATTCTGCCAAAAAGGCTCTTCAATCACTGATCTGATTCAAGAATCCCCAAAACAAATTCAGTGCCATATCCTATAGTAATGATCACGACTAGAATCATAACAGATAACTGATAGGGTTTGAAAATTCATGATCCTATCTATAGCTCCACTTCTTTCCTGGAGACACAAGGCAACATACTGATTTGGCCAAATTGTTATTTCAAATTCGTTTTAACAAAGCAAAATTCATGCAGCTGTTTTTTTCTTAAAACAGAGACCTTTTCATGTTAACACTTCCCCAAGGAAAAAACCCCTAAAGTTACAGAGTGGGGATTTCAGGTTAATGGGATTGAGATTTGGGAGTCACAGTCCTTAGCATTCCCCAGTTACATCATTTAGGTGTTTTTTAATTGCCTACAAATAAACCAGTCATTGATAGACATACCTCCAGGATTACATCACTTTGCCCATAATCTCCAGGTTTTAGGACCCTGAATTGCAGTTAGGATTAGTGAAAAAGATGGCAACAACAATTAAGTGGAATTACAATAAGTGCTCAGTAAGCTGAGGAGCTAGCTGACTTAATTCATCTAGAATTCAATAGAATTTGTTCTGTTTCTTACAGGGGAAGGTGAGACAGAAAGCAAAGTGAGAAAGGAAAAATATTTATGTGCCTGTTTAATTGATTTGTACTTGTTTATGAGTTAAATCCCAGTGTCTCTACCCTTTTTATATATTCTGGAACTCTTGGAAATTCTCAAAGGAAGAGAATCATATGAGTGAGTTCAAAACTGTGATTTTACAGTATTGCTATTTATGTTACTATAAAGCATGTTTTAATGGTTTTTATGAGTCAAGAGAAGATGGGGCCACTTCTCTTTGCATGGAAATCTTCAAAACAAAGTGAAAAGAGTTGTTTAGACAGTGTCTCAACATTTTTTTTTTTCAGGAGCTCTGGCCTAACACTATTGTAACAAAGAGCAAAAAAATAGGAAGGGTGGGGATGGGTGAATCTATATGACAGATCTTGTAGTACAAGTGTTTGTGGTTAACTGAGAAACACATTATGAGGCAAGCCTTTCGAAAGAGGTGAGTAATTAAAGACAAATGCTATGACATAATCATTTACATGCAGGAGAGAGATTTTTAGATTAAATCGGCCTGACCCGCTGCTCGGCAAGTGTTATCATGGATTCTTGAGAAGTATTCATTTATTTATTTCCTAATTTAGCCCATATGTTTTAATGGAAACAAAAACTTTTGTGTTTCCCATAGGAAATAGACTGAATCCAGTGATGGTTAGCAAGATTGGTGTATTTTGGGAGAGTCCGCCTGTGTACACCAACAGATCCAATGAACAATATGTCAGGTTCAGAGTGCTTCATTTGAAAAAGGCCAATGATTTAGAAACACTTTCGCTGGACTGAATTCTTTCATGTTTGGGGAGGTTAATAGGTATACATTTAGTTAACAAAACACAATATTTGTTGAATCAATAAGTGGATATGACTAACAAAAACCACATTTATTAACATTTTACTTGTGTAATTGTTTAACTTGATACAAACACATACACACACACACACACACACACGCCCACCTGTTCCTTGTTTTTACCTCTTCTTTTGCAGCCTAATGTCAAGAAAGCAGTTTTTAGAACTTCCTTCTTTTCTTAATCTGAGCATTATAATATAAAACTCACACTGTAACTCCAGGAGAAAGTTTCATGGTTTTCCAAATGCTATTAAATTTTAGCTGCTGTTTTTGTTAAGCACAGGAAGTAAGAACAGAAAGAGGAGAAGGCATGGCAGAGAGGTCCCCACTATCTACCTTTTGTTCTTTTTGTTTGGGGAAAATGCAGACTTGGTCACATATGGCAGTTTTTTTGTAGAATAAGACAATAGGAACTGCTGCTTGGTGAGCGGACTCAGTCCCTTCAGGTGCTTTGGAACATTCTGTCATAGTGAAACATGGATCTTAAGGGAAAAGGAGAAGCCATGTATACACTTACTGCTTTAAGAGAAAAATGGTTATAATTCAAAGCCTTATTGACAAGTTAACGACTGAGGAACAGAGGATAGAGACTGGCTTCTGCTTAATTCACAGAGAAATCATTCCCCAGGTACAACCACCTGACCCCATTCTTCTTTTGTAGGGTAAGGAATGAAATATATTGGCTCAGTGCACCAGCTTAGTGGCTAAATCCTTTCCTTTCATGAGACAGGATCCTATATGGGGATTGACTCCTGTTTCAGCTGCTCCACTTTCCATCCAGCTCCCTGCTTGTGCCCTGGGAAGGCAGCAGAGCACAGCCCATAGCCTTGGGACCCTGTACCCACACGGGAGACCAAGAAGAAGCTCCTGGCTCTAACTTTGGATCTGTTCAGCTCTGGCCTTGATGGCCGGTGGGAGAATGAGCCAGCAGATGGAAGCTCTTTCTCTAAATATCTCCTTCTTTTGTATATCTCCCTTTCCAATAAAAATAAATATTTAAAAAAAGAAATGAAATATGCTCTTGGAATATATACTTTCTACAGCAGATCAGAAAGATAAGTGAATTGTTCCTTAAAGAAACCTGTTTCTACTTTGTAATGAAGAGAACATGGGATTCATTAGCTAGGTACTATTTTCTGGGAACCTTTCTCATTTGCCCAAAACATGACAGCTCTTTAGAAGGTTCAGGAGGTTTATGTCTTAGCCTTCCAAAAATTATTGTGTGAGCATTGCTCCCTCAAAGTTGAAAGCACATTCCCTTGAATATTGTTATACTGAAGCTGTAACAGCCATTGAGCAGTCTACTATCATTGTTTTCTGGGGTTCTTGTTATTGTTTTTGCCTTTGTTGTCATCTATTCTAAATTGCCTCAGTATTATTAAAGCTTACACAATACATTGTTGAATAGATGCCAACCCTTTGGGAACTACAGTTCTCCCCATCCAAGGCCTTTTGGTACATATTTTATTGGGAGCAGTAATAATAGAGCCCAGATGCAAGGCTGAATACTTTTGACAAAAGCAGGCACAAATTCTGTTGTATAGTGCAGTACTGTGGCACAGCATGTTGAACTTGCCAGCTGTCATGCCAGCATCCCAAATGAGTATCAATTCGATTCATGTCTGCCCTTCCACAGATCCAGCTCTCTGCTAATGTACCTTGGAAATTAGCAGATTTTGGCTCAAGTTCTTGGGCCCCTCTGACCCACATAGAAGATGGAGATGGAATTCCAGGCTCCTGGCTTTGTTCCTGGGCCAAACCCAGCCATCGTGACAAAAAACTTGGAAAGTGAATCAGTAGAACAGAAGATCTCCCTGCCACACACCTCCCCACCCCTCTCAATAACTCTGCCTTTCAAATAAATATTTTTTTAAAAAAGGAAATTCCATTTTAAAACCTGTGACAGACAAGCTGCTCTACCCATTTTAACAGCGTGTTCTGTTACAGACAGATAGAAAGAGGGTTATGCTAGTACTTCTGTCGCCATTTTTGCCTCTTGTCTCACCGATTTAATGGAAGCTGTGCCGACTTCCCTGACAGAGCAGAACTATTGTAGGAAGTCTGTACACACGTAAAGTCATCTTCTGTTTTCTTTCTTCCTCACTAGTCTTTTGTGTTTCCTCATTTGGATAATTTTTGAGCATACCTCTGATTTCTTAAATTGGTTAACCTTATTTATATGGTTACATTTGCAGCTTTTGAAACATGTGCTTTCTTACTTTCTTGAATGTTGCCACATCTCAAGAGGGACAACCAAAAAAGCAAGGTGCTTTGGTCATTCCCCTGTGTGTGTGTGCATGTGTGTGTGTGTGTGTGTGTGTGTGTGTGTGTGTACAGTCAAACTAGTGCTTGGGTTGGTTAGCCAAATACTTGTGCTTGCTTGTAGCAATTAGTGAAGAAATCAAGGTCTGGATTTCAATTTCATTCAGAACTTACCTATTCCATCACTTTGGATCAAAGCAAAATATATTACTTGAACAAATTAGCATTTACTATGTAATATTCAAATTTTAATCTTGGGATAACTGTAGCTTTTCTAATTTTTTCTTGTAATATTTAGCCACTTTTTAAAAAAAACTTGAAGATACATTGATGCTCATAAAAGATCAGAGATAAGAGTTGTGAGTAACTGAACCAGAGAAAAAGCAAAATACAGAAGAGAAAAATAGTACACGAATACTGAAGCCACTCAAATAGTTTTTTTCCCCTCAGAACCAAACAATTTAAGCTTACAAATGTACTGGGAAAACTACCTCACTTTTTTCCTTGCAAAAGTTTTGTTACAGAATTTCTCCTTTTTTTTTCAGGGGAAAAATGTTAAAAGCATGCAAGGTATGAAGTGGTTCCCCAAAAAGGAAAAATGCATTCCATTATTTATATTAAAATATTTATAATTATATTTTAATATTATGTGCTCCCAAAGCCAGTGTCTTATTTTACACTTTATGAATTCTTTCACCTAATTGTTTTCAAGAATGTGTTTTCTTTTGACTATTATAATCATTAAGCTTATCAATGAAATGTGTGTGTGTGAGTGTGTGTATTGCTGCAGCCTCTCATTTTTTTAAAGTTTGCATGGATAAATTTATCAATGTAGCTAATGATGGAGGTGAAAGACATGCATTTTGGTTTTTCTTAAATGACAAGTATGCCATAGGCAGCTTCTTTTTTTTTTTTTTAAAGATTTATTGTTTTAGTTTTATTGGAAAGTCAGCTACACAGAGAGGAGGAGAGACAGGAAGATCTTCCATCTGTTGATTCACTCCCCAAGAGGCCACAATGGCTGGAGCTGTGCCAATCTGAAGCAGGGAGCCCGGAGTGTCTTCCAGGTCTCCCACACAGGTGCAGGGTCCCAAGGCTTTGGGCCAACCTCAACTGCTTTCCCAGGTCACAAGCAGGGAGCTGGCTGGGAAGTGGGGCCACCAGTATTAGAACTGGCGACCATAAGGGATCCCAGCGCATTTAAGGCTACCACGCCTGGTCCCATAGGCAGTGTCTTAAACTACATGAAGTTTCCTAGCCAGTAAGGATAAATTTAGCCATTTAGTACCTAAAAAAGTCATAATATAGTGAAATGCCTGTTACAGTGCAGACAGAGGTGAGGAATTGAAAAAAATATCTTTCCCACAAACATTTCCACACTAGTTCTTGATATTAAAAAAAAATGGATCTTTGGTGTGCTGGATGGGTAAAGCTATATTCCTATTATGCTCCAGATTTTGCACGATTTGATGTAAGGCTTTGGAAGTTGAGTTCATCTAAAAATGGTGACCTTGTTCTTAAAATCCAGCTGTTTTGAGAATCAATTCTTATGTTTGGAATGTACTACTTAGCAATAATGAATGGTGCCATTCTGTCACTCTCACCATCCATTATAGATTTTTTTGGTCTGTATCATGAACACCTAAATTTTATTCTTGGTGAAGTCCACAGAGTAGCACAAACACTGATTTCTAGAATTTGCTGAATGCATCTGGTTTATGCCCGAATGACTTCAGTGTTGTTTTGGCCATTTAGGGATTTTCATGCCACCAAATCAGCATACAAAGCAGGAGCTTATTATTTGTTTGGGTAACTCTCCTGGGTGTCTAAAGGAGAATTAGATAGGTGCTTCACAGTGGAGACAGAAAGGATTACATCTGGATTTTTAGATCATTCTTGGGGCATCTTTACTGTTTTTATGCCAAATAGCAAATATTGATGGAAAATAACAGCAATCGAGAGAAGCAGGCACCAATGTGGGACAGGGCAAGAACCAAATGTATGCCTTTGTGTCTCATGCTTTTCAAAGAACAACCAGACAACCCCACAGTCCCCCCTGATGAACACTTGAAGGTCCCTCAAAAATCCACGGAAAATGGAATTGAGGAAAGTTAATTTTGGTGCAAAATCAATGTATAGTTTTTTCATAATACAAATTTCCCAGGAGCTTTTGAAGCCACTTGACAGATCCAAAGGATGTTTAATAAATATGCCAAAGAGACAGCACACTCCCTCATCTATTATAGCAATATTTGCAGAAAGCAATGAAAGTAAAAAATGCACATCAATAGAGTAATACACTAATGCACAATAAAAAACTATTTGACCATTAAAAGGAAGAAATTCGGTGATTTGTAACATCATAGATTAGTCTGCTTAACATCATGTTAAATGAAATAATGTAGTTGCAGCAGCAGTTGGGCATCAGTTCCTGTCCTAGCTGCTCTGCTTGTGATCCAGCTGCCCTGCTAATACAGATGGGAAAGCAGTAGAGGATAATGGCTCAAGTGCTTGGGCCCTGCCACTTACATGAGATACCTGGAAGAAGTTCTTGGCTCCCAGCTTCAGCATGGCTCCGTCCTAGCCATTGTGATCATCTGAGGAGTGAAATAGTGAATGGAAGGTCTTTCTCTGTTTCTTCTGTATATGTATAATTGTGCTTTTCTTTCTTTTTTTAATTTTATTTTTACATTTTATTATTATTATTATTATCATTTTATGATACAGTTCCATAGGCTCCTGGTATTTCCCTTATCCCCTCCCCAATCCCCCCCACCTAGTTTCTCTATATCATTACTAACATATAGTTCTTCATACACAGTCATATGTCCATCATTGCGGGCATAGGACAATGGCAGAGAGTCCAGCATCCTATTGTCAAGATATAGTAAACAGCTTCATTGTAAGTCAATCTTTGTCTGGAAGTAGAAATGCATACTGCATTGTATCCTCACATCTGGATGTTAGTCTCCATTTCACAGCTACTGTACATTCCCTTAAATGAAAAGTCATAATACAAAATCAACAATAGAAAGAAAAATAGAAATTTACAATGCCATGAAGTTAAATAACATGTTACTAGATATGACAGTCTCCATTACACAGCTACTATACATCCTGTAGGCAACAGATGGGTTTTGTTTTTAATCCAGTCTAATAATCTATGATGTTTGATTGAGCTTAAGCCATTTACATTCAGGATTAATATGTATGGGTGGTACTTTGGTCCTGTCATTTTAGCAATGGGTTGTTCATTGGTTTAGTCTTCTGCAATGTAATAAAGAATTTAAACTACTTCAGTTATCAGGAGACAATATTTCCCATCCATAAGTTTTTGAAATTAGATACCTTAGTAATTGATTTTCTTGTTTCTTAAACTTTTGATATTGTCTCATTTGTTTCTGACATTTGCCAATATCTGTTAATGTTTTGGTAATATCTGTAATCACCAGAAATCCCAATAGTTCATATCTTAGAACTAGTTATGAATGAAACCAGCTGATTATGGGATTGGAGAATATCTTGAACTATTTTTAAAATTGTGTTTGGGGTTCAAGGAAAACCAATACATATTTTCATATTTTTCCAAGAACTTTTTCCTCTTCAATTTAAAAATGATGTCTGTTTTAAGAGAAATTTATTCCATATGTTAAGAAATTCTTTACACTTACCTCATCAAAATTTGGCTCTGTAAGAATTATTTGGTGTACAAAATCCTTGGGTGTATTTTATAAGAGCTTCTTGAGAAAAGTTTTATTTTTCTTAGAAACAGGAACTTAAATTTGTTGGGGAATATTGATCCAAGTACACCTTTAACCAACTATAAATTGCCTAGTCAGCCAAAATATCCTGAGGTTCATACAAAATCTTGCCTTGTTGAAATTTATGTGTATCCTGGTGATGCCAGTATTAACAGTTCATATTTGCTGTTATGCTTCATCTTAGCTATTTTCCAAGATAAAACTTTTACTATAGTAACATCATCTCACTTTTGAAAGATAAGAAAATACCATTTTCAGTCTTAATGTGAATTAGACATATTTAGGAGTGAATATTTAGCCTAAATACCCACACCCTGCATTCTTCAATTCCAGTTTCCTGCTAATATAGACAGACCTTGAGAGGTAGTATGGTGGCTCATGCATCTGAATTTCATCCACATGGAAGACCTGGGTGGAGTTTTCCCCTTTTGGCTTTGTCCATTGTCCAGCTCTGTCCCAACCCTGTCCAGCCTTAGTTGCTGTACACCTTATCTTGAATACATAAGTAATAATAGTAAAATTGAGATTCCTAATAATATTAAAATATTGCTCATATTTCTCATTTCTAATGTCACCAAGAATGAAACTCATATGACTAACTCTTCCTGACCACACACATACACAGAGATATAGAAATGTAGGAAGTGTTTCTACTGTTCTGATACCTTTTTTTAAAAAAAAGTTAGTTTTAATGAATTTTCAATAAATTCTTTGCATCATAATTACCTATAGTAGTTGATTAAAAGGTGTAGAATTCCAGGCCTTTTCCAGGTGAATTGAGTCAAAATTTCTGTTATAATAAATCAATAAGGATATGCTGTGCCAAGGTTGGCATTATATCATCAAATGAAGTAAAAACTATAGAATGGCATAAATTTATTTTTTTACCTGAACATGTGCTATTACAATTTTAAGGTAATTTGGGTGTTCACCAAAGGCCAATGTGCTTCATTGAAGTTTTGATCTCAGAGATGTAAGAGAGGATTAAGGATAAGATTAATTGAAATATAGTGTTTTTTGGTGGGGCCTTGTAAAGTGGTTAAATTTTGGACATGGAGTCCTCTGACTGAGTCCTGTAGCTATATTAAGAGATGACTGTAAAAGGAGATTGGGCTCCCTGTATCTTTATTCTTCCTGATTCACCATATGCCATCATCTGACCTTATGTAGTTGCATGAACCAATGGGGGTCCTGGATCTAGGACTTTGAGCTTCCAAACTATATGCTGCGGCAAAAAATCATTTATAAAAATCTCTTCTCAGGTATTCTAGTTAAGGTAATGAAAAATTGGCATCTTTGTCTAAGGAAACCAAGATGTCAAGTGTCTTAGAGTGCATGCTATAAACCAGACAATGCATCTAACCACAGCATTGTCAAAGGTGTGCAGGAGCCATGCCACTGAAGACTCTGCTCTGGTAATCAGTTTCGATTGGTCACTCTCACCTGAGGTTTGCTTATGTGTAATCTCCCCTAGGAGTCTGCCTATGTAATTATGCATCATCTTGATGGAAATAGCCTTCCCTGAGATCTCCACACATCCACGCGTTCCCAAATGATGCTCTTAGTGCTTTGTGGTTTGTTTTGAAGGGAACAGAAATAGAGATAGATGGATAGTAGGGATGAAGGTGGAGCTTAGCCTAAAGAAGGCAGGAAAGGAATATCGGGTCCTCCAGCAAGATTTAAAAATGAAGTTTATCTATAGTGTCTTCTTGCTCATTCTCCTGACCTTTCTTTCTCTTGTTAGCCATTGCCAGCTCAATCCTCTTGGAAGTCTAGTGCCCTTTTTCTTCCTAGAATACTCCCAAACTTACCTAACTGTAGAAGGAGTTTTTCTCAAGACTATCCAATATACCAACATTAACTGCTTTTCTTTCCTCTGTATCAAATTCTTCCTCCTACAGGATTTCAAGAAGTGTTCACAATCAAAATGATCAATCTAATTTGCTCCAAATAGTAAATGATGTTTCCATTGCAATCTTCAAAAGGGTTTCATGATGCTCTTTCTGTCTCTCTCTCTAAATACACACACACACTCACACACACACACACACGCACACACAGAGCTACTGTTTAAATAGTCTTATTGTATTTTTAGTAGCAAGATAACTTGTTAATAAATACAGTTTTTAATCATTTGGCCTACTCAATTTTATTTGAACTTTGAAATTACCAAGAAAAAAATGCATAGCATCAAGTACCAAATACGTGCTCAAAATTGGTTGTTGGCTCAGTTATATATTCACATCTTCCACCATTAATGTCTAATGGAGTGATACTGATGCATTTCTTTAAGAGACAGATTATTTATTTAAGCTTTTAATATACTTAAATGCTTAGTTTAGGGCCTTTTTTTGTTTCAAAATATTGTGCTAGTTTTGGTAAGGAGATTGAAAACAGCAGTGACCATTTTCAGGGAACCTATGACCTAGTTAAAAAAAATAGATGTATAAGTGATGGTAAAGATAAGGATTGGTGAGGAAATGAAGGCAAAAATTTTGGCACTGGGCTGAATCTGAAATATGCCAGACTCCCACATCCAAACTAGAACCTTCATGCTATCAATAAATGTTATTCCAAAAGAGTAGATTGGTGTTCAATCTAGGATCTATAGATTAAAGCATCAAACGCAGATCATGTATGTTCACATACTATCATTTTTTTTGGGTCGCAAGACTTTCTTTGAAAATTCATAAAGTTCAATGAAATATATTTCTCTTTCCATTCACTGTTTTCTATTCTGTGGCTACAAAAAGATTGTGATTAAGAACCAACTACTATCTAGGCATAGACTAAAACAATTCTTAGGAAAGAAAACCTGAAAGGAGCATTCTTTGCAGAAATTCGATTTGCTGAATACCACTCCAGTGTGGGATAAGCTGAATCAATATTAATGGGTAAACCAAAGACAAAACTAACATGTAACATCTCTAATTAATTGCCAGGAATTATGCTGCATTCTCTAGTTGTATCAACACATGTGAAACGTTTCAGATGTTTTAAATCTACTATTTCTAATCTCATAATAAAATAGAAGGTGCTATGTTATCTTTCCCAGGAGAACATACAAAATAGGTACTTGAGCTAAGATGCAAATTTAGCATTTTTTGACATTAAAAGCCACTTTCATATCCTGTTTACTACAGTGTTGTCAGAATTTCTGAAAAACGAAATTTACATTCAAAGGAATGTGAAAATCAAGAATAAGATTTTATTTAACATTATTTTTTTTTCCTCAAGATTTTGCCATCATTTCCATTTCTCCAGGGTGGCCTTGCTTTCAGTCATTGAGTTGATCTAATTCACAGCATGTGCTTGAAGATTAGGCTTGGACAAAGGGAAAGACTCCACCACCCTCAGTGCATTCCTGTTTCTACTCAACAGCTGACCTGCTTGCTCCTGTTTCTAGGGTGCTGAGCACTTGTACGTGACATGTCTTCAATCAGCTACTCAAACACACACAAGCATCTATTTAGACTTTCAGGAGGTGTGGTTCACAAGTTCTTGGAAAGTCACTGGAATGCCACATAGGGAATGGGTTATGTGTGAGGAGATAATGAAGTGATAATTGTTGCAGTTACTGTTTAGCACCCATATAAATAGGCATGATATTAATGTTACTTATAAACAGAAAAAAATCCCTCCTTTCCAATGTGTAGCACTTTGATCTCCTGAACAAAGTGATGTCAAAATCTCATTTTGGTTTACTGGTGAGATAATAGACTTATGGAGTTCATTCCACCAGTAAATGCTAAAACTGGGACTCAAATTCTGATCTTTCCTCAAGTATTGTTTCCTAAAAATTGCACCATATGTAATTTTTAGCATTACATTTTATCTGAATTAATAGCAGTACAACCTGTTAGTGAGATGCTTTAATAGATAACCACAAACACTGGATTTAAAATCAAGTTACTTAACCTTTGGCACTTTTGGCCTCATTACTTATCCACATGACAACACATGGGAGTTTCTAATTCTAATTAACTCAGATATAACTCCTAATTTTTAATCTTTTTATTTGTAGTAAACACACTAGAAATTTCAGATTCATTTGTATCTCTGATATTCCTGCCTCTGCCTTTATTCCAATGAAGCTGAAAATTAATGAGGTAATTTCAACTACTAGTTAAGGTTACAGAATAGTCACACTCTAATCTTTTGTTATATCACTAATGCATAAGTTTATTTTTCATGCATACAGAATCCAAAGTAGATTTTCCTGAATGACTCTCCTCCAATTGTTGCGAAGGCTTATTAATATGTTTGTATTTATTTTTATTTGAAAGCCAGAGTAACAGAGAAATAGAGAAACTTTAATTTATTTAAATGCTAACTTCTTAAAAAAATTATTTGTTTTTATTTGAAAGGCAGAGTTACAGAGAAATGTAAAGAGATGGAAAAAGAAATTTTCAATATGTTTTTCCATTTCCAGTATTGCCCACTGGCCAGAGGAGGGCCAGTTCCAAGAGCCTCTTATGGGTCTCCCACATGGGTGCAGGAGCCCAAGGATTTGGGCTCTCCACGGCTGTTTCCCAGGCCGTTAGTGGGGAGATGGCTTGGAAGTGGAGCTGCTGGAACTCGAACTAGCTCCCATATGGCATACTGTCACTACAGGCAGAGGTTTAGCCCAATACATCATGATGCTGACTCTGTAAGCAATTTAAATCAGTTTTGTTAAAATTGTTATGGCCTTGTAACTATTGTGCATAGATAATGAGCCCTATAAAATACCAGGCTTCATTTCCTTTACAATGCATGTTTTCTGATTGAAAACATTCTTCTTTTTTTGTTTCTTGTTTTCTGTATAAATATCACTAATTCATCCCAATGATCTAGAAAATTCTGATAGGCACAGTTTGGGTGCCTATCATAGATAAAGGGACTTCAAAAAGTTCATGGAAAAATGAAATACATTTTTGTTGCAAAATTTTTGAAATTCATGTATAGCTTTTCCACAACACACACTTACCACCAACTTTTTGAAGACCTAGTATAAGCTGAGAAAGAGAGAAGTGCCTTTTATTCTCTCATTCTTACCTGTGTATATTGTTCTCCATGCCCGCCTCACTGCTTGTCCTCGGAGGTTTCTCTTTATAATATCTGCTAGACCTTCTGTTCCCTATTTTTATGACTTCCCTCTTTCATTCTCCTGGCGTTTCAGTTTGGGCTTCTTTTTTTCCCTAATGTGTTATTCTCTAATTAATCAATTATTTTCTAATTTGTTTCTAATTTGTTGCCAGTTCTCGCCATTGATTTTTTCTTTACAACTCCATAGGATTAAATTCTAACGACAAAGAGGGAGAGCTAGGGAAAGAGAGGGATTTTCCATTTGCTGGTTTACTTCCCCAGTGGCAGTTAATGGATGGAGCTGGGCCAGTCTAGGGTTTCCCACATGGGTTCACGAGTCCAAGAACTTGGTAATGCTCCAGTCCTTGTCCAGGCCATGAGAAGAGAGCTGGATTCGAACTGAAACAGCCCAGAGTCAAACCAAGGTGCCACAGGCAGAGACCAAGCTATGTCAGGGTGTTGACTCCCCCCACAACAAAGACTTATATTATCATCTTATTTTCATGTTTCCTTCCACTGTAAGACTACCAGCAACACTAAGCAGAAAAGAGCATAAAGAATCTTGAGCATGAAGTTTGATTGGGTCATCTGTAAAAGTGGGACATTTCAGGACAAGGAATACAGGAAACAGTTGGTAAATGTAATCAGGCTGGCTTCCTAGAAGGCAAAAGAAGTTGAACTGGGCAGGGAGGGGGATCAGTTAGTGAACTCACCCACTTTCATTGCTCCATACTTAAAAAAAAAATTCTCATTTTAAAATGACTTTGAAAGTTGGTTTGTAACCTTCTAAGAAAAGTGATAAATGGTATACAAGGGTCATCAGAAATGACATTTCCAGCTTATCAATAAATAAAATTGGTTTGACTGCTCTTTTAGTAAGGATTCTCCAGAGAAACAGACTGAATAAATATGTTTAAGAGGGATTAACTTACATGATTATGCAGATTTGTAAACCGCAAAATATATGATCAGCCATGTGGGGCCCAGGACAGCTAATGGCATCATTTCAATACAGATCCAACAGACTGGAGATCCAGCGCGAGCCAATGTTTCTGTTCTAGTCTAAAGAAAGGGAAGAAAATCAAGGTTCCAATTTGATGGTGGTCATGCAGAAGCCATTCCCTCTTCCTCAAATTTTGTTTCGTTATGGTCTTTAGCTGATTACAAATCTTACCATAGCAGAAGGGCATTTTATTCAGTGTACTAATTCAATGATTACTATTCAGAAAACCTTCAGAGACACATCCAGGATATTGTTTGATCAGATCCCTGGGCACCTCACAGCTCAGGGAAGTTGATACATGTAATTAACCATCCCAACCTCCAATAACTTTTGGCTATTTACAAGTTAATTTTTTTGTTTTGTTTTACAAGATAAATCTTTGCCAGCATTATGATTCTAAAAAGCAAAGAACTACCATTTGCTAGACACCATTTAAAAAAGTATTTGGTGGCTTTGATGTTTCAAGGTCCACACTGAAAAAGAAAACATTTATGTGTATGCACATGTGTGTTTTCCATGACTGTTATGAAGTCAGGTACCTATGTGGAGTTAATTTTCTTCCAAAGAACCACTCAAATTTGGGAATCCCAAGGTATTCAAAGATACATTCACTTTGCATGTGTAGATAAAGCAAGGTCCAATGTAATATCACTAATCTAGAAACAGGATAACACCTTCAACAATCTGGGATCAAAACATAAATATACTGCATGAACGGGCCAGATGAATATCAAAAAACAAGAATCTCCAAATATGTTTCTCAAGTGTGGATTCTAGGAAGTCAGCTACTTGAGCTTTCATCTTTTGCCTCTCAAGAACATAGGCATGAAGCAGAGGCAGAACTCAATCCCTGGGACTCCAAGGCAGCACATGGTGTCATAAATGACAGTTTAACATACTGTGCCAAACCTCCTCCAGAAGCAATTGTGTAACCCTGTAATGGTAGTGATGGTGATTATTTTGGAAGTGAAAGATTATTATTACCAAGAATGTTCATCTTTTGATCCTCATTTTCATCATAATTTTAGATTATTTTCAGCTAAAGAATGAGCTTTGTGCCTCACAACAGCTGGCATAGAGCACAACACATAGAAACAGTGTTTCTGTGTTGTTGTCAATTGGAGTGAAAAATAGTAGATGGAAAATCCTGCTTTTTCCCCCCCACCCCCATTCTCTCTGTAATTCTGTCTTTCAAATATATTTTACATCAGCAGTTATGGCCTTCACAATAATTTTAGGAACTGCTTGGAGGTGGCATCCAATTTTGTGTTCAAACAGTATCTTTTCTAGATAAGTGGAGATCTTGGGGTAGAGACATTTTTAGCCATTTTGTTTTATCAGTACATTGCTTTCCTAATTTCTGCATAAACTTCTATCCCTGGACGAAGACTCCTGAGAGCCACCTTATATACTTCCTATCCCTACCAGAGAGTACTGTATACTCTGCAGGAAAATTTGGTATTTGGGTTTAAAACCAATAGGTTTTTTTTCTTATGATAGACAACAGAGTTTTTCCACCTGATATCTTGGGTTTTTGCATGTTTTTCTTTTGGGTTCTCCTAAGAATTGTACCTTTCAAATCCATATCAAAAGTTTTGTTCCTTCCTATCTCTAACAGTTGCAGTCCGTGTGAGGACATGGCACTAGTCAGCCTTGTAGGCTGTGGAATATGCAGAACCAGTGAGTAATGCCTGGCAACCCTGGCTGATTTCCTCCTGTTCAAGGATAATGTTGCATGAATAGCATCTTACACTGGCATTTCTGAAACCTGTGACCATATTAAGCCAAGCTTCTGCCCTGATAGAAAAAGTAGCAGAAAATTTTGCTCACTCTTCTGACTGGTTCATTATGCTGTGACCTTGTACATATTAGTCTTTCATACCTTTGGAGGTCTTTGTATGTGACACACTTGTGTTTTCATGGCAACCCTTGGCTGGTCATTTCCCAGGCCTCCACAGCTACCACTTGGTGTTCACATGCTGGGTTTTGATCTCACATTCACTGCACAATTTAAAACATCATTATATGTGACTGTGTATTTGTGGACTCTCATTTCCCAATCTACATTGCTTATTTGCTGAAGGTTGTAAATACATTTTATGTTTTTTTGAATCCCACCCAGAGAACCTAGTGTACTATTCTGAATGAAGTAATAGTTATTCACTAAACAGATGCCATGCTGAAGAAATTGCAGCAATTGCTTTTGATGACATACCAGATCTTATACATTTAAGTCAAAGCTTTCCTTGGCAGGGTTACCACCTGGGGAGGCTACTACATATACCAATGATGTTATCAACACTTAACTGACTTTCAAGACCTCTCTGTTTGAATTAAACTTAGAATTTGTGACACCTAATGTTTGTTATTTAATATGTACTATAGTGTAGGATAGTTTTCAGTGGAATATTACAAAATATTAAGGTGGAATTTCTGCTTGCGAAGTTTGTAGTCTTCTGAAAAGCGTCAGACAGAGGCATGAAAGCAATGAGACAAGGCAAACCGTGGCAAATGATATAGGGAGATATAGGGGCTTGTGAGGATTAGAAAGAGAAGAAGAGGTTATTTCCAGCTGAGCATGCAGGCTATTGTAGACTCTCAATCATTTTCTTTGAAGATCATTGTAAATCTTTACCATAAAATGGGTTTGGTCTTAGGCAACAACCAAAAGCTATTTGGAACTAAGGCTAAGAAATAACGTAGATAAAAATACTGAGCAACGGTGATTTTAAAAATAAAAATGGGAAAACAAATTGTTGGAAGCCAGTTTTGAAGGCCACTGTTCATTCAAGCGGAAGAAAGTTAGAGCCAACTGAGCTAACCACATATAGTAAGTCACCTACGGAATCATTTCTATGTCTGGCATCTGATTTTTGACCATTTATCTCTGTACTCCATCTGTACTTTTGTTTCCTTCCTTGTGAATTCAAAGAGCAAAAATTAGATTCAAGATTTGTAAATGGACTTATAAAAATATTCAAGGGCTTTCCTATGAATTTCTTTTGAGTAGATATATGGCAATAAGATAGTATCTGAGAATAGCTGACTTCCCTTAGCTCTATCATTCAATGCCCAGTACACAGTAGTAGCCCACCCCGTGGCACCTGCTAGTGTGTATGAGGACCAGGTCTGTGGTATGTTGGGCTGGTCTGGGCTTGGCTTTGCCACAGCGCCCATGAGTTCACATTAATAATGGGGCCAGGGCCAGAATTGACCAGGCATCCACCACTATGTGTGTTGGCTGATCTAGGTAATGAACCAAAGCTGACCTCCACTGGCTGGAACACACAAGAGTTGAGTCTGAGATCACCCCAAGTAACAGTTTATGGAGGGACTCACCAACTAGATTGCTGGCCTTAAACCCTGGCCACTGGAAAATCACAGTGATGTGGTCTGACCTTGGAGTGCTTGTTTTCAGGACTAAACCTCCTCCATTGCTGATGGTTGTGTAGTGGACTGCATGCTTAAATGCATATGGTGAATATGGTAGCCAGCTCATCTAGGCCAGCAGAGGACATCAAGTGTCTTGTCAGAGGATGGAAAGCCAAACAAGTTGGACCACTCTCCTGGCCAAGCTTTGTAACATGTTCGTGGGCCTGTGGATACACTAAGATGGACTTGGTCATTCAGTAGATTTTGGAATGATTTCCAAATAAGTTGGACCACTCTCCTGGCCAAGCTTTGTAACATGTTCGTGTGCCTGTGGATACACTAAGATGGACTTGGTCATTCAGTAGATTTTGGAATGATTTTCTCAACCCTGGTACAATGAAGTTGGCAATGTCTCAACACTATCAATACCACTCATGTAACACCCTTGGAACGCTTCCCCACATTAGAGTCCTGAAGGCATCATCAAATGACTATCCCCATCCCCAGGTGCTGATGTTGTTGACAGCAAGGAGAATCTCCCTTGCCTTCCCCTTTTGTGGACACAGGAGAATAAAAAAAATGAACATTTGTCCCACCCACTTTCCTTCATACCTGAGCCTCTGCAGCATAATCAGAAACCTGCATGGGCATACGTCCCTGTCAACTATGTTAAAAACATTGAAAATAAAATTTTTAAAAATTAAATTAAATTAAATTAAATTAAAGAAAAATAGTCACATTTGTATGATGAAAAGAATGGAATTCCAGCCACAGATCTTCTTTTCCTAGTCCAAACTTCCTGAAGAATCCAAGGTCCTAGTCACAAACCTGCTGCTTCCCTCACTCTCCTGCCATCCTTTGCATCCCTCCCATAGTAGTCCTGACTCTTAAATTGCTTGTCTGTTCATGACACGTCTTGGGACCCTGTGCACACGTGGGAGACCCAGAGGCTCCTGGCTTCAAATTGCCTCAGCTCTGGCCAGTTGCGGTCACTTGGGGAATGCAGCATCGGCTGGAGGATCTTCCTCTCTGTCTCTCCTCCTCTGTGTATATCTGACTTGGCAATAAAAATAAATAAATCTTTTAAACAATGCACCAAGAATAGAAAATGAGAAAGTGTTCTGTGTGGAAGGGGCACTTGGCTTAGTAGTTAAGTGTTCCCACATCCCATGTCACAGTACTGGCTTTGAAGGCCAGCTCTGAATTCTGCTTTCTGCTAATATAGACTTTTACAGGCAGAAGATGGTGACTCAAGTGGTTGAGTCCCTGCCATCCATGTAGGAGATCGAGTTTGTGTGGTCAGATCCTGGCTCCTGACTTTGGAGTTGGCATTCTCCTTATACTTAAAAGAACATGTGTATAAGAATCTTTTCAAGAGTTGCAGAACTTCAAGGAATCTTACTGAATCAAGTTATACTATGTTTTCAGGAGAATAACTAAAGTTATATAGACATTCACCCCAAAATTTTAATGTTAAAATATTTATCTCTTTTCATATCCCTAAAATGCATTAGGATGAACAACTGTAATACATGTGAGATTTAGACCTCTTTGGAGAAAAATTTGTTGAACACGTTTTAAAAGGAATGCATATGGTAGACGTGGAATTAAAAAAAAAAAGCTTTTATTTTCTACTGCTCTCTATCATTGTGACTTCCCTGATTTTCCAATACCATTTTCTTTTTTTAAAAAAAGTATTTATTTATACTTATTTGAAAGGCAGACTATACAGAGGAAGAGACAGAGAGAGCTCTTACATCTGCTGGTTCACTCCCCAAATGGCCACAACAGCCAGAGCTAAGCTGATCCAAAGCTGGGCGCCCTGAGCTTCTTCGTGGTCTCCCATGTGGGTGCAGGGGCCCAAGGACTTGAATCATCCTCTGCTATTTGCCCAGGTCATAAACAGAGAGCTGGATTGGCAGTGAGGGAGGCAAGATACAAATTAATACTCATTCTGATATAACTTCCATCTAATAGTTTTGATTTCTAGAGTCTTGGGTATCTGGGAAGCCCAGTTATGCTTTCTCAGATGTTGATGTGTTCAACATGATGCTAACATTCAGTACTGGAGTGATGTGTTATACCTGTTTGCCAAGTCTACTTTGAACGCCTTGAATTAGCGGATGTGTTTAGCTATTTTTGTGTCCTCAGTGCCTTTCATAAAAAAGACACTCAGTAAATGAGCTTAGTAAATGCCATGGCATTTTTTTTTCTTGAAGAATTAATGCTGCTGAATTGTTCTTGGAAAGCATCTATTTTGACTTCTAACATACAAGTAATTAAAATATAAACATTCTGAGAAAGAAGAGACAAACATTTAAATATTCAAAAGATAATTTCCGTAAGGGCTCATTCAGAACCATCAGGAAATCAGAAAATTTTACAATGAAGAATCCATAGGTTCAGAAAGTAGCTGCTGTATTTCTCTTCTTTTATGAATCTCT
The DNA here is from genome assembly GCF_030435755.1 of Ochotona princeps. Lineage (NCBI taxonomy): Eukaryota > Metazoa > Chordata > Mammalia > Lagomorpha > Ochotonidae > Ochotona > Ochotona princeps. The sequence continues at coordinate 27,061,404 of NC_080841.1, read as the reverse complement.
TTTCTACATACTTAAGGTTCATTTTCTACATGCTTAAGGATCATGGGTAAAAATTTAATAAAATTGTTTAAATGGGAAAGAAATATTATGCTAAAATGATAATTATATCACAAGATAATTATACAGCTACATGAAATGACTCTGAAGAAAACTGTATTACATTTCCACTACAAATGAATTCTTATAAAAATACTGGAGAATAAAACAAATTCTATCTTTATCATTTATATTTGCATCTATATGTACACACAGTCAAAAAAGTCAGTTTAAAAAAATCAAATCAGCTTCAAGAATGCAAAAATTTCAAGAAAAGTGTTGGATGGTGATAACTTTTTCCCATTGGGTGCTTCTGAAGCATTGATGTATTTTGCACATGTGGTTCTAGTCTTCATGTTTTCCCATCTAAGCTTGCAGCAGCTCAAGAAAGGGTAACACTGCAGTGGGAAGAGAACCAACTACATAGTCAGACATTCCTGTATTGGAATAGCTACTTCTCTGCTATTCAAAAGTCATGAGTCCTTGGCCAAATCACATCACCTTTCTGATTCCAACTTTCCCCATCTGACCAATGGGGCTGACACACCACCTCTACCCTCATTCCTCATGCTTATTAGGCTCAGAGCACATACCATTGCAAATGTTCTTGCATATCCACATCTGAAGCTGTCCCAAATATACACAGAAATCTCTTTGAATATATTGATTCATAGGATGTCTTAAAAAAACCACTTTATGGTTTCCAAAGTCAAATGTATGTGATAATGTATAGAACATATAATCAAGATGTAATAACTTGTAATAATATTTGTTCACCTTGATAAGTTGGGTCTGAAATTGGCTTTTTCCAAAGTTTATCTGTTGAAATACTTTATTCTTTCATAAGGGTGAATCCAGAGTGCACTGAGTAATGCATAATAAAATTAGTTTTTGGGGGAAAGAAACTGGTTTAAGAGAAAAAAAAATTGAGGGTCCAGATAAGCACAGTAAAATAATCTTCAATGACTTCATTGTGAAGTAATGACTTTTACCAAATAGCTGCATTGTAGTTTTATCTTTCCAACGAAGATTGTGTTAATGCTCTAAAATTAAGTCTCTTGTGAAAGTTATCTGGAATTTCTCAACAAGTTTTTAAAGGGGTTTTATTTTTTCTTTGGAGGTCATGCCTCAAGAATTTGTAGGAATTCCGCCTGGAAAGTCATCATCAGTGGAAACTGGCAGTCAAAGCTAATTTATATTACTCTTCCAGATAAAAATTCCTTCCATCTTAGACCTGCATTTCAAAAAAGATTATTATCACTCTGGGGAGAATACATCAATGTAGCAAAAAGAAAGAATGATCTCAAAGATGTCTTTACTGCCACCGTGCCACTCCGTCTGCTTCTTTCTAAACTGCCTTTTAACATCCCCTGTTTTGAAATGTTTTGAGGCCATTCAAAGATCTCAGTACAAGAGGTGCACTCAAAATGATGTTCCTGGACTTTCTTGTTATGGGAGTTCATGACACGTCTTGGGTGGTGGGAAAGAGGAGGACAGGGGAGGAAACATGGGGGAGAGCGAGTGGCAGTAACTATTCTAAGAGGGAGAAGATGTTTTTCCTACAACAATATATCTTCATACCCTGGGTGGAAGACAAGGTTGTTTTCCAATCAGACCCTTCACCCCTTCTTTAACTGTGGTTGTGTTTTCATACACATGGCACATTTACAAGGGATCATGCTTAAAATAAAAGCTCCAATTGTTATCAATGGCAGACAAATTTAAACTGCTCCTTCTCCATTTACTAGCTTCTTAACCTCTTGAAGTATCAATCTCTTTACCTATAAAATGGGTTTCCTAGAGCTGTTAGAAGGTGTTAAGTTGTTACTGAATGTCAAGTCATTCAGTTCAGTGTTTCATCAGTATCAAATCAAGAGTTGGTTGGAAAAACAAATGAGTAAATAAAAACTTTAATTTCATCTCCTTTCCTGATCACACCCAGAGAATTTGGAAAATGTTAATTCCAATGTGGATAACTTGGAGGCTGTCCAAAACACAATCAATGAAGTACAGAAGAAACAGTACTTTCTTCAGAGTCTGAAAATTGATGTCCCTACTATTTTAGGATTTGTTAATTTTATTTGTCATTTAAAATTTAATCATCTATTTTTTAAAATATAAGAGAGGAGAGGAGACAGAGAGGGAAAGACATATACCCAGAAAGCCATAACATCTGCTTTTTCAATTCCCAAATGACCACAGCAACAAGGTCAAGGGCTTAGCTGAAGCCAGAAGATGGGAACTGAATCCTGGTCTCTGAAAATTAGTGGCAGAAGCCCAACTATTTGACCCATTTTCTGCTGCCATTCCAGGTGGGCTAACATGAAGCTGGGTTGGAAGTGGAGCAGCTAAGACTCTGATATAGGATGACAGTTTTGCAAGAGGCATCAATAACCTTCAAAGCCACACTGTTGGCCTCAAATATTTTGAATCAGTATTAATTCAGGTCCACTACAGACACATACTAAATCATGATCTGTGTAACCCTGCCATTCAGAAACCGCACTGCTTACTCCAGACTAGGATCCTACATAGACAATGCTGAGAACAATTTGGGAAGATCACATTTTATTCACTGTATTTCACTCTGAAATGCTATCTTTTAACACACGTGGTATCAACATCAAATGGCTTGCCTTTTCTGTAATCTCAGTAATATGTAATTGATATGAGTTATCAAGCTATCAAACAGAGCAATACTGAACAGAGGAAACATTCTATTTACTAAGAATTCAGCTATACTTAGTGAAATATTTCAGCAGTTGGAACAGAAGTTGCTAGTATCATAAATACAATTTGTACACTTCCAACAAGGATCTCTTTGGGACACAGCCATTGTTAATCGTATGTGGTTTTTCAGTGGGTAGGTAATTCTTTAACAGTGGAAACAGAAGACAGACTTGCTTCCAATTGTGAGCTCATTTCTAAGGTCACAAGTGAAAGCTGGAAGAGAATAGAGTCCAAAATAAACATCAGTTTGGACTAGAAATTCTTTCTCTCAGAGGGTGCTCAGGTTAACATGGTGGAATTCCACCTCAAACAAGGAGAGATCCAGTGCATATTTGCTGGTTATCAGTGGGCACATCTAACATCTGCTGCTTCACTGTGACCCATTCCCAGTCTCAGATCCACTTTCCAAATATCCTGGCTCAGCAACCATGTAGACTTAGAGTTCTTCTAACTTGCCTTTCATTTGCCATTTAGAGGGGTTTAAAAAAAACAGAAGAGAGTTATAAACTATCTGTAGGAATAGTTACTAATGCAGTTAGCCAGAAAAGCTCAACAAGAGAGCCAGAAGGTTTAATTTGTTGTAACCTATGATTTCTTAGTAAATATTAACTAATGTTAGAAGTATGCACGGATTTACTTCCCTAGGCTGTTTGAACCTTCTAAATCATAATTTCTTAAAACAAAAAATGTTAACCAAGTTCTTAAAAGAGTGACTCATAAAAAGGGGTTGTTTGGTTAGCTTCCCTTACCTCGCTCCAAGCTACTCGTCTTCAGAATGATGTTTTTCTTTCATGAGCTGTCCTCTCCACTTACATGTCTGGTTGATGGATAACTCCCTCTATAGATGTTTCAGAGACCCTTGAGGACCCCGTTGGTTAAATGCCTAAGCAAACTAACCGTCGTGCACGGAAATACTCACCTTCCCTTCCTTTTGCCTCAATCTTGACAAACTGGATGGCTGGCCACACCAGGTTTGAAAACTTGACCATTTACTCAGGTGCAGAACCCCAGGGGCCCTGCACAGAGTAACAGCTGGGACATGACCCAGAAACCCACATGTCCCCCACCCTGAAAGATTTCCTGGCTCAGCATGTGGATATTCAGTTGACTTGAAAATAGCTGTTTATATGATTTGAATTGCTGAAAGTTGTTATTTCTTTATTATTCATATGTTTCTAGAAAACCAGATGCTACTTCTGTTGCATTACATGGTTATAGAATTACTTTAGAATTTAGAAAAATATCAACAGTTGTGCACTAATTTATTATTTATTGGATACTAATTAAACACCAACCATGGGCCAATTAGAGAAAGGAGGAAAACGACATACTAAGAAAGTGAAAAAAACAATTTCAGAACATGCAAGACTATATAATATATTGCAGAGAATGAGTAAATGAATGTCATTAGAGCTTAGTAACATGGAAGGTTGCAGGATAATAACATAGGTACTGAGAAAGCCCATTGCAAAGAACTTCAAAAATGCCATGGTGAGGATTTTCATTTGATCCCAACAATGATAGCATAACATGTAACCTGGAGGGTAACTGGAATGAGATCGAGGCCTATGACAAAGAAGTCAGTTGAAATATTCTGACAATTTAGAGCTTTTGAATTAAATGCAATGAACACTCAGAAAAATAGATGTTGGGAGACACAAGCAGGATGTCAGCATGATCTTATGACATGTTTGTAGTATTTTCTATAAGCTACAGTGGCAACCTCACAGCTCTGGTGTGTTATGCTATGATAGAATATATTGTGTGAAGTCGCCAGAGTTTCTTCTCAGATCAAGTAGGCTGGTAACCCCTGTGCTTGCCAGAGTAGAAAAGTTCACAGTTCATGACTTTTTAAGTGATTGTCATTGGCTTAAGGAAGATGCCTTCTGATTGGCAACTGGAGTGGTAACTTCAATTGAAAAACTGTGGAAAGGTCACCCAGCTTCACAACTCCCATCTGCACTGCAGTTCAACTTCTCCTTCCAAAAAGATTCTTTCATTTCTCCCTGAAAGACACTGATTTCAAGATAACTTTCCAAGAATCCTCTTGCATGCTAATTTCTATATAGAATCCATTCGCCAGGAACCAGAACCATGGGAAAGCTTGACTTCAATGCCTATGTTCTTAGCAACTAAGCTTTATTGTAAAAGAGTTATCACAAGGAGTTTGAACTAGATCTGAAGGAAGTGTAGTTCTTTAAAGACCAAAATTAGGTGCTTGAAACACAAAGATTAAATAGAAGAGCAATGACATGACCTGTCCACCTGTCAGCAGCAGCGGATTCACGTAGTTGTTAGAGATAATGTGTTGATCTTGGGCTTCTCAGAGGCCAGCGTCAAGAGTTTTTGTCTTGCTTCTTATCCACTAAGAATGGAAGATTGCCATCGTGTAGGTATCATTTTAAGAAGTTAAGAAAATGTCTGTGTACAGGATAAAGGTAGAAAAGGAGGGTCAGAGATGAATGACATTTCATGTTTAAAATCCACAAGGATACTTGACTAATTTAATAACAGAAGCCAAGACAAAGTAAGAATGATAGAAAATTGAAGAATTTGAAAAATATCTAGTGTCCTGCAGGAGAGAATTTATGTTTGTATTCCCACAGGCAAGTTCATGGTAAAGTGCGTATGGGCATAGATGGTTAAGTTAAAGGACTTCTGCTTTTTAGCAAATTATTTATCCAAATTCTGCTTTTACATAAACTATTGCTTAGTCAATATGTTCTAGTGAACTCTTCATTTCAGTGGTGGCCTTGAGAAGACAAGAAAAAAGATGAATTATTTAGGAGGTAAACTGAAGTTTGGGTATTTTTCCAGGATCCATAGCTCAGAACACACAAGGCTGTTCCAGCATGTGACATATAAAGATTGAGTAAGGTTGGTGGAAAAAGAAAAGAAACCATGGCTCCATAGTGCAAGATATCTTATCCTTTTCTTATCCAAGAGTACATTTCCTCTTCCTTAAATGGGAAGCTGTTATTGACCTTAAATATTATTTCCAATGAAAGCTGCTTCAATAAATATTAGATATTACTTCTATCCTGAATATGTGGTGTAGGAAGAAACCTGAACCATTTGTTTCTAACTATGCACACATCTGCAGGTTCAGTCATAACCAGTTACTACTCAATTGGTGAAATCAAGTAGCAAAGACATTAAACGAAAAACATGATTTGTGTTTTGTAATCAGCCTCCCAAAGAAATTCTTTTTGGCTTATGGCCATAGGAAACAAGATGTTTACTTTCAATGTGAAGTTCCTAATTCCATAGTTAGATAAATAGCACCATGTGATAGATGAAGAAAGCAATGACTCCAACAATATGATTGCGTTAAGCTGCCATTTTTGGGGGTTTGGGGTAATCAGGTAAAGGGAAACTCTATTTCAATTATAAGTCATGGATATAAGAATTAAAATTGAATTTTTGAGTAATGGGATTCTTTTATTCTAATGTCTTACACATGATATCATAATCAAGTCATCATCAGGGGGAAATACCCTGTATCCTTTCACATGTTACTGAATCCCTTTTTCCCTTTGCTTTTTCTTCTCAGCTTTTGTATAGTTTTCTCAGACAAGAAATGTCAAAACTCTGTGGAAAACAGCTGTTCTCATTTTTGGCTCATGTGCTGAGAAAGTGCTCAGAATCTCCTCAAGCAACTTGTCTCCTGTGTGCTCTCACACCCCGGATGTAAACTAGGAGACTGATTTTTGTAGACTGAAAAAGAAATATTCAGAGACAATGGCCCTGAAATGTTCACATCAGTGATCTTACTATGTAGAAATTATTTGGAGGAAGAGATCCAAGGTAGCCAAACTCTCTAAAGGTCCCAAAGCAGTGAGTCCTGTGGGACATTATCAAGACCTTAAATGCCTCTTGGGTGGGATCAGAGATCACTGCTGTGATTAAGACGCAATTCAAGTGTTTGCTGCATCAGAAATCCTCTTTTGAAACCCCTTCTGTGTGGCTAGGTCAACAGTATCCAGAAATCAATTTCACTCTCTCTCTCTCTGTATCAATGTAATGCACTTATTTTAAAAATATTTATTATTATTTTTTTTTACTGGAAAGGCAGATTTACAAAGAGGAGGAGACACAGAAAGAAATACCTTCTGTGTGCTTGTTCATTCTCCAAGTGGCTGTAATGGCTGGAGCTGAACAAATCCAAAGTCAGGAGCCAGGAGATTTTTCCAGATCTCCCATGTGGGTGCAGGGTCCCAAGGCCTTGTGTCATCCTCTGCTGCTCTGCTAGGCCATGAGCAGGAAGCTGGATGAGCAGTGGAGCAGCTGGAACAAAGATCAGTGCCCATATGGGGTCCTGGTGCATGCAAGGCAAGGATTTAGGCACTGAGCCATTGTGGCAGGCCCAACACTTATTTTTATAAAGTCTTCTTTACGTGATTCAAATGAGACAATATATCTTATTTAATGTTATGCCAATAGTATCTGGCTCAGAATGAACATATCTGAACTATTCAGTTAGCTTACTGAAGATGGGGGTTTTTTAAATACAGATGGGGGTTTTTTGATGCAGCTCGGAGCGAAGTTGTACAAGACAACTTGCATTATAGAAGTGAGAGGGAGAGAGATTTCAGTCCCAATTTCAGGCTTGGGACTGAAGAAGGGCATACCTCAGGTTAACAGGCCACCAGCAGAACAAAGTATCATCAGTGCTCAGAGAGAGAGTGCTGGAGTTTAGCTCTTCCTAAGCCCCTTAACTGGCTTCCAGATGGTTCTGACAGGAGTAGGTAATTCTTACTTGTTCCTATTGGAACAGTTGACATTATAGGAGATTACCAGAGAGGAGCCTGTGGTGTGTAAGTATCAGGTGGCTGAAACTTCAGAATTGGGTGCCTGGGCAAGAGATGAAACTGGAGTAATATACATCTCTAGAGTTTCATATTCCCAGGTCCTTGCAGAGGTCAGAAGTGAGAGATCCTAATTAGCTTAGAAGGATCAAAGTGGATCTCCTCCAGGTAAACTGCTGCCATACACTGACCACTCTATAGAGAACAGAGAGAATGGGAAGAAATGCTTTCAGAAATCCTGACATATAGAGGACATTTCGATAAGCTTACCAAACTATCATTTGTCTTTCATTTTCCAACCTTCCTACCAATGGAAAGAATCTTGTAGCAACAAGAGAGCTCTACAACAATGGAAAGGGATTTATTTTTCTCTGCACATAAGAATGGAACTTGAGGACATTAGTAATATATATATATGTGTGTGTGTGTGTATGTATATATATATACACACAATATACATATATATACATATATACAATATACACACATACATATATAAGACCTAATTTAACTCAGACCTAATTAAAGTGTTAAAAGCCTAGAGAAGAGCTCTTATGTTTAAGAATAAGTAGAATTAATTGATTTCATATGATTGTAATCATCAGTATTTCCAGTGTCTCCAAAGATCAAGTGATTTGGCAAAACCCAAGTATTAGGGAATACATGGATTAATACTTAACCCATGCAATATAATAAGGATTATTAATATTACAATTATTAGACACAAATCTTTTAGAAGGCCGCTGACTAATATCCCAAAGAGAAAGGGCCAATATCCGGCAGAGAACATTGAAGACTTTATTCACATATGTATGTGAGGTTTACATCCTCTGCCTCTGATTATTCCAGTGGATGAACAAAAAGGTGTATTTCCTCCATGTATAATAGAACCAAGAAGACTCACACTGAAAGTGATGACTTCCAGAATGGAAATCTTTTGACCTTTTTATTATAAGAAGTATGAAGAATGCATTAAACATTTTCTTTTTCTGTTTTTTTTTATTCACCAAACACAATTGTATTAAATAACATATAGTAAGTACAGTTCTTTGGCACTTACCCCATGCCAAACTCTATTTTAAACACTTTTTGCAAATTAAATAAGATGGTCAGCAACCCTATTAGAAATGGGCTACAAATTCCTAACATTACAAATAAGAAAACTTATAGACTGACAGTTTTACAGCCAGTGGTACTGGATATGGGATTTGATCCTAAATTTTGTGTTACCATAGACCACATTGAACTCCTGTATTAGATTGTGCTGAGACTAGAGCAGAATCAACAAGTTTTAGAGTTTATAACATGTATAAGCTGTTATGTAAAGAATCAAATGTAACTTTTGTGATTATGATCAGGGGAGAGAAACACATTAGCAGGAGAAACAAAATGTGCCCATGAAAGGCATAGTATAATAGAACCCAAATCATGTGGCATTACTATCTATTAATGTATCTTCTATCCTCCTACCCACCTACCTATTTGTCAGTTAAATCTATCTACATGCATGCATGTATGTAGTGTCTTATTGTAATCTGTCTATTTTTATAGCCTAAGCACCACACCACCACATCTTATCCTAGCAGTACTGTTGACATGGCTTATTGTTTCTTTGAGACTAACATTTCTCAACCATCTGGAATTGGAAAGTCATGTTTTTGGGGTCTTGCTGTTCATCTCAGCTCTCATTGGTTCATTAAGTTATCTGGACTTAGAGAATTGTAGATCAGTGGGATTATACATTGGATGCTATTTTTCATTTTGTTAAGGAACAAGTAATGAATAAAAGTGCTCCTCTCTAAAGAAAAAGTAGTGTGGCCCAATGTCTTTACATTATAGAGATTTGCTTGGATCTCAGCTCAAATTTAGTCACTTAAATTGGGAATGTTTAATTCTCTAAAGCATATCTTACCAAAGGTGATTGTGAGCATGAAATGTGGCAATGTTCTTGAATGACCTTGACAATATCAGAAACTCCAAAAAATAGCTATGAAATACCATAAAGAAAGGACTATGTGATTTTTGACTCAACACACTACTTTCTGCCAATGCTTACATTCTATAGCAAGCATGATCATTATTTCCTTAAAGTTACTCCAGTGCCATTTTTTCTTTACACTATTAATCTTTAAAATTCTTACATATAGATTGTAACTTCTATGTCTTTAATATGCTCTTCCCCATAAGTGCTTAATAGAAATTTTCCATTACACTTGTAGACTCATGATAAGAATACAAATAGATGGCACTGTACAATTAATGGCACTGGATTGCTTTTTATGATTATATAACAGCTCAGATGGATCAGCTAATTTGATCTTTATACCTCTCACGGGCATTCTTGGTTCTCAGATCTCAGAGATTGAGCTGTAAATGGACGAGGCAATGATCAGGTTTCAGCATTAAGCATGTACTCTGATACTTATCTAATTTTTCTCTGCCACCTCCTTCTCTCTAACCTTGTGCCCTCAGAAATGTATCTCAGTTACATACCCTTGGGTTCCATACCTCCAAAAGAAGGGTCCAACAGCCAAAGAAAACCAAGAGTTAACGTGTGCCAGCACAGTCTTGAATGACCTTCCTTGAAGGAAAACAGTTTATCATCCAAATTTACAAAGACATTAACATTTTCTGACCCAGTTCAAGCAAAATGATTTAAATGAGAATACACCTAATGGCATTTTATGAAAAATTGAAATAATTTCGAGGCACAAGTTAATTTTTATGGCTTAACTTTACTACAATTGTCACATAGTGAAGTGGCGAATGTTTTCCACATTTCAAACTGCATCATTTTAAGAGCATGCTGAGATTCATAGCAAAATTGAGAGAAAGGCAGGCATTTCCCATATACCTCCTGTTCTCATTACATACATAGGCTTTCTTACTATCAATATCCCAACCACAGTGAAACATTTGTTATCACTGATGAACCTTGCTGACATGCTTTAATCACTTAAACATCATAGTATCCCTTATGGTTCACTCTTGTATACTCCATAGAGTTGGACAAATGTGTGTAATAACATGCACCAAACACATAGTGTCCTACAGAAGATTTTCACTGCTGTAAGAGTACTCTGGGCTTTGCTTATGCAACCTTTTGTGCAACTCCTGGAAGCTTCTAATTTTTATTTTTGCTGTGTTGAACCATTAAGTGCAAAGATTCAGCCTTTTCAGATTTGCTACTTTTACTGAATAATAGGAATTTAAGCTTCTTCCATATCTTTTCATGACTTAATATTTAATTTCTTTTGATTTCTGAAAAAGACTGTGGTGTTGATACACTCTATCTGTTTACTCATTCACCTATTGAAAGACACCTTAATTCCTTCCAAGTTTTTACTTAAGAAAAATGTCCTGATATGGGCCTTGTGGTGTATTGGGTTAAATGCCACTTGAGATGCTTATACCAAATGTCAAAGTCCTGGGGCTTGAGTCCTGCTTCTGATTTTGATCTAGCTTCCTAATAATGTATAGGGCACAAGGAGGTAGCAAGTCATGACTCAAATATTTGAATTCAGGGTCAATATTGTGGCATATCAGGTTAAGTTTCTGACAGCAATGTCAGTATCCCCTATGGCACCAATTAAAGAACTGGTTGTTTCAGTTCAGTCCAGTTCCCTGTTAATGTGTCTAGGAAAGCTGCAAAAGATGACCCATGTGCTTGGGCAACTATGCCTACATAGAGACCCAGAAGAATCTCTGAGCTCTTGACTTTAGCCTGGTATAACCTGACCATTGTAAGCATTAGGGAAATGAACCAACAGATGGACAATCTCACTTTCTCTTTTCTTCCTCCTTCTTTCTGTAACTCTTTTAAATAAGGAAATGCCAAAAACCCAAATCCCTGTTTTAAAAGGATTTGAATTCCTACCATCCATGTGGGAGACCTAAATGAGGTGCCCAGATGCTGAGTCTGGCCTGACCTAGCCTTGCTGTTGCGGTCTTTTGAAAAGGAAACTGACACACGAAATATCTCTCTTTCTTACTATTTTTAGGGGTGTGTGTGTGTGTGTGTATGTTTGCAAGATTCTGCCTTTAAACTAGCTGAAAATAAATTTTACCATAATAGAGGTACCATCAATATCTGTGTGCAAGGTTTTTGGAGGACATAAGTTTTCAACACCTTTAGTAAATACGAAGGGTTGCATGGTAAGAGTTGATTCAGTTTTATAAAAAATAGTCAAACTGTCTTACAAAGTGGCTGCACCAGTTTGTATTTCCATGAGCAATTAATTAAAGCTTGTACAGTACCTTATTTTCACCAGCACGTGGTGTTGGCATATTTAATTTTGATCCTCCAAATATGCCGATAGTGGTATTGTGGTCTAAGTATTTATTTCTAGGTTCTTGCTTCTTACTTAAAAACAAACAAACAGGAAATGTTTTAAGTACATACACCAGCACAGCTTGCAAAGCATTTATTTAGGAGGTGAAGAATTCACAGACAAGCATGGGCCATGTTTGAAGATAAAATGGACCAGGAAGGAAGATTGCAAAACAGATACCTGCCTTCCATCCACTGTATTTTCAGGAAGACAGAGTGAGAGTTTCTTGCTTGCCAGGCTTCTTAATGAGCTTGGAAAAAGGAGTGGTTATGTGATGAGCCTCTAGGTCACAGGCAAGAGAAAGTACTTTCTGGGGTGGGGGGATCATTTGATTGACAGGAGATGTATAGGGTTATACAGGATGAGAAGGAATATGTCTTCCAATTTGTGAGGCTAATGAGCTATCTACCTACTTATTCTGTATCAGCACCTCATTGCTCTTTTAATCATGTTTGATAACATATGCAGTGGAGCATTTTTTCATTGGCCATTGATCTGCCTTCTTTGATGAAGTGAATGACTTTTTCTCAAAGCTGTATGCACTAGCATGTGGGTGACATATTCCTCATTTTTTTTTCCCTACCTTCATGAGGAGGAGGTAATCTCTGCTCTGATGGGTACAGCAGATGAGCTCAGCATCAGCTGTACAGAGATTCTCCCATAAATAGTCTAAACTTTATAGCCAGAGAGCAAAAGGACCGATGGTATAACTGAGTAAATTAATATTAGATGTATTATTGTTGTTACATTCTGCCCTTCCACTGCCATTCCTTTCATGTTGTAACTTCTTCATCACTGATCCCTAATCTCAATTCTATGGCAGATTTTTTTCAGTGAAGACAGAAAGTGAATGGAGAAAGGTGGTAGAAAACTACTGTAGAAAAGATGTCAAGAGTCAAAGGTGGTGACCATGAAAACCTAGAAAGAATTGAGATGGTGTGATCATGAAGAAAAGAACAGTAGGAGCTTTACAGAGCAAAGGACAGCTTCCTTCCTGGATCTGAGGGCAGGTGCAAAAAACTAGCAGCAGTAAATGAACCTTCACCTCTTCATAGAAGCAGTGCGTGTGACCATGGTAGGCTGTATGAAGATGTGGTAGCTTCTGTTTTCATTTAGGAAAGAAAGAAATTGTCCGTTAGGTGTTATGCACAAGAAGCCTTTTAAACAAATATGCCGCTTTTATTCACTGATGATCATGACTGTCCACCACCAGTCAGGAGTAATATTCACTATGAAATTGTGATTGTTTTCATGCTATAACAGCAAGAAGTTTAGGATGTTTGTTTTGAAAGATTAAACCTAATTTGATTTTACATACAGCTGAAATTTAGTGATAGTATGCCTGATAAAATATCAAACCGTTTCCTTGTTAGTTGGCAAAAAAGTCCTGCCTCAAGCTCATCCAATGACCTCCTGGCGTCAGGAGCCCCAGCTGGTCACTCATGGAAGGCCACAGGTAACCTATTGCTGCTGTCATGAACCTCCCCTCTTCCTCAGAAAGGAGAGGCTGAACTCCTGAAACATTGGTGGTTAATGCCTGATATTCAATTGGCTCTCACAAACTTCATCTATCTAGCGTCTTGCAAGGCCTATAGAGTTCCAAGTGGACTCTAATGGTTGTTAGTAACAATATTGTGGCACCCCAGGGATTTGGAGAAAAGAGACAGGACTAGAGAAAAACAATGCAGTCTGGGAGCCAAGCAGTCAGAATTTAACTCGCCTTCATTTCAGTACAAGCTGTGGACCAAGGCATATTTAAGATTGCCTCAATTTTCTCATTCAGTTCAACATTCTCCTTCATTTCCCCATGCACAATGTGGCGATAATACAAGTTGTTCCTGACTCTTAGCATGGAACTAAATTAGTTAGTATATATAAAGCATACAGCTCAGTGCTTGGCTCATATTTAGTACATATATACCAGATGTTTGTTCCAACTACAATTGCAAATAGGAGGAAAGAGGTAAAAGGGTTCATTGGGATGATTAATAGCCAAAGGCTTCAATAAATGGGACTCTTACTAAGCTGGAGACCAATACTTGTTACCTGACTAGAGCCCAGACACAAAGTGTCTGTGTTATTCACTATATTTATCTCTCTTATTTGATAAATAAGATCCAATTTGGACAGACCTTGATGCAATGAGTGAGTATTTATCTACAGAACACAAACTCAGTGGTACAAAATATTTGGTGAGAGTGCTCATGATTGCATAAGCTGACCTGATTGCTGAGCAATTCTGTAGCTTCCAGAAAGAATTTCTATCTCTCCTCTGCCTACTGGCTATACAGCCAGTGTTTAGAAACAGTTTATCTTCAGTATATCTTCTGAAAAAGCTGTATTTTGGCTTTGAAATATTGCATCACTAATTTTATGTTACCTAAAGTATTCACCAGATAATTTAAAATTCAAATAGCACTAAACAGCTATTGTAAAAAAATGTGCTTTTGTATTTTGCATTACTTTCCATATCTAAATCATGTTTCCAGGAGGTAAACATCTTCAATTGTCCAGTTTGTCTTCTAGATTTAACTCTTTCCATGATTTTTTAAAGATTTGTTTTTATTTGAAAGGCAGAGTTACAGAGAGAAAGGGAGAGACAGAGAGAAAGGGAGGGAGAGAGAGCTATCCACTGGTTCGGTCTCCAAGTAGCTGCAATGGCTGGGGTTGGGTCAAGCCAAAGCCATGAGCCAGAAACTTCTTCCAACTCTTCCACGTGGATGTAGAGTCCCAAGTATCTGAGGCATCTTTTGCTGTTTGCCAGGCAACAATCAGTGAGCTGAATTAGAAGTAGAGTAGTCAGGACTAGGAGTGGTGCCTGGCCCTGGCACAATGGCTCAGTGGCTAAATCCTTGCCTTGTACGTGCCAGGATCTCATATGGGTGCCAGTTTGTGTCCTAACTGCTCCATTTCTCATTTAGCTTCCTGTGTGTGGCCTAGGAAAGCAGTAAGGATAGCCCAAAAACAGGCGATCCCTGCACCCATATGGGAGACTCAGAAGATCGTGGCTCCTGGACCCTGGTTTTGGACTGGCTCAGCGCTGATAGTTGTGAACCAGCAGATGGAAGATATTTTTCTTTCTCTCTCCTTTCTGTAAATCTGCCTTTCCACTAAAAATAAATCTTAAACAAACAAACAAACAATAAACAAAGAACTGGTGCCCTTATGGGATAATAGCACCACAGGAGGGTTAGTGTTATGTGCCATGGCAACTGCTTCTCACTCTATTTTTTGAATGATTTGCATACACTGATGTTTATTGATCATTTTAGGAAAGAATAATGAACATTTTGGACTCTCTTTAACCATCCACATTATCTATCAGCTAAGTTGTGTCAGGACTTTTATCATGTCAAAGTTAAATCACAAATGACATAATGGGAAATATGTTGTTATCAACTCCTTAAGAAGCTCTCCTGACTGTTGAGAGCACAGACTTCACAGTAGACTACCTGGAGCTGTTGGTTCAGCTATACCACTCTAGAGACAGGTAACATTTGACAAGTCTAATTGTCTTCCAAAAATTCCAACATGTTTGCCATAAATCCATCCATAATCTATTCTCTCCAAATCACCCAATTCATGTCCTCCACTCAACTTCTTCTTAGGGTCCCACCAAGAAAAGAGGATGATTCCAGTTTGGATTAATAAATCTCATTACATTATGGTAGACAATTCTACCAATTATTACCACATACACATCTGGACGGGCCATATGTTTATTCTAGGAAAAGTATATAAGTTAATTTTCATCAGCATCGAACCAAATGTAACCACTGAACACAATCATTTTCATCTTTATTGATTTCTTGACAAAGAAGGAAAATCTGTCTTCAAATAAAGACCAAAGACAAGTCTCAGATGTTTTGTGGTAAAATTTAGATCAAGGAGAGGTAGCAGAGATCCAAAAATGAGGGGGAAGAAAAAAGACAAGGAGAAAAATACATAACTTTAAAGCAACAGCAACGAACTGTTGAAACAAAGCTTGAAAAATTCTGAGTAACAATAATTTTTCAAAATATAATTCTATCGCCTCTCAAATTGCTAATCAAGCATAGGGTAGAATATTTGCTATTTCAAAAAAAAGTTATAATGCAGGAAATCAAAAAAGTTTCTTCTTTGAATTGCTTCTTAGGAAGCTACCAAATAAACTGCTTTACCAAAATCACCACAAAGCAAACCCCAAAAGAAGATTCAGAAATTGTTACCTAACAGAGGGGAGGAAGGTCCAAGATTACTGTAGAACCATCACCCCAAAGCAAGTTGCACTCCTTTCACTTTTTTCAGGGCTACTCTAAGTTTTTCAGGGTGTATTTATATAGAGGCATGGATGCTCACTGCATGCTGATCTTCCTGTCAGGAACGCCCCACCTGTTTACAATCCTTTCCAAACACAGTCTGAACATTGCCTCAGTGATAGGACAAACATCCAGCAAGTATGACCACCAGGCTGTTACAAAAGGAGGGAAAGATAGAGAAACTCTTCATTTCATGTTCAAGGCCATTACTGAGGGAACTCAGATGGGAGAACGCTCCACATTGGATTCCTGAGAAAGGCCTTAGCAAACATGCCCTCTTTAAACCCAGACCGCCTCTTGATGCCTAGCCCAGGATTTTTTCAATTCAAGGGTGGTTTTGTTATCTCTTTACCTATATCTCTGATTCTTTGACAATGTCTAAGATATTGCTAATGATCACACTTGAGGGTACACTACTGATATCGAGTTGTTAGAAACCAGGGATGCTGTTAAATGTACTATAGTGCAAGAGATAATTCCCACAGAAAGGCTTCAGATGTCAACTGTGAAGAAGCAGACACTTTCAAAGGCCTCACCCTTTCCCAATTCATACAATGTTTATAAGCACAACATTTGTAGTACAAGTTGTGCCCAGTATTGAAAGCAGTAAAAACGTTTCTCACTGAATTTAAGGGTAGGAGATTAAGTTCGCAAGAACACTGGTTCAAAAGCTAGACTTCTGAGTTCAGGTCCCTGTTCCATCACCTGAGTTGTATGAACTTGGACAAGTTTCATATCTTCTGTGGGAGTCACTTTCCCAAATCATACCTACATGATAATCTTGTGATGATTAAATGAATTATGATGTGCAAGTGCTTTAACTAAACCAACCAAATAGAAGACACTAAATTCTCTTTCTCTCTCTCTCTGACATTTAACATGCCTGGACCCACTAGGAATCCTCATACAAATAGACCTAGTTTCCCTGTAAAGCACTGTGTTTGGAAAACAGTTCATGGTTAGGTCATTTTCTAGTGTTCTGTTCTGTGCAAGATGTACCCAGCAACCAAGGTCTTGGTTTGCTACACATTGCAACTGGGGATGGAACTGGAAAGATAAAATGAGATAATAATTGTGAAAACAATTTAAATCATTATTGTAGATATGAATTTTAGATACATTTCACAGCATTTATTTAACATCTTCCTGCTTTCTCACATCTCCAAAATGTGAACAATTGTCCATCTTGAAGAAACAATGGGACCATAACGCTTAACTTCCTCTAAGTCTCATAGGATAGTGGATTAAATGATTTTTAAAAGTTTGCTTTGGTATTAAAGAAAGGCCACAGTTATCTTCTGGTTTTAATAGTTGGGGGAAGGATAGAGAAATTGCATCATTTGTGAGCCAATTTGTTAAATGCCTTAATGTGAGCAGCTCTCTGAACACTGTTCATTTGGTGATGGAGAGTAAAATTGATTTATGTAACCTCAGATACAGCAAGTATGTGAGGCCTCTGACATGATCTCTCCTTTTGATTTACAGCGGCTGAGCCTAAAATGTGGTACTTACCCTGTGTTTCCTGGCTGTGACTGGAACGTCTCATCTTAGTGTTCACCAATGATACTTCTTTTAAAAATATTTATTTTTATTTGAAGGAGCTATGCAGAAAGAAGGAAAGACACAGCGAGAGAGAAAGAGAGAGAGAGAGAGAGAGAGAGAGAGAGAGAGAGATTGATTTCTCAAATGGCCACTACAGCCAGAGCTGCGTATGTTGGAAGCTGAGAACCAGGAGCTTCTTCTCGGTCTCCCACATGGGTGCAGAGTCCCAAAGCTTTGGGCCGTCCTCTGCTGTTTCCCCAGGCCATAAGCATGGAGCTGGATTGGAAGCAGAATGACCAGAACTGGAACTGGTACCCACAGGGTATGCCCACCACACCCTCTGTGCCACACAGCCGATCCCCATCACTGACACATCTAACTTCACTTCCTGTTGTGTCACTTTTAGGGAATAAACTCCAGGTTTCAATAAGCAGAGTGAATTCCAAATCTGCATTGTTGTCCCCTGCCACTGCACATTCTGTTTTCTGTGACCTGTGACCTATGAAGCACTTCAGCTTCAGCACTGTCACAACACTAAATCCCCTGACCCAAAATGAATGAGAAGTGCTGTCAAAATGAGAAGTGCTGTCAAAATGAATCATTATGGGCAGATGTGCACATGTGAATATACACAATAGAAATGCCAGAGAAAAGGAGCACGGTTTCTTGTAGAATTAATTGTTCCAACTGGGAATTACAGAGGCTTAGGTCTGATTCTGTGAGCGCAATGGTCACAGATCTGCCTGGATAAGAAGAATCCTCACCTCTCAGGGCCGTTGTTCTTCTCAGATGTCAGGTTTGTTTTTGCCAGACCTCTTGGTAGCAACACCAGCATCCACTATTGGTAACCATCCTTCATTTTTCTGCATTAACTAGATGGAGTCAACTAAGTGAGTCACTGGAGATTTCACAAATCTGTGGTCCAGTGTCATACTGATGTGGTGCAAGCTTTGCATAAAGCACCAGGGAGAGACATCTCAATTTCTACATGTGATGTCTCACAATTTTTTGTTATGAAAGTTACAAAAAATGTTTGTCTTGTATGTGTCCTTTGGGGAAATCCCCACCCCGCTATTTACCCCTGTCCATTCTGCTTTTACAACTGCTCTGTGTAGGTATCAAGTAAAAGTAGGATTAAATTGAATTTCCCATCCAATATTCAACATAATCCCCATTCAAAGTAAAATCAATCTTCATTTGTCACTTCCCTGAGAGGCCTAAAAGGCTGTATCATCATGACATTTGCAAAATTCACACGTGATCCCACCCACAGAGGCAAGAAGCTATGCCACATGACCAAACTACATAGTGACCACTCAGAATGTGTGGAATGGTCACAGTTCTGCCTGGATAAAAAGGGTCCTCACCTCTCAGGACTAGTGTTCTTCTTAGATGTTAGGTTTGGTTTTGCCAGACCTCTTGGTAGCAACTTTGGTAACCATCTTTCATTTTTCTGCACTAGAACAGTTTTCACGTAATTTATCCTCTGGCTGACTTAACTTGATGTCTTAGACAATGGATGCTTTCATAAAGAAAATGCTCTTGGCTTGTAAATCTTCATGTTTTTTAATAGTCCACTGTGAATGTAAAAATGGATTTCCTTTGCTGCTTCTTTCTTAATTCTTAATGATGTTGTGCACTGCTGCTGTGGTTCAAGGAGCAGGAAGGCTGTAACTTACCAGATGTGAGCCCACTAGGCCCCTATTTCCTGAAGCAATGAATTAACAACTTTTTCCCCCTGTCACAGAAAATTGCCACCAAAATAGTCCAAGACCCAGTGGCAAGTCCAATTAATGATTTGTTTCTTCAAGAAGGTCTGGCTGAGGGATGAACTGACTGTGTCAGAGGCAAATTGGGTTGAAAATTATTCCATGCAAAAGCCAGTGGGTACAGGGGGGACCTGCTGCAAACAATATTTGATTTCATATATTCTCCATCACCAACATTTCCAATTATATAATGGAAAGCCTTTTCTACTATTTTGTTGATACAATTCTTTAGAAGGAAACAAAGAAATTTTAGTATAATTTTATAGATTTATTCATTTTTAAATGAAGAGTTAGAGAAGGAGGAGAAAAAGAGAGAGAGAGAGAGAGAGAGAGAGAGAGAGAGAGAGAGAGAGATCTTCCATTTACTGGTTCATTCCTGAAATGATTGAAATGCCCAGAATTTGGCCAATCTAAAGTGTTTATCCTGGAGCTTCTTTCGGGTCACAGATGTCACAGCTAGATACTTAACTGGCTATACCACAATACTGGCCCCTGAAATTTTACTTTTAGGAAGCAGTTAAGGGATGAGCTTGAGGTGTAAGAGTTAAGTCACCACTTGGCATTTCTGCATCTCATGTCAGAGTGCCTCTTGCTAAGCCTGGATACTCCACTTCTGATTCTGGTTCCTGTTAACACATACCCCAGGAAACTACAGATGGTGACCCTTATACCTGGACCTGCATGAAGGATACTGATACAATTCCTGGCATGGCCCAGCTCTGGCTGTTGTGAACCTGTTATGAACCTTCAGATGCAAGGTTTTGCTCTTTCTTTCCATCTGTATTTGTTCCTCTGTCTTTCAAATAAAATGAGAATAAAAATGCTATGAAAAGAAAAAGCAAGAGCTGATACTATGTTATAACAGATAAAGCTCCACCTGCCAGGCTAGCATTGTGTAAAGATGCTGGTTTGTGTGCTGGATGCCCTACTTCCCATCCAGCTCCCTGCTGATGGTCTGGAAAAGCCGCAGACAATCTCCTGTGCACTTGGGCTCCTGCACTGATGTGGGAGCTTCAGACAGAAACTTTTGACTTCTGGTTTTGGCCTGGACCAACTGACAATTGTAGCCATGTTTGGAGTGCATGAGGGAATGGAGTATTCTCTTTCTGTCTTCTCTTAGGAACTCTGATATTTAAATAAATAAACATTTTTGAATAAAACCCTAACTAAAAGTATCAATAGAAAGTTAAAGCTCCAGAAAGTTAAAGTTTAAGATCTGTTTCATTTGGATCATCCTCTAAGGCACAACGAGTGAAGTCAATCTAGAATCCTGAGCCTTAAGATGGGTTTAATATTGTGAATATTATTTTAGAAATTAACTGTGTATTGAATTTTAAATTATGTTCCCATATGATATTAAATTCATTTTGTTTAAGACAGTAACAATTTAAGAAGGGGTGGCAGGTTGTTGGTTGAATGATAAGGATGCCACTTAAGATGCCTCTACCCTATGTCAGCATGTCTGGATTCTGTGGCTGGTTCCACCTCTGGAATTCAGTTTCCTAATAGTATGGATCTGAGGAGGAAACAGTGATAGCTGGAGTAGTTGGGTTCTTGCAACATTCATGGGAAATCTGTCTGGAGTTCCTCCCTCTGGTCTTTGGCCCAGGTCACTGAGAGAATTTGGTAAGTGAACAAGAAAATGGGGGCTTTCTTTCTCTATATTTCATTGTCTCTCTTTTTTTTAAAGATTTATTTATTTTTATTACAAAGTCAGATATACAGAGAGGAGAGACAGAGGAGAGACACAGAAGAGAGACAGAGAGGAAGATCTTCCGTCCGATGATTCACTCCCCAAGTGACCGCAACGGCCAGTGCTGCGCCGATCCAAAGCTGGGAACCTGGAACCTCTTCCAGGTCTCCCACACGGGTGCAGGGGTCCAAAGCTTTGGGCTGTCCTTGACTGCTTTCCCAGGCCACAATCAGGGAGCTGGATGGGAAGTGGGGCTTCTGGGATTAGAACTGGCATCCATGTGGGATCCCGATGTGTGCAAGGCGAGGACTGTAGCTGCTAGGCCACGCCACTGGGCCCTTCATTGTCTCTTAAATAAATAAAGTTTTAAAAATAATTTGAGAAGAAACGCACAGCTTTTTTGTTTGTTTTTGTTAAGGTTGGTTTGGTTTTTCTTACACTTACATTAGTGGATAGTAAGCTCTGGAATGACTCTATGGAAAGATTGATGATAGACTCATAATTTGATTTCAGAATAAAATATGGCCTGAAATTGACTTTGCTATTTTCACTCGATAGTGGAAAATATTCTTAACATTTGATAAGCAAAAATATAGGTTGAAATTAATATAATTTAATTCATGTTTATGACTATATGGAAAATTACAGATGTTTTCACTATAAAGCATAGAAAAGAGAAACATGTAGAGGAATATCTTTTAGATCCTAAAATATGTAAAACAAGTTTCTCTCAGGTAAGGGATAAAAGCCAAGCTCCTATCGGATAATTTATGGGTCTCTTGTATCCAACTCATAACCCCTGATGAAGATGGCCAGTCCCTTACAGAAGCTATACATCTTCCTTCGTTCATAAATTTGGGCTTTTTGTTTCCATGCCTAACATAAGTGATTCCACTCTCCCACTTCAATGCATTTTTGTTTCAAATCTTTTCCTATCTTCAAGATTTGGCTCAAAATCCATACCCAGATCCTGTCCATCTCTTTTCAGCCATTCAATGAACAAAATTTAGAAAACTCTTATAAAGACCAAATACAGAGAAGGGCAAAATGTGTGCTTTTTACTTACAGAGTTTCAATTCTGTTGAAGAAAGAGGATACAAAGGGAGCAACCCTTTGGAAATCAGCTTCAGTGGAACATCGTGAGGCCAAAGTAAGGGCATCAATACCAAAGGAATTAAGCTCATTAATTTAGAATTTAATATGCCCCACCTCCTCAATCGCTAGTCATTTAATTCTAGTGCACCAGTAAATTAACGTTTCCTGAGTCATCATCAGTTACCTAAGAAAAACTCAAATAAAACCAAGTCAATAAACTTACGATTATTTATTCAGTGATTTTGGGGAAAATGATATCACAATGAGGGTTCTGATTATGAAGTACACTAAAAAGTCTTATGTCAAAAGTCTGTGTTGGCAGTTTCACATGACATCATGTGATAGATACAAGAAAGTCTTTATACTGATTTCAATTACTCTTTTTTTTTAAAGATTTATTTTATTTTTATTACAAAGTCAGATATATGAGAGGAGGAGAGATAGAGAGGAAGTGGAGCTGCCGGGATTAGAACTAGTGGCCATATGGGATCAAGGCAAGGACCTTAGCCACTAGGCCACACTGCCGAGCCCCTTAATTATTCTTTTACTGCAGCTATATGAGCTAAACTTCCTTTAAAGGTTTTTAAAATTGTTTACCTTTTACAGGCAATTACTTTGCTTTGCAACTACTTTGCAATCATGCAGAACATGATTGTTTGTGGAGAGTAAAACTATAATAAATAACCTGATATTAAAAATCAGAAGTTTCACCCAATACTTTAAAATAGATTGTATTTCTTTATTGATCTGCACCCATATATTGCACAATCATATTCTCTGTTGCTTCTTTAGAATGTTCTTTTATATGTTAACTGTATCTGCTTTGAAGTCTGTTAGATAAATATAATTGTAGAGGCTTTCAGAGTCTATTTTCAGTGACTGGTTTTTTTTTTCCTCTTTGGGGTCAACCTTTTCTGCTTGTTTGCATATCTCATAATTTTTTCTTGAAAGCTGGATATTTACGTAATATAGCAGTTTTGGTTCTAATTCGCACCAGAAGAATTTTTTTTGCTATTGCTGAGGATTTTTAGTTGTTCTTTTTTTTTCTTACTTTTATTTATCCCCTTGTTTTTTAAAAAATTAATTTATTTACTTATTTGAGTTACAGAGAGGGAAAGTACAGACAGAGTGAGAGAATGGTAGAGAGAAGGTGCCCCATCCACTGATCAGTTCTCAAATATCCACAATAGTGAGGGCTGGGCAAGGACAAGAGCCAGTTCAGGCTGGGATTCCCATGATTTACATTATCAAGCAGCTGAAATTGGGAACAGGGCTAGAATCCAATGGAGATGTCACACTGGCAACTCAACTGCTAGACAAAGTACCTGCCCCCTTCCCATTCTTATTTAAAATGAAAAGCAATGACTGAACCAGACTTAATCAGCATAATCTACCTCACCTGCAGAATGTCTAAACTCAGGTTTTTCAAGATTCTTATGATCATTTTTTAAAAAATATTTATTTATTTATTTGGGAAGGCAGATTTATAAAGAGAAGGAAAGACAGAGAGAAAGATCTTTCTTCTGGTTCACTCCCCCAAACGGCTACAAAGGCCAGAGCTGAACTGATCCAAAGCCAGGGCCAGGAACTTCTTCCAGGTCTCCCTTGTGGCTGTAGGATTTCAAGACTTTGGGTCATGCTCTACTGTTTTCCCAGGCTACGAGCAGGAGACTGGATGGGAAATAGCCACTGAGTCATCATGCTGGACCCTCTCATGTTCATTTTTTAGGTTGGCTTCCCGGCATTCACAGGGCTTCCCAGCATTCACCCTAGACTGCCTAGTATACAGGTCACCCAGTGATTAGGGAAAAGTTATGTTCAAACACCTCAGGTCTATTAGGGTTTCTGCTTTCTTTATGTGTCTGGTTTATGGATTAGATCTTAAGCCTGTTCAGCCTCAAGTCTGCTCTAATTCTTGCTTTCTCCTGGGCCTTCTATGGTCCCACTGCACAAGGGTGAAAGATTTAGACAGCCAGCAATGCATAAGATGTTTTTCAAGACCCTCAGTGATTGTTTTGTCACCAGGATCTCCCTGTGCAGTTCTATCGTGTTCCATCCACATTCCACAGGAGCACAACCTGAGGTAAAGAGAGGTGCGGGTTTGTCCCGTTTGCTCCAGTGTGTGGGCTGCTCTCCTTACATTCCAGATACAGTCAGCGCACTGCCACAGCAAAGCTAGCTGCTTTGTAGACTGATTTGGAAGGTATCTGGGTCCCTGAGATGAGAATTTTTGTTGAATATGCCCCATGTTACAGTTGTTTAAGGGGGAAAGGATTGCTCATCTTGCACTCGTTTGTAACTGAATTTCTACCTCCTTTCTGACGTTGGAAATGTGGGTTTTAGAAACTTACCATTGGTTCATGCATGAACTGGATTGGGCAGCATTTCTGGACATAAGGCTTTCCTTTACTATTTTGAGAGAAGTGGTCAAATATCAGGCGCATGTGGTCCTGTCATGAGTCAAGGAAGGGGAGAAAGCACTAGTGTTCCAGGTTTACACAATTTTAAAGGTGCACAGTTCCACATTTCTCAATTAAATGTAGACTCTTGATTCGGAATAGTTTCCAAATGACTTCAGTGCATAGTAGAAAAAGATAAAAGAGAATGACTATACAGAGGAAAGTGTCCTCAGAAGACAAACACTTCAACCAGCTGGAAACAGTGAGCACATGCAGTTGGAACTGTGGGATTAGCCCCAGCTGGCTCCCAAAGGAAATTTCTGCAGTGGCCACTTTGGGGATTTTCTTTTGAAAAGCCACAGAATCAAAATGAAATATCTGAAGGTGGCTAGCAAGAGACAAAAAAGAACATCAGTACTGAATACACAGGAGATAGGATTAGCTCTTCTCCTTTTCCAGCTTGTTTCCCATTGTAATGGTGCCACTTAGCATCTCTGACTGTCAGAGGTGTAGACTTTGGTGTCCTGTGGCTGCCCTGCTGACTGTCAGCAGCCCGAGATTCAAAGCCAGCCTTTAAGCTCTGTGTCCACCTACCAATAGCTATGCTACATTGGAGACAAACCTGAGACTCTTACTGCACCAGAGCCCACCTAAGCGGTCTTTTAAAGCCTCATAACACCCTGGTCACTTGTTGGGGGAAAGGAAATAGTTTGGTACTTTTTCTGGTTGGTTGGTTTGTTTCATTCTTGGAGAAAAAAGGTGGCAAGAGTACATTTTTTTAAATGATGGCTTCCTTGCCAGAGGAAGGAAAGTATGTTTTGTTTGCTTCTTTGCAATGTGATATAATTAAAATTTATGGTATATTTTTAGTCAGCATGCCTTGTTAAAAAGTAAAATGTCAGTTTATCAGTTAAAATCTCTAAGAATAAAAATTGGATGAGGGAGCAAGGCTTTACTCCACCCGTCCATTAGGCTGATACAGTTACACCACAAAATAATGACACCATAAAGTTAGCACATAATGATTGTGCTGGACATTAAGCATTAGGAACAATCTTTTAAGTGTATTTAGTAAAACATCCTTATATTAAAGCCTAAATAAGATCCTGACCATAGTTTTCATCCCTGCCTATTTACACCTTCTGAACGAGAAAGCTGAAGTGACTCCTACTCTGTTTGGTCGCGCATTACCGCACTGTCTCTGCTACCCATGAGGTCTGTGAGCTGGATCATTTGAAAAGAATTAGTCACCCTGTTGCGGTTCCTTTTTCTTTTTTTGGCGTGTCTCCATTCTATGTTTTGCTAGTGCTGTAAAGTAGTTTACCATTCAATGGTAATAAAAATAGGCATAGGTAGAAAGATGACATAGTTAGATAGCAGATATTCCTTCAGGAATTGCAGGTAAATTGGCTCAAGCGTCCCTCCTTTTCCCCATGAGTCTCAAGAAGCACCATTTCCCTCTATTTCCTCCTCATTGTAAGGAACCATAAGAAAATTACTTCTGCTTTCCCTCCATTTCTGTTGTTCTTCCTTGCAGTGCTCTCCAGTTTCCCATTGGGATGGAGCTGGGCCATAAGCTGTCACAGCCACAGAGCTGGTCACTACCATGATAGGTGACATCATCTAATGACATTCAGCCAAAGCAAATAGGATTTAATTACAATGGAAGCAATTAGATAGGGAGTAAACAATTACTTCACAGGCAGTTTGGACCACATACTTTGCTAAGAAGGTACATGAGTTCATGGGGAGCCAAGTCATAAATCCCATAAAACCCTATGCACTTAGCGTAATGCCTTACATGGCGTATACTGTGGGTTTTAAAAATATTTGACTAGTGAATGATTGAATGTAATGAATGAGTGAATGAAGAATAATGAAACCTCCCTTCATGTGAAATTACAATAGTTTTCCTTAAATAATATATAAAAGCACTTGGCTTTATATAGGAGTCTGGACTAAATTTCTTTGAACATTTTCTAGCCTTTTAAAAATGAAACTCCTCATTTTTAATTTATCACGGTGTGTAACCTAGTTGCTCAATGCCTGTCATTTCTGATATTGCTCAGAGTAAAAGGAACAGCCTAGGTGACGCACCTATGAGCTCACTTTGCTCTCTTAGATTTTTTTTTTTTCAAATAAGTGGATTCTCTTCAGAGGGTGCATTTTTTTTCTTTCTTTTTTGGTATGATTTCATTTATTTTTATTGGAAAGGCAGATTTTACAAAAAGAGAAGGAGAGCCAGAGAGAGGGTGCTAATCCCACAGTTGGAAATAGGAGTTTCTTCTGGGTCTCCCATGTGGCTGTAGGGCATAAGGACTTATCCATCCTCCACCACTTTCCCAGGCCAAAAGCAGAGAGAGCTGAATCAGAAGTGGAGCAGCTGGGACAGGAACCAGCACCTAAGTGGGTTGCCAGAGGATTACTATGCTATGCCATCATGCTAGCTCCTGTTTTTATGTATTTCAGAGAGAGCAAGATGTTATTAGTTGTCTAAAAGATATTCCAAGTTCATGTGATAGACATATTTTGATGAAACAATAAATGAGTAGCATATTGCCAGGGAATTAATGAGGGATCATATTTGAAATGACCTGTGTTCCCTTAAATCAATGATCATGACCCAGATGTTTGTATGCAACTATTATATGAAAATTGGTGTCTTCCAACAACTTTGGAGTTTATTTTCATAAGGAGGTTGAGGCGTTATTTTCCAGAAGTATGCATTTCATCCACATATTCGCTATGATCCTTCTCTTACATGATCACTGTTTTCTCAGGAACATTTGTCTTTCATGTACTTTCAGTTTCAACCTGTGTTCAAATGTTTGGTTTATACTTCTCATTCATGTATTATTGCTTCGCAGGTTTCTTTGTCATTATTTGATAGAGTATGCCTCTTGAATTTAGATTTAACATGCGTATGCTTGTAGTTTATCTTCTCAAAAAAAATTTTTTATAAAAAAGCAGGTATCTAGTTCTTCATGTTGGACATTATGGGGACTAGATCCCTGACTTTGATATACAAAAAATGTAAGTCTTTTTGTTGTTTGACCTGCCAGATATAATAACATGCTGTTTTTAATCTGTGTAATCAAGGAAAGCAATATTAGCTTAAAAATATGGAAAGTTCTGCACATGCCTCAGGGCCACACCAATGCTCAGCCAGCCCTCCAGGAATCTTTTCTCTGTTGTACAATTTATTGCCATTAACATAAGTGAATGGAAACTCAGTATTAAGTACTTCTAATACAAAGAAATCTGGTTACTAGAGAAAAAAAAATATAACCCACCCTCATCAACAATAAATTAGATGTTTTGAAAAAGGCTGTTAGCAAAATAGCATGTATAAGGCACTGAAATCATAATTGGCACTACTGTTTTGGCTCTGTGACCAGTTTTACATCAGGGACTTATTTTCCAGTTTTTTCCTCTGAGTTTTTCCTCTGAGTAATCATTTGCTCTAGTAGAATCTAAATTGAATAGCATGCACAATAAATATGTTCCCTCCTAGAGCTCACCCAGGCATTGTAAAATGCAAAGGAAAACAGTGGGAGGCATTGAAGTGGTTCACAAAGTGACCTTTTAAAAACTAAATAGTAGGAAAGAACCCTAAAATGTCCAGGTTAGTCCAGAATCCCACCCACACCACTTCAGACAGCCCACTATTCGGCCCAAATCCTCATCATTATGTATTATAAAGAGACCTGAATACAATGGAGTTAGCTTAGATCTTTGGATGAGTTTTGATTAAATGTACTTGGAAAGTTATGAAATAGTTGCCTAAGTTGTTAAACATACTTTCTGTGCAACTTTTCAGTAAAAATCTAAGCTAAACGAAAGGGACAATTAACTAAAGCTTTTACTAGCTTTTTACATAGACGTTCAATGGAAAATTGTATTTTCAGTTGACTAGAAACTAGCTGATCCGCTCAGAAAAACCCAACTGGTGATCTGAATATTCAGTTTCTTTCTCTTAATCTTATAATCAATAATAAAAATTCAGCTCTTAGGATGGAGTTGACCCATTCATCAATGTATGACGCAGGCCTAGATATTGAGCTAATCTAGGAAGATTCTGGTTCTGGAGATGTACTAATTCCTGGACAACTAAATGAAACAACAGTTGATGAAGATAAGTGATCATGTCCCTTAATAACTGGAATATATGAAAGCTCACAAATGTTACTTAATGCATTATTCTTATAGCTTCTGGAGAATATTACCAATTAAATGTTTATTCTCATTTAAAGTAAAGATTATTCTTATACTGCCCCTGCATTCTCCTCTTGTCACTAGTTAGTATCATATAACAGTAATTTCCTAGCACATTATCTGAGGATCAGATCCAGGAAATGAAACCAAATAACTACTATATTACTTGAGCTTTTGTTCCTGTCCGAGAGTCTTGCTAACAAAATGATCCCAAATCCTCCCCAGTGATATATGAGCCAAACAGACCATCACCACCAGGTGGTGACAAATCATAGAAAGGACAACGCAGCTTTCCATTTTAAAGCTGGAACCTTGACCATTTAAATATAAAGGCTTGAGCAGACTACTGCAATAACCCTCTAAAAACATAATTGAATCATTTGAACTTATGCTATGATTAGGACATGATAGCAGTTAGTTTATTTTATGCTTCTTTTCTCTAGCACAAAGGCAAAACTGCTCCTATAAGGACAGCTATCACTGTGTCTTATGGAGTTTGATAAAAAGTATCTTCCTTTCTTTTGCTTTTCGAGGATTCAGAGTTCCCTTTGTGAACCAAGGATTCTTGAAGGGAATGTTTCTTCACTTCCAATTATTTGTTTTGAAATAATATCTTTAAAAAATGAATCACCATTTTCAAATATTTTATTCATTGTTTTTGAGATACCATATTTTAATTTATATTCTAGTCAACAGTGTATTGGTCATATTAAATAAAGAGTTCAACAAATAAACCATAAAAAACCAGAATCATGACTTAATAGCCTTTAAATGATTATGACAAAGAATGTTCCTTATTGAATCAAATTTTTAAATTCATTCAAGCTTCCTTTGTGGACAATAACATGACTGATTTCTGAAAACCTCCCATGGACAGCTAGTAAAATGCATTTTCCATTTGTGAGCATAAAATTTCCTCTTTTTATATATATATATGTGTCTGAAATGAAATTTTTTATATCATTCAACCAAGTGTCTCCAGCTCTAAAGAAGACATTTTAAAATAGTTTAATTATTAAAATAATTTTCTGTGCTGTTTAATGATAAAAATTATGTTTCTGTGCTGTTTAATAATAAAAAGTATGGCCTTTAGTGTGCACTTTAGAACTACCTACTTATGCTAATTAGCCACTTTATTCCTTTATCCTACTAAATGGAATATCTGTATTTCTGCTCATGCTATTCTCTGTATTTTCCCGCTAAGTCTTTGATCTTTCCTTTAATGTGACACTTTTGCTCTGTTTTAATTATATTCCTTCTAATACAAAGATGTTCTATAAAAATCTAATTACCTCATGTTCCTTTATTTTTTATATTCCTCTCCCTTTGAGCTCTGCTGTAAGGTATCTCTTCCTATTCATTTGCTATTGTTATATACACATTACTTTCCTGAGGAATTTTGTCAGATATTCTAAGATACACCAAGTATATTATTTTCTTTTAAGAATATAATGGGATTTTCAGTTCCATGTGGCTGTATAGATAGAATGGCTACATTTCTCAGCTATCCTTCTAGCTGTATTCATGTCACCAATTCTCACAAATCACATAGGACAAATGACATAAATTTATTATTACTTTTGGCCTTCTGACCTGAAAATCCAGATGTTTGGTTTTTTTGAGTAGATATGCATAATAAAGATGAGGGAACAGTGCAGTTAATTAAAGCTTGTTTCACTGAATCATTGCATAAGGAACACAACCCCTTCATTCTAATTACACCTATTTTGAAATACTTCATGAATGATAAACTTTTATTGTTCGTGAAACACCACAGCATTTTGAAATTGAATTGTCATTGTAAATTAGAACACATAGCTACTCCGATGTTTGTATATCCTCAAGCAATTTTTTGTAAGGTGAAAAATATCTAGCATGTGTAAGTATATTGAATTAAAATTTTGACCATTATTTTTCTACAAGTGCCATTGTGCTACCTTATATAACTTCAGATGAGGTACTGAAATTCTTTCATATGTCAATTATACATTTAGCAGCTTTACAGAGTCATATTTTATAACGTATGCAATTCACCTCATTAAACTATACAATTCAGTGTATTTTAACATATTGACAGAGTTATATAAGCATCAGCACAATTACATTTTAGAACATATTCAACATCCTGCACAAAACAATGTATCAATTACCACTCTTTACTTCCTCCCAAACAGTAGCAGCTTTAGGCAGCCACAAATAAACTGTCTGCAGATTTTTCTATGCTCTATACGTCATATAGATGCTGTCATACAATATGCAGCCAGATATGATGACAGGTGCTGACACTGGGGGCTAATTCTGTCAAGGTAAACTGTAGAACCACCTGGAGAGTCCACGATCCAGGCGAGGGAGTGGGCCCAGTAGGAAACTAGAGGGCACCTCCCTCTGGGGTTATCACTCCCACTGGAGAGCATGAAAACCAGGATGGGGCGGGGCAGCGGTGGCTAGACAGCATGTGAGTGGGCTGGATAGTGGTGCTGGTTGGGTTGAACTAGGCTTAAGTGGCCATGGAAATGTATGAGAGCTGAATGGGATGTGGAACAGACCAGACAAGTCTGCTGTATATACTGGCAAGCACTGGTAGGGGTTATTGCAGAACGCTCCGAATAGACTGCAGTTCCCACTGGTTTGTGTGAGGGCTGAGTGTGCTGGGCACAATCAGGCTGGACTGCAACACCCATTGGTTCATGTGGAAGACTGGGCTGGAAACAGAACTGACCCAGCAACTGCAATCACCATCATATGCATAAGCTGATTGGGGCCAGACCTTGTACTGGCATTCACGCACAAGAATCAGATCCGGGATCACCTCAGAGGAAGTTTCTTTGAGGATCCCTCTGACTGAACTGCTGATCCCAGAACCCCAATCATGAAGAGAAGTGTAGGTTCCATGTTCTGACAACATGGAGTGCAAGTATCATGGAGTGCAGAGGCTCAGAGCAGTGGACAACATATCCAGGTGCACATGGAGGATATGGCAGTTCAGCGGAACCTGCAAAGGACCTGGTACCACAACAGAGGATGGAGGACAGAATAAATCAACCAACTACCCCAGCCATGTTGTTGGCAATGAAAATCTGGCCAAATGGAAACTTTAAAGTGAACTACCTGCCAGTGGAGTCTGGAGAGATTTCATCGTGTTTGGAATGGTAAGATCAGCAGCAATTCAGAACTGTTGGACTGTCAAAACCACTTGAGCAGGACCCTCGGATCACGCCCCACGTCACGGACCTGGGATGGGTGGGAGGCTGGGTGGGGCTTTTCGCTTTATCTTTCCCCTTACCCCAGATACAGAAAATAGTAATAATAATAATGTGGAAACAATGGTCTTACCCACTTTCCTGTAGCTCTTGACCCTTTGTGCCCTCATCAACTATGTAAAGATTATCAAATAATTTTTAAAAAATTAAAAAAAAAATGAATAGTGAAGAAGCAGTTCAGTGAAATGCCTGAAAAATAATTTGAATGTTGTGGCAAAGTTACTTCAAAACAGAAAAACTGTGAAATGAAAAAGGGAAATCCATATATAACATGGATGAAAGATCCTACAAGTAGAGATATTGGGGGAAATAAACCAGAAATGGTAGAATTGAAGTACTCAAAAAGTCGAATTAGAAAATATATTGTGAAGCTTTAACAACAGGCTGGGAAAAGAAATATATGATCTAAAAGACAAAAAAGAATAAAAATTATTTAGAAAGACTGAAAAAAGTGTTTTAGATCCATTAAAAAAACAAATTCATGCATCTTAGAAGTTCATGGAGTAAAACAACAGCTTAGAAAAAATGTTCAGGGCCCGGCGGCGTGGCCTAGGCTAACGTTCTCGCCTGGAAAGCCCCGGGATCCCATATGGGCGCTGGTTCTAATCCCGGCAGCTCCACTTCCCATCCAGCTCCCTGCTTGTGGCCTGGGAAAGCAGTCCAGGACGGCCCAATGCATTGGGACACTGCACCCGCGTGGGAGACCCAGAAGAGGTTCCAGGTTCCCGGCATCGGATCGGCGCGCATCGGCCCGTTGTGGCTCACTTGAGGAGTGAATCATCGGACGGAAGATCTTCCTCTCTGTCTCTCCTCCTCTGTGTATATCTGGCTGTAATAAAAAATGAATAAATTAAAAAAAAAAAAAAAAGAAAAAATGTTCAGTGAAATGATAGCTTAAAATTCCCCAATTTGGAGACTGGCATGGGTATCCAAATCCAGGAATCCCAGAGAACCCCAAATCATCATAATCAGAAAAGATCTCATCATGATTTGTTGTAGTGAAGCTTTCTAAAGTAAAAAATAAGGCAAATATCCTAAACTTTTCCGGAGAAATATCATGGTCTTTAAAGGAACTCCCATTGGATTTACAAGGATTTCTTAACAGAACACTATATACCAGGAGAGGATGGGGATATAGAGTTCAAGATCTAAAGAAAAATGAAAATAAGAACTGCCAGCCCAGAATACTTTACCCAGGAAAGCTCCCATTTATAAATCATGATAAAATAAAGACTTTTCAAGACAAGCAAAAATTGAAAGAACTTTTCGGCAGCTGGCCAGACTTAGAAATTGTGCTTTAAGATGCATTGCACACAGAAACATAGACACAATCATCATCACAAATAATATGAAGGCATAATGGCTCCTAGTGAAGAACAAGTTATTGGAAAATGAACTATTGGGAGTTTATGAGAAAATGACAGAACCAAGTTATTACTTGTTAATAACTTTGTTTTGTAGTTAAAAGTCTAGATGAACAGATTAAAAAACTCATCAGTATGCTGCGTGCAAGAAACACATTTTATTAGTAAACTATCTGGTATCCTGTGAAAAATACATGACTGCAGATTGATTCAAGCTGAAAGGGAAGAAAATATATGCTGTTTCAAATAAGCAAAAGAAACTGTTATGGACATTTGAAAGTCAACCAAAAGAAGTTTACA
The DNA here is from genome assembly GCF_030435755.1 of Ochotona princeps. Lineage (NCBI taxonomy): Eukaryota > Metazoa > Chordata > Mammalia > Lagomorpha > Ochotonidae > Ochotona > Ochotona princeps. Next base: position 27,027,564 of record NC_080841.1, on the reverse strand, counting down.
GGAAGAAATGTGCTCTATATGTTTCTAAAAATGTCAGCCACTTAGGAATATACAATAGTTCTACAGCTGAATAATCTATTAGCATAATGCATCTATGAAACAAAAATGAACAAAACTACAATGTAAAGAAATGAGCCATCATGAAAAAGCTTTAGCATATTTTAGGATTTTAGAAAGACAAAATAAAGTAAGCACACTAGAAATGAATCAGGATTCACCGTATCTGAAAAAGACAATTCTAAAGTAATTTAAAAAGTAAAACAATAAAAATTATTAAGTGTACAGAAAGCATTTACTAAAATCAACCATATGATAGATATAAACCAACCTCAATCAGTTTTAAACTCTTAAAATCATGGACTATATTGTTCTAACTACAGTGAAATTATGGTTAAAAAAGTAATGACAGGAGAGCAAGAAAACCTCTAAATTTTGGAAAATAAGGAAGATGATTTTACGTTATCTGTGGACTGAAAATAATTACAATGGAAGTTATAACGTAATTCATATTAAATGGATACTTAAAATATAATATCTCATCAATGCAGTTAAGGACATACATAGAGGAAAGTCTACAGCCTTAAATACAGATATTGGAAAGAAAAATTTAATTAATAATTAAATATACCTTTTAAACAGTTATAGCAAATTAAACCCCAATAAACAAGGTCTTGGGAAATAACAAAGGATGGAGCAAGAACTAATGAAATATAAAAGTAAGCAGTCAAAAGAATCCACAAAGTCAAAAGTTTATTCTTTCGAAGGGAAAATTAGTAACACTAATGAGACAGATCAAAAAAAAGAAAGGAATGAAGGAAAGCAGGGAAAAGGGAGAAGAGAAGCAAAAGAAAAAGAGAAAAGGAAGTAAGAAAGAAATGAAGGCAAGACAGAGACGAGTTCAAACTAGTCCTCTGGCAAAATAGACATTGCTACATTTCATTTGCATATTAAAAATACTATAAGAGAAATTTACGGGCAGTCTGTATAATATAAAACAGGACATTTTAGAAAAAACGTATACATATCTTGAAAAATTCTTTCTCATGACCAACTCATGAGTGAATCAAATATCAAAATACTACTTTATCTATTATGGATTAAATCAGTTATTAAATAACTTCACAACAAAAGCCCAAATGGTTTCTCCTGTGAATTCTCTCAAACACTTAAGGAAGTGGTAAAATCAATAATGACTCTTCTAGAAGGGAGAAAATAAGAAACTCTTCATAACACATTTTATGATGTAGTTAAACTTTGATAGAAAAACCTGATAAGGATTTTATAAGTAGGAACATTAATAACAAATTTACGAAAGTACTTGAAAAAATCCTAAATGGAATAATAACAAGCCAAATAGCAATGCGTAAATGGATGAGTACATCAGACCCAAATAGGGTTTAAACTCCAAAATAAACCAAAGAACACTGTTGAAAGAAATTCAGAAATTTGTAAGTAACTGAGGGCTTTATACCATGGCTTTGAAAAGTAAAGCATTCTTCAACTATGTTAGTTCTCCTAAAATTTATGTAGGAAACTATATAATTTCAATCAAAATATTGGCTTCTTTGTAGAGGTTAACAAGCTGATTTTGGAGTTTATATAGAAAATCTAAGGACCTATTACAATTAAGATTCTTTTTTAAAGATTTATTTTATTTTTGTTGGAAAGTCAGATATAAAAAGAGAAGGAGAGACAGAGAGGAAGAAATTTCATCTGTTGATTCACTCTCCAAGTGGCCACAATGGCTAGAGCTGCACCGATCTGAAGACAAGAGCCAGGATCTTTTTTTGGGTCTCCCACATCCTCGACTGCTTTCCCAGGCCACAAACAGGGAGCTGGCCGGGAAGCGGGGCTACCAGGATATGAACCAGCATCCATGTGTGCAAGGCGAGGACTGTAGCTGCTAAGCTACTGTGCTGGGTCCAATATTTTCTTTAAGGAGAAATACAACTGAATAGCTAATACTATCAGGCCTCAACACTTATTTTTAAATGCCTATATTTGAGCAATTATTAGAAGAACAAAGCTACAAAACCAAGGTCAAACATGTATGTTTACCAGACAATTTCACAGGTAACAGGGCAATATGGTAGAGACAGTAGTTCAATAAATGGTATTATTTAAATCAAGTATTTCTACCCAAAAAACAAATATCGACTTACTGCATCATAACAATTTTAGGAAATATAGAAATAAATATGAAGCATAACAATGATAAGCTCTTGGAAATAAAACTGGAGTAAAAAAAAGGTTTTAACCACAATTGGTTTCACTTGACATAAAAGAATATTTTAATAAAATGGATTCAGATAATTCCTGCTAAGCTAAAAAGTGTCACTAGGAGAGTGAAAAATAGCAGGACATAGAATGGGAGAAAATATTTGTCACAATTAATGCAAAAAGACAAACTGAGTATGATCTTTTAAATTTCTGCATTACATCAAAAAAAGAGACATGCAAGAATATTCATTTCAGTGGTGTTAAAGAAGGCACTAATAAGTATGTCCTTTCTCTGCAAATACACATCCCTGACAAGCCAATTACTATTGAAACACAGACAGATATTCAGTGGTGTTTTCTATATTAGAAAATTACATGGGAATGAATGTCACTCAGTAACATTGATTAATCTTAGAAACAGTTACATGCTAATGGTTAAAGGTCTTAAACAAGATGATTTCATTTCTATAGAAATCCAATACCAGAAATCCAGTCATGTACTATATGCATGTGTGTTTTGAATAGTTTAGTTTTTTTAAAAGAGAAGGAAAAAAAAGATAGAAAATCAGAAATTCTGTGATAATGGAAGGACAGGACTATTAAGGAGGGAATTTTTTAGCACTAATATCTTTGAATGAATAATAGTTTCACTGTGAGATATCCCCAAAGTGGATATACATATTTACATATGTGTGTGTGTCTGTGTACAGCTGTGTGTTTTCAAGCAGTTTACACAAAAACAGTTCTTTCTAGCTGGTGAAGGTGCTGTAGTAAACATGGAACACATTTTCTTACAAAAGTGTGCTATGTTTGGGTGTCTAATGCATTATCACAGTGTCCTTCGAAGTTAATTCAGCAATGAAGTTTTGTTATTGGTGTTAAGCCCTGAAACAAATACAAACTAGAACATTGTTACATTAAAATATCTTCTTTGCAAGCCAATCAATTCCAGAAATGACTGAAATAATTATACCAATAATATGGAAATCCATTTACTGGTACTGTAAAGAGAAAGCCTTTGCACTTTCATAATTCATATCCCAATAATGCTATCTCCTTACACTTAAAAAATGTTATCTGGTACCTTCTCTTCTAGAAGTGGGGAAGAACTAGACCGTCAGGTCAGGCTTCTGAGAATGCTATTCTGTATATAAAGAAAATAAGGTACTTAGGTCAGCATCTACATATAGAATTGTATATGCATTTCAATGCTAAAATCTCATCTCACAGAAAGCCAGGTGTGGCAAACAGATCCCTGTGAAATAGTCCATAAAGCAAACCTCATCATCAAGAATGTAGAGCCCAAAGATTTATTATAATGTGATATATTTTCAAAGAGTCTTTTAACACCAAATTTGTCACTTTGCCGACATCAAACAGATGCTTTTCACTCAGAGCACTGGACTCTTAAACATCAATGTTTCATATGTTAAGCGATTGGAAACTTGGGAACCATGAAGTAATGCTTCTCTCTGATTTGGAAAATTTGACTCTTTAACAATGAAACGTTAGATGCATATTAAGAAATACTTTCAGAAGTAGTATAGTGTTTTCTTTATAGAAAGACTACCATTAGGCCCACTAATATTACTCTTTCAAGGATAAAAAAAAAAAATCCTGAAGTTGATTTCCATTTTCTTTTTTTTTAACCCTTCTCTTCCATTCTTCCTCTTACTTGCACACATTTCTCATTGATACATGACGAGGAAGCAGTAATAATTGAATTTTTATGTACAGATACATTTGAGAAATCAGACCCAGGCAGAGATGGAAATGGTAGTGTTATTGCTGATAAAGTCAATTGAATAACATGAATTTAGATGTGTTGATGAGACAGTCTCTTGGCCCATTTCAAATCCGGATCTTATGATGGCCTGCTTATAGAATTATTTAGACCTAGAGAATGTCCCACTCATTGATTGATGGTTTGCTGCCATTCAGTGGTTCAGCTCTGGGTAGCTGGGAAAAATGGACCATTGATGCCATCTGCCAATCAGATAATGCATTTTTCTTTCATGGAGCTAGTAACAGATAGGACAAAAGCCTGGGATTCCCATGGGAGAAAAAGAAACAGGAGGTAAACGAACATATTCTTTGATAATGTTGTTCTGAATTCTAATGTATTAACTACCAAATCTAAAATGAACCTGAGGTATGATTAGACTTCCCAAGTACGAGATACAGAGGAGATGCCCTCTGTGATTCAGCTTCGCTCCTGGTGAATCTGATTCTGCTTTAAAGCAGATTGGTCCATGGTGAGTGTGTCCAATGTTTTTCACCAAAAGATGCTGAAATGGGCCCAATTTTGTTCTAACTAAATTACTGCCATATCTTCTCCTGTTTTAGGATAGAGTTTTTCTTTACTCTATTTCCTCTTTAGAATTACGCTGAGATATATAATTCAATATAACTTGCCAGTGACAATACATAAAGTAACATAACGGAACACAAAGTCAACTTTTATATATCCTGTAGTTATGCAAAACACAGATCTTCCACTTAACATGTCTAGATGATTCAGCTTTGATTGCAAAGTCTTTCATTATCAAAGCTGCAGGGTATCACTAATGTAATAATTATCTTGTTACAGAGATATAATTCAGTGTAAGACTGTAATGATTAAAGTTTGAAAATCAGTCTCTCCAATTTATCATTCTTACTCAAAGGTCTGGATAGAATTGAGAGATTCTTTCAGCAACTGTAACAGAATGGATGAAGCTGTTTTAGGACTCAAGACATTGATCAGGGCAAAACTCCCCATTGTCCATCATCCCCGACCAGTGTGCCTAAATTCTTCTAAATTGTGACTTGGTTGTGTTTGAAACTATAATGTTGTATGCATCATGACTACTCTCTAAAGCTCTAAGCCATAATAAAAAATAAAAGAAAGGAAAAAGTGAGAAATATTTGGGAGGGAAGGAGAGAGGCAGAAAGGAAATGGAATAAGGAAATCAATGATAAATAATCTTCTGACCCCTGTCATGGGTTCAATCACGGAATATGGAATTGTGGGAACATTGCTATTAGACTTAGGGACAAGTTTGCTGATCCTCAAATGTGTACCAGTGGGAAAATCATTCCTGTACTTCCTCACTGAGAAAGCTACTGAAAGTTCAGAGGTCAGTCTCTTCTCTCATGACCTAAAGCTCCACCAGGTACTCTACTTGTTAGAATTTCTCCCCCAGAGTGGAATTTCCCAACTCTTACATATTTTTGTCCTTTCAGTAATGGGAGCCAGATAATTCTACCCAGGAGCTGTTGTCCCGTTTGACGAACATCTAACCCAGGCCTGCTCTATCCATTATGGCCCTGTCTGGTTTTCTGTCAGTACTTTAGTTTCCTGGTGCCTTCATGTATCTTACCAAGCATGTTTCTTCAAGGCAGAGGCAATAACTGCATCCCCCTTACTAAGTCACTCTGAATGTTCAGTCTTCAAGGGTTAGTTCTGTGGGCTCAACTAATGACTGTGAAAGGGCCCATGATGGTAATTTCTTGATGATGGTTCCTCAGAAAGGATTCTTTTCCGCCCACTTGTTGAAATCTCACCTGCTTGCGTCTGCTGTGTGTCTTTGAACCCTGGTTATTCCTTCTGATTGTTAGTGACTAACCTCCCCCCACCCAATTCCTACTCCTCTTACAGTTTTTAAAAAACAGCTACACCTGGGAGTATCACTTTTCCCCTTTCCAAAACTCTCATGTATCTTCTCAGATCTCATTTTTCCACCACACCTGCATAACCTGCTTACCCTGCCTAAAATCTCAACATTTCTCCTAGGAGAATTTTTCTTCCTTCAGCTTAATGAACTTAGTTTTTCTTATTTTTCTTTCATTTTTACTGTTTCTGCTTTTCTTGATAGCAAGGCCAAAGCACCTATGAATATACTTTGAAAAGTTCATGAAAAGTTAAATACAAGGTAGGATTATTTTGCTGCCTAAAATTGAAACCCATGCATAACCTTTTCATAATACGATATTTTATTAATTTTTTTGAAGACTTCTTATGCTCATGGATTTAAGAAGGTTTTCTGCACTAAGACCATTTATTTTTTTAATTTCATTATCCATGAACTCTTTGGAGTACTTTCATATCTCAAAAAACTCTAATCACTTTCATTTTCTAGCCAAAATTCATTCCTAGAGACAGAGTGCTAAAATAAGATGTCATATACCTTTTTAATTTCCTTTTGGCTTCTGGGCTTACAAGATTTTAATTGTTTTTGTTATTAAATTAAAAAAATAAATGTTTTCATTAAGGAAGTTTTTGATAAATAAAAGCCACCGTCCTTCTGTGGTTAAGCTAATATCTGCCTCTCCAAAATCTGGACCCATGATCAGAATTAATAGAATTGTAAATGTAAAGCCAACTTGAGACCACATGTTTGGAAAGCAAAGCCAGTGGCCACTCTACAAGAATCCAGGAAGCTGGCACTCTCTCCCTTCCTTTTTGCCCTTGTTTCTGATTGCAGTTATAAAGAGAACTAAAATGTGGGACAGTAGCTTCAGCTCACTGGTCACAGGGCTGGCTTGGGTCATGGTGGTATTCCTTCACCTACATGATTGCTGAGATGCTGTTACAGTTTAAATTCCAATCTGTAGAATGGACCAAACATGTAAAAGCATCAAAGCGTTCTTATGCCAAATTATCTTTTTTTTTGAAGATTTATTTTATTTTTATTACAAAGTCAGATGTACTGAGAGGAGGAGAGACAGAGAGGAAGTGGAGCTGCCTGGATAAGTCCAGCGGCCATATGGGATCAAGGCGAGGACCTTAGCCACAAGGCCACGCTGCCGAGCCCGACAAATTATCTTTTAATTTCCCTTGCTTCTTGCACATCTACAAATGGTTAATGCATATCAGCTGAGGTTTTAATTCTATAACTATATTGATTTGCTCTTATAGCTAAACATATTTAGTTTTAATAATAAATTCTTACAGTATTTCCTCATCACGTATTGTCCTCTTCCTCTTAATGACTGTGCACTTCTAGAGTGCATTCTCTACAATGTACTATTTAGTGTGATACTTGTTGTGACCACATTTTGTGATTGCTACATTCCCAGATCAATGAACTGTGATGTAAGATAAAATTTTATATTGCATCACACACACATGCACAAACACAAAACTCAAATATATCTGACTTTAATACTTAAGTTATATTTGAGTCTACTTTGTTCTATTCTCTTCTAATTCTAAACAATATATCCTATGATGCATTAACTTTATATCCTGGCTTACAAATTGGGTCGCATCCCAGAGCATGAAAAACATTGCTCTGTGTTATGGATAGGATATTTGGTAAATGGACTCAATCCTAAATCCACAGCATTTTCAAGTGCACTTTTTACCATATCCATTTTATTATTAAAATAATTTTTAGTATTTTTTCCTGTGGATAAATACAAAAAATTTATGATATTCAGTATAACAGTGCTTGATCTCAAATATATAAGTTAGCTCCCTGACTCCAAATACAGTGTTGATCTAAGTTTGTGTTAGTTACAAATGAAAGTGAATATTATTGCCAGGGCTTGACATCACAACAAAATGCTTTGCATACAAATTAAAAGTATTAGATTCAAATAATTAATCAGGAAAGGATACTAAATGCATCAGGAAAAATCACTTGAAAGAATTACTGCCAAAGTTGGTGCATTAAACAATCACTTCCATAGACTCTTCTTTAATGAACTTTCTGAAGATAGCAACAAAACATCTGCATGAACCAGTTATTCATATTGATCTCTCTAAAAGAAATGCATTTAATAATTATTGTGTAAAGATGTGAATTGTTTTAGTACATAATTAGGTAATGTGTCCTTTTTGACTAATGTGCTAACGTATCCCTAACTTCATTTCATATCTTTCATTTTTTTTGTCCATCACAGATGCCTCTGGCTCTCAAGATTGACCATAGTTTGCTATACCAATTTTATGATTTGTACTCCTTTACCCATACAACCTGACTCTGACATGAAGTTGAACAGTCATTTTACACTGGTTTGGGGAAGGAGTATTTTTCAATAATTTCCTTCCTATTCCTCTGTAAGGCAGAAATAAAGCTTAAAGACTAGAATAAGTTTCTGGACAGGAGCCAGAGTCAGCCTTACCTTTTGTTACAGCAATGTTGTTATTCTTCTGTTCAATATTTTAGGAACTTTCTATAGAAACTTCATGGAAAATTATGTTATGAAAAAATAGTGCATGGATTTCAATATTTTTGCACCAAAATAAAAATGTTAAATTCTTAAACATAAAAATAAACTGTAATAGGAAAGGGAAAGATAAGCCATAATTAAAGTCTCCAAATTAAAAAAAGAAAAGAATAAAGGACACACCGTGGAGTATGTAAATGGTGTGAACTGATTATGGTTCTGTGTTCTGGAAAGCACTACTTAACCATTATTTTCCTGCCTCTGCTGTGATATAGAGTCTTCATAATGTGTTTTTTTTTTCCTTGAACTTACTTGAGGAAGATATTTGGTAACATGAAAGCCTAAAATTCGATGATTGATTTTAGCCCATGTCCATAGCTTCTTCAGAAACATGAGGCTTCTGACCATTGCATTCAGTCATTTCTATGTAAATAGAACGAATAGTCCTATTCAAAACTCTTTTCCAGACATAGCAATTAACCTGGTATGTTTTGCTTCCTGTCTTTGATGCTGTTCTTACTCAATTTGGTTAGTGCCTTTTAGAACTCCCTGGAACCACGGATAAGAAAACCATAATTTTAATTTCAACATGGAACCGATTCCTCAGGAAAGGAAGAACTGTCGATTCACTCCCTAAGTGGTCGCAATGGCTGCAGCTGAGCCGATCCAGAGCCAGGCCAGGTTCTTCCTCTGGGTCTCCCATGCAGGTGCAGAGCCATAAGGCTTTGGGACATCTTCCACTGCTTTCCCAAACTATAAGCAGTGAGCTGGATCGAAAATGGAACACACAGGACACGAATTGGTGCTCATATGGGCTACTGGCACTTACAGGTAGAGAATTATCCAGTTGAGCCATAGTGTTGGCTCCTCACAGTGTCTTTATTAAAAGTGTGAAGTAAAACTGAGCCAGAATATCTCAGAATGTCTCTCATTCTTTTTAATCTGGATGTCATTAGATTTCGCAGCTCAAGAAGGTAAGAATTTCTAGTTACCCAGCTTTTCCATCTCTGTAAATTACAGCCTTATTCCCAACTTTTAGGCCAATGTTATATTATTAGTTATTTAACTCTATCGGATACAAAATTTTCTATGTATTAGGAGATTTAAAACTAGCTGTGACAAACAACATTTCTATGAATAATACACTACAAATATGACCTCTCATATATGTTATATATTCCTGAGCAGACTGGATGGTTTTTCGTTATTCGGTTCTTCTCCAAGTGGTTATCTGAGGGATCCAGAAAACCACTGGTTGCATATAAATACATTGTATATGTATACAATGTACTTACTGGTATGCCTAGGAAGAGAGAACAGAGTCAGATACAATTAGGCAATCTCCAATACAAAGGATAATTCGAGTTTCTAAATTGTTGGAGCTCAACTCACAGCATTCTCTGTGTACATAATGTATATTACTTGAAGCAATTGAAATTGAAAATAGATTTCAAATCAAAAGAATTTTCAGTAAAAATAATGAAATGAAAATTCATCTAAAATATTAAACTCAAAAACTTTGGCTTAATCATAGCATAAATTTATTTTTCGTTTAACTTTCTTCTGGAAATTACAGTTCTATCTAAATTTCAACAATGTTTCAAATGACATTTAATGGAAATAGAAAATTATCCCATGTGTAAACAGGCTTAAGATTGTGAACGCATGTATGCATTTGGGGGCATAACCGAGCCATTTTGCAATACAAGTTTTTTTTTTTTAAGATTTATTTATTTTTTTTATTGCAAAGTCAGATATACAGAGAGAAGGAGAGACAGAGAGGAAGATCTTCCGTCCGATGATTCACTCCCCAAGTGAGCCGCAACGGCCAATGCTACGCTGATCCGAACCAGGGAACCAGGAGTTCTTCCGGGTCTCCCACGCAGATGCAGGGTCCCAAAGCTTTGGACCGTCCTCGACTGCTTTCCCAGTCCACAAGCAGGGAGCTGGATGGGAAGTGGAGCTGCCGGGATTAGAACCGGTGCCCATATCCCGGGGCGTTCAAGGCGAGGACTTTAGCCGCTGGGCCACGCTGCCAGGCCCAATACAAGTTTAATCAAAATACACATTGCAGAATCCTTCAAAAACATGTGGTATCCTGGGTCTATCACTTTGTTATGTCAAATTAAATTTAAAGACATATCGTTTAAAAATATAAAATTTTTTCCAAGCTTATTTTCAAAATATACATTTTAATAGATATGTTCAGAAATTATGCTGATTTATACTCTTCCCAGGGCACAGTTTTCTTTCATTCTCAGCATTAGTTCTAGAAAGGTATGCAAAGGAGTAAGTGGTTTCAAAGGCCTATAGCTGTTACTGTTTCCTAACTGCATTATGAATATCACACAGACATACAACTGCAGTGTAGCAAACTAGTAAATCAGTTGTAGATTTTCCGTATGTTTTATAATCAGTACCACCAAGGTTCCAGACTTTGACCATTTGGAGTTGTTTTTGGTCAGCTTAAAGATAGTAGACGTTTATTTGCTTTTGGTTAAAAATATTTTATCTTAATGAAACTGTTTCAAATATACTGATAGTGTCTGATGAGCAGGGAAAAATTCAATGAATACATAAAAATGAGCAACTAAACAGATGGATTTATAATTATTGGATTACATTTCTATAGGGAAAAATGTTCTAATTTGACTTTATTCCAGACTTAAAGATGGAGAGAGTTAAAATGTTATGATGTATTTTAGTAGCATACTTGACGACCTGCCAAGATTTCCATTATAATCCTAACTTGTCAGGAGTTTATAGTCTGTCGCATTTAGTTTGGCTATAAATCTGAGTTTAATACCTAAATATAGTTTTTAAGTTTAGACCTTATCATGTTTAAACTATTATATGTGTTTACATAAGAACACACACACACATACACACACACACACACACACTGAATTGCAACTCATTTCTGTGACAAAACTTTTTCTATACTCAAGGATAATGCTCAGGAACTAAGAAAATTTCAAATTTTTGAAAGATTATTTATTTGAAAGGAAGAGAGTAGAAAAGAAAAGAGTGATGGAGGGAGGGAGGCAAAGGAGATGGAGATGACAGAGAGAGAGAGAGAAAGAGAGAGAGAATGAATTTTTACTTTGTTTTATAGTTGCCTAAATGCCTTAAAGAGCCACGAATGGGCAAAGTCAAAGCCAGGAGGTTAGAACTCCTTCCAGCTCTTCCACATGGCTGGTAGGAGTCTAAGTACGTAAGCCATTTTCTGCTGTTCCGTGGGTGCATCGCAGGGAGCTGGATTAGAAACTGAGCAGACAGGACTCAACTGGTACACCAATATGAGATGTAGGTGTTACAGATAGCAGCTTTGTCCACTGTACAGTGCTCACCCCTTCACTGCTTTGTTGATCAATTCCTAAACTGTCTTCACATTTATGTCTTCATTACCTACATCTGGAATTTTGTGTATCTATTCATTTATGTTTTTTAAAAAATTCCACAAATTGAGCACCTACCACATGCCAAGAACTATGTTGCTTACTGGAAATACAATAAAGTTTGACCAATGGCAGAAGCCACATGCATAATAACTACATGCTTGAGCTTAGTTCAGCCTATATTCAAATCCCAACTCCTGTATTTTGGTTTTTTTTAGGTTCTTAATCAGTAAATTGGAATTAATCAAACATTTACTGGCATAGACTGGTATACAGTAAGCTCTGACTTAGCGTTATCTATTTTTATCAGATAGTATCTCTGGCCAGATTGGAGATAGGAGAGAGATAAGGCATATAAATAATGGAAAACAAGTAATTTCTCTTAACATGCCTCTTTCCTTGACAGCTTCTCAACAGTACATGATACAAACATCTTTGACTCCTTTCAAGAGTTTTTTGTTCCAAATTGAAGAAATATTTGCTAAATTCTACTCTAAAATAAAAATCTTTTCTTTGCTCATTAGTTTTTGGTTGAATTCCTATAGGCAACAATCAAAACAAACTTTTTAAAAAGGATTTATTCATTTTCATTGGAAAAACAGATATACAGAGATGCAGACAGCAAGCTCTCCCATTTGCTGGTTCACTGCAGTAATTCAAGACCTTGTTTTAGATGCTAAACAAATGCTTCACATCTGGGTTATTAGTTATCAATTTCCTACTGTAACAATTCCTCATCAATGTTGCATATGAAATGCAGAAAATTTTCCTATTTTCAAAATATTCTCTCTGAAAATTTCATAAATTAGTTTTTACTTAGCCTGTCCTGTGGATACATAGATACCTCAAAAAAGAAAATAAAAATGATTCATCTTCTGTCCACTCAATGATTTTAAAATTCATGAAAATTCCAAGTAAATTATTTAATTGTGTTTCAGTGCATCACTTTGGAGCTATGTGCTATGAGATAATAGCCAATGCTGTAATTACTGCTTATGTCATGAAGTTCAGTATTACGTTATCCCATAAAATGCACTGAACAAAACTGTGCTGAACATTGAAAGCCTCACCTCAGCCTTCCTTTCACCCCCAGCAGGAAACCACATCTTCTCACATTCAGCACCCCAGGAAAGTGAGGGCAGTCCACTGCCTGGAAGAATCTTGTGCTCCTAAATGGATAGAGTCCAGACACATATGCTAGGGGATGACTTCAATCACCCCACATGGGACCCATAGAGTGTACATTTTCCTTTTTGAAAAAAAATTAATGTCCATATGTTTGTTTGGCTGAAAATCAAGTTTCATTACATGCTGCTATTATTCCACTGTATAGCAATTTTATTTATAGGCTATTCACATAAGGACTAATTTCTTTGATAGAAAGGCTGCTAATGCTTATTTAAGCTCACTATAATGAAAACAATATTGTTGAAACTCCAAACAAATGTTGGACCTTGCTGTTATGCCTTTGGTCTTTCCCTAGTAATGGAACTTCACAATATCAAACTATTCTCTTGGCTCCTGATGGAAATGTGCAAAAGGTAGACGGGGACTTTATTAAATGCTGGGAATTCATACTTAAAGTGAGCAGGGTGTGCTCAATCTCTTATTGGCATTGAGAAACCTTCCTGATGCCAAGACTGTGCTTGAAGTCAGGGGCTGAGATACATAATGAGTGTGTTTTAGAGAACCATGTAGGAAGTAGGCAGTTTTATTATCGAATATATACTATATGTGTATACCACGTAGAAGGAACAGTGATCTTGATTTCTGTCTCATTCTACAAAAGATTTTTTTTTATCACATCACACAGGCTAAGGCTGAATGTAAAGCATATTTTTTGAAATGTTAGAAGTGCATTCATGTGGAGTCACAATCTGGGGTTTTCCCATACTGATCCATAGGTAATTAGATTATGTTCTGTAAACAGAGGCTGGGCTTGACAATCTCACTTTCGCATTTAGCGAGGTCTGGTAGCAATCAAAGATGCCTCAGTATTAACTTAGGAAGTTTGTGTTCTCAATGAAAGAAGTTTTCTGCTTCAAGAATGTCACCTTTATGTTTCAGATGTTTACATTTTGCTTACAGATGTAATCATGAGCAAACACATCAGTGATTCAATGATGTGGTTATTTCAATCTCTGCGAAGTGTCTTGTCTGCCATCTACACCATATGTTCTACATTCAAGCCCCAGCATTTCAATAAATTAATCTTTCCTTCATGATAGCTTGGTCAAAGTGAATTATGATACATACAAATGAGAGATATTTATTATATTATGTAAGTTATACATCAAAAGCTGGTGTGAAAAATTAATACTTCTTAAATGATTTTAAGCGACTCAGACTTTCATCATGCTCTGCATTTATCAAATGCAGAATAAAGAAATGTTACTGTAAGCATTTCAAAAAATATGAAGTTTTCAATTACCTCGAAGTGAAAGGCTGTATATCCATTATCTCTTGTCTGTTTACAATTAAAATTTGTGTTAGTGAATTCATCGTGTACTATCATTACTATATGTCTCTGTATGATGAAAATACAAGTTCAATAATATAGTTTTATTTTTACTAAAGAATAAAATCAAAGATATTTGAAAACTTACACATCTGTAGGAAGGGGATGACTAGTGTGCCTAGGTGTTTTGTGATGTTAGCTAGGAGAGATAAGCAATGGAATTACAGACTGACTAACATAGGTTTTCTTCTATTTTGGCTTGCATATTTTCATTAGTATCTTCTGTATCTTTGGATAATCATTTTCTAAAAGTAAAATTGGTAAAATTTCTGATTAATGCTGGACTATCCTTATTACTTGTGCATAGGTAAATGGGGAACCCTCTATGTTTGGAATTCTGTGAGCATTATTCATTTGATTAAGGAAAAAAACTACTGATTCATCCAAGTAATAAAATCAAATTCACTGATTTTTAAACTCAGCAACAACTTACCTATGCAGCAGTTTATTATATCTGTTGAATCTCATCCCAATTTAATTTTTATGTTTCAAAGTTCAAAAAATTTTGATTTGAAGCAAAAACATACTTTATTTGAAGAAAGGTGATAGTGTTAACAATAACAATGATGTATTGGCATGTTTTTGGTTTCAGGTTAAGTGTTAAAAATTTAATGAAAAAATATATGTTAATTCATCTCAGAATAATCTTAGAAGATTTATAGTATTGACTCCACATAACAAGAGGAAGCCACAGAACGGAATATTCAATGAATTTGTCTCAATTTAGCTATAGTCAATACAGTTTAAACCCTAATGTGAACCTTCTAGAAGGCCATAGTATTTCCTTTCTGTTCCTCTCTGCTTTCCTCTCCACCATTTTCTCCTCCTGGATCTCTGTTACATCTCTCCAGTATGCCCATCACAGTCTCTGTCCTCCAATGCTTAACAGTACTCACAGGCAAAATGATCATGTTTATAAACTTCTACATTGTTAAAATCCAACTACATTTTGTTTTACAGTTTCTCTTAGTGTGCAAAAATACACATGTAACATACACTTTCTTAACCATTTTCAACTATTCAGTTTGGGAGTGTTAAGTAAGCTGGCAGTGTCATGCACTCATTCACCCAGATGTTTTCATACAGTAGGACAAAATTATGCTGATTCAACAACTCCTTTGTATCCACTCACTTTGCTTCTGGGAACTAGCATTCTATATTCTGTTTCAATGAGCTTAACTAGTTGAGATAGGTCACAGAAGTCCTTGTCTTTTTGTGACTGGCTTGTTTCACTCAGAGAATATCCTGGAAATGCATTATGTTACAGAATGTGTCAGGATTTACAGTCGTTTGAAGGTGGAATTACAATGCCATCTGTTTGTAGTATATATTGTGTATGTACTATGTTTTATTTGTCCATTTATCTCTCATTTGGACATTTGGGTTGCTTCATCTTTTGGCTATTGTGAATAAAGCTAGTATGAACATAAAAGTACAGATATCCTTGAAATACTGTTTTATTTGGAAGGGATTTCTATTAGAAGTAATTCTATTTTTAATTATTCGAGAAACTGCCACACTATATTTCATAGTAGCTGCACAACTTTATAACCTCAAGAATAGTACCTTTCTCTTACAGTTTCTCAACACATTGGAAAGGTTTCTTTTTTTTTTTTTTTCAATATGTAAGTGTGCATTGATATGTGGTTTTGGTTTATATTTCTTCAGTTATTAGTGATTTGAGCATCGTTTTATATGCTTGTGGGTTCCTAATAAATCTTCAGTACCTTAAGCCCTTTTCCTTGTGATTGTGTTATAGGACTTCTTTGTACATTCAACTATCTTTCTATCAAATAAATATTTTTTCTGGTTTCATTGATTATCTATTTACCTTAATAGTAGTGTCATTTCATACATAGAAAATTTTAATTTTGATATAATTCACTTATCTAGTTTTACTTTTTGTTACCTATTCTATGTCATATTCTATAAATCACTGCCAAATGAATTCTGAAGAAACTTTTTTTAAGTTTTTTTACATATTATTATTATCATTTTATGATACAGTTCCATAGGCTCCTGGCATTTCCCTTATCCCCTCCCTAGGTACCTCCCTCCCCAATGAGTTCCTCTATATCATTACTAAGATATAGTTCTTCTTACTTAGTCATATATCCATCATTGCAGCATGGACAATGGCAGAGAGTCCAGCATCCTATTGTCAAGATATAGTAAACAATTTCATTGTAAGTCCATCTTTGGAAGTAGAAATGCATACTACATTGCATCCTCACATCTGGATGTTAGTCTCCATTTCACAGCTACTGTACATCCCCTCAAATGAAAAGTCACAATACAAAATCAACAATAGGAAGAAAAATAGAAATTTACAATGCTATAAATTTAAATGACATGTTATTAGACATGACAGTCTCCATTACACAGCTCCTATACATCCCCTTAAATGAAAAGCCTCAAAACAAAATCTACAACAGGAAGAAAAAAGAAATAAACAACACCAAGAAGTTAAATAACATGCTATTAAATGACTAACGTGTAGCGGAAGAAATGAAAATCAAGAACCTTCTTGAAGAAAATGATGCTACTGTTTGATCTATGAGTCATTGAATGATTTAGTCAGAAGAAAGTGTTTTGAAGAGATGAAACTAACAGAAAACAGCAAAACCCATGCAATATAGTTTCTGCTGATTTTTGTTGGGGAAGTGTTTCTCTTCTGGACAATAAATAGATGGGTTTTGTTTTTTTAATCCAGTCTACTAATCTATGACGTTTGATTTAGCTTAATCCATTTACATTCAGAGTTTAATATGTATGGGTGGTACTTTGGTCCTGTCATTTTAGCAATGGGTTGTTCATTGGTTTAGTCTGCTCTTGTCATTTTACTGGGATGTTCTTTACATTTGCCTTTGGTTTTGGTAGGTGCTATTCCTCTTCTCTGTCAAGAGAACATCTTGAAGTATCATTTGTAGGGCAGATTTGGAAGAGGCAAATTCTTTCAACTTTTCTTTACCGTGGAAGAATTTTATTTCATTTTCAAAGACAAAGGAAAGCTTTGCTGGATATGTTATCCTAGACCAACAATTTTTTTTCTTTTAGAACCTGGAATATGTCATTCCATTCTCTTGTTGCCTGTAGAGTTTCCTGTGAGAGATCTCCTGTGAGTTTAATTGGCATTCCTTTATATGTCAGTTGACTTTTTTCATGTGCACATTTAAGGATCTTTTCCTTATGTTCAATTGAAGAGAGCTTGATGATCATGTGTCTTGGTGAAGATCACTGTTGATCAAGCCTGTTGGGAGTTCTGTGCCCCTCCTAGATCTTGTTTCCCAATTCCTTCTCTAGATTAGGGAAATTTTCCTTCACTATTTAATTAAATACATTTGCAAACTCAGCTTCTCTTTCTGCACCTTCTGGGACTCCCATAACTCTTAGATTTGGCCTGTTAATAGTGTCTTTCAATTCTTGAATACTTTTTTTGGCCTGATCCGGCTCTGTTTCCAGCTTTTTGTTTGCTTCCCCCTGATGACAGGAAATATCTCCCAATCCTGAGATTCTTTCTTCTGCTTGCTTCATTCTATTTTGGAGACTCTCCACTGTACTTTTAATTTGCTCTACTGTGTTCTTAATTTCTGATATGTCAGCCTCGATTTGCTTTATTGCTTCCTTAAATTCTTTGAACTCTTGTATGTGCTTCTCATTTTTGATCTTAAGCTTTAAAATGAGTTTTATGTATTCCGTGTGCCCCATTTTCTTGATGTCTTCCTCAGTTATCTCTGAGGTTGACATTTTTTGCTCCTTTGCAGGGGAGTTTTCGGTAATATTCATTGTGCCTTTGTCTCTTCTTTTGCTCTTGATCATTGTACTTCTGATTAGCAAAGTCTTCTCCTTGGGGCAGGTTTCTAAGCTGTGCCACCCACAGGTCTACAATGCGATTTTACTTATTGCGGTTGGTACACAACTCTTTGCTTACAGCCACTTGTGCCACTTCATCCAGCGAGTTCCAGTTCTGGGTTCTTATGTTAGATTTCCGCCGTGGACTCCACAGCCCAGCTCTTGGGTCACCACTCTCCATCTCCTATGATACCGTGCTGAGGCTGCACAGTTGTCTCTGCAACCTTTCTCCCACTTCCAGTTGGAGCAGAACCCAGGATTCGGGAGACACCAAGTCCTATCTAGTTAGGTTGTTGGTGGTGCTGATCTCGTCGGAGCCTGTTGGACATTAAATCTGGGTGTCACACGGACTTATTTTGACTGGTACAATGCCACATTCGCTATTATTTTCCTGCAGGACCAGTGCAATCCATGGAACTCAGTGAGTTCTCACAAGCTCAGCACATGTGCAGTTCCCCTGCAGTCCTAAACCTATTGCCACAGTGTACAAAATGGCGCCTGACATGCCACTACCAGAATTCTTGATCTGCTGGCCATCAGGTCTGAGGGCTACCCAAACCTGTCTTGGGTGGAACCCGTAGAATGCCACGTTGCTGCAGTTCACTGAGTCAGAAATGAGTTCACTCCCAGCTCAGTGTATGCTCAGTCCTTTCCCTTGCCTTTGCCTCCTTACGCAAAATGGTGCCCAATTCAGCTCTAGGGGACTAACTGGGCTGTGAAATCCACCCTGTTCTCACACTGCCATTCTTGGATCTGCTGCTCTGTCTCTGCTCCTGGTCAGATCAAACAGACCAGCAGGACGGACAGTTCTTTGTCTGGGTTCACCTCCCAAGCTCCCAGTGAAAGTCCCTTCCCACCTGGTTGCTGGCGAAGTTCAGATCTCTGCTCGCTGATCGCCGCTGGAGTATCAGTCACTGCAACACCACACTGTTGTGTTTGCTACTTTCCTGTTTCTGTCGGTCTCCAGGTACCCCTCTGCTGTTGCTCTGTCCTTTCCTATTTTCTGAAATATGTCCTCTCTGCTTCATCCTGATTAAATGTTTTTCCATCTGTTTAAAAGTGTCCTTACCCTATTCTGCCATCTTGATTCTCCTCTCTGAAGAAACTTTTATACTTCATGTTTTGGTCTAGGAATATTATAGTGTGATTTTGCATGTGGTATAATGCAAGTGACTATGCTTTTTACAGATATACTTTAGGGCCTAGCATGGTAGCCTAGTGGCTAACGTCCTTGCATTGCACGCCCTGGTATCCCGTATGGGTGTTGGTTTGTATCCCAGCAGCCATGTTTCCCAGCCAGCTCCCTGCTTGTGGACTGGGAAAGCAGTCCACAATTGCCCAAAGCCTTGGGACCGGTGTGGGAGACTCAGAAGAGGCTCCTGGCTCCT
This sequence comes from Ochotona princeps, assembly GCF_030435755.1. NCBI lineage: Eukaryota > Metazoa > Chordata > Mammalia > Lagomorpha > Ochotonidae > Ochotona > Ochotona princeps. The sequence goes on along the minus strand of NC_080841.1, from coordinate 27,008,032 downwards.
GGCTTTGGATTGGCACAGCTTTGGCCATTGTGGCTGCTTGGGGAGTGCATCAACAGACGGGAGATCTTCTTCCCTGTCTCTCCTGCTCCCTGTATATCTGACTTTCCAGTAAAAATAAAATAAATCCTTTAAAAAACCCCAAAATATACTTTATAAATATATATAACTTGCACTTACATATGTTAGTATGTTTGTACGTGTTGTTGAAAGAACTATAAGGAGCCTGTCTAAGCTAAGTTATCTGAGGCAACATTAACCACTTTAATTATCTCAAATTTGTGTATTGAATATTTGTCTAAAAACTCACAGCCATTAGGTGATTAAAGTAACACAAATGCTCTTTAAGAAGCATATACATTTTGACCAGGAGACTTAAAATTAATTCGAAGAAATGTCTCCTAAAATTCATGGCCAGTTTTGTGGACTTACCAGGGCCAGAAATATATGTACTGTATATTTTATAATCTATTGCCTATATATATATATGTATTTAGATTATATATGTGTATTATATATGTGTAAGTTATGTGTGTGATATATTTATGTAATGTGTAGATAGGTAGATGTAAATGTAGATAGACATAGATATAGAGTCTATATACAATCTACAGTGTCATGTAAGTTCCACATTGATGGTATGTATCATGGAGAATACAGAAAAAATTATTCTTACAAATGCATGCTTTTTTCTGAAAGGACTTAGTACTTCATAAAAATATGACAGCTCGTGTACACCACACATACCTTTTATCTGTACAAGAAGCTGTATCTAAGGACCAGTGTTGCAGTGTACGACAGCATTCCTCTACTTCTGATCAAGCTCGCCACTAACGTGCTTGGGAATACAGTCAAAGCCAATCATGGTCCAGGCCCTGGGGCCTCTGCCACCCGTGTGGGGAAGCCAGAAGAAACTCTGGGCTCCTGGGTTTGGTCTGGTCCAGCTGCAGCTGTTGCAGCTATTTGGGCAATGAACCAGCGGATGGAAGATCTTTCATTTTCTGTCTCTCCCATTTTCTCTGTAACTCTGCTTACATTAAATAAATAATTTTTAAGAAAAGAATATGCACCTATAGCTACCTATACATATTGATGTTTAGCATATAGTGGAAGCATATTAAGCTTGTGAAGGCATAGCAGAGTTTACAAGGAAATTTGTGGAGGTAAAAACATCAGTCTGGGTTGGAAAGTGATTTTTGCCATCAACTGAAAAGTGATTCTTCCTGTGTTTATATTTTTTTAGTTTTATGTTGTTATTAAGAAAGTTAGGAAATAAAGGTTTACTAACAAACATTTTCTGTCATTTACTTGTGGCAATTGCCCTCTAAGAAACCTATATACATATAAACACATAGCCATATACACAGACATATATAAACATAATGCATTTCAACTATAATATATACATGCTTATGTGTTTATTGGTAGGTATATTTGTGTGATTATATTTGTGGATTTGAGCTTATCTCTTCTTGGTAGAAAATACAAATATTTTTAGTCTAGGAGAAGATTAAATGTGCATAGCCGTGGTTGTAACATTGTCATAATCTTGCATTCCTTTGGAATTTTAGGATGGTTATTTCCATTGCTTACAATCACAGTGTTTGATGTTTCGATGCTCTCCCCTCTTTTCATTGTTGTCATCTGGATCTCATCTACATGCATGCAAGATATTCACCCACAGGGTCCCCCATCTGTACAAAATTGTTAAGAGGTCTTAAGGATGATTTACTTAAAATTCCAAGCATTTAAATAAACTGGCATGAGGGACTTATTTAAAAAGTAGAATTATATTTCTTAAGCATCCTTTGTCATTATCGATAGTTTTGATTTCTCAGATATTAGCATAATTACATTTTGACAAGTCATTCTTTTGAAGAGAGCCCTCAAGATGACTTAGGGATCTGAACATTGCCTGCTTGGTGAGGTGTCAAAGTGGAAGTCAGTGATTCTGGTATAAAGAAGGATGAAGTTCTGCTCTGCCATGGGTCTTGTACAGCATTCAGCTCTGTAGCTAGAACTCTGCCTAATGAATACTTCCTACCAGCACCCACAAAGCATCTGTGTACCAATCCATAGGGATTTGAGCTGAATCAACATGCATGTCAGTTTATGCACTTAGGTAACACTTTAGACATAAAGAACCAACAGAGGTTATTAAACAGAGGAGATACTGTTAAAGAAGAGTTGTTAATTTGGGGATTGGATGCTTATCTGTTGAACTTTATAATTACAGTAATAATTTTAATAGCACACAGTTAACTTCACACATATTTTCATGTATTTTACATTTAGATATTATTAAAATGTTAGATAGCAAGATGTTACAATCTTAGATAGCCTCGCTTCCTTTAGTTTAGTGAATTCTCTGTAAATCAGCTAAACAGAAACACAAATCTACTACAGTTACTCAGTGGTTCAAAAATGAGAGAAACACAGTTTTTTTTTTAATATTGTTGCCCAAATGGTCTTAATGTGACATGCTCAATGATAATCCATAAAAGTGAAAAGAGAAGGTATCTATTATTCACCTTTTTAAAAAGGAGATTTATTATTTTTACGTGAAAGCAGATTTACACAAAGAAGGGCAGACAGAGATCATCCACTAGCTGGTTCATTCCACAAATGACCACACAGCTACAGCTGAGCCAATCTGAAGCCTGGAGCCAGGAGCCAGGAGCCAAGAGCTTCTTTCAGGTTTCCCATGTGGATGTAGGGACCCAAGACTTTGGGCTATCCTCTATGGCTTTCTGGGGCCATAAACAGGGAGCTCGATCGGAAGTGGAGCGGCGAGGACATGAATTGGTGTCCATATGGGATGTCAACACCTCAGGCAGAGGATTAACTTGCCACATTACAATAATTGCCCCACTATTCTTTTTTTATTCCTCATGTTCTTTTCTCAATCTCTTTTTGTTTATTCCTCCCTCCCTAAACCACTGCCTTTTGTGTACTTTTAAGTCTATCACTGATAGTTTCACTTATGATTTTTTACTTGATCCTGATGTGAAAATAAGACACAGTCAGTCAAAACCATAATTCAAACTTTGATTTCTGTTTTTTTTTTTTTTTTCCCAGACTAGCTGCTAGGCAGTGGCAGCAGAAGGCAGTTCCCAGCTGGCCCTGTCAGCTGCGGAGACAGTAACCAATTCTAAACATTGCACTGTGGCATTAAGCTACTCTGTTCAGTTCAAACACTTTCAACTCATGAGGTCTTCATGTTTCTGAGAGTTCATTGAAACATTATAAGCTGAAGAGCATCTCTGTAATATTTTCATTTCCTCAGATTATTTATATTACTATGATTGGAACTAAGATATGTAGTATTGTATTGTATTTCCTTTTCTGCATAGCTTGCAGCTCCTGAAATTATTTAATTTCATTTATTGGTTCAGTATTAAATGTGTTTATTACTAAATCAAACCCTTCTTTTTTGCTAGAATGTGTCTCTCAATATGTTAACAATATAATGGATGGAAGTCTGTCAGCTTCTAACTGAAAAGATGACCAACATCTTGCATTAGAATATGCAGATTCTTTTCGATATTTTTTTCTCAGTCTTGGAAGTTCTGAAAATACACCTAGGACATGGAAATGCTCTGCTTACCCTCCTTGATAACAGCTATCAGCTTATTAATATTCTATCCCTCGCACTGGTGCTTAAGCTTCGTATCTGTATTTCTCCTTGTCTTCAGCTCTGCATCCCTGCTCCGGAGAGCTCCCTGGCCCACAAATATAGGGGATTGCAATTCCTCAAAGAAATATTATTCCTAGATTTCCGATTTTAGGGGAAATGCTTTTGTGTCTTATTTACAAATCCAAAAGGTCAGTAGTACGGTGATTTTAATAATAATTTGTCATAAAGTAAAATGTAACCATTTTGAAAGCAAGCAGCATTTCCAGCTTTGGATGGAAAAGTTTTCTCTTCTCAGGTCTCTGCTATTTGCTTAGCATTTTGATAATAGAAGGGTCCTTGAAAAAGTTCATGGAAAGGTAGAATTGAAAGATACGTTTATGATGGTTCATGTTTGCTGTAGAGTTTAAAATGACACTTGGAAAATCAGCATCTTGCTTTGGAGTGCTTGGTTTTAGTCCAGGTCATTCATTTCAGATCTACTTCCTGTTGATGTGTGCTCTGGGAAGCAGCAGATGATAGCTCAAATACTTGGGTCCCTGCCGCCCACCGGGGAGATCTGGGTCGAGTTCCAGGATCTTGGCTTTGATCTAGAGAAGTTCTGGCTCTTTCGGGTATTTGAAGAGTGAACAAGCAGATGGAAGAGCTCTGTTATTGTCTGTCTTTGTTTCTGCCTTTTTAAATAAAAATGAAAAGTAAATAAGTAAAAATTTAAAAAGAGAAACTGTTTTTTGAAATAAATGCATACTGCTTTCCTTTCTTGAAAAAGTATTTTTATTTAATTTAAATGATAGGCAGACATACATGATATGATGGATAGACTCCCATCTGCTGTTTTAGTTCCCACATACCTGCTTAGACAGGACTAGGCCGAGCTGATGTAAGGAGCCAGGAACTCAGTGAAAACTTCTAAATGGGTGGTAGTGACCCACATAGTTGAGCCATCATGTGCAACCTCCCAGGACGTGTATTAAACAGAAAGCTGAAACTGGAAGTCAAACTTGCACACAGATGGGGAAAGTGGCCGTTACAACTGGCATCTTAACCACAATGTCAAATGCTCATTTCCATACGTTTTAATAGTATGTATTTCCGTAAAGTTTTGTAGACCTTAAATATTAGTTTTGGGGTGAAGGAACTTAGTGATTATATCTATAGACAGACAGATAGATAGATAGATATAGATATACTTCTCGTCTCCCTACTCCTGGGACAAATTATCCTGTTTTTCAGTACTCATACTTACAATGGGAAGAATGATAGCACTTTTCTAAAATGGTTATTGTGAAGATGAAAAGCCTTTCTATTTATAGTGTTTTGAGTGCTTATAAACACCCTGGTGTGTGTGTGTGTGTCTGTGTGTGTTGAGGGTGGCAGGGAACTGTCAGGGAGCTGATTTCTGTAAGGATATACTGAACTTGTGCTGTTTGCTTAACAGGTTAATTGTTCATCTGCAAGCATTTGCATCCCATATGGGTGCCCTTTTCATGTCCTGGCTGCTCCACTTCCAAACCAACTTCCTGTTTGTTGCCTGAGAAGCTTCTTGGGGAGTGAACCAGTGGATAAATCTTTTTCTCCGTCTTTCCTTCTCTCTGTAAAATCTGTCTTTCCAATAAAAAGAAATAGCTCTTTAAAAGGATACACCAAGCCATCAAACATGTGTCTTGTTCTGAGGAGGGTTGGGGAGCTCATGTCAATAAAATAACAAACTCAATCATGTTATGTGAAGAGAGAAATCATGTGTAACTTAGATGACAACATGGCAGTTATATTCCTTGAGAACGAAGGGATCCATTGTTGGAGACTGTAGTTGCCATTCTGGCTTTCCTCGCAGCATTCATTTTCTTACCTTTCAGCTTCTTTCCTAGTGGAATACAATCTTATTATAGCGCCTCTCCACCAAGCCACATACTATATGAGAACGTGATCCTAGACCCAGCTCTTTGGGCATGAACCTTGATTTGGTCAAGCAAATTTTGAAACCCTGCTTTTATTGTCTTACAAGAGATCGAGGTAGAAGTGACATGGAAGCCAAATCTGGCCAATCACATGTTGAGGAGGAGTTCTATGGACACATGTAGGGGAGTTTCCATCTTATGAAAGGGACAAAAGAAGAAACAATTTGTCTTCCTCCTCTTGATGGTGCACTGACTGTGACGCCTTGAGTTGGCGAGACTGTCACTCTAACCAAGGGGAGTTGGAGAGAGCAAAGCCAGCTCTCTTACAATAGGGGTACCAATAATAGGTGAACTTAGATTCCCCAAATCCTGCCTTGCCCAAGCTCTCTATGTATGTGAAGTAATACATTGATTTCATCCAAAATGAAAAATATACTTTTAAAAGACATTACAGCTAAACTATTATTTAGTTAACATATAATGTTATCAATTAAGAAAGTCACATCATGAAGGAATGAGGGTTAAGTTACATTCTCTCTTTTATCCTATAAGGTGTCAAAATCCAATAATTACGTTTTATTGTCATTGTTCAACCAATTATTTTCCTTGCCAAATCCTATACAGTCTAGAAACATTCATGTGGCACTTTGCCAAAGTCTTGTACAGTGAAAGTTTCCATTTAAAGCATAAATTCCTTCCCAGGCTGCTGTTTGAAGGGTAAGACTAAAAATTTATCAGCAGTATAAATGACCAAATTGAACTGAAACATGCATAAATTGCATCACAAAAGTTAGTCCAGATCAATAGACAAAGTTCTTTTCACAAACTTAGAAATATTAACAAGGCCTTTGCAGTGGCATAGCAAGCCAATACTCTGAATGTGGTGCCAGCATCTCATATGGAAGCTGGTTCATGTCCTGGTTCATCTTGTGACCAGGCTCCCTTCATATGACCTGTGGAAAGTGGTGGAGGGCCCGGCGGCGTGGCCTAGCGGCTAAAGTCCTCGCCTTGAACGCACTGAGATCCCATATGGGCGCCGGTTCTAATCCCAGCAGCTCCACTTCCCATCCAGCTCCCTGCTTGTGGCCTGGGAAACCAGTTGAGGATGGCCCAAAGCTTTGGGGCCCTGCACCCACACGGGAGACCCGGAAGAGGTTCCTGGTTCCCGGCTTTGGATCGGCACGCACCGGCCCGTTGCAGCCCCTTGGGGAGTGAAACATCGGATGGAAGATCTTCCTCTCTGTCTCTCTTCCACTCTGTATATCTGGCTTTCCAATAATAATAAATCTTAAAAAAAAAAAAAGTGGTGGAAAATGGTTCAAGTCCTGGGGCCTCTGCATCTAACATGAGAGACACAGAAGCTCCTGGCTTCAGATCAGCTCCAGCTGTTGTGGCCATTTGGGTGTGACCAAGTGAACAGACAATCTCTCTTTCTCTCTCTCTGTATGTGTTTGTGTGTGTGTGTGTACACATCTCTCTGTATTTCTGGCTTTCAAAGAAGTCTGTTGAAGGAGGGAGGGAGAAGAAGAGGCAGCATTTGGAAGGGAGGGAATAATATACTGCAGGAACTTTCATGGGAAAATTTGATATGCCACAGGAACATGATGTGGCAGAATTATTGGGGGTATGTTTGTGTGTGTGCGCATGTGTGCACATGTGTGTCTATGTATATGAACTGTGACATGGGAGGAAAGAGACAGAAAGTATAGCTAAAAGAGGTAGGGACCAGATGGTGAAAGGATGTATAGCTGAGCTTAAGAACCTGAATGTTATTCTGAAGGCAGACCCTCACAAGGAGCCTGCAGGGCTTAGGAGTCAGTGGCACGAGCTAAAAGACCTGATGCCACACTGCACACGAGTAGATGGAAAAGATACGAATCCAGAGGTAGGGAGATCCAGCCAAACTCATCAGCACTAAGTCAATGAACATGATGTGGAGGCTACAATGGAAAGATGTTTCTTCAATATAATGTCAAAAGTATGTGTTTAAAGATATTTAGTTAATCTGAAAGAGGGAATGAGTAGGGGATGAGTCAAGAACACATGTTATGGAGGAAAAGTCACAGGTTGGGCGGGCGAAAAATTCAAACAGTAATTCCCAATGTGTTGGACTATTTAACTTTCAATCTCACCAGGTACTCATTTGATAAACAAAGAAACTGAAACTTTGAGAAATAAGCTGTTTAAATAAAATGTCCACATGTAATATTTTTAAGTTTTTTTCAGTGGTTTACTGTATGAATTGAATGATGGCTATCAAGAAACCATATGGTGAGACCCAGCAGGGAGTGAGATGCATGAATTTGGATCTGGAATAAGATTTTGGAGCCAGCAGCCTGAAGTCAAAGAAAGGAGAGATCACCCATACAGAAAATAAAAAGAAGTTAGTAGACCCCAATGGAGTTTCCATGCTAAGGGACTAACAGTAAAGGAATCACTGAAAGAAAAAGAGAAATAACAAAATTTAAACTATCAAGAAACATGAAGCAAACAAATAAACTGCAACAAATCTCAACCAGACTGGAATGTCTGAGTTCGTAGAAACAGGGTGTAGTGAAAGTGTCAAAGTCATCTATAAAGGTATGGATTAAGCAAAAATCAAAGATGGCTGAACAGATTATAGTCATAGCAACTTAACTTGCTATGAAAACACAAAAGAAGGAAGGATGGAAGGACTATGATTGCAGACGACTAAAAATAAAAAAAAAAAAAAACTATCTGTGGGCAAAACATACATACACAAGCAGACTGTTATTTATCTCACGGCCACACTTCTATGCCTGTGAACTGCAGTAGCCTGGACTACTGGGTCACTTACAGGCACAGCTAACACTGATTCAAACAGAAGAAAACACAGAGAAGACTACATGCCTGGGCTCATCTAGAGCCAAATCCGAAACAACAAACCAAGGAAACCCCTGCATTCCAGGTAAACCATAACTGTTTCATAATACACCTTAATCCATAAAGAAGAGGCGGCGGATGTCAAATAGGAAGACAGTAGACATGAGAAAGCAAAGTGGAGTGACATCTCTAGAAGAACACAGTTATCCTTCCGAATTAGATCTGGAACTGTAGGAAATCTATGAAAGGACAGATATTGAATTCAAAGCCTAAATATTATATTTCAGCTACTACTTGAAATGTAACTATTTTCCCATGTAAAAATATTGCTTTTACACTTACATATAGACTTATTATTTTTAGAGAAAACAGATTTAAGAAAAACATTTATTTGCCTATGCCGGTTAGTTCCATGTCATGAGCTTTCATTTTTAATAGTTTTTTTTTTAGTTTTCTTGTTGTATGATAGAGAAATTGGCTCAATACTTAATACCCAATCACAGAAAGTGGTTAAGAAATCGCATTTATTTTTAACATGTTGACTGCTCAATACCATGTCAATTAATTCCATAACGATGTTCATTGTTGCAGATGGTATGTTAGTGTTTTTATTTGACCAGGATGATACTCTGCTGTCTCTGCCCTCAGACCAGAGAGGGTCTACCCAATAAGTAGTTGGACTTTACTGGACTATAAGATGTTGGACTCTATGCTTGGCATATACTTGCAAAGAGGGAATTTCAACTGAACTTGAACTATGGTTATGCAACAAGGTGGAGGAACCCACCATGGGGGGAGGGTGGGGGGGGAGAATCCCAGATTCTATGTAATTACAACACAATGTAATTAATGAATAAATTTAATAAAAAAAAATTGTCAGAAAAAAAATACTTAATACCCAAGAGATATTCTGGGTCTAATGGATACCTTCACTCATTTTTTAGTCTTAAGCATTTCACTGGAAAAATAAAAGCATATCAGGAATCACCATATTTAATATGTCAAGCACCCAACATGATGTGTAGTTTTAATTGGACACATTTCAATTACACAAGGCAATAACTAACTAGAAGAAAATGAGGTAGGAAAGAAAGTGGGAATACAAAATGAGAACAATGATTCTTAACCATGGAATACTGTGCCTTTAAGAGTGAATGGTCAAACTCCAAAGAGACAAAACAAAATAAAACAAAGTAACACTTATGTATTAGTCACAATAACAGAAAGTGAGGTAATAGGTTATTCTTAAATCACCCCTAACATCAAGTGAAATTCAAAAGCAGCAAACTTTCTCATCACTTCTTGAAAAAGAAGAAAAAAAAAAATCCCGCAGGCTCGGAACTAAACTATTGGCAAAACAGAAGTCTCTTACAGGCATTTAGCCCAAAATATATTTCTGCAAAACAGGATGTCCACTATTACGATCCCTTCACTAACACTATACTCAAAATAAACGTCACATATGTCTTTCATAATCAACCCAAAAGTCCCATGTAGCGCCACACGTAGTATCACAGGGGTAGTGTACACAATAATTTCAGTATCAAAAAAGAATGAAGCAATTGTAGGGGAATTAATGGGATTTGAGGGAAGCCCATGGAAAATGATGGGTAAACATATTGGCCAAATTGAATGAACTGTAGGCAATAAATGATGTTTCTCCTCATTTTTATCCAGGAGGAATATGGGGTGGTGATTACAGGCTGAACAGTAGTCCCAACAACTAGCAATGGTTCAGCTTGGTGGAAAGCACTTGGGAAGTCTCAGCTTCAGATTTGTGTTGGAGGTCAGATGCTTCTCTGCTCTCTCAGCCAACAGTTAACTGCTGAGGTTTGCATGCATGTCCCAGAGTGTAAACACCAAGGTTATAATATTAAGAGAGGCCTTTTGAAAAGTAAATCATAAGAATTTTAACCTCATGAATAAATTCTTGCACATACAACCATGGAAGAGACCCTACCCTGAATAGTTCCTTTGTCTCTCTCCCTTCTTCTAGGTGAAAACTGAGCAGACAATAACAACGATGCTGACTAAGCTTGCAATGGTGAAGTGAATGATGATGCTATTATAATAACGTGGGGACAATAATGGGAGGAGAATGAAGGGAGGGCACATGTGAAGGGATGCTCTCTTATGTTTACAAATCTGTATCATATATGTGTGTATATATGTGTGTGTATATATAAATAATACATGCATATATGTATACATATATGTATGTATATGATATATATAAGGGGATACTTTCAACTTTCTTGATTTTACTGTTTAAGGAAATAGCACAAACAGCTCAGGGAGACTTGAGGTGAATGTGGGAGTCTGTCTATAAAGATGCTCCCCTCGGTTATTGAAGGTACTTTGTGGAGTGACAACTACTTTGCTATTTAAGCAAAGCCTGAGGGTCTGAGGTCCCTGGATGGAATCATTCAGTTAGCAAAGCTGCTGTGAAGTTTAACTGTAAAATGATCAGTTATCTATCACATCCATGGAATCATCAGGCGCACTTCTGCTCACTGGCCAAGGCACTTGTGGATGACATGTGACCAAGATTTATTCCTTCCAGATCAGGTGTGCAATTGTTTACATATCTGCATGCCAGGGCCAATGCATTAGTAGTAGGAGGGTTTGCTCTGATCAGCAGTTAGAAGGACTCTCAGCCTAAGGTATTTATTAACATGTACAGTCCTTATCGATCTGCATGAGATGAAGACCATGAAGGGCACAGTTGAGGGGAGCACTGCAGGGCAGCCTCATGTTGGTACTTGGGAGTCCTATTCACAAAGTCTTAATGCAATGTTAATACAAAACCAATTGTGTGGAAGTGGCTACAGATAAACGTTAGAATTTAACAAACATGAGATAACACATGCCTGGGTGTGCATCTCATGCTCAGTGGAGGACCAGGACAAGGGTGTATCTTTCTTTCATAGTTTACATGTGTACAGCCACAGAAACACATTTTTAAATGAAACATTAGAACCCAGCATAAAATGTATGTAACAGCAAATTTTTTTTCTCTAAATATTGTTCTACTTCTTCATGTATTAACATTACTTAAATCTGGTGAATCAGTAGTCTTACGGTCAGATAAAGTCTTAAAATGTTTGCCCGGGGCCCCGGTGGCGTGGCCTAGCGGCTAAAAGTCCTCGCCTTGAAAACCCCGGGATCCCATATGGGCGCCGGTTCTAATCCCCGCAGCTCCACTTCCCATCCAGCTCTCTACTTGTGGCGTGGGAAACCAGTTGAGGACGGCCCAAACCTTTGGGGCCCTGCACCCGCGTGGGAGACCCGGAAGAGGTTCCAGGTTCCCGGCTTCAGATCAGCACAGCACTGGCCATTGCGGCCACTTGGGGAGTGAATCATCGGACGGAAGATTTTCCTCTCTGTCTCTCCTCCTCTCTGTATATCTGACTTTGTAATAAAAATAAAATAAATCTTTAAAAAAAAAAGACCACACACATATAAACAATATAAATCTGAAGATGAATGAATCAAGATTAGATAATGGAGGGTTTGCTCTGATTAGATTGTCCTGTGCCACCAGCTCAGATGTTGTTTGGTTTGAAATGAGGTCAAAAAAAAAAAAAAGCTCATATTACTGAAACAGAATATTCAATCATCTCAAAGGTTGGGGGACCAGAATTGAAGATTACATGAAATATCATCTTCCCTGCAAGATTCTACGGAGAAAATGTGCAACTAGCACCCAGCACTCCCATATCCTCTCCCCAGCCTCCACCATACACATACGTACACTTCTCTCTTGGGAATGAAACCACAGCAAGGTCTTCAATCTGCTGAAATTCACATTTCATTAAAGACTTTCACATATATTAAACAGCTGTATTGTTAAACAGAAATTTCACAAGACTATCCTACAGAAGTTGAACTTATCTCAAAATGTGACAGCAAGCATTCATAGATATTTATACTATACTTGTGTTTACACACTTCATGTGCTTGACACCCATGTCTTTAATACACATATATGTTAGTCTAAGGGTAAAGTAGATTCAAAGTAGTAGCCAGGAGCCAGGAACCTCTTCCAGGTCTCCCACATGGGTGCAGAGTCCCAAGGCATTGGGCCGTCCTTGACTGCTTTCCCAGGCCACAAGCAGGGAGCTGGATGGGAAGTGGGGCTGCAGGGATTAGAACCAGCGCCCATATGGGATCTGGTGCGTTCAAGGCAAGGACTTTAGCCTCTAGGCTACCGCGCTGGGTCCCTTTCCTTTTTCTTTTCTTTTTTTTTTTTAAGATTTATTTATCCTACCTGAAAGAGTCATAAAGAGAGAGAAACAAAAAGATCTTCCACTTACCAGCTCATCCCCAGAATGCAGCAGTGGACAGAGTTGAGCTAGTCGGAAGCTTGGGGAGTCATGTGTTTCTTGCAGGTTTCCCATGTCAGTTCAGGGTCCCAAGGACTTGAGCCATCCTGTGCTGCCTTCCCAGGTCACCAGCAGGAAGCTGGATGACAACTGGAGCAGCTGGATCATAATTGGTGCCCAAATGGGAGGCCAACAACACAGGCAGAGGACTAGCCTGAAAGACCACAACGTCTGCTCCAAATCTCTTACTTTTCAAATTTAGAATTTTAAGCTTTAAAAGAATGAAGAGAATTCTACCTTTGACTAGATGGAATAACAAGGACTCTATTTATTCTTGGACCTGAGATAACTGAAAACAAAGGACTGTATGTGAAGGAGGGATATTAAAAGTTTGTGCAAAAATAGAATGCAAAGACAAGTTTATTTCGATGTACACAATTTTTAAAATTGATGCCTGGGGGAAATCTTGAGAAAATTCAAAGGAAATGTATGTTAGGAGAAAATTATGCATGCACTTCAATGTTTTTTGAACCAATATAAACTTCTCTTCAAATTTCATTTGTCCATGAACTTTTTGAAGTATCCTCGTATATTCACAGTATTCACAGATATTGGCTTTGGCAGCACAAAACAATGCTTTCATAAGAGAGGATAGTAAGGTGATCTCCAAGGAATGCAACAGCTCCATGTGGGAAGTTCTCAGGTGGCAGCATCCTGTGGGGACCCAGCACCAGTCCAGGCAGCAGGCTGAGCTGGGTGCTCAGAGGATGACAGCTTTGAGTTCATTAACCAGAGTATGCTGCTCAGAGTCCTTCTCTTAAGTGGAGCGCTAACCAGCAGCTAAAGAAGCTCTGAGCCTCCTAAAGGAACAGAAAGAACAGTGATGGAGTCCCCAAAAGCAGCTCTGATACCATCTGAGGACACCTCCAAAGGAAACCTGCTTGCCCGTGGACACTGATGCATATTCAAGAAATGTGAAGTTATTCAGCATGTAACGTTAGCACTAGGAGATTTAGACAGTGTTTGAGGCAAAGGGGAGAAAGGAAAGAAAAACCACTTTCTAACATATTGGTTACTCAATACCATGACAATTAACTTCATAATGTTGTAAATTGTTGTTGATGTTAAGTTGGGGCTTTTTATTGATCGGGATGATATTCTGCCAGCTCTGCCTTCAGACCAGAGATGGTCTCCCCAAGAAACCGTTGAATGTATCTGGGCAATAAGATGCTGGACTCTTTGCTTGGTATATGCTTACAGTGAAAGACTCTCAACTGAATATGATCTGTAATACTGCAACAAGGTGGAGGAATCCACCATGGGGGGGGAGGCAGGGGGAGGGGTTGGGGCAATTCCAGAGCCTATGAAACTGTGTCACAAAATGAAATGTAGTTAATAAAAAAAACAAAAACAAAAACGAAACACTAAGAAAAAGAAAAAGGAAAAGCACATATTGGAAAAGGAAGAAATAAAAGTATCTTGATTTATTACAGATGATGGTCTTTATAGAAAATCCAAAGAATTTACAGAAAAATGTCTTGCATCAGAAAGTGAGCTTGACCATGGTTGTGCACACTGCTGGGGAAGGGCCATGCTGGTCACTGAGACCCCTGCCCACCACCCTGGCTGAGCACCAAACTAGAACAGGCCAGGGCAGCCAACCGAGGGCTAGATCAGGTATAAACAACGGAGAAAAGTCACTGCACTTCACATGTGAGAACAAAGCTCGGACAAATGATGGAGCAATCAGGGTGTCTGGAGGGTCTCCCACGACCCTGACGCAATGGCCACGCAGGACAGCCAGGTCTGGGGACTATATAGTAAGAGTCCACAGCAGTATCCTATACTTACAGCTGTACCAACTGGTAAGCATGAGAACTATGGCTGGGGTGGGACACCCCAGGCCACTGCACCTGCCAGCGTACACAGGAGTTGAGTCTGGGGCATGCCGGGCCAGGCCATAGCACCTCCCTAAGCATGCGGAAGCAGGTCTGGAATATAGCCTAGTAGGAGTTCAAGGAGCACAATTCCTTTGGAAAACAACTGTATAGCTTCCTGTTGAGTTACAGCTATACAACAAATATATCCACCTATTTTATTCTGACTTATTATGTAAATGACAACATAGATACATAGATATTAATTTTATCTATGATATTCCCTTACTGAAAGTTCCATAAATATTTACATTGGTGAATCAATAAAGAAATTTTGTCATATCCACACAATAGAATTGTACTCAGCAATTAAATTAATGAACCACTTCCTTATGCAACACATATAAATCAGGATATTTTATTGAATGAAAGCAGGAATATATGTATTTTTTGCAGAACTGGAATGATGGATATTTTACAAATCTTAAAAAAATACTGTGAGCATCAAATAATACAAAATTAGATTATGTATAAGATATCACCAACCATTATCACTTTCAATTCAGGAACATATTTTATCTTTCAGTCCTTATGAGTAAGGCTTCCTAAAACCAGATCAGGACCATCTGTAGAGCAAATATTTACTGAGTGCTTGTTACGTATTGGTTTTTGACTACGTATTCTATTTAAGCCTCAGCAACAACCCTGGCGATTAGGTAGACATGATTGTAGAGATAAAATTGAGAGCTGGATAAGAGCAGCGATTTGGCCTAACAGAACAAGAGCCTCTTTGAGCAGGAGAAGCCCTGGGTTCTAGTCTTGGCTCCTGACATTGTGAAATTCCTTTTTTTTTTTTTTTTTAGCACATCTATTTCTAACATCACATACTAACAATTACTCCGATTATTTCATAAAGCTCTTGTGAAAATCCAGTGAAATAAAGTGAAACATCATAAGCCTAGAAGATTAGCAATGCCCCAACTAAAACTGCATAAACACAAATATCTTTCAAATGACAATTTAAGAAAGGTAAAGATACCATGCTGAATCCTTTCATGCATTCTCATGACTCTTAATTCTTCAAAGTTCTCATTGCTCGCCGTGATCTGGTTTTGAGCTCTCCTCTCTTTAGATACTAGATCAAATAAATTAATTTTCATTTTATTTTAAAGCAGTAAGGAGAAAGAGCGAGCGAGCGAGAGATCTTCCCTCTGCTGGTTCACCTCTGAAATGCTCGCACACATCTTGAGGGGTGTCAGGCTGATGCCAGGGACGCGGAACTCAAGTCTTAAACGTGATGACAACGTTTCTGGCATTTGAGCTGTATCACCTGCAGCCTCGCTGAGTGGGCATCAGTAGGTTGCAACATTGGTGGTGAAGCTGGAATTCAAGTGCAGGCACCCTGATAAGGAGTGTGGGTGTATTAACTGCTGTGCCAAATGCTTGTCCCTCTCCTTATTTATACTATTTTAAACTGTTAAACTAGGAACTACTTCAGAAAACTCCAAATACTTATGAAAATGTATCTGAAAACAAGTACAGATGTTTGTCTAAGTCAGTTTCAACTATTAGTAAGATTATTCTCTATAGACAATAATTATTACTCTATAGTGCTAGAAATTTTAATAATACATAAACCATCAAAGTTACTTCTTACAATTAATCACCATAACTGGCAATAAAAACTATCACAAAGATATCACATGTCCATTGAGAAATCAATCCTGATTCATTCATGTTACCCTTCCATTTATCCTGGCAGTTTGGTTAGAATCCACGACCTCAGCTTTTCCAGCTCGGTTTTGTTTAGCTCATGGTAAACATTGGGAAGACTGTGAAATTTTGTGCTTACACCTAGAGATCTTAACTCTGAGTTTGTCTCTTCACCCCAAGAATGAAGAACTAACTCGTCTGCAGTTCCATGACACTGAAATAATTCAGGGAGTTCACCATGACTTTCCTTAACAGCCTAGAGAAAAAGACATTAAAATGGAAGTTAATACACATTCCACCTAAAAGAATCATTTACGCACCCAGTGAAAGGCAGGAAAAGTCCATAATCAAAGGGAAAATTTCATTCTAGTTCTTTTTTTAAATATACATTTGTAGTATCCTTTCTACTTCTTGCAGTATGGTCTCAACATTACAATAATACCATATTGATAAATTAGGAAGTTGCTACAAAGTCTGTATCAGGTACGTTATTAATTATTTTGAATTATGCTAAAGGATACATATGTATCATATATGTATTTTAAAAATCTTTCTTCTTTAACATTTTGCTTCACAATATTCTTTTAAAATTTTTATTTATTTTTCACTTGTACGGTAGAGTTACAGAGAAAAAAAGAGACAGAGAGATCTTCTGTCTGTTGGTTCACTCCTCAAATGGCTTCAATGATCAGGACAGGGCCAGGTTCTTCTTCTGAGTCTCCCACATGGGAACAGGAGCCCAATGGGTTGGGTCCTCCTCTGTGGTCTTCGTAAGTCTTTGGTAGGGAACTGGATCCCAGTGGAGTTACTGAGATCTGAACTGGTGCCCATTTGGGATGCTGGCACCACTGGTGGAAGATTAGCATGCCACACCCGCAATATTCTTTATATAGGACATTCCCTGAACAATAATGATCAGTTAGAACAAATGAGTATGAGCCATTTGGCAATTAATCCCCAGGAATGTTCAACTTACGTCAATTGTAAACAGATTGTAAGTCAAGTTTTATTGCTTAATTATCAACTGTGTTTTAGTTTTGAGGTATGTTTCATGTTTTTTCAATTTTGTTTTGCTTTGTAATCTGTAGCTTACCTGATAAACAGCAGAAGCTTTATTCAGAAAACTAGAAAGAGCAAACACTCCTGCTACATCTTGGTGATTTCTATACGCTAAATGCATCGCCATGCATCCGCCCATGGAAAATCCTCCTGAAATAAGCAAAAATATACCTATCAGAGAAAGCAGAATATGTGCAATGCTATCTTAGGTATTAAATTATTAAGTAAGATGAAAACACATGTATGGGGCCTGGCAGCGTGGCCTAGCGACTAAAGTCCTCGCCTTCAACGCCCCGGGATCCCATATGGGTGCCGGTTCTAATCCTGGCAGCTCCACTTCCCATCCAGCTCCCTGCTTGTGGCCTGGGAAAGCAGTCGAGGACGGCCCAATGCACTGGGACACTGCACCCGCGTGGGAGACCTGGAGGAGGTTCCTGGTTCCCGGTTTCGGATCGGCGCGCACTGGCCAGCTGCGGCTCACTTGGGGAGTGAATCATCGGACGGAAGATCTTCCTCTCTGTCTCTCCTCTGTGTATATCTGACTTTGTAATAAAATAAATAAATCTTAAAAAAAAAAGAAAGAAAACACATGTATGACACTCTCATAAAGGCATGTAAGTACCTGGAGACCTTTAACAATACATAGTGCTGAAACGAAAACTCATCTATGTTACATCTCACAGAAAAAACACCTGCTACATCTAGGTCATTCCACTGCCATCTGCCAATTCTGGCATTGTATTGTGAGAGGGACTAGGATTTAACAAAGTAATCATATTGACCACACAAAAACTTATCATAACTCATAAGAGTTAGTGTGAGAATTATTTATTTAAACTTTATAAAGATTTTTTTTAAAAAATTATTTAATTTATTGCAAAGTCAGATGCCAAGAGAGGAGAGACCAAAAGCTCTTCTGTCTGCTGGTTCACTCCCCAAGTGGCTCCAGTGGCCACAGTTGAGCTGATCTGAAGACAGGTGCCAGGAGCTTCTTCTGGGTCTCTCACGTGGGTTCAGAGTCCCAAGGCTTTGGGTCATCCTCCACTACTATTCCAGGCTACAGCCAGGGAGCTGGATGGGAAATGGAGCAATCAGGACATGAACCTGTGCCCATATGGGATCCCAGCACATGCAAGGAGAGCATTCAGCTACTGAGCCATTGCACTGGGCCCAAGGGAAAAAAAAATAAGTTTTAAGCATTGTTATGTATTAGTTTTTGACTATGCATTCTATTTACATCTCAGCAAAAACCCCGTGGTTAAAGAACAAGAGCTTCTTTGCATGAGCCACCCTAGATCCTAGTCTTGGCTCTTAACATTGAGAGAGTCCTTTTAAAATTATTTTAATAATAATTATTATTTTTAGTTAGTATTTTAAAAGCATCATCTAATTAATTAATTAATTTATTTATTGCATTTGTTGATTTAATTATTTATTTTAAGCATCTCTGCCTCTTTCACCAAATACTAATGCCACAGTGCTGGCCCCTGGTTAATCCTTGAATGTCTACTCACAATTTGCTAGAAAGATTACACCACAACTACCACTACTAGCATGCACCTTTTGTCCTCTGGGCCGCGCTGTGGAGCTCCATGAAGAGTCATCCCATGTCTGCCAAATGTTCAGTGCTTAGTGGTCTTTGGATTAGGACAGATGATCAAAACTCTGCTGGGCTCATTCCAACATCTTTTGGACAATTCTATATTTTGGAAACTGCCTTATGATGGTATCATAAAAATGAAAACATGTATATATGCATATATGCTGTTCTTTAAAACAGAGTTTGAAAGAACCATTTAGTTAGCTGACATAATCTTTATCATCTTTTATGGGGAAAATACTCATGACCACTGGAGGAGTCCTCCCCTTCAGGGGGTCTGGGGTGAGGAAAGCCAGTGAACAGGAAGGCAGAGACAGGAGTGTGACCTGGCAGCTGCCAAGCCAATGTGGTTTCCGGCCTGACTCGAAGACGGGGACTAAGAATGCCATTCCTAAGCTTGACTGAGCGTTAAAAGATACATCATTTAGATTTCAAGAGCATATAAATACAGAAAATAAATCATGCGGCTGCACACTTACAGAAATATAAATAAATACTTTGGTTTGGAATTCAGATAGCTTAATTTCCAGCCTACTGCTTTACTTCACTTAACAAAGTATAAAGCTGAGCATTTAGCCACTGTAAATTTGTATTTACTCCAGTATCCTTCTTTTATACACAGCAAGAGCCGAGGCCCAAGGAACTCAGGTGACATGGTTGAGACTGCACCCGAATCTAAGGCGTACAGGTAGGACTTCGGCAATCCTGTGTTCTCGCAAAGGAGTTTAATGTACTTCCTGTCATCGTCCCAAGTTTATTAAAATGAGACCACCTAATCTAAGGTAGGCATACGTGAAAGTATTTTGGATTAAAGATACAAGAACATCATAAAGGATAAGCAGCATTGCGAAGTTTAGATTTTTAGAAAGGAGGCAATAAAAAAATAGCAACAACGCAGAGTAACTATTGCGCCAATATCTAGTTTTTAACATCCCAGAACTTGGAGAGTCTCATGAGTAATATGCTCACCATGAATAAAAACAAGCACCCAAAAGTCTCTTTCAAAATACCCCCCAACACTTCCAGATGCAGGCACACCCAATTACAGGTTCATGAATAAACTAGGTGTGAGTGGAAGAAGCGTACAGATTGTAAAACTGCATACAGTATTTAGGTATGTTCATGAGATTCCTCCAAAGTTAGCTGTCCTTTGGCTATTCATGAGTCTGCGCATTAACAAATGCTTGGCATGTCCCATCTGGATATGAAATGCCTGCCATGAACAGGATTAGTAATTCTGGCAGTAAACACTTACCCTAAATATTCAGAAGGAATTCTAAGCTTTATTGGTTTCTTTGACACAATTCTTGTCATAAATTTCTCCTTGCTTCCGTATAATATTGTGTGGGTTTAAAAAGCAAATGCATTTTGAAATAAAATGATCAAATTTTAATTTGCTGCATACAAATTCGTTTTCTGGGTTTTAAAATCATTATGGTAAGCATTTGTTCCTCTTTCAAACACCAGGTTTTGCTGGAGTGGTGGCCAGCTGAACAGGGTCTCTGACATTCAGCTGAGATGGCGTCCCCTTTCCACAGTGCCTGGCACACCACGCCAACTCAGTGCTTGTTTAGCAGGGTTTTTTAAAACCATGCATTAAAGGATGAATTAAAATATGAAACTATAGATTAGATAGATAACTAAGAAAAACACATTAAAATTTTAAGAAGATTTCATAAAGCAATTACCCCCATGCTTCATTTTTATTAACCTAGGAACTCAATTTATGTGGCTTCAAGATGCCTTAATGGGACCAGCCAAACTTAAAAAAAATAGGAAACCATTTACTTCACCCATGAAGTGTCATTATGAACATGAGTAAATTCAACCTCACTCTCAATTCTTGTAAGTTACAATGAAGAAAAATGAAGTTATGGAAATCTTATTATTTTAAGATTTAATCTAAGTCCCTTATGCATTAATAATCCTGTGAGATAACCTGCAGTTTTTCATTGGGCCTCTTTGACAACACAGTAACCTTAAGCATGGATACTACCATGAGAAGGGACTTTGTATATATTTTTTTCTTAATGGAAGAAAATTTAACACAAAGAACTAGTCATTTGAATTCAATTTTCCATCTGAGAGTTTAAAATCTAATATAAAAATAATACTGTTCAGAAGGTAAATAGCAAATAGTAAATTCATTGTGGGTAATGGCTATAATGGATATTTATAGTTGCTGGCTAAGTATTTAAATGTCAAGAGTTAAAGTTTCAACATATATTTAAGATTAACAAGCTAACTAAAACATGTTAAAAAACAATAAACTTGGTTTTATGAACTCTTTATATAAAATAAAACAGAAACAATCTGTATAAAAAAACTACTCTGGGAGAGTTAAGATACTCTATTTGAAAGCAAAATCTGAAGAAAAAATAATTTTTTATATCAGCTGAATAGGACTATAAACATGTAATAAAAATCTATCGTGATCCCAAACATTTCTTCACATTTTAAATTTCTTCTATTTCTATTATATTATGTCTGTTCTTTAGCCTTAAAGGCACTCAAAGCCTCAATGATTTGGGAACACACCTTATCCATTCCTTATTGCATTTATTCAGATATTTCCTCTCAAAATTTGTAGGATAAAGTTACTTTGCTCTGTGGAAAACTATCACAACACTACTTTCAAGCATTTTAAAGCCTGATAACTGTCACTGAAAAAAGTTGTTTAATTAAAAACTACATATGTTCAAACAAAGCAGAAAGCAATTTTCCAGTTCTAGCTACCAGCTGGGTATCAGAACAACACATATTTTAAGGATGAGGCAAGTGTGGAAATTTCAGTGTTATATTTTTCTTGAGGATTCCAAAGACCTTTTAATTCTCATCTTCCATATTATTGTAAAATTAATAAAATAGTACACATGTACTCAATAAGTGTTTCTACCATTTAGATCCAAACAAAGAAAATGAGTCATATGAAATCTTACAACTCAAATAAAATTTGGAGATGTTCTTCAAAAATTTTAACAATCAATCTCACTGTACATGTATATCTTAACTTTTTCTTTAATATACTTGAAATTATGAAACTTCACAATTATCTTAATTGAACATATACTCCTTCTATTTGTGTATAAATGGTATTTAATGGTTACAGAACATTTAATCTCATTAAGGGACCATGGTTCTCTTAACCACATATTGTAGGACAGAATATTTGTATCATCCATATAAATTACGTAGGTGCAGCTTCGGAAACATTTGCTACTCCATGCTTCAAAATTCTGATGATCTGCCCATGTCATCTGTTAGGTTCTATACATCTTAAATTAAAGTCAAACTTAAATTATATTAATATTTTCTCTTAACAAATTATCACCACCTAGTGGCCAAAAAAGGAATCTGATCATAGCACAAGGTTGTCTAAGTCGAAAGAGCCGAGTTCTAGTCCCAACTCTACAGTGGCCAGTAGCCATCTCTTGGAATTTATTTTCTTCATCTCTGAAATGAGAATAATGATATCCTATTTTGCCTGTTGCAGAGTTTAAGAATGATGCATATGAAAGTAACTATAATTTAGACTGAACACAAACACCATGTTATTTAACAGCAGGTTTAAAACTTACATGTTACATAAATGCCAAGTAATGTAAGATTACTATTATCATATGCACTTTCTAATCACAACAGTACACAAAAAATAATATATACTTCTCCATCTTGATTTCTCAAAGTATCCAGAAACACACTAGGAGGAAGGGTTTAAGATGGATTTTGGACAGAGAGAAAATGGACTAACTGAAATGTGCTTGTATTCTGCCTACAGGAATATCTGCTAACAGAGTTAGAAAAACACAGGATAGCTTAATATCATTAAAACTTTTCACAGAATACAGGTTTTGAATCCTAGCTCTGCCACTGATTAAACTGCAGTTTTAGCCTATGCATGTGCCCTGGGCTTTACAATAATTTCTATAGTCACATGTGGTATACATGCACAACAATGTTTTTTCTTATGTTCTTAAAGATGTAAATAATGAGAATACATGAAATGTCTCCGAGGAACATCCATCGCTTCACTGAACATTCTCTGCATCATAGATGGGAGGGCAGTGAAACTGCTCGGCTCTCCTCGTCTCAACAAACATTTATTAGTTCTACTAAGAAGGCAATACATGTCCACTGTAGAAAACTTAGAAAACCAAAAAACTGGGGGCTGGCTTTGTGGCACAGCTGGTTAAGCTGCCACTTCCAATGTTTCTGTCCCATTCCAGAATGCGACCTTGAATCCCTCAATACTATGCTTCTGATCTAACCCTCTCTGCTCATCACCTGAGCAAGCAGCAGATAAGGGCTCAAGTACTTGGGCCCTGCTAGCCTTGTGGGAGAACCAGATGGAGCTTCTGGCTCCTGGCTGTGGCTTAGCCCAGCTGGCCATCGGGGTCCTCAGGGAAGAAACCTGAAGATGAAACATCCTTCTGCCACCCTCCCAGCTTATTCAGCCTTTCAGGCAAATAAATCCTTTAAAAAATGCATTTTGTTTCATAGCCAATCCTCTGTATTCAACAATAATTCTCTTACTACCTTACTATTACTCTACTCCAAAAATCTTAAAACTCTATGTGTCTGTAAATTGTAATAGCATTTCAACCTCAGACAGCCTGTACCAAATGCAATGATATTGTGATGTAACCAATGAACCAACAGCCAATGTGAGTCAGACTGCTTATGACCTACATCAAAGAATTGTAAAACATATTATAATTTTAAGACCCAATGCTACTCGGTATGGGGCGGGAGGGCAGAGAAGTCTCCCATCTCCTTAGAGTATGTAAGGATGACGTGAAGTATAACCTATCAGGAACGTAACAGGTAACTCATAGACAACAGACTTGAATCAGCATTAGACAATAGTAAAACTACAAAGACATATAGGGGGAATCAAGAGTGATCCTGACAACCTCTTTTTTTTTTAAGATTTATTTTTATTTTTATTACAAAGTCAGATATACTGAGAGGAGGAGAGACAGCGAGGAAGTGGAGCTGCCGGAATTAGAACCAGCGGCCATATGGGATCAAGGCGAGGACCTTAGCCACTAGGCCACGCTGCCGAGCCCCTGACAACCTCTTAATAGGAGGTCATATGCACAGAGTGGGGGGGGGGGGAGACCCTAGAGTGGAGCAGGTGGACAGGAGGAGGCTTGTATCCCAACTCTGGAGACCCCTGGATCTACAAGAAGACTATCAGTACGGACACCAAGGACTAAATTCCAACTGCCAAAGAGACCACTGGGAATTGGAGCGCCTTCGGAGGCTGAGAACTCTGAGGTCACCCACCCCTGTTGGGATCTACCACATGGGATGGAAGAAGCCCAAATCCTTCCTCACAGGACCCAAGGTTATCGGAACAACAGGTAGGAGCCCTTAGCAGTCCGTAGACACAGAAGAACAGCAAACTTCCTTTGGGACTCAGGAGAGGAGCTTTCTCTGGTCCTTACTTAGTTCCAACTGTGGATCCCCACCCTCTCTTGTAATGATCATCAGGGTCGCTCCAGAGCCCCCTCCCCCAAAACCAACCAACCAACCAACCAACAAACACAATCAGAATAGACAGAGAACAATAAGGAAAGCTTGGAACCAGACAGGATACAGTCAGCGTGGATTCCCATATACCTTACTAAGTAGGACACAGAGATTAGATACTCCTCACTGGGGAATGGAAGATTTCCCTCCTAAAACAGTTCTACACCTCAACTGTTGTCATATGCCTTGCTAGAGTTATAAGCTAGTTTAGACTATCCTAAAATCTGCCAGGTTCAGTAGAATTATGCCTCAACGCTATGGACTGCTAAATACTAAAATGAGGATAGACACGAGACAGCTGAATAGTACCCTATAGCCATTTTAAGGTGTATAGAAGCTGATTGTATATAAGCTAAAATCAAAATGTCAATGAAATAGTCACAGGATGTGGTTGAGAACTTGCATCTTGTAATATATTGGTTACTCAATACCATGACAATTAATTTCATAATGTTGTAAATTGTCGTTGATGTTAAGTTGGGGCTTTTTATTGATCAGGATGATATTCTGCCAGCTCTGCCTTCAGACCAGAGATGGTCTCCCCAAGAAACCATCTGGACAATTAGATGCTGGACTCTTTGCTTGGTATATGCTTGCAATGAAAGACTCTCAACTGAATATGATCTGTAATACTGCAACAAGGTGGAGGAATCCACCATGGGGGGGGGAGGCAGGGGGAGGGGTTGGGGGAATCCCAGAGCCTATGAAACTGTGTCACATAATACAATGTAATTAATTTAAAAAATAAAAAACCCCTCTATGTGTCAATTCAGTCTTTTCATCATTCCGTTACATTCACCTGTGTGCTGTTACATCCTTCAGACTCAGGAGTCAGACCTCCAGCGTGAATCAGCAATAATTCTTCTAAACTGCATTTTCAGTCACAGTACTCTGTAATTCTGTGATGCTGGCACTGGATGAGTACCTAACTGCCACCTTCAGGGAGAATCTGATGTGCCCCTGGCTTGCTTTCATGGACAGATTTCTCTATTTACTGTTCCTCATTCTGGGGGAGATGGAACGTCACTGGTCACCTCTTCTATGAAGCACCCTCCAACTCCAGGGCTGACTTCTCCCTTCATGGCTTACACTGTGCCTTTCATACACTTCTACAATAACAACTACTTGGCATTCAAATATTTTACTTAAAACATCTCTCACTGGATTGTCAATTCTCTGAGATACTTTTAGTATTACAGCATTTAAAATTTGCATTAGCAGTTTGGAAATAAAATTTAGGATGGGAAATGTTATTTTCAACCTAACCAAGCTGGATAGACACTTGGAAAGATCAAATAGCATATATTATTGAAAATAAGCATGCAAGTCTGAATTAACATAACAAAAATATCACTAAAATTACACAGAATGGGCTCACACATCACATGTAGACAGCAGTTTTGTTTAAAAAGCCATATAATCTGAGACAGGGTTCCATTAGTAAACTCCATTTGACATGAAATTGAAAATATGATCAAACAAAAAAACAATATGAATAATGATAAAATTTTTTTGCATCTATTAGAATAACTTTTCTAATTTTATATTTCTATTTTTCCCACTACAATCAATTTTCTTTAAAAGATTTACTTTCTTGTTCCAAGAACAAACTACTAAGAGAGAGATCACCTATCAACTGGTTCACTCCACAGATGGCCATGGGAGCCAGTGCTGAGATAGGCTGTAGCCAGGGAACAAGAGTTCCATCTGGGTTTCCCAGCTGGGTGGTAGGGGCCTAAACACCTGCGCCATCTTCTGCTGCCTTTTCCAGCAATCAACAGAGAGCTGAAATGGAAGTGGAGCAGCCCCTATAACTAAATTTCTGACTGGTATAATCTCTTTCTTTAAAAAGTTTTAGTTTTTATTTATTTGTACGGCAGAAATGCTGAGGCTGGAGGAGAGAAAAACAGAGATTCTTCCATCTGTTGGGTCACTTCCAAAATGATCCTGATGGCCAAGTCTGTAACAGGTGGGGGCTGGAGCCTGAAGCCTCATTTGAATCTTCCATATGGGGTTAGGGGCCCAAGTGTCTTCTGTGGCGTCCCAGGCAAATTAGCAGGGAGCTGGATTGTAAGTGGAGCAGCCAGAACTTGAATTGGCAGCCGTTGGGGACACCAACATCACAAGTGGAAGCCAACCTGCTCTGCCACAACACAGGCTGCAATAATATAATCTTACTCTTGACTCTGAGCTGTGAATATATTTGTCTGAGTGTGCATACATGTTTAATAAGAATTGTTTGACTCTCATATACATTTTTTATTTGATTTCCCATTGAATCCTTGCATTAAAATGTGGTTAATGCACTTAAATTTTAATCAGTCAAAATGTGGTAAAAACTAAAATTACAGATGAATCATATAATTAAATGATTTTAAAAAGTGGGAAAAGCACATTATAAAAAAATAGAATTAAAATGTCTGGATATTCACCTAAGTTCAAGAGAGGGAAATATTCACGACCTACTCAGGAGAGGTATATTATACCCAGGGGACAAAGGTGAGGAGGACTGAAGGAAACATTTATTGAGAGTCTAGAATGTATCAAATTGTTTAAAAGCACCATCTTGGAAGAGAGGACTGTATTAACATTCCCACTTTAGAGATGAGACATTTGCTGTATACAACAAACTGACATCTTGAGAGCTGATGATTGTTTACCGTCCTGTCTACTCTCCTGAGGAACAGTCATCTGTTTACTACTTGCTGAATTCTTTATTTAATGGACGATTAAGTTTGTGATGGTAAACTGAAAGCCCGTCAGCACAAAGACTTACAGAAAAATAAGAAATGAAGGAGCAGCAAAGGTGAAAGGATCATTGTTGTTCAAACTGTATACATGAAACCTGCTCTCTTTATGTGCATGAATCAATTTAGCGTGAGTAGTTTGTGTGCCAGCAGGGAAGTGTCTGGCTGCAGATTGGAAGCCACTTTGTTATCGCCACTGCTGTGTGCTCCTTGGTCTCGCAGTCTGTCAGGAGCCACAGGGTGCCTTCCAGGCATCCACCAAACTCGCGTCCACACGGACAGAAACAGCAGGCACTACTCTCCCTATTTCTACTTCACTGCGCCTGCACACTGCTTACACCGAGATTTCTAAAAACAATGGTAAAAACCCTATCAATTTGAACATTCCAAGTGCCACCATCCTTCTGCTAGGAAACTCTTCTAATAGTCCCAAATGCATGTGATCTATTCGTCCTTTGAATTCAAAGCATTCTTAATTGTTTAAATCTACAATTTACTGATCAAGTTATACCACTTATTACAGACTTTCTGGGCATTTGTTCTGTGCCAGGCATTGCAAAAACGCTCTAGGAAATAAAATAAACATAAACAACCACTTCTGTTGAAGATCCCTTACAAATGTGAGGGGATCCAATACAGCATGCTGGATCACAGTTACCGTTTTTGCTTCAACTTCCTGGGTCATTCCAGGTCATATGAAATTTAAAGACAGTTGGGCCCGGCGGCGTGGCCTAGTGGCTAAAGTCCTCGCCTTGAACGCACCGGGATCCCATATGGGCGCTGGTTCTAATCCCAGCAGCTCCACTTCCCATCCAGCTTCCTGCTTGTGGCCTGGGAAAGCAGTAGAGGACCGCCCAATGCATTGGGACACTGTGCCCGCGTGGGAGACCCGGAAGAGGTTCCTGGTTCCTGGCAATGAATTGGCGCGCATCAGCCCGTTGCAGCTCACTTGGGGAGTGAATCATTGGATGGAGGATCTTCCTCTCTGTCTCTCCTCCTCTCTGTATATCCAGCTTTCCAATAATAATAAATCTTAAAAAAAAAAAAGAAATTTAAAG
Source organism: Ochotona princeps (assembly GCF_030435755.1). NCBI lineage: Eukaryota > Metazoa > Chordata > Mammalia > Lagomorpha > Ochotonidae > Ochotona > Ochotona princeps. The sequence goes on along the minus strand of NC_080841.1, from coordinate 26,979,745 downwards.
ACAGTTTATTGAATTATCCAAACCCTGTCTCTAGAGAATTTCAGTGTATACATCAATGTAATTTAGGACATGATAGAAATATCTGCTTTACAGTGTTATCAAGACATAACTCATCATAAACGAAATAGTAATATTTCTAAATAAAACTCCCCACTATATCTTTCACGCTTTCTATACCCTGTAGCAGTTTTGTACAAATGAGATAGAGGTTCTGTCATTAAAGGGGAACTGGAAAGCAGAGCTGACATACAACCATGGTCTACTACATTGGGAACAAGGCTAAAGACATATGTATTCATTGCAAAAATGAATAAATACTCATTTTGCAATGCTAACAGATGAGTGTAAATTTCATGAATTTTTCAGCATATTTTATTATGTATCCATCATGGCAATAATAGTAAAACTACAGAGTTAACATAATTACAATATTTTGTAACCTGACAGTGATAATACTGCAATAGAAAATTAAACTACTAAAAAAGTTTAACTACCATGAGGTTTTCACATTGTTGTTATACAAAAAGAAAATCAATTACATTTTTATGATGCTATGATTCTGTAGTTTTGAAGTCCTAAATCTGTTAACATTTATATATAAATCTATTAGTGGGCTGAATAATATACAAATGCTTCGAAGTAATATTATAACAGGTAGAATTAGACAAAAGTAAAAAACATAAACTACCTTCTCTAAAGGTCTTACCTATTAAAATCCTGTTTTTCTTAATGCCGCTCTTCACTTCCTCATCAATCAGATCAGTCAGTGCTTCACACATCACATCAATTGACTCAATGTGTTCTGGGCAGTCGTTAGATATCCTAAATCTGTCAAACCATACATTGGAGATGTTTCCATTCAAAGGAGTATATGGTCTGTTTGGGAAAGAGAGAGAGAGAGAGAGAAGAGTTTAAAATCTGCAAGATCAGTGGTTTGAAAGAATAATTTTCAATTTTGTAAGTTTTATAAATTGAAGAACTCATATTAAGCAGACCCCATGCACACTGAGTTAAGTTTCCTGTACTTACATTGACTCAATATTCACAAAGCCAGCTTAACATCTTTATATAAATCTCTCCATCTTTTAAAGAGATAGTTACAGTACTATGAGTAATTTTAATCCATCCATTATAAGTAGTACTCTGAACATTCTTAGCTACACACACACACACACACACACATGAATCAATGATTTTACCTGCCTTTAAAAGGTTTCTGGAGGAGGGCCCAGCACAATGACTCAGTTGACTAATCTTCTACCTCCAAGCACCAGCATTCTATAAAAATACTGGTTCATGTCCAGATGGCTCCACTTCCCATTCAGCTCTCTGCCTGTGGCCAGGGAGAGCAACAGAGAATGTACTAAAGCCTTGGGACCCTGCACCCATGTGGGAGACCTGGAAGAAGCTCCTGGCTACTGGCTTTGAAACAACTCAACTCCAGCCACTGCAAAGTGGATCAGTGGATGGATAATCTTTCTGTCTTTTCTTCTCTCCGTAAATCTGCCTTTCCAATAAAAATAAAATAAATCTTAAAAAAAAAAAAGTTCTGGAGGACACAATGTGGGCATGGTAGCATGGGAGGTGAAAGTCATCACTTGAGATGCTTGCAACCTTTTTCCTGCCAAGAGCTACTGGATAGCTGTTAACACCATTCATGAGCCATACACAATTATCAAATCAAAAAGTAGCCTGTTACAGATTTATAGGATTTCAAGTTTCACCTGTGGTCTACTAGGGAAGGCCCAATCAAATGCTGTTTTTAGGAAGTATTACAACCCATGGGATTATTAATATGACTGGAATGGAGTCTAACTCCATTTCCGATCCAGCTTCCTCCAAAGGTGCTTGGAAGGCAGTGGAAGGTTGCCACCTGTTTAGAGGAACTGGCTGGAGTTGTCTCCTGATTGCAGCCTGGCCAAGATGTGGCTCTTATGGGCACTTGGGGAGTGAATCAGCAGATGAAGATTTCCTTGTGTGTTTCTCCCTCATTCTTTGACTCTTGAATGAAATGAACGTAAAGAAACAAAAATTTGAAAGTCTGTAACTGTGAAATGCTCTTGGAAAACATGCATTGTTAAAAACCTACACATGGATCACACATTTTCTTTTGCACCGAAGTAAATGTATCATTTAATTCCATTTTCCAGAAGTTTCTTGACATCTATTCATATTAGGTAATTATGTAAAATAAAGGCTTTCTAAAGGAAAGGGAAAAGAAATTTGGACAAAAGATACAGATTATCACATGGTAATCCCTTTTTTCTCTTCACAGAGTGCTAAAAAAAAATTGTTTTACCTAAGAAAACAGTCAAAAGGCTCAGTTTGATTTCAAAGAGATACAAACCAGTAACAAGAAATAAACTTTTCACTTTGATGATTGCAGTTGCACAATTCTTCCTATACCAGCACTTCCAGTATTTTGCCAACTCAGGTAGTCTTGTATAGCATCTCTCTCCAAAATCAGTCAAGAAAAAGCATGCAAAGTGCAGCTAGATTCAACAGAAAATGTTCATGCCTGACTGATTTCTTGTAATTTCTCTACTGGGAAATTCTGTAGAACTTCCACAAATCCTAGGAGGTAGCAATGCTCCATTCCCTCAGCCCTTGAGAAGTATGTGATCTTCAGCACCAACAGGTAGTGCTGACAGGACCAGAACCACAGCACTTCTCCGTATTGATCATGCCACTCCAAAACAATTGCTCCAACATTAGGAGCCTGCGCGTCAGAAGGAATTGTTTCTGGTAAGCTTCCCAGTGAAGCTGAAAGAAACTTGGAACCAAGCAAGGTGCTGTGACTCAACTGAAGGAAAATTCATGTACAGGGGATCTTCTGTTTATATGCTCACATAGAACCATTAGATAAACATTACTTTGCACACAGCTTCTAAAATTTGGATGTACATGATGACAATCTGAGTAATACTATAACAACATTTTCCATACTTTATGTAGATACATATTACAAGTATGGGATGTATATAGATAACCATATATATTGTTTTATTTATCTGAAAGGCACAGAGATAGGAAGAGAAAGAGGGAGAGAGACTGATTCAGTCTTGTATTCACTGGCTTACTCCCTGAATGACCACAAAACCTGGGGCTGATATTTGTGCTTTTGATGTTAATCATATAAATACTACTTTTTGCTCATTTCTCTGTTCCTCTTCCCCTCTCTCCTTCAAATCACTGCTCCACCCTATCAAATCTGGAAAATACAGCTTCCATAACCGTCATTCATTTGGTACTCCAGTTTTGGTCACTAATAACAATGCTACATTAAAGACATATGCAGACATGTTTTCACATATTGGGGTTATACTGCATGCATCTTTTTTTCTTTTTAAACTTAGCAGGCACCGAGAGGCAAACGGTGTGAGCCTGCATTTGTTAGTTCATGCACTAATGCCCACAAACAACCGAAGCCTGGAATCAGAGTCTCAAGCTCAGTCAGCTACATGGGTTACAGGGACCCAACCGTTTGTGCCACACCCTTCTACCTCCTAGGGCATGCCCAGCAGGAGGTGCAATGTAAGAAAGGAGTCAGAATTTGAACCCAGGCAGTTCATCATGAGATGTGGGTGGCCCAGCCAGCAGCCTAACAGGTAGTCCAAATGTCCTCTGCTGTCCTGCAGCTTCTATTCCTATGGAACACTCCAAAAATAGGACCACTGGAGTGAAAGCTGTAACATATCTCAATAGGTGCTCCAAAGTAGCTTCCATAAAGGTTATCAAAATTCACCCTTTTACAATAAAGAACATACTTTGGCCCACCACATTGAGAGTAATCAGTTCTAACACACTTTAAAATGGAGCCAGTGGTGTGGTCCAGTGAGTTAAACCACCTCCTGTGACACCGGCTTCCCATATGGGCATTGGTCCATGTCCCAGCTGCTCCATTTCTCATCCTGATCTCTGCTAACATGCCTGGGAAGGCCGTGTAGGATGGCCCAAGGATTTGGTCCTTGCACCCACAGGGAGATTCAGATGAAGCTCTTGGCTTTGTGGCTATCTGGGGATAAACTACCAAATGGAAGATGCTCTCTGTGTTGGTGTGTGTGTGTGTGTGTGTGTGTGTGTGTGTTTCTCCCTCTCTCGGTGCAACTGCCTTTTGAATAAATCCTTTAAAAAGTTACCACTTAAAGGAATTGAAGTTTAAAAATGAATTTGATTGACGTAGTACACATAGTGAAGTGCACACTTTCAGTATGTAGCTCATGTAGTTTTTAGGGTGCAGTAGCTATCTACAGCATCAGCATAACTGCCTTCCTCAGGAAACTCCATCGTACCTCTCTCATAGTTGTCCAGCTACTTATAGGCATCTATTTTTCTTTACTTGCCCAATAAATTAATCAAAATATTCAGTAAATTTCAAAATACTTTCAACTCCTAAAATTTCAGGGTGTGAACCAATGCCCTCTGCGTAAGCACCAGCATTGTACAAGACCCACTGTACAGTTCAAATTATAATGTTAACCTTTTGAATTATTTCTATTTCCCTTTCCATTTTTCTCTGCTACTTCTCTAAGTGTTTATTTGTCTGTCTAAGCACTTAAATAAGGATGATATCATAGACTAACATGTGAATCATTCTGGGAACTCAGCCATTAATGGAAAAAGTGATATTCACATAACATTTATTTTTCTTTTTTGACAATACTTTAGCTAATTAGAGATAGATGCTCCCAGAGGCGGGACCCCAGTGCCACTATTTTATCAATACAGAAGCTTTATAATGACTCAGTTCTTTAAGCAAATTAAAATTTTACTTTCAAGAAGAATAAATGGGACAATTTTATGAAACAGAATAATTTTCAAGTTTCTTTTTCTTTGCTAAGAAAACAGAATCAAGAAAGCATAAGTCTCCTGAAATGTTAGAATAACCTTTAAAGAAAGCATAGAAGATTGTTTTTAAGACAGCTAAAAACAAAAAACAAAAAACACCCTGGCACGCACGTTTTACTCATTCACTTCCTTGTGCAAATAAATCACTTTACTAGCCGGTATAAAACTGCTCAGACATTACCACAATAAATAAATACATTCAGCAAAGAACATCTGTGTGACTCCCAAATCAATCAATCAATCACTATACATTGGTAAGATATTAATTTAGAATTAAAAGAATCCCAGGTTATTTAAACAATGGTATCAGACTGACATCAAGTTGTATTTAATCCATGCTCCCAGTCATCAAAACAGAGGTATGTTATAACCTTAAGGATGATCTGCTCCTCGTTTTCATTTCACCCCACTTCCCGAACATTCTCTTGCGTTACAGTCACAGTTCCTATTTCTTCTCTTCAAAAACTCAAGTCCGTAAGCAAGCTGGGGGTATGGCACCTGATACTCCCTCCACCTGGCCTACTCTGTGCCATCTTTCCGCCTGCTGGGCTCAGCCACCTTCTCAGATGAACCTCTGACTCTCCCATACTGGGTTTATTTCCCTCCACCCTGTAACACACATACTTCCTCTTTATCCATTACCCAAAATAACTAATTTAATACTATTTGTTACTATTTGAAATTATGATTATTATTATTTTTATTTTGAACTTCCATGTGAGCACTGTGAGAGCAGGGGCTGTGTTTTTCTAGAATGAAAGCATTGAGAACAAGAATGAAACTTGATTTATCATAGATGACAAATAAGGATTTTCTGAATGTTACTTATAATTTGTATCAAGTAGAAATGGCAGAATTCTACAGTTATTTTTATGTTTTGAATATTTTTGGCTTTTTAATACTGTATTACATTTTTTAAATTTAGTATCAAGTAATATAACCATTTGAGTAAAGAGAAAAGGGGGAGAAAGAAGAGACAAAGACAGGCAGCTTCTGTCCGCTGGCTCACTCTCCAAGTGCCCACAGCAGCAGAGATGGGTCAGGCTAAAGGCACAAGCCAAGTCTGCCCTGTGGGGGCCAGGACCCCAAGTACTGAGGTTCCTCATTAGCCGGACACGGGAGTCAGGAATCAGAGCCGGGAACATGACCCAGGGGCTCTGATGAAGGACACAGCTGTGTTAGCTGGTAAATTAACTGTCTACCTCCATAACTCTTGTAAAGTTTAAAAAATATAGCCAATTTTTCTTTTGTTGCTTTTTAAACATAGCATTTAGTCAAAGCTCTTTAAAATGCTTCCAATTAAAAAGCTTCATTCTACTCAGGAGGTGAACTGATATATAATACTGCCACTGAATACCTGAATATAGAAACTCCCTCTTGGGGCACAAAATTACTGCCCAAAGTGGTAGACTCTCAACACATATGGATATCCTGTATTTAAATCGTGTTTAGTGGGCCCGGCGGCATGGCCTAGCAGCTAAAGTCCTCACCTTGAACACCCCGGGATCCCATATGGGCGCCGGATCTAGTCCCTGCAGCTCCACTTCCCATCCAGCTCCCTGCTTGTGGCCTGGGAAAGCAGTCGAGGACGGCCCAAAGCCTTGGGACCCTGCACCTGTGTGGGAGACCTGGAAGAGGTTTCAGGTTACTGGCTTCAGATCGGCACAGCACCGGCCTTGGCGGTCACTTGGGGAGTGAATCATCGGATGGAAGATCTTCCTCTCTGTCTCTCCTCCTCTCCGTATATCCGGCTTTCCAATAAAAATGAATAAATCTTTTAAAAAAAAATCGTGTTTAGTGCACAGAAATTTCTTTTTTTATGTCTTCTTTTAACATTTTTATCATAGAGATATTTCACATCTTTTGTTAAATTTATTCCAAGGTACTTTTTTTTTTATAGATTTATTTATTTTTATTGGAAGGCAGGTTTTACAGATTGAACAAGAAACAGACAGAAAGATCTTTCATCTGCTGTTTTCAGTTCGCAAGTAGTTGCAATGGCCAGAGCTGAGCCCATCCAAAGTCAGGAGACTACTGCTTCCTTTCTTCTGCACAGGTGCAGGGTCCTAAAGCTTTGGGCCATTCTCTACTACTTTCCCAAGCCACAGACAGAGCTGGAAGGGAAGCTGGGACATGAACTGGTGCCCATACAGGGTCACGGCATAAGCAAGGCAAGGACTTTAGCTACTAGGCTACTGTGCTGGGCCCATACTCCGAGATACTTAATGTTTAGTAGTTATTGGGAATAGACCATATCTTTGCGTACATAAAGGCTACTGACCTGCCACTAACACCTTGCAGCAGGACGAGTCTGGGAGGGGTCCAGGCCTTGGGGATGGGGGCGGCTTGCAGCTCCCTACAGTGTGGAGGTTATGGGGGGGTACCCCGGCCAGGCCGGATCCAATGTGGGGACTCAGGCCAAAGCCACTGCTGAAAGGCACTGACTGAGTCCTTAGCTTTGGCGGCCAGTACACCAAACGGTGCCAGGCTCTGTTTACTGGCCGCCCAGCGGCGAGCTCTGGGGTTTTTAGAATGTGAAATTGCTGCTTAGGGACACCCATGAATAAGGCCAGTTTTAGTGCATGTGAGAGATGAATTCTGGGTGATTCCAAGTAACAGGGTCATGAAACTTTCAGGCAAGCGTGGGTACTGAGACCTGATGGTTTGGAGGGGAGTGTCCATAAGATCTATTTGGGCCAGACTAATTCACCAGCCAAATTAGGAATCCTGAGATGGGCTGTTAGCATCACTGACTGCCACACACCAGTCCACATCAAAGCTATGGATGGGGGCCTGTCTGGCAGGGGTAAGTACCATTACTTGACTGGGTGGTGGAACAGTGGACTGGTCACATTCGGCAGGGTCAAGACACTAACCAGCAAGCGAGAGAACTTGGTCCAGGGGTAAACTCTGTAGGGGAAGTGTGGACCCAACCCTGTGGAAGTACAAGTCCCGCAGGTTAGCTTGCAAGCTGGGGTGGTGATGGGCTAAGCTAGGAGTGACCATGGCATCTGCCATCACTAATGGGTAAAGGAACCAACGGCAATCTGGGCAGGTCAAGGCAGCACCACCTGAAAGTGCATCCCAAAATAGGAAATGGGGAGGGCCAAGCTGCAACTGGAAGGGGGCGGACTGGGCAGGGCCAAGCAAACCTCAACTCACAAAAAAGAAAAGAAATCAGGATGGAGCACATGTCATTCTGACCTAGGCTCTTACTCCAACTGGTCTTCATGAGGCAAGGATACTATGGCACAGCATTGAAGGCAAAGGCTGAGACAGGTGAGGGGCTAAGGCAACTGGGTCAGAGCACCCACTGGCATGCGCGCAATGTAGGGCTGGGAACAGACTCGGTTGGGGACCTGTGAGAGAACACCCTTGCTCAGTTGGGATTCCCACGGGAGGGTGCGGGGGCTGGGGTGGGGGCTGCATTCTGGTCTGGATATGGCTGCAATCTCCCTAGCCACAATTGTGGACTAGGGCTGGGCGCACCAAGCTGGACTAGACACCAGAACTATCTGGTGCTCTGGAGAACCTGGGTAGATGTAGAACGGACTACGCTGGGTCTCTGCCCCTACTGAGTCATGTGTGAGCAGTGTCTGGGTATGGACAAGCCTTGGCTGGGGTGAAACAGCCAACACCAAGAACTGAAACGGATTGAAGGCCAGCAATGAGGGCTGGCCCATGGAACCACCAGTACACGTAAGACCTGGCATAGGGAAAGATTCTGAAGGAGGAGCTTGGGAAACTCCTCTGTTGGAACACAGTCCCTACAGGTGAGCACAAGAACCACGATATGGAGCAACCCAGACCAGGCCGGAGGAAGATACCCACCATCATACATATGGCGTAGGTGGGGGTCAGACCAGGCTGAACCAGTTCACATCAACAGCTGGTGAATCGAAGCGCCAGCATAGAGTGTGGGTCAGGCCAGTTTCGGTCGCAACACATACCAGTGCACATTAAGGAATGCCAAGGTGAGGTGAGCCGTACCAGAGTGGCTGCAGCGCCCAAACAGCACACGTGAGAATTGGAGGGGAGGAGGCAAAGCCGGCAGGGGAATGTGGGCTCCCCTGCTGCACAACCACTCCCACTGGAGAGCATGAGTTAGGATGGGACAGCTCAGACCAGGCAGGGCTACAACACCTGTGGGTCTCATATGTGCTAGATTGAGGAAGGCCCAGATTGGGCTGACTGTTCCAACTAGCGCAAGCAAAATTTAGAGTGGGTGAGGGTTGGTTGGGCTTTGACACATCATCAGATGGCAGAGGCTGGCACTGGGGGCCAATTCTGTTAAGTTAAATGCCAGAACCACCTGGAGAGTACATAATCTGGAAGGTGGAGTGGCCTAGTAGGGAGATAATGGGCACCTCCCTTGTGGGTTACCACTCCCACTGGAAAGCACAGGACAGGGGCAGGGGTGGCTAGACAGAAAGGCACCTGCCAGTATGTGTGTGGGCTGGATAGTAGGCTGGTTGGTTCGAACTAGACTTCAGTGCCCATTGACAAGTACAAGAGCTAAATGGGAGGTGGGACAGACTGAACAAGCCTGCGGTTCATACTCGCATGCATAGGAACTAGGGTAGGGGGCAGGCATGGTGGGGGTTATGGGGAGTCGCCCCAACTAGGCTGCAGCTCCCACTGTTTTGCGTGAGGACTGAGTATGAAGTGGGTAGGATTGAGCAGGATTGCAACCCCATTGGTTCAAGTGGATGACAGGGCTGGAAACAGAACTGACCCAGCAATTGCAACAACCAGCACGTGCATAAGCTGATTGGGGCGATGGCCTGTGCCAGACCCTGTACTGGCAAACTCACACAAGAATCAGGTCTGGGATCATCTCAGATGAAGTTTCCTTGGAGATCCCTCCAACTGAACTGCTGATCTCAGAACCCCAACCATGAAGAGACCATGTCAGCCAGTGGATTCTGAATAGGTTTCATTGCGATTGGAATGGCGAGACTGGCAGCAATTCAGCCCTGTTGAACTATCAAAACTGCTTGAGCAGGCCCCTCGGAGCATGCCTAACATCGGGGACCTGGGATGGGTGGGAGGCTGGGTGGGGCTTTTCCTTGTTTCTCCCCTAACCCCAGATACAGGGAAAAAATGATATTAGTGTGAAAAAAAAAAGGCTACTGAATTGTGCATGTGCAAAAGAAGAACCAGAAGGTAATATGATGAGGTGTGACTGATTTAATACCCAGATTGCAATGCATACATACTAGCTTTCAAAAATGAAAAAAAAATCATTTCAGTAATTTCAAATTGATTACATTAAACCAACAATATTTTGGAAATACTGAGTTAAATAAAAGATACTATTAACATTAAATTTATCTGTTTCTTTTCCCAAGAAAATTTAAATTTATGTATAAAATTTTTATTATACTTCAGTTATTAAGTGTGGTGTAAAACTGATGATCTGTCCAAACAGCTAATTATGAAACATGGAATAAAAAGTCGTCATGAATACACTGCGTCATTTCAATAATAGTCTACTTAACTAAATCAAAAAAGCACCCACAAATTTAGCTTGCGTCACATGGAGTATTTGGACTCTGAAATATTTCTAGTCCAAGGTTTAAGAAATATTGGTTTGAGAATGAAATATTAAATAATAATGGAAAGTATTAATTAATCATTAGAATCAAGTTTCCAATGGCTTTCCTTATATTTCATGAAACAGTTCAATTTATATTTAGGCTGAAGTGCATTTTTCTTTCTTATATCCAGAAATACCATTTCTTTTGCCTTCACAAATTCACCCATTCTAAAAACCAACAGCAAATATTTTTTACTTTTTCAAAGATATACAACTTATATGTGACAAAAGAGCCTCTTGGTCAGTAGGTCTTCTATCTGGATTATCAAATTTTATCTAAAATATTATTTAAAATATATACATATATTTTAGCATGTTAACTTTTTTGATCCTTGACTCTTACTACTTCAGTTCTATCAACTGACATAAAGACTTGTTAGTAAATACTGGTTCTATTTTTACTCAATACTAAATTAACCAAAAAATAAAATATTTGCTTATGCATACAATGGACTCAGTAAGAATAAATTGGATTGGGTTGCATACCATAGCACAACAATTTCATATAAAAATATTCGTAAACTCATATAAAAAATTCAGATGCTAATTTAATATTTACAAAGTGCAATTTGACTACAAAACTGTGATAATCTTATGGGAATTATATCCAACACACAGGTCATATGACCTAAATATTTGCCAAGAAGTCAATTCCATATTCTTCTTTTGACTTCCCAACTGAAAATACATAACATTATTTCTAAATAATTCTGAATGTGTGAAACAAGATCATAAAATCCTTTTCTGAGCTAATAAACTCTGCCATGGCTGAATTATTAGAAAGGTTAGATCCAAGTTTAAGTTTCCTTGTTGGGTGAATTAGGGAGTGAAAGGAGTCTGAAAGATGAGCAATCTGAAATGCCAGAGGACATATTGTCTCATAGGTTAAACACTGCTCACAGCTTCATTTCACAGCTAAAGGAAGTGCTTTCAAGAGAAGGAAATTACTCACCTGGCAAAGCTCCGCCCACAAGTACAAATGCAAAACATGTTCCCGAAAAAAATGTACACTAATTTAAGGAGTACGCTAAGAAAACATTCCGTTGGTACATACTGAGCAATGAGATAAATTACTACATACCTGCCAGGAGCTGTTGGATAAATAATTTTTATGTGTTGGAAAGTTAGATCTTGATTTAAAACTTGCTTGATCCATGTTCTCATTCCTAGTCCAGAGTCACCTGATGAATGACAAAGTCAGAAACAAAATACTCAATTTAATAATACACTGCAATAAACGCAGTCTGGAACTTCATCTCACACAGAGGCTGTGTGAAAAGATAAGAAAAGACTGATACAGACAAGCAACTGAATAGAAACTGACTTATGAAGTAACTGCTGAAACATGAGCAGCTTGCGAAAGCTTTATTTTACTCCCTGCTTCACCACTGATAACTTTACAGTTCCTGACTAAGCTTTAGGTTTACTCATTTACTTAATCGGGGTAGCAGGAACAAAAAATGGAAATTGATTTTTCTAAAAACAAACTTCCATATTTCTGATTTTTAACACTATTTTTTGTTTTAAAGATTTTATTATTATCCAAAGCCGGATATACAGAGAGGAGGAGAGACAGAGAGGAAGATCTTCCATCCGATGTTTCACTCCCCAAGTGAGCCGCAACGGGCCGGTGCGCGCCAATCTGAAGCTGGGAACCTGGAACCTCTTCCGGGTCTCCCACGCGGGTGCAGGGCCCCAAAGCATTGGGACGTCCTCAACTGCTTTCCCAGGCCACAAGCAGGGAGCTGGATGGGAAGTGGAGCTGCCGGGATTAGAACCGGCGCCCATATGGGATCCCGGTGCATTCAAGGCGAGGACTTTAGCCACTAGGCCATGCCGCTGGGCCCTTTTAACACTATTTCTTCTTAGTTTACTCTAAAAAGAAGTTTGAAAAGTCATCATTAAATTTTTATAGTTGGTGCATCTTAATATATTTTCTTGGTTTTAAACAAGAACAACTCTTCCAAACTGCTCTTTCTGTTTTTTAACTTGAACAAATTAGGATTTAATTTTAATGGGATGATCTAAACAATCATTCTATATTCCATGGCTTAAAATAACCAAAATTCATGCATGGATTATTGTATGTATGTGTGTATATATGTATACACACACACATTTCCACCCAAAAAAGGTTGGAAGGAAACTTAGGCCTGCCCTATGTAGATGAGATTTTAGAATTCACACCTTAATTTTTTAATCAATCCATTAGAAATCAATTCCATCAGGCACTGTGTCTCTCTACTAGAAAAGCTGAGTGTGGGTGGGGTGGCAGTGGTGGCGAGGGCTAGAGTCCTTCCTTCCACCTATTTTGAGAAATGACCATCAGTCAAATAACCTCCAAAAGAGACACAGAAGGTACCTCTGCCAACACGGAACACTGGGTGCAGACAGGGTTTACCATATTCAAAACTGAGCCAGGCGAGTCGGGGTAACTTCACTGGAGTACCTGCTCCCCATGGCAAGCTTCACTTTTTTTTAATCACTGAGGTCTTTGTTTTTCTACTGCCAGGAACAGCACTGACACAAACAAAGATCTCGCATATGGTTGTTGTGCGATTTTAACGAAAGCCTGCAGCAAGGAGAGAAGGGGCGTGCAAAAGGAAACAACATCTCAGAGGAACAAGCGAGCGTGAGCTCCTGGACAGACACAAGCGGGCCATCTAAGAACTGGCAAAGACAAATGGTAGGAAGCTTGACTGCAAGATGAGGATGGAAAAATCTGAAGAGGCTGAACAATCCTAAGGACATGGAAAAGTCGTAAGTATTTTGGACAGAATGATGGCATAATTTTAAAGGACTGACCTGGAAGTGGTAATTTGGGGTCCAAACAGATGTGGGGATAGCAAGAAGCTCTTCAAGTGACTGACCCTTAGACTAAGGCGATATCAGCAGAGACAGGAATTGATACTAGAGATATTTAAGAGGTAAAATTTACAGGAACAGGCAATAGAGGAGGGAACACGTGGGTGAACAGCAGTGCTATACACCAAGGCACGAAACACATTAAGTAAAGGTTTATACCATGTAATATATATAAGTTTATATACCAGGACTTGGTTGAGCAAACTAAGGACAGCCAGTGGGAAGAAAAATATTCAGCCAATGTCTTTAAGAATATAGACTGATTTTTTCACATTTAAAGACTAAAAAAAAGAGCAGGCAAGAAAGAAAAGAAAAATATGTGAGAGAGAGCTTATATAGCCTCCAAAGCCCGAAATGTTTGATCCTCTAAAGGAAATCACGCTGACCCCTAGCTTATACCAACTGGATGCCAATACCCTATTGGCCAGTGCCCACTCTTCTCATTTGAGGCACGCTAGCCTTCCTATTTTTGCCTGCACATGTCAGAGAACTCATCTTAGGGACTTTGTCTTAGTTTTTCTTTTCTTTTTTTTTTTTTTTTAAGATTTATTCATCTTTTTTTTTAATTACAGCCAGATATACAGAGAGGAGGAGAGACAGAGAGGAAGATCTTCCATCCAATGATTCACTCCCCAAGTGAGCCGCAACGGGCCGATGCGCGCCGATCCGAAGCCAGGAACCTGGAACCTCTTGCGGGTCTCCCACGCGGGTGCAGTGTCCCAAAGCTTTGGGCCGTCCTCTACTGTTTTCCCAGGCCACAAGCAGGGAGCTGGATGGGAAGTGGAGCTGCCGGGATTAGAACCGGTGCCCATATGGGATCCCGTGACGCGTTCAAGGCGAGGACTTTTAGCCGCTAGGCCACGCCGCTGGGCCCGTCTTAGTTTTTCTCTCATCTAGAAAAGCCTCAGCATTCATACCCTCAAGGTTAGCTGCTTCAGTGTTACCGTCACAGGGAGGCCCCTTATTTAAAAACATAACACTCTCATAATTTCTGTCTGCTCCTCCACCAACATCCTCTTCTTCTTTTTCCCACTGAACTCACTATTTTCTACTATTATTACTTATTTCCTCTATTGGATTCTAAACTTCATGAGAACAGATTTGTGTTTGTTCCTTACTCGATAGTCTACAACAGTGCCATGGACACAGTGGCCATACGACGCATTGTTTGAATGAATGGATTAAATAGTGAGTGCATCCAGCAGGTGGATACATAGGCCTAACGCACAAAGGAGGCCTCAAATGAAGACGTGTATTTGTGTCACCAGTAAATAGGCAAAAAGAGATTCTACAGGTCTAAATGGAATATGGCCTGGGGAGAAAAATAGAGTAGGAAGAGAAGATCTAAAGCTACATTTTTGACGAAGCTACATATCTGACAAACCAAATAGAGAGGATGAGTCAGCAAAAGAAATCAGAAGGAACAAACAAGAAGAAAAAGGACAATTCAAAGAAGACTAAAAAACATCTGATACATTGAGCAAGAGAAGTTACTGTGACTTTAGCAGGCAACTAACTCATGGAGATACACTTTATAGGGAAAAAACAAACATAAATGAGACACTGGGTTTTGGCCTCTGAATCTTACAATTCAGAATGGAACACAGATGTTGAGTTAGGTAATAAGATGTCTCTGAAATAAGACACATCGTGTCATATGGCAGCAAACAACAGCATGAATTTATCTAAGGGACTGAACGAAGTTAACTGAACTATCATCTATTTTTACCTTCCTAAAAGAAGTTGTTTTTTTGGTATTTCAGTAGTATGAAAGGCTCAGATCAACTGGGCTTTCTATAACTTACACTGTTGGACAGTATCGTATGTTTCTTACATCCTAGAAGAGAATCTCAAACTTTCAAGATTCCTTTAAAAATAAAATCTGTTTTGGAGGGTTGGCACAGTTGAGCAGTCGGCTAATCTCACTGATGCCCTGTGGCAACAGCATCCCATTTGGACAGCAATTCTTGTCCCAGCTGCTCGACTTCCTATCCAACTCTCTGCATATGGCCTAGGAAAGCAGGGGAAGGCTGTCCAAGTCCTGGGATCCTGCACCCATGTGGGAGTCCCAGAAGAAGCTCCTGGTGCTTGCTTTGGATCAGCTCAGCTCTGGGCATCCTGGAAGCGAACTAGCAAATGGAAGACACGATCTCTCTGTAAAATCTGCCTTTCAGATAAAAATAAATCAATCTTCAAAAATAAATGTTTC